>NC_141154.1:71953755-72602686 GCF_053477565.2 Lygodium microphyllum | reverse complement strand
GCAAATCATGTAACATTCCATGGGAGTGCCAGGCGGAGCTTTCTAGACATTCTTTCCAATGGACTGCTAACACGTGTCCTGGATGATACTAGTGGACACGTTACAGTTGGTATCAGAGCCGACCAACAACAAAATTGTTTTTATAAAATCTCAATGAAATGAAGTAAAGCAAATGCTGCTATCCAAACATTTCCTTACCTTCAATGCTGTCTTGCAGAATTACGAAGCGTGGAACAAGTTCTTGGTATTTCGAGTCATGTTTATGACTGCAATGCATTCTCCGCTTTATAGACAACGAATTGGGATGATGAACATCCTGGAGAAGATCTATAATCCATTACCTTTGTACATGGAATGACTATATAGCCGCCCACTGCTTTGCTTATCTACAGACCAACCTAAAGAGGATCAAGTGGTTGGAAGACCTGAAAGTCATGAAGCTGTTCGTTTTTGTGGAAGCTCACGTAAATTAGACTTTACATATTCGAGGTCGGAGGATTGAGATGAACTCATATGTATATGAGGAAGTAACCCGTGTAATCTCCACCGATAGGATTAAAGTGTTGGGCCGCCATGAGAAGTATGGATTCCAACGGAAAGGATATCCTGAACTTCCAATGACTTATCGATTCCTGAAGATCCATGACCCAAAACCTTACTATTACACAGTTCCTGTAGATAAATGCAACACAACGCTGTTCTCCCCAAACTAAATGTAACAATTGGCTTATCATCGTATGAAACATTGTATTCGAAGGGGCTATGCCCATTTAAATACAAATAAAGACTTCTTTTATCAATGTCTGGCTGTGCATGAGAGTTGATAAAAAGTTAAGTAGCTACATTGTTGACGAGATAGCTGAATTAAAATTGTAATATAAGCTAATGTCAATTATCGTATAATAACGTTAAGAAAACCTTTATTCAGGCACAACCCCAGGTACAGGTTCCTAATTCGCCTCCTACATCAAGTACTGTTGTGATCCAAGAGAAGAAGTTCCTTCTCAAGCAGATTAAGCCACCCGAGTTTGACGGGAGAGGCAGATTCGTCCAAGCTGATGCTGAAATTTGGATTGAATCCATGGAGGATTACTTTGGAGCAGCCAGTACTGCATCCGCCAATCAGGCTATGCTCGCCAAGTTAAAACTCACCGGCGAAGCCAGACTTTGGTGGAAGCAATGGTGCAGGGATCAAGGGATCGCAGAGGGATCCGTTACCTGGGAAAACCCACTGCAACAAACCCGGTCACTTCAAGAGGAAATGTCCCAAGCTTGGTGGAGGACATCACCAAGCGCCTTTCTAAGGAACAGGCCGTGGTCAAGGAGCCGCTAGCTGAGGAAGAGGAAGAATCGCTTGCATTGCCAATAGGCAAATGTGTGAAGAAGGAGAAGAAGAAGATTCGACCATGGAAGTAGAATTCAAAAGAGCGATAGTCCATGCCACTTTACACAAGAAAGGGCCGAATCGCCAGTTCTCGGTGATTCAGGCACCATCGGACTATCAAGGTAAAGGTATCAAGACCTTGATTGATTGTGGCAGTACACATTCCTTTATCTCACCAGCATGTGCAAAAATATTAGGAATAGCCACAGTAGAAGCACCTACCCTGCTTGTGGAATTGGCAAATGGTCGTGAGGTTACTTGTACCAGGAAAACTGCTAAGGTGGAATTCTTTCTGTGAGGAAAGAAGACTTCAGTTAAATTCAGAGTCATGAATTTAGGTATCCATGAGTGTCTACTCGGAATGGATTGGCTTAAGCCTAACGACGCCCACATTCACTGTGGAAAGGGTCAAGTTTCCTTTCAAAACTCTGAAAGGGAATTAGTCACAACTTAAGGCAAGGCTGGAGTGCCAAGAATCCAATTGGCCAAAGTATCTCGGATCATAAAAGGAGTCAGAAAAGGATTTTACCTATTTACTTCATCAAACTCAACAAGTTAGATCAGAAGTAAGAGTCTCATGAAGGACCTTCTTGGCTAAAGGAATACGTGGACATATTCCCTGAAGAGTTGACTGAACTTCCGCCTCAAAGAGAAGTAGATCATGAGATTAGGTTAGTACCTGGAGCTGTGCCAATTGCAAAGAGACCTTATAGAGTGTCCATACCAGAAGCAATTGAGTTGAAGGAACAACTCAAGCAACTGTTAGATCAGGGCTACATCCGGCAATTCATTGTGGGGACCTCCAGTACTATTCTAGAAAAAGAAAGATGGGACACTTCGTCTATGTATTGATTATCGAGGGTTGAATCAATCAACACTCAGAACAAGTATCCTATTCCTAGAATAGATGAGCTTCTTGATCGTCTTCAGGGTGCGAAGATCTTCTCCAAGATTGATCTCAGGTCAGGTTACTATCAGATAAGGATCAAGGAAGAAGATATCCCAAAGACGGCCTTCAATACAAGATATGGGCACTTTGAGTTTTTGGTTATGTCATTCGGGCTTATGAATGCACCTGCCACCTTCAATAGGTTAATGCAGGATATCTTTAGGCCATATCTTGATGATTTCGTACTTGTCTTCTTCGATGACACTTTAGTCTATTCTAAATGGGAAGAAGATCATGAACCTCAACTTCGGATTGTCCTTGAGACAATGAGGTCACATAAGCTGTATGCTAAAATGAAGAAGTGTGCATTCTTCAAGCGTCAAATTGAATATCTGGGATTCATAGTATCAGCGAAAGAAATCTCAGTGGACCCAGCCAAGGTCAGAGATGTACTTGAGTGGCCAACACCAGTATCCGTCAAAGAGATACGTAGCTTTCTTGGATTGACAGGATGGTATAGGGTCTTCATCAAAAACTATGATTTGATTGCAGCACCTCGGACGAACTTACTGAAGAAGCAAACTTCCATTGCATGGTCAACTCCCGAACAAAATAGCTTCAATAGATTAAAGCAAAGTTTGGTATCAGCACCTATTCTAAAACTTCCAAACCTCAATAAGGAGTTCAAGGTAGTAACTGATGCTAGCATTCTTGCCTTGTGGTGTGTACTAATGCAGGAAGGTCATCCAGTAGCATACTCTTCAAGGAAATTGAAGAGTCATGAAAGGAATTATGCAACGCATGATCTGGAATTGCTAGCTGTCATCCATGCTCTAAAGCTCTGGAGACATTACCTATTGGGTAACAAGTTTACTCTAGTAACCGACCATATGAGTCTCAAATGGATCTTTACCCAGAACGAGCTCAACATGAGGCAACATTGCTGGATTGATGTGTTGGAGGAATATGACTTTGAAATCAAGTACCAACTAGGGAAAGAGAATGTAGTTGCCGATGCACTTAGTTGCAAGGCATTCCTAAATTCCCTAATCTTGCAGAATCCATCAATGGCCAGATCTCTAGCTACAAAAGTATCTATGCCAAACAACCCTATACTTGAATTAGCTAGAGAGGAAGCATGCCATGCTTTGGCCTACCAATGAATGCTAAAGGAGATCTCTATCAAGGATCAGAATCAAAAGTTGCAGGCTAAGTATCAAGAATTTTCCATTAATGGTGGACTTTTCTACTATAGAACAAGGCTGTGTATTCCAGCAAGCAAGTCACTTAAGCAGAAGATATTGTGGGAAGCTCACGATTCTCCTTTCGCAGGACATCCTGGCTATGCAAAAACTCTTAATGCAGTTAGGAAGAGCTACCATTGGGAGAGGCTCAAAGGTGACTTTCTGAAATATGTCACTGAGTGTTTGTCTTGCCAACCTATCAAAGCCGAACATGTCATGATGCCAGGGAAACTGCAACCGCTTGACATTCCCCAAATGAAATGGGAATTCATCAGTATGGATTTTGTTGTAGGCCTACCCCAAGTCCAGGGAGGATACAACTCCATCATGTTTGTGGTTGACATGCTTACTAAGGTTGCACACCTTACAACAAGCTTCAATGATGGAAGCTATGGTTGCCTCTTCATGAAACCCTGTTGTTCATGTCAAAGAATGGCTGAGAACTGAGTGAGAAGTAAGCTCTCATACCTCATGTAGATGCCGGGGAAGGCCGGGAAGCGCTCACGAAGGACTTGCTCTGATACCAATTGAAAGGGATGCAGGAGACGCGGGAGAGAAGAGCACACACAATGTAGGATTCTGAGCTATATAAGCCTACCACCATTTTGTCTTGTCAAAGCAAGTATACTTCAATGTTATTGAGACTTAGAGTGGCGCTTACACATTATGGAAAAAGAGTTGTGGTCTCTATAATGGTTGAGAAACATGGATCCTTGAGCAAGGAGTAGCTATGGTGGTTGGAATTCATGGACAAGAAGCATGATGACTTAGAGTATTACTCAAGTAAATTAGGTTCCAAGATAGATTAGATTGAACTCAAAAACGCAATCTTGAGTAGACATGGACAACATTGAAAGTAGAAAGCACAATAGAATTCTTATCAGGCTATTGTATGTTCCTTACCTTACTATTCCATATAAATAGGCTAACATAAGAGTGTGATTGCATATTTCTCAACAATAATAAACAAGGCCTTGCATGTAATACCTCCCCGTGGGCCGTAAGACTGTCCCCCTTTTTTTCAAATTAAACAAAAAAAAAATTCGCCCCCTATCCATGCCGCCAGCTAGCGGATGGAGGGGAAGCTATAGTGAAAAGACGGCCATGACAATGTGTCCAGGTGACAGGGGGGAGATGACATGGTGACAGTGGATCTGCCGAGGATCACAAGGGCAGGCTATGAAGATGATGATGATGATGATTTTGATTGGGGGAGGGGCACATGTGTGCCACCTCCAACCCCCCCCCAACTATTCCTTCCTTCCCCTTAATAAGCAATAGGGCGACGGGTAATCTATGGGTCCTGTTAAGCCTCGGGGAAGTTACTATATGTATATCCTCTACATCACGTGTGTTCATGGCCTATTTATAAATATCCTTATCTATAATTTTTTTTTCAATAAACTATAACCCTTTGCTATTCAATCTATAAATAACCCCATTATATTACACCCTTCTGCATGTAAAAAATGTCTAAAAGTAGTATTTTAAAAATACCTTATTTTGAACCCACGTGATGCACACATATATTCATGAGTAACTTACCTGAGTGTTAAGCTAAGGACCCCTTATGAAGAGTAATGGGCATTGATAGAGAAGTTGGAGATGGAGGTCGTAGAGTGGTAACAATGAGAGCCATAGGGAAAGTATTACTTGATGTTGAAGACATTGCTACTGTGTGAGCAAACCATCAATGTTTGTGCCTGCTACCGGGAAGAGGATGGAGCTAATTGTGGAGTAGAGGCATAGAGAGGATTCAAATTCTCTTGATGAAATGGAGCTTGTGGTAGATAGGAGACTTGTTGGTTATATAGATTTTTTGTACCATATTGTAAGCTCTGTTTCTGGATAGGCAGTAGTCGAGTTGTCATTGTGCGCTAGTTGCTGCTGTTTGGGATTCATTGAAGATGCATATATCTGCTTGTCATGGAGTGGAGCAGCTCATGGCCTCGGACTGATGGAAGAAGCCTTTTGCTATGTTTTATGTAGTGAGGGCAACAATTGCTTCTACATGGCAATTGGAGATGCAATTTTCTTCCTGACATGATTATTCCATGCCATTTGGACTGGTGCGATGCCATCAGGTGGCATGAGTTTTTTGTGAGTATGCTGATTAATAGCTTCTGAAACATTGGCTAAGGTTGGATATGATATATTAAGGATTGAATATTTTGGAGGTAAGGGTTGTTCACATGAACCAACCAACTTTGCTCCATTGCTTTGGTCTACTTATTAAAGCAATATGATGTCATAGGAACATTGGCTCAATGGATCCTCTTTCCCCAAGAATTTGATTTCAAGGTGGTGCATAGATCTAGATCCTTTCATCTTCAATGCTATGAATAGTAGAAAATGGTTTCCAATATATTAAAGGCTTACTATTCTTAAAAGTGATTTGACTAATAAGTGATTTAGCTAAATTTAAACTTAACACATCTATCTCACTTGGTTTTGATGGATCTACGGATGCTTCAAGAATGACACCCAAGTTGTTCTCCCCTAGTTTGCTACAATTCATGACCTCATTTGGGTGGACCATTAGAACCATAGCTTCTCTAAGTTTTGTGGATCTATTGCTATCCCATAGGATGACTCTTTATTCTTTCAAACTCTCTCTATCTATGAAGCCATCCTTTTAGTGAACATTTGTTTCCTAAAAAAAGTTGTCTCTTGTACTAACTTTGTCTTTGTCAGTGATAATGCCATTCAATAGCCATTTCACTACAAGAGACAACTCATATACCAACATTTAAAGCAATAAAATTATTCATTCAAAAAATTATCCCCATCATTGCTAAAATTGTGGGTATACATGTCTCTATAAAATTTTCACAATATGCCTCACAATTTGCATCACTATGAGCAACACAAATAGCAATGATGATAATGATGAAGAACCTGTGTGGATAGAACTAGAAGGAGTGGATTCTATCAAAGATATGGTGGGCCTTATATGAGGCATATCTAATGTCAAAGATTCTCTGACTGGATAAAGTGTGAGAGATGGACATTGTGTTGTGTTGGATGGAAGAAGATTAACTTCATGAAAGATGGCACTTTGACCATAAATAAAGACCTTGTTAGTTGAAACATAGAAGCGATAGGCCTTGTGACCATGTGGCTCACCATATCCTATAAAAATAAGTTGTGTGGCTTTGGGAGAAAACTCGCATTTGTGATCTTGATTGACAAGAAATGCAGTGCATCCTAAGACTTTAAGATGTGATAAGTCAAGAGGGTGACCAAACCACAATCCATAAGGAGTATTATTGTGTGAAGAGTTTGAGTACAACCTGTTTTGAAGATATGTTGCTCTAGGAATTTCTTATTCCCAATATTCTTTTCCGAGATGAGCTAGTGATAGCATGGCTCTTATGGCATTGAGTAGTGTACGATTTTTGCATTCGGCATGTAACGTGTCCACCTGTAATCTTCAGGACACATCTTAGCAGTCCATCGGAAAGGATGTCTAGAAAGCTCCGCCCAGCACTCCCATGGAATGTCACGGGGTTTGCAATCTAGGACTTTCCGCATCTGCCACGTAGTGGAAGCATTTTGGCCATTCCCACTTAGGACCGACCTGAATCAGGGTTTTCCCTAATGGTCATTTCCTAAAGGCAACTAGCGTCGAACCCCAAGCGAACTACTTTACGCAGAAACGCTAGGGCCGAAGCGGATTTACGCTGCACTTGGTTCAAGGAGAATGGAAAATGAGAGGGATGCAAGGCTCGATCTCTATGCCATAAGGCATAGTCCCATTCCGTTCCCCTAAAATAGCGTAATTCGAGATTATTATAACTTAGACTCTAGGTCAGTGCCTTTGCTGTTCGTGTCCCTTAAAATGATCTTCTTGTTGTCCATGATTTGAGAAAAGTTCTCGACCAACCGGGACCACCCATCCGTAGGACGGACCCATGGCCACATCCACCACACTTTCCTCAAGTTGTTTTAGTTATCTAATTACCTACCACATTTAAATGGACATGCATCAAACAGCTTCCTTAATTAGTCTGTTAGGCACTGGTTCCTTCACGTAATCATAGCACTTGACATACAAAAATAATGTCAAACAAGTTCCTTTTCAATAGCTTTATCATATTTAACTTTGGAATACATTTATAAAGTCCAGCCCATAGGCTTATCCATAATCTGCTCGAAGGCTATCCAGCAATCCACATGGATTACTAATCCAAGATTCCACCCGTAGACTAGTATATGCGGGCCTCGAGATCAAATCCCGAGTCACGTTGGCCTCTTGTGCAGGGCTAGGAAGGCGAGAGATTTATGGCCAGAGTCCCCCCTGGCACCCAAGCATCCTCCTGCTCCAAGTAGCACTCAACAGAGAGACCTCTCACAGCAGGTTCGGTCCACCTTCCCGGTGCAGTTAACAACCCCCTTGGTTAGGGTCAGGCATGCAATCGGGGGTAACTGAGGCTGCTTCTCCCTTCAGGCCTTCAACTTGAAGCATTAGATATCTTTTTATCCTTCAATTCCTTGGGCAAATAAAGCAAACAATGCTCTATACAACTGTTACAAGCACAATCATTTCCAATGGTCATTATTTGGCCAACTGCTAAGGAGTGAATCCTTCTTTCCAAATGCATCCAGCACTCGATCCGGGATCAATTATGACTTGGCAAGATCCCCAAGCGTTTGTTCGTTAACCCTTATATCCTTGGGTTGGGGCCGTACCCTATTAACCCAACTTAACCAATACCTTAAGTTCTATTAGCAATAAATATGTTATTCCAATTTCCTGATTGGTCTTTTGCTTTCAAGCAATTATCTAATTCCCTTATCTTACTCACTTTTCCCAAGAAAGGTGCTATGTCAGGATGACTACTCATCCTCTTTCAAGAAAAACTTGCGCAAGAAACTGCCAATCTCATTCCGAGGAATTGGCCATTCCCTTGTGATCAAATCACAAGATCATGCAACTCTGCAACTTGTTGCACAAGCGTCGCATCAAAAACCATGGGACTATTTTACCCATCGAATGGCGTCTTCTAATCACGAAATCATGATTAGATAGGAAAGAGGGTTAGGGTGTCTTCATAATAATCCGTTCCTGATTGCACTAGGCCGACATTGTCGGTCCTAGGGTTCCAAATTCAAACCGAGTTTCATCTTTTTAGCGAGCAATCCTTAGGGTAGAAACCCTAGATCGATTCTCAAAAGTATGTCCTATTGTCCCTATATTCCGTGAATGTGGGCAAGTCTTTAGGGCATAAGAGTTTCAGCTTTGGCAATAAGAGCGATTTGGTCACAACCTCAATGTGCTAAACCCTAATTAGCTCTTTTGGATATGTTGCATTGATTTAACCCCTCCTAAGTGATTCCTTCACGGTTTTAGGTGTTTAGGGTAAACCAATTTACTTGTCTATTCACGAAGATATTTTCTTGATCAAATAGGGGAAAAACTAGTTGCATTTCGATACCATTCTTGTAAGCACCCAATTTATTGCCTATGTATGATTAGATTTAAAATCCCTAACTTTTCTGGTTAAGATCAAAGCGTATGTTAAGTTATGGCATATTCCTATTGATCCTTTTATAACATGCAATCAAGATTCATGCTACTAATCTTTAGGGTTTTATGTGAACCATGCAGCCTTTTTCTATCTTCGTTTCTAAATGAGATATTTGTACGCTGAATGAGCATTACACAACCTTTCATAACTATTTATGTAGTTGATTGAGATTTAATGCCAATTGACTAGAGTTTAACCTACTTCATGCAGCTCAAGAACCATTTCTATGTCTTGCAAATTCCTATGGATTATTAGCAACCTTCTTTTAATGAATCATTTTGAAGGAAAGATGCCTAATAATGCGACATGCAATTTATTCTTTCCATGCATAATCGAAGTGTACAATAATAATTTAAACTTTATAAAGATGATCTTTAGTTGATCTAAATCCATTACTTTGTAATGCATAAAAACCACTTGCTAGGAATGCATAGAGATCTTATTTGTTTATTTGAAAAATATAAATGGCCCGTTTCTTTGATCGTAAGCTATTTCCTTAAATTTAGACAACATATTTCAATCGAAAAGTTTTCATAAATTATCCATGCACAATTGAAATATTATGACGTAAATTAAAATTTAGGAAGAAAACCTGGACTTGTTGTGAAATGTCCATATGGATGTTAGGAGATGATCCTCCTGTGGTTGCGCCTTGTGCCTTTTTAGGGGCCATTGCAAATTCGACCTTTTTGCCTTGGACGCAGATTTATGATCTTGGCCGTCTCCTTTGCATGCGAAACTCCCTTTGTGATTTGGCTTCCTTGATCAATTTCACCATCTTTTGGAACCGGCCCTTAGAAATGGAAACTTGTGAACTCCACTTCTTTTCGTAGAAGTTCCGGGAATACAAGTGTTCTTCACGAAAAGGGCCTTAACCATCTAGTGTGGGAATCCACGGAAAGAAGAAAAAATAGCTTTGTAGTATGCAAAAGAGGAAAGGTTGCTTAAATTCGGGGGTTATAAAGACCCCTTTACAAAGGGTTTATAAAAGTCATAGGAAGGGCTTTTAAGATAAGTTGTGAGGGGGAAAAATCCACGGAAGGGTTTGCAAAAGGGCTTTGTGGAAGTTCTAAGGGGAGAGCTTTGAAAAACCCGGCTATGGTGTCTTTTGGGGAAACCATGGGGGGAAAAAAGGTTCTAATTCTCGAACTTAAAGGGGACTTGGGTAGAAATTGTGATAGGAAAGGGGCTTAGGTGGAACCCACGGAAATGGGAGCTTAAATCCTGGGGGGGAGGTTATAAAACCCACTTGGAAGGGCTTATGGAAGCCCACAAGAAGAGGTTTTAAGAAAAAGAATCCGGGCTAGGACGCGATGGGGAAAAGGGTACTTAAAGACCCGGGTTAATAAAAAGGACTTGCGTGGGATTTTAATGAGAAAGGGGGCTTAGAGAGCCCCCCCTTAGAACCTTCTTTGGAAGCTTCTAGGAGGGTTGTATGCTCCACGTGGACGAAGGGAGGACTAATTGACATCATTGCTAGCGGCGATGGCGGAATGATGCTAGTGGTGGCGTTCTTGTCAGCTCCACTCCTCGGCAGCCTTCAGCAGAGATGCGATGACTTCTTCCTTCTCCACGCCTGATCACTCCCTCACGACCCTCAACCTCACCACTCTCAGCTCCTTCCCTCACACAATTTCGACAGCCTATTGCAGCTGTGCTTCACGATTTTTTTACTCCTCAATCTGCAGCGTGATGGCTCTCCTCTCCTCCTACTCCCCTCCCACAGGGTTTTTATGGGTGAAGGGAGGGGACCTTCCCGCCCCCATGCGACCTGATTGCATGGCTATTTATTCCCTTCCCTATGTCCTCCAGCTAGATGCTTAGTCATAGGCGCATTTCTCCCTCTCCTCCATCACAACCGTCAGTTGGGGGAAAGAGGGGATAATTTTAAAAAATTTGCCATAATTTAATCCTTATCCTCTTGACCTCCTCCCAAGAGGAGGTTCATACGAGGATATTCGGTTCCTTTTTCTTTGGTCTGTTTGTGCTGATAGAGATTGTACAATAGCACCGTCCGTTTATTCAATGCCGGCATTCCCTTGCATGAGTACCACGCGGGTTAGGAATATTTTCAACGGAAATATTACACGGCAACTCCATTTTGTTGTTGATGATGTGGCATGGTAAGCTCATGTTGAATGCCAAAAGCATTGCAATGATCTTCAAATTCATTTGAAGTATTCTCCTCCCTTGTCTGTATAAAGAGCTTTGAGTTGTAATTCATGCTTATTTTAAGCTACTGCCTTATATTCTTGGAACTTGGAGAAGACTTGACTTCCTTGTGAGAAAATATATAATAGTGTATCTTGAATAATCATCAATAAGCACCATAAAGTATTTTGCGCCAGTGAGAGATACATGATTTATTGGACCACAAATATCAGAGTGTACTAGTTGAAGTGGTTGAGTCGTAATGGAGTAAGATTTGGGATAAGGAATATTTGTGGTCTTAGTGAGAGCACAAGCTTGACAAAATGGAAGTTTAGAGAAAGAAGGTGGAATGCCACGGACAAGTTTCTTGTGAATAAGTTGTTGGAGAACATTTTGAGAAGCATGACCAAGCCTAGAGTGCCATAGGAGTGTGTTTTGTGGAATACTTGTGAGTGAAGTGGAGTTAGCTGAAGCATTTGAAGGAGGTTGTAGAAGTGAATATCCAAGTGTATAAAAATGACCTAGTTTGGGTGACGTAAGTTTGAGAGAAGGTGAGAGTAGTTGTAAGATGTAGTGGTCTTTGTAGAAGTGAGCAATGAGAGAGGATTGAGAAGTGAGCTCACTAATACTTAATAGATTTTTCTTAAGATTGGGATAATAGACTTTACGTACCTTGATTATATGATTGGAGGGAAGCTCCACTTGAATGGTGTCGTACCCTTGAGCTTGTTGAATGCTATTGTCCCCCATGGCAACACTGAGTGGAGTGGAGATCTCTTTGAAATCAACTAACCATTTCTTGTGAAAAGTCATATGATGAGTAGCTCCAGAATCTAGAAACCATGTATATTCTTCTTTGGAGTTTGATGAAGGTGCCCAAACACTTGTGGGGCTAGGTTGATGATTGTTTCTGTTTGCTCTTATATGTCATAATTGTCGATGCTAACAAAGTGAGCTTGACCTTTTGATTTATATTTGTTGAATCTATTTTTTTGATGACAATCCTTTTCAATATGACTTTGTATTTTGCAAGCATTACATAAGAGATGATAATGAGGGTTTCTTGTTGAGGATAGGGATTGAAAAGATTGGTAAGAGTCTGGGCTTATGTTGAGGATTACCAAGAATTCCTTTGAAGTTAGTTTGAGAAGAAAACTTGAGCTTTTGTTGAAAATATTGAGTTCTTTTTTGAAGATATTTTGGGTTGTAAGCAGTTACAGCTAGAGCCTTGGATTCTTTATTTGAAGAAATAGAAAGAGTGTCTCTCATGAATTGCTCTTGCTTAATTCTATTAATCACTGGATTGAAGTTTGAGTTTATCATTGGAGGTTTGAGTAGTAATAAAGGCTCTCCAAGATAGAGGCAAGGAAGAGAGTAGAAACATGGCTTGTAACTCTTATAAGATGACTAAACTAGATATTATGGTTTCATCTAGCAAAGATTGCAACTGTTCTAAGAACTTGGTGGTAGACTGATCTTCATGCATAGTGGTAGTAGATAGTTTTCTAAAAATGTTCATTTGATGAAAAATATATGTGTGTTCATATGTATTGTTGAAGAATTCCCAAATACCTTTTGCAGTGCGTATTGTTCTTACTAGTTGTACTTGTCGATCTCCACAATGAACAAGTATTTCCATTCTCGTAGCTGCATCTCTTTGCATCCAATATTTCTTGTTTGCTCCTTCTTGTTCAGGGCAGTCTAACTTGCTATTGATAATATTCCATAGGTTTGCTTGAGATAGGCAAAGTTCCATCCTTATCTTCCACACTTGATAGTTTCTGCCATTGAATTTGTCAATCTTGATGTGTCGATTGTAGGAGGTAGTGGCATTGACGAGAGCCATTGGAAGAATGAGAGTAAAGAAGGACGAGTAGTTTGTGAATTTGAGGAGAATATGATAAGCTAGAAAGATATGACTTGGTGCTCTAATACCATGTAGTGAAGATAAGAGAATAATGTGCACAATAAGAGATAGAGACAATATAGAGAAAGGAGTGTAACATTTCATTGCTAGTAGTTGTATTTATACATGGTACATTAAATGAGGTAGGTGAGCTCCATCTCTAAATATCTGAGAAATTAATGGATATCTATGAGATCCTTTTGTCCACATATTGACTTATCCTTATCTTATCCAAGCTTTTATCCTTATCCATAACTTTATATTAACAACTGCAATAGTCACAACATGTGACTTGGCTTAAGTACAAGCAAATCTAGGTGACTAACGACATGCATCCATTAGCCCCCAACACTATATAGTGAATCTTGAATGTATTCAACATGCATCCAAGGTACCATGTTGAGAGTGTGTCTACTGGGAGGTCACCATTTAGTGTATTGGTTGCTGCAATTAGATATACAAATGGTATGGTTTCTTACCTATGGCTTCAAAACTATACACTTGAATAAGTATGCATTACTATATTATCATCAATAGATTTCCAGTCAATAATTATCATAGTTAGTGGTATTTACATGTTTTTCAAGACAACAATGTGTTTAATGAATGCTAGTAAAAGTTCTACCATGGTTTATGCTCAGTTTCATCTTTGTTATGATTGTCTTGCCAAAATACTTTAGATATGCTAATTAGAAATGCGGTCTATGGGTTTTCTGGTAGTAGTTTTGGATTCTATATGAGTCTTATGTTATGCTTTTGTTGGCTTAAAATTTTGTGCATGTGTTTGGCATTAGTATGGTTAGACAATAGTGACCAATGTTGTTTTGACCATGATGCATTTTCTAAAATTGCAATGTATTATGCTTTGCTTTGGTGCATTGCAATGCAATCAAGGATTATTGTAGGGATTTCAAGGGGCTAAACTATTGTGAGGACATGAAATTTTAATGATTTTCTTATAATTTGATTAAAAGTTAGTCAAATGTTCCAATTTGACTTGCATGTGAGGAGGAAGCTAATTATTTTGCAATGTGGGACCTAGGACCTTGAGATATCAGATGGCACCAAAGGCTAAAGTTGTAGTAAGTTAGAACTTACATATAGTAGGTGGTTCTTGCTATCAAGACTTGGCCTAGACCATTCAATTACCCATTACTATTAATGGTGATATTAGAAAATTGGCATGAATTAATTAATTTATGTTATTTTTGGGATAATGAGTGCTCAGGACTACTTGGGTGGAAAATTCCCACAATCAATTTGATTGTTGGCCATTCAAATCATTTTTCTAAGACAAAATATGATTTAATTAATTTTCAAAATTCATATTCTAAGAGTTAATTTAATAAAGCGAGATGATGTTGAAAATTATTTTGGAAGGCTTTGACTTAGAAAAGCTTGCCCATGCGAGCGAAAAGAATGTTTTTAGAGCCTGAGAGAAGGCCATTCTTGCCTTGTGTGCAAGCAGAGAGAGAGAGAGAGAGAGAGAGAGAGAGAGAGAGAGAGAGAGAGAGAGAGAGAGAGAGAGAGAGAGAGAGAGAGAGAGAGAGAGAGAGAGAGAGAGAGAGAGTGTCATTGTTGTTATAATAGTCGACAAGCCATTTCTAGCTTAGAGTAAACAGTCCACCAACTAATGCATTGCCCAAAATAGATTATAGTAGTAAATGACAATAGTTTAAGGGTTATTTTGGCCAACCCTTATCATATTCAATGTGTTCCATTAGTTGAGATATCTTTCATGATTGTCTAGACAGGGGAGTTCTTGATTTCTTTTTTTTTTTCATGATGGAAGTTTGAATTTTCCATTTCTTTAGTATTCTCTCTCATCCTCCAAACTATTCTTATCATTCCTTAGCAGGTTTCAATAGATTTAGTGAATGGAGGTGGAGATTTTGGTGAGTCTTTGTTGTAGATCCTAATTTATGAGAAAATTTATTGTTTAGTAGCCACCTTGGAAGCCTCCTTAGAAATTAAAGGTCCAAAGACTTAAATTTCATTCGCACTAAAATCGAGATAATTTCAGGAGATTCAAATGGCCATTCAAAGATAGCAAACATTTGGAGATTGCAAATTTGTCACCCAAGGAGTAGAGCTGAAGGCCAATCCCTAAGAAAACCAAAGGGAAAATTGGTTTGAAGGCTTGCTGGCCCATTATGATAGCAAGAGTACTTGGAAAGTAAAGGAGATTGAAGAATCTAAGTGTACTCAACCCATCTCTTATAAAAGACAAGAAAAGTATGCAAGGGGCACCGATTTCTATGGTGACGAGTTGTCCATTGTCAAAGGTTAAGTGGTAACATTTGGAGTTTCAATTTATGTGAATGTTATGTATCTTGTAATTATTGATTAATCTTGTCATTACCACCCTCTTTGAGAAGGAAGGTCAGTTCCAAGGTTCCATCGCTAGAATACCATCAACTCTCTTAATTTGGTGGGCCAGTGGCACTAGATTGTAAGAAAACAGTGTTATTCTAGTGCTAAAATTACAATAATCCAAACATTGCAACAAGAATGTCTTTAGATAGTGAGATAGGATCAAGCAACGATGATGCCTCTCAATTTACAAAATTCACAAGGCATTGTTCTAGCATAGCATGTTCACATATTAAAATTCTACAAGATATTGCATATGTTACGATTTCACTTGGGGAAGTTACTATATGTATATCCTCTACATCATGTGCATTCAATGCCTATTTATAAATATCCTTATCTGTGAATTTTCATGAATAAAACATAACCCTTTTCTATTCAATGTATAAATAACCCATTTATATTACACCCTTTTATATGTAAAAAATGTATAAAAATGGTATTTAAAAAATACCTTATTTTGAACCCACGTGATGCACACATATATTCATGAGTAACTTACCTGAGGGATTTCATTTGTCTCTTAGGAAGAGTGTGACTTACTCTATTTATGAGAATTGTGACTAGAGTATGTGACAAGACTTAGATATAGTGTTCATGTCTAGGTGAAAGCTCAAGTGGATAAGTGGTTGCTTAGTCAAGACATTCAAGAGATGAAAAATATCAAATCCAAGTGGCCCAAGGATAAAGTAAGTGGTCAAGTAAGTTTTAATGGGAGTAAATGGGTATATGGAAATGGGTAGATGGACATGAGAGTAGCCAATAGAGTACAAAAAGAAAAGCATAATAAGGCATCATTAAGTTGTAAACAACATCCTTGCTCCCTGAGATCTTAGAAGCTAGAAATGTAGCATGGTTAGAGTCACCATCAACATGAACAACAAAGGGTACCATTGTAAGAAGATTGATAATCCACAACTCAAACACAATGGAAAAGAGGGTAAAAGCATAAACAAATCTAGAATAGCATGAGCTGGACTATTTTGGGGAGTTTTAGAGGCAATTTTGTTGATGTTCAAAGAGCTCAAAATATAGTGTTTCTTACCTTATTATGGGTGCCTTCTTGCTCGAAAAGATTTCACAAAATAGGTAAGAAATTGGGCAAATCTAAAGCTTTTGGTATCCACTATTGTAGGTGTCTTATGATAGTGTTCTACTATCATAAGAGAGTATTATTTATAGGTTTTTATCAGAGAAAATAGACTTATATATAGTGTCCATCAAGCGTTCCGCATTATTTTGGTTATTATATGGAGCTTAGTCTTTTCATTGTATTTTTCTAGCAAAGAGTTTCAAATTGCATAGAATGGTCAAGCAATTGTCTAGAGTTATTTGGCATCACTTTGGTCATATCCTTCATATCTTGTGTAACTAATCCTCGACAGATTGTGGATAAACACGCTACTCCCAACATCTTTGTGGGTGAACCCAACATGCAAGGCTACATTAAAATTTTAAGGAGATGGGTGATAGCAACTAGGAAGTAGAAACCATCAAGGTTGAGTAGCCTTTTCCTCTGAGATGTCACAAATTGTGTGGTGGAGAGACTTGCTTGAGCTGATGTCCAAACACACACCATATATGGCACGAGGAAGCTCACTCATGAATATAAGAAGAGAGATGGAGACCAAAAGAATTTCTTGCTAGTTTATTCTTCTTTTTTTCCACACAATACAATTTACACAAAGCATAGATAAGATACAACATAGAGAGAAGTAGCCTACTAAGTTAAATAGTACATAACTAACTATACTAAATGACTAGCACTATAATTATGTGAGTTGTAGGTAGGTGCAACAAACTAAATATAATAAGTGATAAGTCAGTGGATATGGTAATTGTAGATGTGTGGGCCCATCTAGCCAGGTGATCCATCATCAATAGCCGCACATGTTGAGCTTGCCATCTCAACACTCCCCCCAAGCTCAATGGTATCTCTGCAACACCAAGTAAGCTTCAAAATTTTTGAAGCTTCTTTGTACCCAATACCTTTGTGAAAATGTCATCTACCTAATCTTGTATGGTGATGTATACCAAGCTAACCTCTCTTGCAAGTACATTCTCTCTCACAAAGTGATAATGAATCTCAATGATTTTTGTCCTAACATGGAACACTAGGTTCCTAGCTAGTTGTATGTTGCTCATGCTATCATAGTGAATGACAATTGGACAATCTCCCTACACTTCTAAATCACCCAATAACTTTTGTAGCCATACCACCTCACATGTTGCCATAATAGTACCTTTCCACTCACTCTCTGTACTGGATAAAGCAACTGTAGATTACTTTTTGCTACTCCATGTTATTGCTTCACTACCAAGGAAAACATGAATTTGCTGGTAGATCTTGTATCAGACATGCTACTAGCCCAATTTGCATTTGTATATCCAAGCTCTTGTATATCCTTACCTGTCTCATAAAAAGTTTCATAATGCAAAGTGGACTTCACATACCTCAATATGCATCTAACTGCATCCAAATGAGGCTTTCTAGGCATCTACATAAATTAAGTGATGAGGCCAATAGCATAACTCAAGTCTTTGCCTTGTAATAGTCATGTAAATTAGACTATCTACTATCATCTTGAACATAGTGGGGTCTTCTATCTCATCCCCAACATTAGTACTCAACTTTGCATTTTTCTCCAATGACACTGAAAGAGCCTAAGATGCTGTCATACCATACTTGTAACGTGTCCGCTCGTCCACCTGTGGGACACGTCTTAGTAGCCCATCGAGAAGAGAGTCTAGAAAGTGCCACCTGGCACTTGGAAAGAATGTCATAGGATTTGCGATCTAGGTCTTTTGGAGTCTGGCCTGAGTGGAAGTATGCAGCCGTTCCCACTTAGGATCGACCTAAAGTCAGGGTTTCTTTCCTATCAGCAAAGTCTCTAGGAAGTAGCTAGTGTCGAGCTCCATATGACCCACTTTGAGTAGGAGCAACAAAGTCGAAGTGGATTTATACTGCACTTGCTTCATGGAAAATGGGAAACGAGAGGGATGCGAAGCTCAACCTCCCTGCCCATAAGGCATAGTCCCATTCCATTCCCCTAAAACAACATAAATCAGGATTCTAACTCTACTAATGCTAGGTCTTCACGGTATCATTTTCACGTCTTTTGAGAAAAGTTTCCAACTAATTGGGACCACCCTTCCGTAGAACAACCCATGTCAAGTCCACTGCACTTTCCTCCGTTTGCTTAGTTATCTAATTACCTACCACATTATGTTTGACATGCAAAAGCAGCTTCCTTAATTAATCAATTTAAACATAGGTTCCTTCACATAATTTAGGCACTGACACAAAAACAATGTCAAGCAAGTTCCTTTTTCAAATATATCTGATCTTTATTTATCATAGTCGAGAAATACATCAAGTATCATGTGTGAAGGCTATCCCAGCAACCAATAGGATTGTTTCTCTAAGTTCCGCCCATAGACTAGTGCACGGTCCTCAAGATCCCATCTAGAGTCACGTCGGCTTCTTGTGCGGGATCCAGAGGCAAGGAATTTATAGCCAGAGCCTCCCCTGGCTGTCAAGAATCGCGTGGTGGAGGGGGTTGCTCAAGATGCTGCGCCAAACACACACAGAATGCACAAGGAGAAGCTCACTCAAGAGACAAGAAGAGAGATGGAGGCCAAAACGTTTTCTTGCTGATTTCTTCTTCTTCTTTCACACTCTTTACAATGTACACAAAGTATAGATAAGATACAACATAAAAGGAAAGTGGCCTACTAAGTCAAACAATGCATAACCGACTACACTAGTCGACTGGCGCTATAACTATGCCAGCTGTAAATAGGTGTAACAACCTGAATATAATAAGTAATGAGTCAGTGGCCATGTGAGAGTCATAATGACCACCGACGTGCTAAGTGTAGACGTGTGGACCCATCTAACCAGGCGGTCCATCATCCATGTCCACATGTGTTGAGCTTGCCATCTCAACACTCCCCCTCAAGCTCAACTGCATCTCTGCAACTCCAAGTAAGCTTCGAAACTTTTGAAGCTTCTCTGTACCCAATGCCTTCGTGAAGATATCAGCTATCTGATCCTGTGTGCTGACATACACCAAGTTAATCTCACCTGCTAGTATCTTCTCTCTCACAAAGTGGTAGTGTACCTCAATATGTTTTGTCCTGGCATGGAACACAGGGTTCCTAGCCAACTGTATACTGCTCATGTTGTCACAATAAATGACAACTGGACCTTCCACCTGGACATCCAAATCAGCCAATAGCTTTTGCAGCCATACTACCTCACATGCTGCAACAGCAACACCTCTATACTCAGCCTCTGTACTCGACAAAGCAACTGTAGATTGCTTTTTGCTGCTCCAAGCAACTGCTGCACTACCAAGAGAGAACATGTATCCGCTGGTAGATCTTCTATCAGACATACTACCAGCCCAATGTGCATCTGTGTATCCAAACACCTGTACATCTATACCTGCCTCATAGAAAAGTCCATAATGTAATGTGGACTTCACATATCTCAATATGCGTCTGACTGCATCCAAATGTGGCTTTCTAGGTACTTGCATAAACTGACTCACAAGACCAACAGCATAGCTCAAGTCTGGCCTTGTAATGGTCATGTAGATCAAACTCCCCACTATCCTCCTGAACATAGTAGGGTCTTCTATCTCATCCCCAACATCAGCACTCAGCTTTACATTCTGCTCCAACGGGACTGAAAGTGGTTTGCATGCAGTCATACCATACTTGGACAACATATCCAAGCCATACTGTCTTTGGAACAGCCATATACCATCATCACATCTGATCACCTCAATGCCAAGGAAGTACCTTAGCTCACCTAAATCCTTCATCTCAAACTTCATCTTCAAATAGCCCTTGACTTCAGCAATCCCACTATCACTATCACCTGTAATAATCAAGTCATCCACATAGATGACTATGATGACCAAACCTGCATCTCCCTTTCTCACATAAAGTGAGTGATCAGCATCAGAAACATAAAAGCCAATATTGACAAGATACTCTCTGATCTTGTCAGACCATGCTCTTGGTGCTTGCTTGAGCCCATAGAGTGCCTTCTTCAACCTGCACACATACGTGGGATGCTCTAAATCTTCATAACCTGCTGGCTGATCCATATACACTTCTTCCTGCAAATCACCATGCAAGAAGGCATTCTTTACATCCATTTGCTGCAACCTCCAACCTTTGGCTGCTGCCAAAGCAATCACACATCTGACAGTTGCCATCCTAGCAACTGGACTGAAGGTTTCATCATAATCTATGCCATATGTCTGGGCATAGCCTTTTGCAACCAGCCTAGCTTTGTACCTGCTAATAGAACCATCTGCATTGTGCTTAATCTTATAAACCCACTTACATCCAATAGCTTTCTTTCCCTTCGGCAATGCTACTAGATCCCAAGTCTTATTGGCCTCTAATGCAGCCATCTCCTCATCCATTGCTGCATCCCAATGAGCATGACCAACAGCCTCCTCAAAACATGCGGGCTCAACATCCTCAACTAGTTTCACCATATAAGCATAATGGTGAGCTGCATAACCCTCAAAACCAAAACTTTTAACAGGGTATCTCACCCTGCTAGACCTGCGTACCACTGGATCACTCAATGGAGTCTTTGCATTAACACGTGCTCTCTGCACACCTGGAGTCCTCACTGAAGGAATACCAAGCTCATCATCCAAGCTCTCTGAGCCACTGGAGTCTCCATCAAGAACTGCATCAATGCCTTCTGACACTTTATTCTTTTCTTTGTCTTTACCTGTAGTGCTACTAGATGCAATCGAAGATGTAGAGGTACTCCTTAGTCTCCCAGACCAAGGACTACCAGATGATGTCTCTGGTCCACTAAGAGTCCGTGATTCTTGCCTTTCAGCCTGCACATGAGTGTCATGATCATCATCAACATCCAATGCATCACCACTAGATGCATACCAACTGCTCATTTCATCAAAGATGACATCCCTGCTCACTCTGAACTTACATGTGACAGGGTTGTAACAGCGATACCCTTTTTGCTCTAAAGAGTATCCAATAAAGATACACTTTTCAGCCTTTGGATCCAGTTTCTTCCGCAACTCATCTGGCACATGAACATACGCAATGCAGCCAAATACTTTCAAGTGTGAAACATCAGGCTTCTTACCTGTAAAACATTCTTCGGGGGTCATACCATGAACTGCAGCTGTGGGAGTTCTGTTCATAATATAAACAGCAGTATGAACAGCCTCAGACCAAAAATGCTTAGGCATATTCTTTTCAGCCATCAAGGCGCGTGCAACTTCTGCAATATGCCTGTTTTTCCTTTCTGCAACCCCATTTTGCTGTGGGGTATACCTGCATGTGAACTGTCTCTTTATCCCATGAGACCTCAGAAAATCACTGAACTCATTTGAGAGGTACTCTCCCCCTCCATCTGACCTCAGGCACTTTACTTTCAAGCCTGTTTCTCTTTCAACTGCAGCCTTGAAAGTTCTAAAGTGCTAAAATGCTTCACTCTTTTCCTTCATAAAATATACCCACAGCTTTCTAGAACAATCATCAATGAATGTGACAAAGTATGAACTGCCTCCAAGAGATACATTTTGTGTAGGCCCCCAAATGTCTGTATGCACAACATCAAGGATATTTCTGCTTACATCTCTGTCATGTGAAAAGGGTTGTCTTGCCTGCTTAGCAAACTAACATGCTTCACATACCTTCTGAAATTCTGCAACTTTAAATGTAGGCAAACCTGTAACCAACCCTTTGGACTGCATTAATTTCAGCCTTTGTACATTTGCATGTCCAATGCGTTTGTGCCAAATTTCAATGTCTGCAACAACACCTTTTCCTTTGGCATACATAGCAGCATTCATAGTAGGAATTCCAGCATCTAGAGTGAACATACGTCCAACTCTACTTCCCTTTGCTACCAACCTGCACTTGTCATTGAAGTCTTCTACAAAGCAGCCCTTTGCATTAAATCTGACTTGCAGCCCTTGCTCTACCATTTGACCGACTGACACCAAGTTCTTTGTAATAGATGGCACATGTAATACATCTGAAAGACTCTTTGTCTTACCATCATGCAAGGACAAGGGAACTTTTCCAATGTGTGAAATTGGGTGGCATGAGTCATCACCCGTCTGCACATAACCTGCATTCTGCAAATCCTGCATCTCTCCAAACCATTCTGCATGGCTGGTCATATGATTGGATGCACCTGAATCAACATACCAAACATCTTCATGTGTTCCCTTTCCTGTAACAGCATTCAGCATATGTTGCATAACGAACAAACGTTCATTTTTGTCTTCATTCTGTCGTGAAGACGATGCATAGTTTCCTTGCTGCAACTTACCACTGCGGATATCATCTCTCTTAGCATAACATTGGGCTGCAATATGACCTGTTTTGCCACAGTAGTGACACACAATACCAGAGTTGTTAGAACCTCTATTTTGCCATCCACCTCTTCCTCTAAAGCTCCCCCTGCCTCTAAAGTTACCACGACCTCCTGAAACCTGCATATCGCCAAATTGCTGATTCAATCTGTTTTGCTGGTTGTCACTACTACGTCCTGTACCACGGCCTCTTGAAGAGAACCTGCCACGTCCCCTTCCTGAACTGGAGTAGAAAGCTTGGACCTGTTCACCACTTCTTTCAGATGTCTCACTCTGCATGTTGATCTCTTCAGTGATCATAAGGGAGACCAACTCATCGAAATCTGGAAATGGCTTTCTGACATATACAGAAGTTACAAAAGACTTCCAAGACTTTTCATTGTTAAGTCCACCCAAGGTAGACGACACCAAATCATCATCATCGGGCATTGCATCAATCGCTGCCAATGCATCTGCAATGCTTCTTACCTTCAGTGCATACTCATTGATAGACATCTTCCCTTTCTTTAATGTATTCAACTCTTGCTTGAGTTGAATCTTTCGTGCCTTTGTATTTACAGAAAACATACTTTCAAGTATGGTCCAAGCTGCATATGAATTCTCTGCATTTCTAATGTGTCCCAGCATATTATTGTCAATTACTGCAGACAACCAATACATGACATTTTTATCCTTTGCATTCCATTCTTTCCGTGCCTTTGTCTCTTCTGCAGTTGGAGGATCACTCATCTCCGGCTCCTTTTCTTCACCTGAAACGAACTCGTAGAGGCCTTTTCCAATAAGGAAGTTCGTGACACGAAACTTCCATGATGGGTAGTTGTTCTTGTCAAGCTTCTCAATGATGGGGCTTCCACTGTTCTCTGCCATTATCACAAAATTAATACCAAACAGCAAGCAAATCTTCTGCAACCCTGGACCTGTAGTGCACAGCAATACACCAAACAGCCTTTTTAACTGTCTGCTCAACAATACATGCAATCTGCAACCTGTTTGCAGATAAACCTTGTGTTTACTCACTGGTAAACACCTTTGAACTTACAGATCTGAAATCTGTAACCTGCGCACCCACTTTCGGTCAATACAATCGAAGTCACAGCGTACCCCGAAACTGTTGTCTGCAACCTTACGACTCTAAAACAGGCCCTGAAACGGCCTCAGATGCCCAAAATAACTGCGGGAAAGCCCTAAAGGGCCTATCTGCAAAATACACAGCGCTCTTCGCGCACACCAAATCTCACTGCAATCTGAGATTTTTGCTCTGCCCTGCTTCCGGTGCCTCCACAGGCACTATCCAAGAGAAGGAGTGGAAGAATGGGAGAGATTCTTACCCGTAGCTTGCTTGCTCGAACCTTGCTTCTTCTCCTTCACTTCAGCCTTCGAAATCAGCCTCTCTCAATGGCGCGGCTCTGATACCATGTCAAGAATCGCGTGGTGGAGGGGGTTGCTCAAGATGCTGCGCCAAACACACACAGAATGCACAAGGAGAAGCTCACTCAAGAGACAAGAAGAGAGATGGAGGCCAAAACGTTTTCTTGCTGATTTCTTCTTCTTCTTTCACACTCTTTACAATGTACACAAAGTATAGATAAGATACAACATAAAAGGAAAGTGGCCTACTAATTCAAACAATGCATAACCGACTACACTAGTCGACTGGCGCTATAACTATGCCAGCTGTAAATAGGTGTAACAACCTGAATATAATAAGTAATGAGTCAGTGGCCATGTGAGAGTCATAATGACCACCGACGTGCTAAGTGTAGACGTGTGGACCCATCTAACCAGGCGGTCCATCATCCATGTCCACATGTGTTGAGCTTGCCATCTCAACACTGGCACCCAAGCATCCTCCCACTCCAAGAAACACCCACGGAGAGACCTCTCGCAGCGGGTTCGGTCCATATACCTAGCGCGGCTAACAACCCCCTTGGATAGGGCCAGGCAGATAGTCAGAGGTAATTGAACCTGCCTCTCCCTCGAGGATTTTAACCTGAAGCCTTAAGTGTTTTGCCTTGAATTAGTTCCTTGATCAAAGAAGTTCAAACAATGTACCTAAGTGTAAAATCACGATAATTTCAGAGATCGTTTGTATGACCAACTGCTAAGGTGAGATTCCTTCTTCCCGAATGCTCCCAGCATTCGATCCTGGGTTGTTCGCGACTTGGTGAGATTCTAGGGGCTTGGAAAGCTAGATTTCTTGCTTCCCCTTTTTCTTTGGGCTAGGTTTTGTACCCTACCGACCCTAATTATCCTTACCTTAGGTCTCCTTGTAAGATGCATCATGGACAATCCCGTCGTCCTCGGTTGGTCAACTTGCTGGTTGTCTCCTAGATCTCTCGAAGTACCTATGTGCCTTTATCTTTGATCTTAATTGATCAAGATTGTCTATCCCCTTGACCATGGCTGGTCAAGATGGTTCTATTTAGAACAGTTCCTACTCCGACTTAAGTATAATCTTCTTAAGCCCTCTTAATAATGCTCACAAGCACTAAGCTTTTACCTATCCCTCTTGAAGTCACCAAGGACCTTGTCATGGGATTCACGGATCTCAGTCCCATTTGGTAAATTATAAACAACGTTGAATTTTCCCAACAACTTTAATGCACGCAACGTAATGCCATGCCTTCATTTTAATGCTTACAATTTTGATATAATCCATACGATATTTTATGCCACACATGAGAAGGTACTTTTTATGCATGCAATCTTAGCATTATCCTCTCTGTAATTATTTACACGATCTATAACCTTCTTGAATTATCTAACTTTACGTGATCATTGTATGAGTCTAGCTGCACTTTAATCTTTTCTGCAGTTTATTACATGTACCTTAGAATCCTTCTTGCAATATGGAGATGCACTTTGCTTCTTTCGATGTGCTTTGAAAATGCATTTTAAGGAAGAACTTGTGCAAGGAACAATGCACTTTATGCAGGAATTCTTGCAAGTCATTTTTGATCATTTACGATGCAATTATCTAATAATGTCATCTTACAATGGAAATTATCTTGCTTGTTATATACATCACAACTATGTTCATACCAAGGAAATTATCAAACACACAATTAATGTGATGCATGTGAATATGATTTTTCACTGTGATAGTTATAACCTATGATTTAATAATAGAGCAACCTGGGTTTGGAGTGATGTCCTGATTCCAGTGGTATTGATGCCTAATAAATCGTTCGTGGTTGCGGTGCCACCTTGTTTCGAACCTCCATCCACACTTGCACGGTTTCCGACCATCTTTGTGGAACTACACTTCGGGGCCATACTCGAAGACGCGTGTACGAGTGATAGAGTTCTCACACTCTCCTATGCAAAATTCTCACTACCTCTCCTTGAATGGAGAAAATATAATGAAGGGGAGTGTATTTTCAAAAATTCTTCTTCTCTTCTTCTCCTCTCTCTTCTTCTTCTTCTTCTTCTTCTTCTTCTTCTTCTTCTTCTTCTTCTTCTTCTTCTTCTTCTCCTCTCTCTCTCTCTTCTTCTTCTTCTTCTTCTTCTTCTTCTCCTCTCTCTCTCTCTTCTTCTGCTTCTTCTTCTTCTCCTTCTCTCTCTCCCTCTTCTTCTTCTTCTTCTTCTCTCTTCTCTCTCTCTCTCTCTCTCTCTCTCTCTCTCTCTCTCTCTCTCTCTCTCTCTCTCTCTCTCTCTCTCTCTCTCTCTCTCTCTCTCTGATCATGGGGGGGAGGGGGGGCGTTGTGCATGAGGGAGGGGAGGGCTGCGTGCTGATGAGGGGGGGGACGCTGCCTTATATGGTGGAGAGGAGGCTTCACGAGGGGAGGGGAGACGTCCGTTAACGGCCGTCACCCTCCACCTGGGGGGGTTGCATGCCCCCCTTCTTTTCCTTTACTCCCCCTCTCTCTATCTCTCTCTCCCCACCATGCAGTCAATAGGGGGAGAGAGTGGGAGGGTATAGTGAGCTCCAAACAGGGTTTCTAATCAATCCCATGTTGCTTGAGAGGTTTCACAATCATCAAGGTGATGAATATAGCTGTCATCAAGTTCAAGTTTGATAATAGCTTGAGCCTTATCATCATTTTTATCCCATATGACTAAAAGTGCAACTTCTCTTGGTTTCTTCTCTTGATCACTTGTGATTGACCATAAGCCTTTCTTCATCAGGATCAGTATGTATGGAATCTGACACCGTTGAGTTGATGAGTCCTTGCCCATGTTGAGGTTCCAAGATTAGTAGCAAATCAGCTCCCAAAATTTCAGATTTCAATAGTAGAAGAGTTAAGCGCAAGTGCTAAGAAGCACTAGGCTATTAGTATCAAGAGGTACTAGGTGACTAGTATGCCCTTAAACTTGAAATCTTCAAAGATATTTGAGGCCTTCAAGATCTTGCAGGTCCTAGTCTTCCCCTCCTTGATTTGAACTGGAGTAGAAAAAAAGAATCAAATTTGATCAGAGGCAAAGCTGATTGTGTCAGATGACACAGTGACAAGAGTCACTACATTAGTGTCAAGAGACACTATGCTTGACTATGCTTCAAACTTGCCAAAAAAAATCAGCAAGATCTCCCCTCCTCAATGATTTGTTATGAGAATGTATGCCAGATCCAATTATATTTGAGTGGTAATACTGTGGTTTGAGTGGCAGAGGAGAAAAATGAAGTGAAATAGAAGCTTGAAGTTGAAAGAGCTATGGCTTCTCTGTTAGGGTTACAGCAAGCAACTGTGTTTTTAGTTTGCGCAGCTCATAGAATTGATCATGTCCCAAACAAATTTCATAGATAGAAATCCTATCTCATGGGCTTTCAAGGCCCCATGGTGGCAGCCTAGATCGCAGCAAGCACAAACTGCAAAGACAGTACGAATAGGTTGCGCATGTTCAGAGATTGTGACCACAAATTTCCAGAATGCTGGAGCTAGGGTTCACCAACGAATAGGTTGCGCATGTTCAGAGATTGTGACCACAAATTTCCAGAATGCTGGAGCTAGGGTTCACCAATGTCGGGTTGCGATGTGAGAGAGAGCTACTCCAGGAGTAGACAAAAGTTTCTCCAGAAGGAAGTGTGAGGAAATATTGGCTATAGGATTAGATCAAGAAGCTCCAAGTGAGCTGGGTACTGTCTGGCTATGGCAGATAAGAGGGCAAAGTGAAGATGGAGGTGTGAAATGAGTTCATGCACTCAAGCCAAGTTGGACCTGAACTGAAAGGAGTGACAGGAGACTTGTAAGAGCATAGAGGTGAGCTAGAACATGCTAAGCCATGCTTAGCTGTGCTCTGATACCATGTTAAAAATACCAATCTAGAGCAAGGTAGCTATGGTGGCTCATAGACCAACATTAGATTCATGTGTACTTAGACATTATAGGAATTAAGACTTGACTAGAAGTACAAACACAAGAAAACTAAGTACACTAAAATGAAGAACAAAATGATAATGAAATTTCATTCATCATCTATGAAATTTACATCCAAGTACATTTTATATAGAATAGGATAGGTGACATTCTTCCCCTCTGTGCCTATGGCATTCAAGTAGCATGCATATCCTCTGCCCATCAGCTTCATACAAAGAGGTGGCACGGATGTGATTGTCAATGTCAACAATGTGGAGGGTATACTCTTTATTGAAGAGGTTAACAAGAAGAATGTCAATGCTTTTTGGTACCTCTTTTGCTTTGACAATTAGAGGCGATAATGGTAGGGGTAGTAATGATCGCCATGGGAGAGAGTCTCAGCAAATTCACTCTTAGTTAGATGGACAGTCCGGCAATATGTCTCATACTAATAAGTCCTCATTGACATGTCATTACCATCGAAAAGTAGGGTATATTTGGATGCAGTACCATAAAATGTGAGAAGACAAGTGAAAGGAAAAGGGCAAGGGTAAAGCACTAGACAAAAATAATGATCACAACATTGTCCCTAGCAAGTCCAATGTCAAGATTGGAGAGATTAATATAGTGCATATTGATTCTGATAATGTTTCATACTTTCAGCTTCTTCTCTTGATACTTCACACTTGATTGATGCTTTGTTAGGGTATACCCAGTGTTGGTTGATAGATTCAAGATCTTATTTTCATGTGACCTCTCATAGAGAGTTGTTTCACTCCTATCACAATTTGACTAGATTTTTCCATTTGGGTAATAACATAGCATTGGAGATAGTTGGTATTGGTGATGTACACTGGTAGTTTAGTTTAGGTTGCATGTTTACTCTTCATGATGTATGTCATTTACTAGCTCTCACAAAGAGTCTTATCTCTACTGGCACTTGAAGGGACCTAAAACGGGCCAGCACTGGCTCATGCACTAGTCGGACCTCTATCATGCGCTCAACAACCCCACGGCCTTGCGGGCAGGAGCGTTGATGACACATACATTGCCTTCCTAAACATCTTGCGTTTGTATCACGTCTCGTAGTCCGACTCTAACCCAATTAACACTGTTATCAAAAATCAACAAGTGTCGCTCGGGCGCCTTTAAAATACTTTGACGCTTAAAATCGTCCTAGATCGAGCCGCCGCCTTTGACGTTGAATATTTTTCCCTTGATATTCGTAATTTTTAGCTATTTTTAAGCACTTCTCGGCAGCAAAACTCCGCTCTCATTGGCGACCACGGGATAGGGCGACTGAGCCCGTCAAATCTCACAGGAGATCTGCACAAAACAATCAAAGGAAGCATCAAGCTGATACAAAGTAGATACATATTAAAACACACAGCACAGTGCTCACCCTACCCCCTGACAAAACCAAGGCATGACATCCATAAGGAGTAGGCCTAGCATAATTTGATAAAAGGTCCGAAGCTAGTCACTAACCGACTGCTCCAACATGGTCAAACTAAAAAGAACTGTCAAAGAGGTTGCCATAAGTGGTGGTTTGAACTACCTACCTAACTAAGGACACCACAACCAGGAGCTCCTACTAGGCGAGGACTCCTATAGCCTGATCAAGAAGTATTTTCTTTTAACACATTTCTTCTTCTTTGGGGTTTTTATTTTTCCATACTCGGGCATGTAAAAAGGAGGGAGCTGAGCATAGTGACCCAAGGAGAACAGGGCATCGACCTCAAGTCCTATCTTGGTATCCAAGAACCTACCAAGCCCTCGCAAGGCGACACTTAATCCTTTTCTAACGCTCACTTTTATTTTCGCTCCAACCTTCCTTAATTTCTTCTTTTCTAGCAAGATGCCACCCCTAGGAAGACAAGGCATCGGCCCTAGGTCTGACTCGTCCCCAGGAACCTACCAGGCCTTCGCTAGGCGATGATTAACTGCTTATAAATTTTCCTTTCTTTTCTTTTCTATTTTGATAGGGGTTAGAACTCCTTTTTACACACCTTCATATATATATTTGTTGTCTTTAAGATATTCAGTTTTTTTTTCCCCTCTATCATCATTATTTTTCTTCTGGCAGGCTTCTCTAACTGCCTCACAACTAACAAGAACTCCTAGAACGGCCGCCTAGCAGGCTAGCAGAACAGGGTTACTAGAACTCCCTTCTAAAACAGGTCCTTTAATGCCTGACAATGTCTTTACAGAAGGCAACAACTACTCAAACCTCCCTCAGACATACTGAACCTAAACCTGGGACTTCATGCCTTGGACACTGGTCCCCAACAAGAAATGAAAACCCCCTTAACAGGTACGCAAACACATATAGCATAAAACGGGATACTCATAAAGGAGAGATATCACTTGGATAGGGCCACGAGAAGCATCCACGCAACAAAAGGCTCCTTCCAAGCTCTTCTTCCGAACCTGTCTAGCACAAGACTAAAACAAGAAACCATTAACCGCACCTGCACTAAACAGAAAACTGGCCCTCTTGGCCTAATGAAAGAAAACACTTCACCACAAAAAATAATCGGCCCTCTTGGCCTAAAAAGATCAAACATAATAACACCTACACATCCTTCCCTAGAAGAATCCAGATATACAATAATAGGCTCCCTCCCAAGGAGGAAAAAGCCCTAAACTAAATGCATAAGGTTATGACCCATCCCTCCTGCATAGATAGCAAGAGGCGTACGCATAACATGTTGTCTAATTAACCTATGGGTCCAGGATAATAACGGTAGATTGGTCTCGGCTACTCTTTGCATCACCCATATCAACCATCGTCTGCCATATATCGCATGCTCTGATAACATCCCCCATAAGCGACTGGGTCCTATTTCATCATTGATCACAATATCCAAACTAGGACCACAATTAAAGAAGAGGTCTTCTTCATAAGCAAGATTTGCTAATGAATCCGCAAACTGATTCCAGTAACATGGAATCAGTTGAAAAGACACTCTCTCAAACTCTTCAATAGGGTCATCGCAGTCCGATGATACATACAAAGAATGGGATTCCGCACTGTGTATGTCCCATCTAGCTGATTCAAGATCAACTGGGAATCCCCTTTTACTAACAACCGACGAATACCACCTTGTTTGGCAATATGCAGTCCCATAATCAAGGCTTTATACTCCGCCATATTGTTAGTGAATCCTACACCGAGATAAGCAGCTAACTTCATCGTAACCCGATGTCGGGGATCTCCGATTACTACTCCAACACTCCCTTTTTTATTAGGGCCCCTGGACGCTTTGTCAAAATATAATGTATACGTCCACAATGGGTTTACACAGCCGGCCATCACGAACTCCTCTATCCATAATTATGATAATCAAAGTTTAGCATGTTGAGAGGATGAACTAACGGCTCCATCCCACCTTCTTCATTGAATTCAACAGGGATACTTGTCAACAATCGTAAGCAGTGATGGCAGAAAACTTTAATCTCCCACACAAAGGTTCCGTCTTCTTGCTCAATCACCTTGTATCCTTTGCTCCACCAGATGAGTTTTCCCTGATGGTATCTCTGCTCCAGATATGGGTGCTCCAAATAAGGGATTAACCGCCCCATCCACCGACTTGTAAGCTCTTTCGCAGGTCTCAAATCATCCCCAGCATGGACCTGTAATGCATTTCTCTATATTAGCATACTTAGAAATAATAAGGTTTAATCTTATTAAGATTAACCTTATTTTTAAACTCTACTCCCTGTAGATCAGCTAATAGGGCCGTAGACCTATTTTTTCCTAACCTCACAATTTTGTCGGGGCCATCCCATTTAGGTTCCAGCTTCAACAACTCCCTATGCGCATCGTAATAAAGGACTAATTGCCCTTTTTTAAAGGTATATTTCTTTGCTCTAAGGTCATGCAACTGCTTCATCCGACGCTTGGCTACCTCCTGGTGTAATAAGCTCTGCAACTTCAGCTCATCCATGTGGGCTATAGTCGTGAAACGTTCAAAAAGGGAATCCTTATCTCCCAAAGAATGGTTAATTGCAAACCGTATGGTCGGCAATTCGATTTCAAGGGGTAACACACACTCTTCCCCATAAACCAATTTGAATGGAGCATGGCCGGTAGCTCGCTTGAACGTGGTATTATACGCCCATACTGCCACATACAACTTCTTGTCCCAGTCTCGTTTCTTCTTGGAGACTATTTTAGACAAGATACCCACAAGCTGTTTATTAGTACTTTCAACTTGCCCATTCGCTTGTGGATTATAAGGAGTCGTTTTATTGTGCTTGATTTGCCAAGCTTCAGTCAAGCTTTTGATCACCTTATTTAGAAAATCGGTTCCACGGTTCGACATTAATTCTCTTGGTGGACCAAAGCGGCAAATAATCTGCTCTAACAGGAAACTTGCAGTCTCTTTTGCATTGTCCTGCCTCGTTTCCTGCGCTTTTGACCATTTTGTAAAATAATCAATGGTGGCTGGCTACTATAATGTACCTCGTTTGGGTAGTAGACGACGGGGTAATGGAACCCAGAAAATCAATGCCCCACTTCTCAAATGGAAGAATAGCCATGATAGGCGTAAGTGGATGTTTCCTATTCTCTCTACTGTCATGTCTCTGACAGGTATCACATTTATTTACATACTCAAAAGAATCTTGGAAGATAGACGGCCACCAATATCCAGCTCGTAAAGCTTTCTGTGCCGTCAACTGTCCCGCAAAGTGCCCCCTACATGCAGAGTCATGGCACTCTTCTAAGATTAAAAGGAACCTCATCAGGCATCACATATCAACGGTAGATATTGATCCGGGTTTTTTACAACCCGGATTACTACCACAAAATTTTGGCCAAAGCCCCTATCAAGAGCCTACCATATCACTCTGGGTTTACTCTTCAAGCACTAGGTATGCTACATTGCTTCTCGATTACGATAACTCTAGCAAATGGGGGGAACAAGTTCTTAGGAGGCATGTCAATGTAAAGGGTAAAAGGGATGGTTGTCTTAGTGAAGATGAAAATGGATTACACCTAGGAGTTGAGTGAATGCATAGATTTTTCAAAGGACTAGCCTCCAACTACACATGGGCCCGTCTGCATCACTAAGATTTGGAATCTATCACCATCATTAGAGGACACCTCACCCTAGCACACAAGTCAATATCCACATCATGGTATCATTTGGATCTTACACAAAAGCTTACAAGCATGGACCCCTTTTGTCACATGCTTATATGTATTTATATACATATGGGGGACTAAAGTCAAAGCAGCTTTTGGAAAGCCTTTTTTATAATCTCAATAACTCCCAAGAAAAAGCGAATTTCAAGAAAATTCCCACGAAGGCCGATCGGTTTCGACCTGGTCTACAAAGTTGCAGAAGAAACTTTTTCCAAATTCCTCACGGATTTGAAGTTACGAAGGCGCAGACTGCTGGCTATATGCAATTTTCTTCTCTCTTTCACCACACCAACTTTTCACTCTATCCTTCTTGTAAATATATTATAATAATGTGCTTTGGGCACCCACCTCTTGTAATCTAGCTCCATTTCTCTATTTTGTCTACCACCACCCTTGGCTTCTTGCATGATGACCAAGGTGGGGACTTGTCCCATCCACTACTCTCCATATTTTCAAAGATGCCATACATCATCTAGGATTATGTTAATCAAGAAGATTAGATTAATCTAATCCCTCATGGAGGCTATATAAAGAGCCCATGGAGAATGTAGGGGGGAAGAGGCAAATGACAAGTCCATGAGAGCACTCTACAATATCCTCATCTCTTTGAGGTAAGCTATGAGTAAGTTCTTTTATTATGTAGTATAATGGCAAGCTTCCTCTACCTCTTCTCCTATTATCTCCCTCTCTTCTCATCTTCTCATTCCATGCAGCATAATGGCAAGCTTCCTCTACCTCTTCTCCTATTATCTCCCTCTCTTCTCATCTTCTCATTCCATGTAGCATAATGGCAAGCTTCTTCTACCTCTTCTCCTCTTGTCTCCCTCTCCTCTCATCTCTCTCTCTTATATTCCAATGTGGTGTCTAGCACATATATTCTCTCTTGTAAATTTGTGTCTTGGCTCTCTTGATTCTCTTTGAGAATAGGGATGTCCTAGCCCATCCTCCCTTTGGCTAGGTGGTGCCCCTCTTTAGTTCTCTTAGTGAGGATTGGAGGTTGGATGGGTAAGAGGCAACCCGTTCATCATTTCAGCCCTCATTTTTTGTGCCCCCACTGAGGAGTTCTCAAGCTATGCTCTACAACTTCCATGAAGAAAGAAACATCTAAGGAGTTTTCCTCTTCTTCAACGAGTATTTGTCAAGAAATCACTAAGGAGGAATCTTCATCAAACCCTATTCAAGGGATTCGCCGCTCAAGAGTACCGCAATGGTCTCCAAAAGAAGCTCAAGAGAAGAAGGATCTTTATCGACAAACGGCACGTATGCGGGTAAAGCAAGTTAATTACACACATCCTTCTTTGCTTCATGAGAAATCTTGCTCTCATCAAGTCTCTACGTCAAGGCATTGTGTTGAGTGCTTGGTGTCTAGTGTAAAGACACTCCCTACGGAGCTTCGTCTTCAAGTGGTGAAGGCGCTTTCAAATTCGGGGATTAACAAGTTTTTGGAGGGTGAGTTACACATCAATGGTGTGCGGTATTGGCGAGAGGCTACATATGGTGATGCGCTTCAACTACTACTAGCAAGAAGACTCAAAGTAATTGAAAAGATAGCTATCGAAGCCTATGAACTTTACAAGGCTGATGATGGTCACACAAAAGCTACGCTAATCAGTGGTGAGTAAATCCTTCGCATCTCTCGAATGGTGGGATCTAAGAAGCCATAGCTTCAACGACACGCTTCATGAAAGTTTGTAGTGTAAATTTGTAGTTAATGCATAAATGACTACTCCTACTTTCTACAACTTTCAATCGGTTCAAAACATTCGGGTGGATGTGTGCATTAGTAGAAAGATACATTTTCAGCAAAGGTTGGTCTTCTATTTTGGAGCTGAGAGGTTGAGAGAGATCTTGTTGTCTCCTGATCCCATAATACTCCCTATTTTGGATTATAACATCTCCTTTAATGTGCACATATTCATTCTACTCTAAGTGTATCCCATGAACCATAGGGACTTGTACGGACCTATCCGTCCACTTGCTAGACAAACCGTGCATATAATCGTTAGCACAAAGATCAGGTTTCAAAATATTATAAGGGGCTTATTGGGCCCTCGTCGTCTTGCTGAGATTAATGCATCTGTAAATCCATTTATTCTACCCTTAATAAGATATGACTTGGGCCTAGACGTGTTCATCTTTATTTTGTATTGAGCTAGGCCAACATCTTCCTATCATGGCTTTTCCAAGTTTTTTTGGGCACAAAGGGGAGAAATCTCTGGACTTTTTGGATGACTTAGAAATGGCCTTCCTAGTCACAGGTCGGGATGACGAAGCAACCAAAGTACGGGCCTTCCCTTTAGTTCTAAAGGGTGATGCTCGAGTGTGGTATCAAGCTCTCCCGGAGACTACAAGGGGTAATTGGGAGAATCTCAAGACCGCATTCATGCACAAGTACCAAGATACAGAGCCACCTGAAGATATTTGGAGACAACTCTTAGATCTTCGCCAAACCATAGCAAGGGAGTACCATACCTATGAAGGCATGTTTATAAAATTGTGGGATAAATGGACAGCCTCTTTAGCCGAGGGAGAAAGAGTACCTGATTGCCTTAAGAAAGATTGTTTTCTAGCCGGACTCCATTCTCTACTAAGGGAGAAGGTCAAAGGAAAGTTTCCCACATCATATGAAGAATCAGTCACTTATGCGAGAGAGAAAGATAGAAAATTGAAGTATCAAGCCCAATTGAAGGGGGGAATTGAGCCCATGCAGGTTTTACCAACCATGCCAAGGCCTAGAGAAATAGCAGAGGCCCCACCTGAACCAGAGATACCACAGCAAGAGCTCCTACAACGCATTACTAATCAACTCGAAAGCCTTTCATTAAATTTGGTGCAACGAGTGCGGCCCCCTCCCCTCATAAATGAAGGCAATCGAGGTCCAAGAAGACAAGAAAGAGAGTATGTTTGCTATAATTGTGGGGAGACTGGCCATGGTATGTACTTTTGCCCTCATCCCAGGCGTTTTCCAGGAAATGGGTTCCAACCAAGAAGGAGGGGACAACAAGTGACACCACCTAGGGAAAGGTTTGTTCCACCGAATCCAAGGACTCCACCACCAGTTCAAGTTCTCCAGCATCCTCGACCACTTGCAGAGGTGCCGCCCTTGCCTGTTCAACCGCCAGAGAATCATGATGTTAGGATAATTAGTTTAGATGAGAGTGATGTCAAAGGGAAGGACAAAGTAGTAGAGGTTGAAGCAATGCCGGTGAAGAAAGCCCGAAGAATTGAGAGAATGGAACCTACACCACCAAAGGAGGTTGAAAATATGGAAGAGGAGGCAGAGTCATCAGTGGCTGCAAAGACACGCAACAGTAAAAAGAGGAGGGCTCACTCACGCCGACACATTGAGCCAGATGATTTTCCCTTGGGTAAAGGTACTAGAGCTTATGATTTGCTTGCTGATGTGAGGAATCAAGGGCCAAAAATTTCATGGCCACAATTACTACATCTATCTCCAACAGTGCGGCGACAATGGTCAAAGATGGTAAGCATTAGACCCATGAAGAATAGACATGTGAATGCAATCCAGGCTAGAAAGATGAAAGATATTGTACCTCTAGTGGAAGCCGAAATCAATGGGCAGAGAGTGTCAAAGACATATGTGGATGGAGGTGCAGAGATTTGTGTCATGACGAAAAAGTTGATGCATCGTTTGGGATTAGAGGTAAATGAAACTACTAAATTTGGGGCCAAAATGGCTAACAATGTGGTAGTAAATTGTTTGGGAGTTATAAAGAAAGTCAAGGTAAAGGTGTGTGGAGTGCAATTGGAGCTTGACATGTATGTGATGCTAGTGAAGGGGGATGGCTATCCGCTCATTCTTGGGCGACCATGGCTAATGGGAATGAAAGCCAGACAAGATTGGGAGACAGGGGCTTTAGAGCTCAGGCCACAAAAGGGGCTGCATAAAAAATGGAAGAGCACTATCTACAACATGAAGGAGGGCCGACAGGAGGATCTTGTGTTAGAAACCACCGCTGATGAATGGAGTTCCAGCGAGGGTTGGTCATCTATGACAGAGGGAGAGTCTTCTAATAAGGAGGAAGAAAGCTCTCTAGAAGTGATGGGGATTACATTAAAAGGGCCTTCTGGTAGTGAAATTCCGCAGCAGCTTCCAAAGGTCGAGAAGGAGGGGTTAGAAAAAATGTTGGCTAAGGATCTATCAGTTGAGGAGAAGGCAGCCTACATGGAAGTGGTGATAAAACACTCTGCACTTTTTATTTCTGATTATGAACACATCACAGGTGTGACAGTAGTACAACATCACATTAATCTAAAAGAGGGAGCACGGCCAGTGGTGTAGCAACTACGACGATTGGGAGTAGTTCAACAAAACGCTCTACTCACTGAGGTGCAACGACTTTTAAAGGTAGGCTTTATCTATCCAATAGGGGATTCAGAATGGGTTTCACCTGTGGTGGTGATACCGAATAAGAATGGAAAATGGAGGATTTGTGTGGATTACAAGCCGCTAAATGCCGCAACTAAGAGAGATCACTTTCCTCTTCCCTTTCAGGATGAAATACTCAACGAGGTGGCCGGGCATGAGAGATACACTGTTTGTGATGGGTATTCAGGTTATTTCCAGATCCGAATAGCTGAGGAGGATCAACAGAAGACCACCTTCATTACACCTTGGGGTTGTTTTGCTTACAAAGTAATGCCATTTGGATTAACAAATGCCCCAGCTACCTTCCAGCGATTCATGAATTATGTCTTCCAGCCATATTTTGGGAAATCCATCAGGGTCTTTATTGATGATTTTTGTATTTATAGTTCTAAGACTCTACATTTAGGGAAGGTGGATGAAGCTTTCAACCGACTCGCACAAATGGGGGGGCAGTTAAACCATGAGAAGTGTCGCATTGGCGAAAGTAGTGTAACTTTGTTAGGGCATGTCGTAAGTGAGAGGGGCATTGAAGCAGATCCAAACAAAGTTAAGGCCCTATTGGCGGTGCCATCACCATCTTCTGTGAAGCAACTAACCTCTTTCATTCAGAAGGTGTGATATATGGGGCGGTTCATTCATCTCCTCTCCCAATTAATATTTCCACTGCAACAGTTAACCCACTTCGAGGAGCTCCTGTGGAGTGACGAAAGCGAAAGGTGCTTTCACGAGGTGAAGAAGGCTCTTAGCACCCTTCCTATAATTTTACAGCCTTGTTGGGATCAAGAGTTTTTTGTCAACCCGAGTTTTGGGGACAATGCTCTAGGGGCAGCACTAATACAAAAGGATGCTAAAACTGGACTAATGAGACCGGTTTACTTTTCTAGTAGAGTAATGACAGCATCAGAACGAGGGTACAAGATGGTCGAGGTGATGGTTTTGTCTCTAATGTTTGCTGTAAGAAAGTTTCGTCCTTATCTTCTCCCTAGGCCATTCACAGTGATCACGACAGAAGAGCATTTTCCCTATGCCTTACAGCACATGGATGTTTCAGCTAGAATCGCTAAGTGGGTGATACAACTCCAAGAGTTTGACTACACCTTCAAGGTGGAGGATTCTACTCGAGCTTGCCTAGCTGATTTGTTGACCCATAGATGCCATCAAAAGAAGGAAAAGGAGAAGGGAAAGGTAAAAGAGGAGACATCTCCTCTTGAGGAGCCGCCACGGGTGGAGAATGCCCATGCCCTCTACTTTGATGGAGCCTACAAGCGTGTTAAAGACAAAGCGGCAGCAGGAATAGTGGTGTTCAGTCCCAAAGGTGACAAAATTTATGGAGAAGGTATCAGCTTGGAGGATGTCCATTCTAACAATGAAGCAGAATATCAAGCCTTGCTTTTAGGTTTGAAGTGGTGTCTCTCACATGGTGTCACTCGGCTTAATGTTTTTGGGGATTCTATGCTCATTGTTAAGCAAATGAAAGGAATCTGGGCTTGTAAAAATGATAACTTAGCAGTGAAAATGAGGGAAGCTAAAGCTCTCATGAGAAAGCTACAGAAAGCCCAAATCTATTTTGTGCCAAGGTGCACAAATGGCGACGCAGATGCTCTAGCAGCTGAAAAATTGAAAGAGGCAATGGTGGGCATCATTGCCGTAAAGCTTCCCTTGTTTCAAGGAAAGTTTCAACTAGAAGATGTGCTTTATTTTCTCGAGCAAGGTGAGGCACCTACACATATGAGTAAAAGTGAAAAAAGGTGGCTAGCTACTAAGGCCACTAAATACCGCTTGATAAATGATGTGTTGTATTGCAAAGGAAAGGATGCAGTGCTTAGAAGGGTGCCAACAGCAAAGGAGATTATAGATGTGATTAAGAGCTGCCATGAAGGGGTTTGTGGTGGACATTTTGCTCAAGAAATAACCAGCAGAAAGATTCTCCAAGCCGGTTTTGTGTGGCCTAGTCTACATCGAGATGTGCAACATTGGTGCCGCACTTGTGACGATTGCCAAAAGGCGGGACCAAGGAAGCTAGTGCATGAGGAACAAAATCCCATAACTATATATGGCCCATTTGAGAAATGGGGGATTGATGCAATAGGGCCACTCCCACGAACTCAATCTGGCAAGGAATACATCATAATGGGAGTGGACTACATGACGAGGTGGGCAGAGGCTTCAGCAACTAGTAGGATCACAGCCCAAGAAGTGGGAAATTTTGTGTTTGAAAATATTTGTTGCAGGTTTGGCACACCTTTGGAAATTATCTCTGATCGGGGTCCTGGTTTTAGGGCAAACCTAGTAGGGGAGCTAATGGAAAGGCTAAAAATCAAGCACAGGCATTCTACTCCCTACTATCCACAGTGTAATGGTTTGGTCGAAAAAGTGAATGGGCTGATTTGTAAGATAATTACCAAGCAGGTACACATGCACCCCAAGCACTGGGATAAAAAATTGAATGCAGCTCTTTGGGCCTACAGGACTTCATTTAGAACCTCGCTTGGCTATACTCCATTTCACCTCGTCTATGGCCAAGAAGCTTTTCTTCCTATAGAGGTGGAACTGGCCAGTTTGCGTGTTTTAGTAGCCAGTCAAGAGAAGAATCAAGATAAGAAGTTAGAGGAAAGGATCTTGGATCTAGAGAGGCTGGAGTTAGATAGAGAAGCAGCAGTCCAACACTATTCCATGCAGGCTGAAGAGAGGAGGAAGACCTTTAATAAGAAGCTGGCTAGCAAACACATAAGGGAAGGATCACTTGTGCTACACTATGATAACCGCTTCGATAACAGAAAGGATGCTAAACTTGTGTTCAAGTGGGAAGGGCCATTCATGGTCATAAGGAGATATCCAAATGGCAGCTATAAGCTAGGTGACATGGATGGGAAGGTTCACAAGACAAGGGTAAATGGATGGCGACTGAAGCCTTATTTTCAAAGAAATATGAACACTTTGGAGCAGTCATTCAATGAAGAGCCACCAATGAGGGGGTGCAGTCCTCCTTGCTCTATTGGACCATCATTATCAAGCTAGAGGCATGAATACCTCTAGCCTAAGGGGAGGGCTAATGATCCGGGTTTTTTACAACCCGGATTACTACCACAAAATTTTGGCCAAAGCCCCTATCAAGAGCCTACCATATCACTCTGGGTTTACTCTTCAAGCACTAGGTATGCTACATTGCTTCTCGATTACGATAACTCTAGCAAATGGGGGGAACAAGTTCTTAGGAGGCATATCAATGTAAAGGGTAAAAGGGATGGTTGTCTTAGTGAAGATGAAAATGGATTACACCTAGGAGTTGAGTGAATGCATAGATTTTTCAAAGGACTAGCCTCCAACTACACATGGGCCCGTCTACATCACTAAGATTTGGAATCTATCACCATCATTAGAGGACACCTCACCCTAGCACACAAGTCAATATCCACATCATGGTATCATTTGGATCTTACACAAAAGCTTACAAGCATGGACCCCTTTTGTCACATGCTTATATGTATTTATATACATATGGGGGACTAAAGTCAAAGCAGCTTTTGGAAAGCCTTTTTTATAATCTCAATAACTCCCAAGAAAAAGCGAATTTCAAGAAAATTCCCACGAAGGCCGATCGGTTTCGACCTGGTCTACAAAGTTGCAGAAGAAACTTTTTCCAAATTCCTCACGGATTTGAAGTTACGAAGGCGCAGACTGCTGGCTATATGCAATTTTCTTCTCTCTTTCACCACACCAACTTTTCACTCTATCCTTCTTGTAAATATATTATAATAATGTGCTTTGGGCACCCACCTCTTGTAATCTAGCTCCATTTCTCTATTTTGTCTACCACCACCCTTGGCTTCTTGCATGATGACCAAGGTGGGGACTTGTCCCATCCACTACTCTCCATATTTTCAAAGATGCCATACATCATCTAGGATTATGTTAATCAAGAAGATTAGATTAATCTAATCCCTCATGGAGGCTATATAAAGAGCCCATGGAGAATGTAGGGGGGAAGAGGCAAATGACAAGTCCATGAGAGCACTCTACAATATCCTCATCTCTTTGAGGTAAGCTATGAGTAAGTTCTTTTATTATGTAGTATAATGGCAAGCTTCCTCTACCTCTTCTCCTATTATCTCCCTCTCTTCTCATCTTCTCATTCCATGCAGCATAATGGCAAGCTTCCTCTACCTCTTCTCCTATTATCTCCCTCTCTTCTCATCTTCTCATTCCATGTAGCATAATGGCAAGCTTCTTCTACCTCTTCTCCTCTTGTCTCCCTCTCCTCTCATCTCTCTCTCTTATATTCCAATGTGGTGTCTAGCACATATATTCTCTCTTGTAAATTTGTGTCTTGGCTCTCTTGATTCTCTTTGAGAATAGGGATGTCCTAGCCCATCCTCCCTTTGGCTAGGTGGTGCCCCTCTTTAGTTCTCTTAGTGAGGATTGGAGGTTGGATGGGTAAGAGGCAACCCATTCATCATTTCAGCCCTCAATATCATCAACACCTTGCCGATATAGTGTCCCTGATCAAAGAAAACTTCAAAGCTTGCTGTTTGATTTTCCTCTTTTCAGACTTTGACAAACCAACTCCCGTCTCTCCTGTTGATAAATAATGTGTAATAGCAGCATACCAAGATGGGATAGAAGCTGTATCAATTTTAAACATTTCCTCAATATCACTTCCTTCAGCCAAATTCTCTTTCGGCTCCCCAAAATCCACAAGGCATTCCACAATACCCTGCAACCTCGGTGGCTTACTCTTAATCTCATAATCAAACTCCTGCAAAGTGATTAACCACTTTGCCAAATGATCACGCGACTGCAGCTTGTTCATAAGCAATCTAAGTCCTTCCGCCTTCGTATAGAATACTACCTTTTCATAGAGGATGTAATGCCTGAATTTCTTAGTCCCAAAGACCATCGCAAGACACAACTTCTCCATGTAGGTATAATTAATCTCTGATATGCCCAACTTTCGGCTAGCAAAAGCTATCGGATGATACCACTTTTCCTCCCAGATTTGGACTAGACAACAGCTGATACTATGCATGGTGGCTGTTGAAAATATATAGAACACCTCACCCCTTTTAGGTGCTTTTAAAATGGGTGCTTTAGTGAGCTCCTGCTTCACATCCTCAAATGATATTTTGCAAGAATCACTTTATGCAAACAGACAGTTATAGGATAATAGATTCGTTAGTGGCAAGGTTCTTTCTGCCAGGGCATTGATAAACCTCTGATAATACCCATCTGGTTGTACCTCTTTTGGAGTACGTGGCAGACTCATAGTGACTATAACCTTGATCTTTTCAGGGTCAGTTGCTATTCCTACTAAATTGACCACATGGCCTAGCAATAGCCCATAAGGCACTCCAAAGACACACTTCCGTGGGTTAAGAGCGATACAAAATTGTCTGCAACGCTCAAAGCATTTTCTTAAAATAATCAACATCCTTTCCCTTACAGTGGCTGCCCCCAAGTCATCAATAAATACTTTCAGCACATCTGGGGAGATGTCACCAAAGGTTGTCTACTGTTCATTGCCATGATCCAGGTGCATTGCACAAACCAAAGGCCATCACATGGTACGCAAAAGTGCCAAAGACAGTAATAAAGGTTGTTTTCAACTTACCTTCTTCTGCAATTGCCATCTGGTTGTATCCTGTAAAGCAATCCATGAACGAATATATTTCCCTACCCGCTAATTGATCCAAAATCTGGTCAATAAATGGCAACGGGTAGTAATCCTTAACTGTCTGCTTATTCAGCTCTCTAAAATCTACACATAATCAGATCTAGTTGTTCTTCTTCTTCCTGATAACAACTGGTGAACATCATTCTGTGTGTTGAACAGGGAAGATCAAACAGCTTTCCTTAACTTCTGCAACTCTTCAAACAGCCTGTCCCTCAATTCAAAAGGCATACGCCTTACCTTCTGACGCACATGACGACTGCCTTCTTTTACAGGAATAATACGAACAGCCAAGCTGGGAGGAATGGCTCTCAGCTCATCATAACTCCAAGCAAAGATATCGTGGAATTCTTGAATCAAGGACACATAGTCCTCCCTTTCTGTTGAACTGAGCATGGAACCTAATTTAATTGGCGCGAATCATTCGGCGTGCCAAGGTCCAACTTAATTACATCCGCGTCTCTTATCCTATCTTGTAGCTCTATTGGCTCATTTAGAGTTATCTGATAGATATCCTCTGTAGTGGATCCCTCTTTAGATTCGTCACTGGATGATGTCTCACTACCAAATGGATCGTCTGCTGTCTCTAATTCCGTAGAAGATAAAGGAGCTCTCTCACTTTGAGGAGACTCAGGATAAGCATCGACTATTACTCGATTAGCACCTCTACCTAGAACCACTCGACCGGCGGGTATATCGACTTGACAGTCTGTTCGTAAGATCCAAGGCCTACCTAGCAAAACTCTAGCTAGGACGTCCTGCAAATCTTATCACCCTAAAGTCCAAGAAGCATTCTACACTCGCAACTGTAACATGGACCTTAGTAACGCAACCTTCTGGTTGTCTTAGACTATCATCAGCCATTCTCAGAAGGGTGGAGCTGTCTCTCTGGATGCCTAGACCCAACCTCTCCATCAATTCTGAACTCATGATATTGACGGAGGATCCAGTGTCTACAATGGCATGTTCCACTAATATTCCATCCACATAAGCTGGAACCCTAGGCCAGTTCTTTTCAGCATGGTCAAATCAATCTTCCCCTACTCGTGCTATGCCCAGAGGTTCCACAATATACACAATATGTAGGATCTTCTTAAATTCCTTACGTACTCCTGGAGATAATTTAATCAATTGCAAGAGGTTCACATCTGGTTTAACTTCGCAAAGAGAACTCGCTAAATCGAAGTCATGATAAGTAGCCAAAGCTCTCTTTTCTCGCCAAACCATCCTCTCTTTTGGTCTTTGGACCGGTTTCGGTGCTTCTTTCTTAGATCTTACCTTCTTTCTTGGCACTTTCTCATCCTTCTTAGGGTCGCCTTTCTTGTCAACCGGTCTTAACAGTCCCCCTTCCATGCTAGGACTCTAGAATTGCGTCCCCTTATCCCCTTGTTTAGGGTTTGCCTCAACCGGTTTTGTATTATCTTTGTCAACCTCTTTAGCCTTTTGGCCTCTTGTCATGGCTCTTAAGTTAGAGGTTTCAGCATCATTGACTCGTACAGCCTCAATAAGGCTGACTCCGTTGCCTTGTGGCAACTCTTCTATAGTTGTTTTTCCCCTCTGCAATATTTGCTAGGTGCATCATTCTGCTGCAAGTTATTTCCTTGCGCTCTATGATTCACTGGGCCCGGCTGTTTACTCCCTTGTTGGAGAGAGCTAATCTTACTCCAACAGGTAGCAGCTAGATGGCCCAACTTACCACAAATGTCACATTTCACATTTGGACAGTTTCTAGGGAAGTGTTGTCCACCACACCTTTTACAACTGAATCTAGAGGGTCCACCCTCTTCAGGGCGTCGACTCCCTATCAAATTTTGTTGCTTCTTCAAAAAATTAACATCGGCGGCTATTTGTCGATATTGTTTGGAGATCATATCGGTATAATGCTTCATCATATCCTTGACTTCGCCAAGGACATTAGATGCACTGGACTCGTAGCCTCGATCATCGACTCGTCGTTCCATTGGCCTAACAATCTGATTTGGCATTGGCTGTTGACCCACAGGAACAACATTCGAATTTGAAACTTGGCCTCCAACATTTGATGGAGGCAACTGACTTGCCATGGGCATAGTTACACTGGGAGGAGCTGGTAATAAAGGTACATTCGAAACCATACTCCCTCTCCCAATAGGGTTAGTCATAGGCATCCCTTCACTTTCATTCGTCAATGATGGATTGCCACTAGGTACTAAACCCCCATTAACATTCATTCGAGAGGAGTAGGCCGTTTGTAATCGTGCTTCTACTCCCTCTACCTGCGTAATAGCGGTGCCTATATCTGCCAAGGCCACACTGCTCAATTGTACTTGGATATTAAAATCCAACCCATGCAAAAAGTATTGCAATTGGGCAGCTGGTGGAATGGGAATGTAAGTTTGCAACTTACGAAATACTTCTTTCAACTTCTTAGCATATGCTTTTAAATTCTCATGAGGATCTTGACGTGTTACATTCAAGACCCGCGACCAATATTGGCTACCTCTTTCAGGGGCATATTCCACTCGAAAAGCTGCATAAAATTGATCAATGGTGGTTATGGTTCCAGACTCTATGCTGTGATACCATACTACAGCCCTTCCTTTTAATGTCATATTGAAGAACATCATGAGATGTCCCTCGTCTTGGATGCGAAAATTGAACATTAACCTCTCAAATTCACAAATGTGAAATTCTGCATCCTCTTCCGCTAACCCATTAAAAATGGGCAAGGGAACTCCTAAGGTTGGTAAATCCGGCGTCCCTGCAGGAATCGCAATAAGCTGTGCCATGGTGACAATCGGATTAGCAGTAAGAGCTTGAAGTGATGGATTCACACCCCCACTTAAAGTGGGTAGACTTGGTGGAGAAGACGAAGAACTTATGCAATAATGGCTTACGATCTCTAACCGCCGTCTAGCCCTCTCAGCACGTTCGGCTTTTTGGATTTCGACTTGACGATCCTTGTTAGAGGACATAAACCAACTTCCTTTTGGTCCCTAGAAACCCTAGATCCGAAAACCACCACTTATAAGTGGCTCCTGGCAAACCCACCATTGAAGGGACCTAAAACGGGCCGGCACTGGCTCATGCACTACCCGGACCTCTATCATGTGCTCAACAACCCCACGGCCTCGCGGCCAGGATCGTTGATGACACATACATTGCCTTCCTAAACATCTTGCGTTTGTATCACATCTCGTAGTCTGACTCTAACCCAATTAACACTCCTCAGAGAGAGTCCCAGCATGTTGCCAAATGGCACGAAGTACAAACATAGAAGGTCCTCCCACGGCTGACTGCCGCTACCTCACTGCGACTCTCCTACATCTTGGGGATTGGCCCCTCGATGCATCGCTAAACATATATAACACTTCGCACATAGTCCTCTCAAGGTACCAATTATTTCGTTCCAGGATGTACCATACCTCACTCTACTTTCCCCCTTAGACCCAACGCCTAGCCTGCAGTTTGGGACAACCTTACTCACTCAACGTTGGTCACAATCTAGAGAATACAAGTGCTATGCATCCAGGAGATATTGACTGATACCTTTTAACATTTTATGCTTCATGCAAATTGTGAATGTCCATGTGCTCAAACAAAGAAAAATCAGCATTGTGCTTAGTGCAAAAGCATTCTTTCAATGAATTTCTCTGACGCGTAATTGCTACATTGCACGAACCTAGCACCGAGAAGACCTCGTGCTACTAGATCCTTATTTTAAATTAACGATCAATCTATATAATATGCATAGATGAAAACAATCAGTCTTTTCTTTCTCTCAGCACTTAAACACCACTCTCATTCTCTCTACCCCCTCGCAGTTTAGATTGTGCACGATGCATAGGTTTAGGGTAATATTTTTCATGTTTTTTGTTGTATGAAAAGCAATAAAAACTCACTAAAACATAAAGGTAGGATTGAACTGAGGCTAAACCTCATACTTCAGACCCCCCATACATACACAAACATGAATCTTATTTTTTAGTATTTTTCGCACACTCAAAACCTATTTTTCCCTTATTTTTACTAATTTTCCCTATTTTTCTTGTATTTTTTGCAATATTAAATAACTAAAAATGAAAAATGAGTTGTGGGCTATGGCCCTTAGGTTCATTTGCAGCAAAAACACAAATTTAGTTTGTGTGTCTCATTATATTTCAATTTATATATCAAAAACACCCAATTTTTCCCAATTTCATGTGTTTTACGGATTTTACACCATCAATTTCAGTCACGACACTTATGGTTTTCTGATTTTCTGAGCATAAACTAATCAAAATCATAGAAAACAACAACATAAAGTATAATCATTCCATGGGAACAAATACTTATGAAGCAAATTGCATAAAACATCAATTTCCTTTGTAAAAATAAAAATACCATTCTTTGTGGGTTGTGGGTTTTTATTTGCCATGTCTCGGGACTGATTTCCAGCAGCCATTAATGTCCATGACAGTCCGGAATCAGCAATCTACCCTCCTCTTGCATCACGGAGCAATCCCATCTCGGTTGGATAAGCATCCATTGATCCTTCTTCTTCCCACATGAATCTGCCTCTAGAAGAGAGAGAGGGAGGAGAGAGAAAGACTGAAATCAGAGATCTTCATAGAGACCACCATTGCGCGAGCAAAGCGCGGCGATATGACTAGCAGGCAGAGGGGAAGCAAGGCCAATGATCAATTGCAGTGGTTGTTCACAGCCAGGGAGGAGCATCCCCAAGATCTAGGCGCATTTTTCGGCGCCATCTGCTCACGCCATCCTCCTCTCTCTCTCCTCACGTTTTTTCCCCAACATTTCATGTGGCATGCAATTTTTGGCCCCAAGGGTCACTTATCCATTTGACCACTCTAATGTCCACCTCTTCAAATCTTGATCGGTTTCTTGGCCATTTCCCTGTCTGGACTCCGAATTGAGCTCTGAAAAATCCTAGGCATCTGGCTCGGCATCCCGCATTGGCCAGTAACTCTTGACAACCCGCACGGTAGTCTGAAAAATTATCAAAAATCAACAAGTGTCACTCGGGCGCCTTTAAAACACTTTGACACTTAAAATCGTCCTAGATCAAGCCGCCGCCTTTGACGTTGAATATTTTTCCCTTGATATTCGTAATTTTTAGCTATTTTTAAGCACTTCTCGGCAACAAAACTCCGCTCTCAGCACTTTTAATGATGTAGGCTATGTAATTTCTTTTGATGATTTCTCATGGAAGATTATCCGTGGGAATCTTGTCATTGCACATGGTGCTAGGTCCAATACTCTCTATCCCTTGCTTGTATCTTGGTTAGTTGACCATATTTTGGCAGTGGATGTAATTCCAAATGTATTTCTTTGGTATCATTGCCTTGGACATATGTCCTTGAAAGGAATGTAAATACTTACTCATTTGTAGTATCTTCTTTCCCTTGACTATAAATGCTTTGAGTCTTGTGATCATTGTTTATATGGTAGGCATATATATAATATGCATAAAAATTCTAGAATGACATGCATGGGTGAGCCATTGGCTCTCATTAATTCAGATGTATGTGGTCTCATGCCATGCAAGTCATTAGATGGTGTGAAGTATTTTGTTACTTTCATTCATGACAATACGCATAAGGTCTGGGCATATCCTATTAAAAGAAAAAATAAGAAGTCTTGGCTACATTTCAACATTGGCTTGGTTTAGTTGAGAATTAATCTAGGTATAGGCTGAAATGCCTAAGCTTAGATAATAGGGGTGAGTATGTCTCTAAAGCTTGAGCAAGTTACTCATGAATATATGTGTGCATCATGTGAGTTAAAAAATAAGGTATTTTTAAAATACTATTTGTATACTTTTTTTCATATTGAAGGGTGTAAATTAAATGGGTTATTTATAGATTGAATAGAAAAGGGTTATGTTTTATAGAAGAAAATTCACAAATAAGGATATTTATAAATTGGCCTTGAATGCATGTGATGTAGAGGATATACATGTAGTAACTTTCCTAAGCTCTGAAGCCTTTGAGTAGTTTTGTGATGAGAGGGGTATTAGAAGCATTGGTTGATTACTCCATACACCCCATCCTAGAATGGTATGGCAGTTGAGCACATGAATAGAAGAATTTAGGTGTGAGTTCACAGTATGCTTAGCTAGGTAGGCTTACCACAATATTTTTGGGGTAAGGCAGTTACTACTACCATCCATTTGATAAATCGGTCCCCCTATGTACTGCTCTTGACTATTAGGTTGCAAAGGAGGTATGATCTAGAAAACCTCCCTCATATGCTCATTTGTGCGTCTTTGCTTGTGAGGTTTTTTACCATGTTCCCAAGGGCAAGCGTAATAAGTTGGATCCTAAGTCTTGAAAATGCATCTCGCTTGGTTGTGGTGATGGGATCTGCGGGCTCCTAAGCCTATGGGATCTACGGGCTCAGAAGGTTATCCGCTGCTGTAGCCATGTTCTTGTTTTCCATGAGGAGAAAATGCATAAGTAGTTGAGGTATGCAGGGTGAAATTTCAGAAGGAGCCTCATGTTATTATATAAGAAACTAGATAGTCTACAGTAGTGGTTGATACTCTAGTGGCCTAGATACCTAATTCTCCACAGGATGTATAGGCCCCACAACCTATTTTGAGGCAGTTTGCTGCTAGAGAGATAGACAATAGCTTGCATGATTTGAGTCCTCTATGGATTATGTTATGGTTGATAGATATGGGTGAGCATCTTACTTATGATGAGGTCATGCATAGAGGTGATAGCCACTCTTGAGAGAGGGGCATGCAGTTAGGGTATAACTTACTGTAGAAAAATAATACATGATATTTTGTTTCCTTGCCTAGTTCTAAACATGCTTTGCCATGCAAGTGGATGTACAAGTTGAAAAGTACCCCTAGACCCCCCAAGCTAGCATAGAAGGCTAGATTGGTTGCAAAGGGTTTCAAGAAAGAGCATGTTGTGGACTTTGATAAAGTCTTTTATCTTGTTGTGAAGATGACTACCCTACATTTGATATTGGCTTTGGTTGCTCAGCTTGACTTGGATCTTTATCAGATGGATGTCAAGATGGATTTTCTTCATGGGGACTTACATGATTGGAGTAGTCTAAGGGCTTTGCAAAACATGGCAAGGACCACTTAGTGTGTAGATTGAGGAAGAGTCTCTATGGCCTTAAGGAGGCACCTAGGGAATGGTAGCAAAATTTTGATGCTTTTATGCATTCTTAGGGATATTCCCATAGTGATATGGATGCGAGTTTATAAAGAAGAAGGCTCCAGTTGGGAGCCTTATGATTTAGATCCTCTAGGTGGATGATATGTTGCTTTCTGGGAGTTCTCATGGTGAGATGGATGCCTTGAAAGGTCAGCTCAAGAAGAGCTTTGATATGAAAGACATGGCACAAGCCTCATATATTCTTGGGATGTGCATTATACATAATCGCTCCAAGGGGCTCCTTTACTTGTTGTGGAAGGAGTACATTCATAAGGTCCTTGAGCGGTTTCATATGCACGATGTTCAACCTATTAGACATCCTTTACCTTCTCATGTGAAAGTTAGTAAGGTTGATTGTCCATAGTTTGATGAGCATGAGGCCAAGATGGCCAAGGTCCCTTATTCATCCGCAGTGGGCAGTTTGATGTATGCCATAATAGCCACTCATCCTAACAAAGCATTGTGCAAATTGTGGCATGTTGTATGGCTATACCTGGCAGATGACATTCAGATGTCGTCAAAGTTATCGTGAGGTACATGAAGGGCATATAAGTTATGTGCATCTATTATGGTGGCTAGGATATATGAGTTGTGGGATACATTGACTATGATTATGCAGGACATGTAGAAAATAGGAAGTCCACCTTTGGCTATGTCTTCACCTTTGCTAGAGGTGTTATTTCTTAGATGTCCAAGGCATAGAAATGCACGGCTCTATCTACTAGAGAGGAAAAGTATGTTGTAGCCACCATTGAGGCTTAAAAGGAGGCTCTTTGTCTAGGTCGTATGGTCATAGACCCTGGTATTACTCATGTGGTCCCTACACTGCATTCGAATTCTATGAGTGCTATTCATCAGTTGGCTAAGAATCTGGTATTCCATGCAAAGATGAAACACATTGAGGTGCATTACCACTTCATTAGAGATGTCATTGAGGACAGATCTATTGACATTGTCAAGATCTCAATTGACCAATATCCTATATATCTACTCAGTAAAAGTTTGCGGAGCATTTTTCCTTCCTTAGGAAGTTGATGGGCATTGGGTGAGATGATATCTTTCCTCATCCTATTGTACTACCATTGAATATTCTCAATTGTGCATATGTATTTGGAGTATACATTTTTCTATTTATTCTCTTATATTTATAGTGTTCCATGTCTCATACCACATTCTTAGTTTTACTCGATTTTCAGTGTGTTCAAGTCGTATAAGCAATGCTTGCATTATAGGTGGAAAGGGGGAGAGCTGCTAGTTATAGAATTGTTGTAGGTTTCAAAACTCTACAACAATATGGAAAATAGTAAATCCATAGTTGTTTTCAAATATGTCATGTGCATTTATGAGAATTTTAGAAAACATATAAAATTTGCAATAAAATTACATTTGTTTACATATAACAACTACTGTGAAAATTGCATATGTAGAGTAGTTGAAAATACAAAAAAAAACACACTTGCTATTGCTAAAATACACATGTATTTTGATGTGAGTCTTTTTACATATATTTAAGAACTCTTGTAGATGCACCGATAGGTTTTTCCCTAATTTAAAAAATGCATCAATTAGAATGTGTATACACCTAGTCCCTTGTAGTGGTAGAGGTGGCATCTTCCAAAGAGAGCATTCACTATCTTTTCCTAAGGAAGAGGGGTAACCAGTGTTAGTAAAGTAAAATGTGGGATTCTTTTTTATTCAAAGAGCTTTATTCAATAGCAATAATTGACAATCTTAGAAAGGAAATAGGAAGCATTAGTAGAACTAACATCATCACGTTTCAAGAAGAATAGAAATGTAATGGAGGTGCCAACCAAAAGAGTCCGATTGTACTTTTGGAGAGACAATATTCGTCTAAGGAGGAGAAAGTATAGATTTGAGAGGATCTTCACCTAGTACATAGTTACTTTGAAATACAAAATAGATAACCATCAAAATAAGGAGTATGCCAAGTTAACTATATGAATCGGTTTGCTGAAATTAAGTCTTTAACTATAGGAAATGAAATCTCTTTAGCCCTTGGATTTAACTCAATAAAATTTTGAGTTGTTTGAGAGATTGAAAAGTTTACTACTAGGTTAGCTTAAGGGGAATATTAGTAGGGACATCCTTTTTTCTTATTCTATTGTGTTTCCTTGGAAGGTGCATTGAAGTTGGATCATGCCTCAAAACCCAAATACACACAGATAAAGAAAGAACTTACCTTATATGCAATCATTGCATGGGGGCTTGGCACATCTATTTTGTTAGATATATTCAATGCCCCATCCTTGCTAGGTATCACAAATAATCCATGGTGCTCAAAGCTATAAGGTATCCATTATGAGAAGAATCCATATGTGAGCTTGGATATTGGTTGAATCTTGACTTGTATACCAGATGAGCTCCATGTAACTAGAAGGAGAAAAAGTGTTTTTGTGGATCTAACCTTTGGGCTATGTAGAAAAGTTACACTAGTACTAGCTTGATACATACTATATCAAACTATAGAGTGTTGGAGTTATCAAAGCCAAGAGCCCCCTAATGAGGATATCAAAAGTCCCATGGTAAAGGGAATATTCCCTAGGTTATTTTTTGGCTAGCTAGGAGAGATTCGAACCATGGTACATTGATTCAATTGACCTAATCACCTTCTTGGGCTATAAAAGGAAGACCCCTCTAGAACCGTTATCACCTATCTTTCACTCAATTAGAGTTCTTCTAACTAGCCTTAAGCTCTTTACCTAACATTTATCTAGATTACCATCTAAGATTTTCAGTGAAATGACATGCCTGGATAGAGCCACCTCTATAGAGCCACCTCTATATCACTTTGTTCAAGGTAAGGTATATGTTCTTCTCTTATTATCTATATTCTCTCTATTTCTTACTCAATGTCTATATATCTCATGATGTAATTTTCATTGGAGGGGTACAGCTATATACCATGTGCTCAAAGGATATAGAGATAATATCCTTTCTTTACATGTAACATGCCCGCCTATCAGCTGTCCAAGCACATTTGAGTGGTCTATCAAGAAACGAATCTAGGCATCGCCGCCCAACACTCCCATGGAATGTCCCAAGGTTTGTCACCTAGGGTCTATTGAGTCTGCCTCGCAACAAAATGTTCACGGTCGAACCCACTAGGATCGACTTGAGATCTGGGTTTCTAGGGGTCAGGGTTTCCTGACAGTATTCCAGCATCGAATTCTGGGCATCCTACTTTACGTAGAGATACCCAATCCGAAGTAGATCCATGCCGTACTAGGCTCAAGGAGAATGGAAAACGAGAGGGATGCACCGCTCAACTTCTCTACTTGTAAGGCATAGTCCCATCTCGGCCCCCTAAAATGGCATGAATCGGGTTCTAATCTAACCTTACCTAAGGGTCAAACGTTGGAAAAAAACCTTGTGAGAGGCCTCCTAGTTCTCTGGGGCCACCCTGCCATACCTGTCAGGGATTCCGCCCATCCACTTTCCTTGATATCTTTAGCTTACTAATTAGGCCTGACCACATTTATGTGCGACATTTAAAATCAGTTTCATTAATTAAGTCTTTTAGAAAATAGGGTTCGTTCGTGTAATTTACAGCACAGACACAAAAACAAAACAAGTAGTTCTTTTGACAAACAAGTTCCTTAACTTATCTTCAAGTTAATCTTTGTCTCCTGCCCATACAAGAGAATTATGTATCCCTTCTGTCCAATAGAAGTACCCGATCCAAATAACATGGCACCATAATTTCTATCCACTATCTAGAATAGGATCTTCCAATGCCTCCAAACGTTGGGCTCACAGCAGTCTATAGCTCCATTCCAAACTCAACAAGGGGTCTCCAGAGCTCCACTGACCCCAAGTGACCTAGGATTGAGACACACTTTCTGTGGTTGGCCTTTTCACCACTCAACCTTTGGCCTGTGAATCGAGTAGTGCCATGTGACCTTAGAGATGATCCACCCGCGAAAAATATCCTTCCTTAATTAATCCAGTCGAAAATCAAGCACAATCAAGGAAATCAGTCTAATATCATATTCCAAGAAGGACATTTCTTTATTCCCATGGCAACTTGTCATTACAGACCCCTGCCATGCATTTACCATCAAACACAAGCACTTGGAATAATCATCCAATTCACATCCCACAATCAGTTTAATGCAAAAGCATTTTTTAAGGATGCTAGATCAATTCAACAAAAACAATGATAATCTTTTCCAACATTACAGGAACAGTCGCGATAACCTTCCACCCCATACTCGCTCTTCCCCCTTGGGGTCTAAGTGATTTCATCCAAAATCTACTTAACAATTTGGCTAAGACACATGCCAAGGTCTTATACAACTATGTGAGAATGTAAATTCTATTGAGCACTTACATTGATCAATAACCTGACCCTCTTCTTAGTGAGTTTGAAAGCATTGGCCTTTCCTTTGTCTCGGGTTTCCTTTGAGCTCTCTACTTGCCTTTGAGGCTTGGAGTTGTCTGTATCTAGCCCAATCCCCATATTTGGATAGATAAACATAGTTTTTATCAGGCAGATCCAAAGGCAACTTAGACTCTAATCCTTATGATCATTGTTTGTACTAGTTAAGCGCAGAATGTCAAGATTCCCAATCTAATGGCATGATCTATTAGCGAGATTTTGGCCAACGTCTAGAGCTTTGTAAATGAATCTCTTCTAGAATAAGTTGCTTGCCACGAAATCTATCAGACATGCGAGTTGCAAAATATACCTTTGAAATGACAAAAAATGCACCTACTATTGCAAGGACAAAAAAACTAACAATGCTTGAGTCTTTTATGAATTCATCATACATCATGTAAATACAAGTGTCTTCTCTTGATACACGCATTTGGGGAATTCAATCTGTCAAATTCTTGCGATGCAATTTATCCTTCTTAATGTCCTATCCAATCCAACATTTATCAAACTAGAAATACGTTACTTACGAATGGTACCACAGTTGGATGGGCAGTGATGTCCTTGCTCGAGGTTTTCGCTGCGAGATTTCCATCTAGGTGCGACAACTTTTGCTTGGGTGCCATCCGTGATCTCTTCTCTTTTAGACGTGCTTTACATAGGACTTCCGCATCTTGTATTCAATTAGCAAGGGCAATTGGGGAGTGAGATGAGCTTGCGGTCGAGGGATAATCATGTGGAAATGAAGTATCGATCCGTGACGTATGGGATAGAAGGTATGCGTGTGGATACCCTCTAGGGAGGGCAAAGGCTCCTTCTTCTTCCTCTTCTCTTCTTCTCCCTCTCTCTTCCTCTCCCTATCTCTCTCTCTCTTCTTCTTCTTCTTCTTCTTCTCCTCTCTCTTTCCCTCTCTTTTTCTCTTCTTCTTCTTCTTCCCTTCTTCTCCTCTCTCTCTTTCTCTTCTTCTTCTCCTCTCTCACTCACTCCCTCCCTCTCTCTCTCCCTCCTCTTAGGCTGAGAGCAATTGGGGGGGAAGAGGTATCTCCCTTCCACTTAAGGAGGGGGAGGGGGTCTATACAGAGGAGAGGAGGGTAATATTGGAGGGGGGGGACACAGTGAGGGGGTGGAGTGGTGGTGTTCACCACCCACCATCTATCACATGGCATGTCGGACAGGTGGTTGGCCGAGGGCCTAAGAAGGGGTGGTAGGCCTACAGCCTCCCCCTCCACGTTGATTTGATCATGGCGGCTTGACGTCCCCCCCCCCCCCCGGAATCTATTCAGCGGCTTTCAGTGGTGATTGGGGGGAAATAAAAAATATGCATTTTCCTAAATAAAAAGGGGGGTTAATGTGGAGAAGGGCGGAATGTTACATTACATGCTATAAGTCTATAGAACGACCCATTTTACTTTACTAAACTTACAAAAAATTTTCAAATTGTAATTAGAAAACCTATTTTATAAATATAATCTTGTATATTTTAATAAAATAGAATACCCTTTCTTTTGAGCTCATGTGGTATCTTACATGTTCCTGCACTCCATGGGAATTTTAATATGTTTCCTTACAAAAGATAGTATTCAAGTCTATTGGCAGTTTTGCACGATGAAGTTGTTACGACATGTATTGGGGTAGGGATACATAGCTTGATAATATTCTACTCTACATATATAAATAGAGTCTACACACACACACACAAAATATTTGAATAGAAACTATACTTCTATACCTCTTAATGATCACCTTGCTTACTGCAATATATGCACAAGTGTCGTATTGTCATCATAACTAATTGAAAAACATCACTACTATCTATAATTTTTTAAATAGCTCATGATTGTTGAGATTTTCTAGAAACATGTCAAGACTGATGAAATAACCAAGATGAGTGCTACTCAACATATTTTAACTAATCCAAAAGCATTCATGATAGTTGATAAGTTTCCAAACAACTTACTACTTCTATTATAGTGATTGGGCTATTTCAGCATAACCTACTATTACTATGAAATGATTGGGGATGCTTTCTATTGAGAAATATCTCATATTTATAGTTATATTCTATTGATGCATGAAATAAAGTAGATTATGTGTAAAGTGACTTTAAGGTCTAAAGAGTGTCTATCTAGTTTGAGAGATACTCATTGTAGCGTGTGGAGAATGGAGAATGGAAGAGAATGAAGAATGAAGATGAAGAAGATGGATTGAGTCCCAAATCTTGTGTCACTCTTCCTTTGTTGTGCATATGTTTTGATTACTTTCACTTTGAAATAGTCTATTATTTGTCATGTTGTAGGCCATGACCTATATGCTACCCCATATAAGTCACTCATAATCGTAGTAAGGAGTTCACATGAGATACCACATAATGAAATTCAAGGAGAGGTAAAAGTACACTTATGCGTAAGTGCTAGTTGATTGGAGGTAATAAAGAAAAGAGAAAGATAGAGGTAAGGGCTTAAGGCATTGGATCATGAAAGGGGAAGCCATTTGCATCTGCAAGCCAAGTTCTCTCCAAGCTTTTGTATTGAGGTTGTATTGCTTTGTTTTGTTTTATGAATGAAAATTATTTTAAAAAGAGGAAAATCCTAAAAGTCATCGTCTACATCTTGCCAATCTTACCAACCCTTAAGCTTACATACTACTAATAAGTAAGATTAGCCCACCTAGTCTTGCCTACCACATAGAAGTTTTCCCCACTTAGGCTTAGCTACCATTGAAAAGCTTATATGTACCTAGGTTTGCTTGCTATTGGGAAGTTTATCCCACTAAGCTTTGCCTACTATGTTTGTAATGAATATTCATTTATTTGATTAGGTATTGATTTAAAGCGAGCAAATATTTATATCTTATGTGAATTTTTATTTTTTATCAAATTTCCACATAAATGTGACTTGTTGCATGTGATAAAGTGTAGCATTGGTCAGATTGTGTACGATGGACATCTAGAGGATGTTGCGATGTAGCTTGTTTTGAGAAGGAGCGAGAGAGGGAAAAGTATAATCAACTAGGGATCCATCTAGAGGATGTCGCGATGTAGCTTGTTTTGAGAAGGAGCGAGAGAGGGAAAAGTATAATCAACTAGGGATCCATCTTCCAAATCTTGGAAGCAATTAGTCCAATCACTACTACATGTGATTGTTTTGGTACTTGGAAAATGTTTTTAAAATCATGTTCATGATTATCCTAGAGGCTAACTATCTCAAAAAGTTTTGGATACTCCTATAGTCTATGTCCTCAAAATTTGCACACTATCCCATTGTTGCTATCATCCCAAAAACCATGCTACTAGTACTCCCTTAAAATCTGGCTACATCACAATGATCATGGGGGAGGAAGGATATTATAAGCTCCTATTTGCATTTTGCAAAAGCATAAAAAATAGCAATCCTAAGAATCATAAGACAAAGATGATAGCATCACATGCATTCTTCTTGGTGTCTTTAATGTGCAAGAAGTACAAAAGGGAAAAAAATTAGTTGAAAGTCCTACCAATCTACAAAATATGATAATTGCAAGGATCGTAAAGTTATTTTATCTTGACTCAAATAGTTTGAAGATTATTTGTCCAAGAATCCTTCACTAAAAAGGATAAAATGAAATGTGCCATTAATTACTTGTCTAATAGAGCTTTCCTTTTGTGGAATGTGCTCAACCATAGTGCTAAGGGACAACTTCTAGTGTAAGCCAAAGGAATAATTATTTCCTCCATAATTCCATCTCCACTGTAGATGCAATTGGATCGATATCTCTTGACAAGATGAAGTTATTGTAGCCACATACACTAAGAGATTTTGGAAACATCTCCTTCTTCTACACATATTAGAAGATGTTGTTGAAACTACACTATAATAAAAGTATGAAGATGGTTTGCATATGAGAATTCAAGAAAAAGTTCAATATTCTTCAACCATCCTTGCTTTATGAAGCTATCTCCTATGCTCATGATATAGAGAAATAATTCCAGACCATAACTCACCTTGTCCACAACAACCAAGAAAAGAATAATCACTTTGTAAGTAGCAATTACTCTTTCAAAATATCTTATCACTCTTTTTGTCATTACGTGAATACTATTCCACGTGTGCCTAATATTGCTCATAAGAATGGAGAGAATTAACCTTAATTCCTTTACATTTATAAATCATAGAAATATAAAAAGGTGCATTGAGAATAATTTCTTTTTGCATGAAAACATTGGAAAGATAAGAAAAGTTTCATTGAGAATAATTTCTTTAGTGTTTACAAATCATGCGAATGTAAAGGATGGTGAAAAACATATCAAGGATATTTCTCTTTACACTTATGAACTTCTTAAATATAAAAAAAATATTCCTTTAGTATTTATAAACAAAGAAGAATAACTTTAGCTTGTATTAAGTGAATTAAGAAGGATAAACTAGATTATCAATATTATCAATTAGGGGTACTTCTTAAGGGAGAAGAATCCCACTATAAAAATAAAAATCTAATAAATTCTCCACAATTAAGAAGAATCTCTAGAAATCTTGATGGGATTAACAACCAATCCTTGACAGAATCATGAGTTACAAAAGATCATAGTCAAAGACCTACGATAATCAAGAAAAATGATCAAAAAGAGGAAAGTTAATCAAGGGGTAAGAGAAAGGAAATCTAGAAAATCAAAGCAGAAGGGAAATAGGGAAAATCAAAGAGAATCAAGTTGAAAAAGGTTGCATCGATGCTCAATTGCCTCTTTTGTTGCTTGTGTTTGTAGAAATGCATAAGAGTTTGACTCAATGCATTTAGGAAATTGATTGAATAATGTGAAAATCCTAATACACTAAGTTTGCATTAGGATAAAAAGAAAAGTGCACTAAACCTCCCCTAAGGCTACTTGCAGGTCCCTTCCTAAGGGGGAAACAAATTGCTACCTTCTTGGAGAGTTTTTGGACGGACCCTCATGACAAGATGTCACTCCCTAGGAAGTTTTTGGGCAAGAGGAGTTGATGAGGGTGCCAGGGAGCTCTAGCTAGTAAACTCTTAAACTCCTAGGAATTGCCCAAATTCCTATGTGACTTAGGATGGGTCTCTTGAGGCTCCAATACTAGTTAGTGATGGAAATCTTAGGTAAATAATAGCCTTCCAATCTTCTTCCGTATGGACTGAAGTTGAAGACTTATATAAGAAATCTTATTAAATGAAGAACTTGCCTTTCAAAGGGTTGTTTTCATTGTTTATGTGTTGTGATTTTAATTTACATAAATGAACACTGTGATTTAAAGGATTAATTAAGGAAGCTCATTTTATGTGTACAACTTAAATATGATAGGTAATTGGATAACTAAAATTATCCAACCAAGGGAAGCAGAAAGGCATGATCCCTAACAGATTCTCCCTAAGACACACTGGTCTCAGTAAGTCAAGGGCTTCTCACAAACTCATTGCATTAGAGTATAGGAGAAATTGACCCTTGAGTCAATTAGGACCCTTAACTATGTATGGTTTTAGGGGAACGAAGTGAGACTTTACCTTATGGGTAGAGAGATTGATGTTTTTATACTTCCCTTCATTTTTCACTCTCATTCAACCAAGTGTGATATGAGTTAGCTTCAGCTGGAGTAATCTAGCACAAGCAGTTACTCAAAGAATGATGCTAGTTAATTCCAAATAGAAGACGAGTTTATAGAAGATGAAAAATGCAAGTTGCTTCTCATGGGAACAACTAGGACTTTCTATTGTTATGTAGACCCAAGAGTGTCTAGATAGCAAACCTCATGTTATTCGAAAGAGTATCAAGCGGTATTGCCTAGCAAGATTCATCTCAAAGGATCACAAAATCGTGCAACCAAGGATGCCTCAAGCAGGCAGGTCACATGTGGTTTTAGAGAGAAGTTCCATCAAAAGAGATTGACCCTAAATTCAAGTTCAAGTATTTGAACTTCTCTATAGAAGAGAAACTTATCTACTTCAAAACAGGATTGTGCATTCCAAGAAGTCAAGACCTCAAGAAGAAAATACTTTGGAAAGCCCATGATTCTCCTTTCTTAGGATATCCAAGCTATGCAAAGATTCTTAACATAGTAAGAAGAATCTTTCATTAGGAAAAGCTCAAAGGAGATGTGCTTAAATATGTCACTGAATGCTTGAGTTTCCAATAGATCAAGGTTGAGTATATAAAAATACGGAGGAAGCTTCAACCACTTGACATTCTCTGAATGAAGTGGAAATTTATCAACATGGATTTTGTAGTTAGGTTACCTTGTATCCAAAGAGGATACAAGTCAATCTTGGTCATTGTGGATGTGCTAACTAAGGTTTCTCACCTTATAGCAGTTAAAACCAACTATAAGGCTTCAGATATTGCAACAATCTTTGTGAACAAAATCTTTAGGCTACATGGTCTGCCTAAAAGGATCATCAATAATCGTGACTCTCTCTTCACTTCTCATTTTTGAAAATTTTTGTTTGAGGCCAGTGGTACCCAAGCCAATCATCCTCAAACTGATGGGCTAACTGAACGAGCCAACAAAGTCATTGAAGACACACTTAGAGTCTACTGCTACAGGGAGCTTGAGCAATGGATACACAACACAAGATCAGGTTTCTTCATAAATTTATGCTCATTCAATAAATGGTTAGAAACACATAAATATGATAGCAAGGATTTTTAAGTTAAAATTATAGAATTCAAAGCTAGGGTAAATTTTATAGTATTGCATTTAACAATTATCTTAAGATCCTTATAAACAAATAATTGCATCAAGAATAAATATCTTTTCATATTTATAAATCATATTAAAAATAATGGAAAGATAAAAGTGGCATTAAGCTTAATTCCTTTACATTTGTAAATCATTGGGAAGATAAAAGTTGCATTGAGAATAACTTCTTTTTTCATGAAAACGTTGGAAAGATAATAAAAGTTGCATTGAGAATAATTTCTTTAGTTTTTACAAATCATGTGAATGTAAAGGATGGTAAAAATCATATCAAGGATATTTCTCTTTACACTTACAAAATTCTTAAATATTAAATTTTTTTTGTTAATATTGATAAACAAAGAAGAATAACTTTAGCTTGTATTAAGTGTATTAAGAAGGATAAAATAGATAATCAAGTTTATTGACTAGGGGCACTTCTTAAGGGAGAAGAATCTCACTATAAAAATAAAAAATTAATCAATTTTCCCCAATTAAAGACAATCTCTAGAATTCTTGATGGAATTAACGACTAATCCTTGACAAGAATTATGAACAAAATATTGTACTCAAAGACCTATGGTTATTAAGAAAAATGATCAAAAAGATAAAATTTAGTCGAGGGTTAAGAGAAAGGAAAGCCAAAAAATCAAAGAAGAATGAAAATTAGAAAAACCTAAGAGCTAGAAGAGAATCAAGTTGAAAAGGACTACCTCCAAGTTAAGATCTTGCTCAATTGCCTCTTTTGTTACTTGTGTTTGTAGCAATGGATATGAGTTTGACTCAATGCATTTAGGAAATTGATTGAATAATGAAAAAATCCTAATACAATAAGTCTACAATAGGATAAAAAGAAAAGCACCCTAGACATTTCCCAAGACTAGTTGTAGATCCCCAAGGGGAAAATAGAATATTGCCACCCTTGGACTGACCTCGATAGCGAGAAGTCACTTCATAGGAAGTCCTTGGGCAAGAGGAGTTGATGGTGGAAAGGGGGCTCTATTCGATAAACTCTTAGTTGTAGAAATTACATCACATTGGACAAAATCTCAGCAAGGAGTATATAACACATAGTAAATATGACAAGAATAGAGATTGCTTTAATTTCAAATGAACTAATACAAAGATGGCTCTACCTACCATGCGCTTCCACGGTGAAGCTTAGATGGCGATCTAGATAGATGATAGGCAAAGAGCTGAAGGGTAGCTACTGGAAGAACTCTAAATGGATGAAATTTAGATTAACAATGACTTTAGAGGGGTCTTGCTTTTATAGCTGAAGATGGTAGTCTGGTTGGCATGTTCGACCATATTATTAACCTTCCCTAGTCGGCCATGAAATATTTCATTTATTGTCACGGGCTAGGGCATTGATCCTGAACCCCCATTAGGGGGGCTACTAGCCCCCTTGAGACCCTCTAGCTAGACTCCAAAATGGGGGTTAACTCTCACACTTTGCAACTTGATGCATTATGCCTCGAATTGCTACTAGTATAATTACTTTATCTAACCCAAAGGCTAGATCCACAAAGGTCATCTTTTTTCCATTCAATCACATAGACCTCATCTGACATACAAGTGAGGACCCACCCAATGTTTGTGCTCACACATGCTCACACATAATCCTCATCTGATATACAAGTTAGGTCACACCCAATGTCAGTGCTTATACATAGCTTCTTCTTATAATGGGGGCCTTAAAACTTAGGGAACCATGGATCATTGGTGGCACCTTATGAGAGTAGGGCATTGAGCATATCTAAGAAGTTAGAAATTGGGTAGAGACCCTTGTACCTCCCCTTCCCAAGAGGTCACCCATCCTAGTATTGTTCATGCCACTATGCACTTGACCATAAGTTTTTCATAATTGGACTAGCCATCTAGCTCCAAAAACATTAATTTGATGGATAACCTCCAATCTATCCATTTATGGAAAATTTCCTCCATTTGGCCTAGGATTGAAACCTAGTCTCAACACATCTCCACTACATCAATAGTGAGTTAGTTTTCTTTAGCAAGTGTGGCTTGCATTTCCAACATTAAACTCCTAGGAATACCCAAAATTTCTATTGACTCAATATGGGTCTCTTGAGGCCTCTGTACTACTATAGGGGTGGAAATCTTGGGTAAATAATGGCTTTCACATCATTCTTCCATATGGGTGGAAGGTGAAGACTTGTACAATGAATCTTATTTAATAAAAAACGTGTCTTTGAAAGGGTTGTTTTCATTGCTTGTGTGCTGTGATTTTGATTTACGTAAACAAACATTGAGATTTAAAGCATTAATTAAGGAAGGTTATTTTATGTATATAACTTAAATATGCTAGGTTAGTAGATAACTAAATCTACCCAACCAAGAGAAGTGGGAGGGTGTGATCCCTAATGTATCCGCCCTAAGGCAAGGTGGTCCTGGTAAGCCGAACGCTTCTCACAAATTCGTTGCATTAGACTATAGGAGAGATTGACCCTTGAGTCAACTAGGACCCTTGAATCCATATTGTTTTAGGGGACGGAGTGAGACTTTACCTTATGGGTAGAAGGGTTAATGTTTTTATGCTTCCTCTCATTTTTGACTCTCCTTCAACCAAGTGTGATATGACTTAAGCTTTAACACAAGCAGTCGCTCGGAGATTGGCACTAGTTAATTCCAAATATGAGACTTTAGTTTATGTAGAAAACAAAAAATTTATCTCAATTCTTGTGGGAATGTCCAAGACCTTTCATTGTGAAGTGGACCCAAGAGCATCTAGGCAGCAAACCTTGTATTATTTGAAAGAGTAGTGAGTGTCGTTGCCTAGGAAGATTGATATCAAAGGACCACTAAATCGTGTGTCACCAAGAATGCCTCAAGAGGGAATGTCACAATGGGGTACTTAAATATGATCTTTACAATATTTTTGAGTAAAATTGGTCTATCAAAATAGTCTAAATTTTCAATATTAAGTTTTAATAACTTAATTTACTTGTTTGATAAATCTTACCTTTGGTGGAATGTGCTAAGCCATAGTGCCACAAGTCAACTACAAGGGATAACTTCTAGTCTAAGGCAAAAGAATCAATTATTTCCTCCACAATTCCATCTCCAATATAGATGCAATTGGATCAATATCTCTTGATGCAAGATAAAGGTATTGTGGCCACATACATTGCAAGATTTTGGCAATATCTCCTTCTTCTACACATATTAGAAGATGTTGCTTAAACTACACTAAAGTAAAAGTATGAAGAAGGTTTGCATCTAAGAATTCAATAAAAATTTCAATACTCTTCAACCATCCTTGTTTTATGAAGCTATCTTCTATGCTCATGATATAGAGGAAGAATTCCAAACCATAAGTCATCTTATCTACAACAACCAAGAAAAGATTAATCACTTTGTAAGTAACAATTGTTTAAATGTAGAGAGAGAAGATATGTATAGATGTAATAGAGGGAGAAGAGACACACCATATGCATTCCCAAAGACTATATCATTTTGATCAAAATCTACGTATATATAGGTGAGACCTAGTCAAAATAGGGCGAGCTATACATAGCTCCAATACCCCCACTCAAACAAAGGTCTCTAGTTGCAGATGAAAAGAACCCTTGGGGAGCACAAGGGAAAAACATGAGCTCCTATATACAAATATACAAAGATGATCAAGAAGGATTATTGTGTGCATGTAAAGTGAATCTGTGAATGTGAAGTAAAATTGAATATGTATGTACAAAGATGACCAAGAGGTCTGAGGTGTATGTGCATATGTGAAGTGTATGGTACCTACAAGGAGTATGTAAAATGGCACTACAATGTCAAAGTAGGTTAATTACCAAAGATTGAAGTTGAGACAACTCCAAGCTCGGAGTGTAGCAAACTGAAGCATGCTTCATTAATTCCTTTGGTGAATATATCTATAGTCATGTGATCACTTGGACAATTTTCAATCATGATCGTTCCTTTCTTTACTTCATATCGAACATAATGATAATGCATTGCAATATGTTTAGACTTGTTATGTTGAACATAGACTTTAGAAAGACTAATAGCACTTTGGTTATCACATCAAAGTGGTGTGCTCTAAAGAGGAGGATGGCCAATATATGATAGAACTTGTCGAAGCCATACTAACTCTTGAGGCACTAAAGATGCAGCTACGTACTCATCCTCTATAGTGGAAGCAACAACACAATGTTGTGTCTTGCTAGTCCAAGAAACGAGACAACCATTTATAAAGAAACAATTTCCACTTGTTGATGGACCTAAAAACGGGCCGGCACTGGCTCATGCACTAGCCGGACCTCGTCACTATGCGCAAGACAACCCCCTCGGCCTCGCGGCCAGGAGCGTCTATCAAAATCTCTGCCTTCCTAAACATTGCGTTTGTAATACGTTGTAGTCCAACTGATCCTAACCCAATATTGCTCCTCAGAGGGAGTCCCTTTCACATAGCCAAAAGGCTCGAATCACATACACATGGGGTTCCCCCTACGGCTGAATGCCGTCAACCCTCTGCGACTCTCCTACACCTTGGGGATTGGCCCCTCGATGCGCCGCTCAACATTTAGACATTTCGCACAAACGTCACTCAAGGTACCAAATAAACGTATCCAGGAATGTACCATTGTCCTTACTTAATTTCCCCTTTAGGATCCCACGACTAGCCTACAGCATAGGAACCTCACACTCTCAACGGTGGGTCACAGGCCTACTGAAAACAATTGCTATGCGTATCCAGGAGCTAACTCTGATACTTTTAATTTCCTCTAAATGATCATGCAAAGAGGTGGATGCCTAGTGCTCAAACATTTTAAAAACCACCAGCGTGCAAGTGCAAAACATCTCTTTCATGCTTTTCTTTCTAACCGCTTTGTGCTTCGCTGCAACACCTAGCACCGAAGTGATCTTCGTGCTACTAGGGTTTAATTTTTATCATTATTATTCCGTCCTAGATGCAATGCATATAAAATCAGCAAATTATTCCTCATGCTCAGCGGCATTTAACCATTTTTTCCACAACTCTACCCTTCCCCGTTGATAGTGCATCATTGCATTCATTTCTTTCAGGGTTTCCTTGCCATTTTTATGTGGAGAAAGGAAGGAAACACACACTACAACATATAAACAAGGCTGAACTGAAGCATAACTTCATGCCCCAGCCTTGCCATACATCAACAAACATAAATCCTATTTTTCTATATTTTTCGTAGCCCCAAATGTATTTTTCCCCTATTTTTCATGGTGTTTTTATCATTTTTCCCCATTTTCTTCATTTTCTTGTATTTTTTAAATTGCTGAAAATGAAAACCAGTTTGTGGGCTGTGGCCCTTAGTTCATTTGCAACAAAATTGAAAGATTAGTTGATGTGTATCGACGGTTTTCCCCATTTATACGCCCAAAACCCTTGTTTTTCCCCATTTTTCATGGTTTTCGGGTTTCTTGACATTATTTCGAGCCATGAAATGCATGTTTTTCATAATTTCTGGTTATAAACAGTAAGAACTCAGAAGAATCAGCAACATAATCAAATCTTAGTCCATATGAACGGCATTCCATCAATCAAAAGCATAAAACACTAAATTTTCTTTGTAATTTTTTAGTTTACCGCTTAAACGCGTGTTTCGGGTTTTGTGTCCATGGCTGTAGACTTGGAAAACAGCAACACTTCATGTCCAGCAACATCACAAATCACCATTCTCGGCCCGTGTAGCAATCCGATCCATGCCGGACAAGCCTCCATCATTCTTTCTTCTTCCTTCTTCTCCCCACATGAACTTGCCTTTAGAAGAGAGAGAGGGAAGAGAGAGAAAGACTAGAATCAGAGATTTCAAACCAGGCCATCATTCCACGGGCGAAGGGCGGCAATAGAGTCTGCATACAGGAGGGAATGAGGGGCAATCATCACTTGCAGGGGTTGTTTGCAGCAGCCATGCTCCATTGATCAACAATGGGGCGCATTTTTCGGCGCCATGTTGATCACGATTCCTTCATCCTCTCTCTCTCCACGTTTTCATGCTATCTTTTATGTTGCATAAAATTTCTTGGGCTCCCAAAGGTCACTTGCCCATTTGGCCAAACTTTGGTCCACCTCTTCGTATCTTGACCGGTTTCTTGGCCATTTCCCCGTCCGGACTCGGAATCGAGCTCTGAAAAATCCTGGGCGTCCGGCTTAGCATCCCGCATTGGCCAATAGCTCGTGTCAACCCGCACGACTGTCTGAAAAATTATGAAAAATCACCAAGTGTCGCTCGGGCACCTTTAAAGCACTTTGGCGCTTAAAATCGTCTTAGATCGAGCCGCCGCCTTTGACGGTGAATATTTTTCCCTTGATATTCATAATTTTTAGCTATTTTTAAGCACTTGCCGTCTCCTAAATTCCGCTCTCATTGGCGACCACAGGATAGGGCGACTCAGCCCGTCGAATCCACGAACATATCTGCACATAAACAACCAAAGAAGCATCAAACTGATACAAAACAATTATATAATAAAAACTCAGCACAATACTCCCCCTACCCCCTGGACAGAACCGAGGCATGACATCCACAAGGAGTAGGCCTAGCATCATCTAATAGAAGATCCGAAGTGAGTCACTAACCAACTGCTCCAACACAGCCAAACTAAAAAACCTATCAAAGAGGTTGCCCTAAGTGGTAGTCTGAACTACTTACCAACTAAAGACAACACCACTAGGAGCTCCTACAAGGCGAGGACTCCTATAGCCTGATCAAGGAATATTTTCGTTCAGTACATGTCTTCTTTTAGGGTTTTTATTGGATGAACATACTTGGGCATGTAAAAAGGAGGGAGCTGAGCGTAGCGACCCAAGGAGAACAGGGCATCGGCCTCAGGACCTGTCTCGGCACCCAAGAACCTACCAAGCCCTCGCAAGGCGACACTTAATCCTTTTTCTAACGCTCACTTTTATTTTCGCTCCAACCTTCCTTGTTTTGATATTATTTTTCTAGCAAGAAGCCACCCCTAGGAAGACAAGGTATCGGCCCCGGGTCTGATTCGTCCCCAGGAACCTACCAGGCCTTCGCAAGGCAATGAGCAACGGCTTATATCTTTTCATTTCTTTTCTTTTCATTGATAGGGGTTAGAACCCCTTTTTACACACCTTCGTATTTATATTCATCTTTTAGGATATTCAGGATTTCTTGACATCATTATTATCATCTTCTAGCAAGCTTCTCTAACTGCCTCACTACTAAGAGGAACTCCAAGAACGGCTGCCTAGCAGGCTAGCAGAACAGAGCCACTAGGACTTCCTTCTAAACCAGGTCTTTCAATGTCTAATAATGTCGTTGCAGGAGGCAATGACTACTCCGACCTCCCTCAAACATACTCAACCTAAACCTAGGACTTCATGCCTTGGTTGCCGGTCCCCTAAAAAAATAGCCCCTCACAAGTACAAATACACATATAACAGGAAAGAAAGGTACTCGTAAAGGAGAGATATCACCTGGATTGGCCACAAGAAGCTTCCATCGCAGCAAAGGCTCCTCCAGGCTCCACCAAATTCCACGAACCACGAAATCTGTCCAGCACAACACTAAAACAAAAACCCAATGAAACGCACCTGCACTAGACAGGGAAATGGCCCTCTTGGCCTAACGAAATCAAACATGACTTTGCTACAAAACTGTATCGGCCCTCTTGGCCTAATGAAATAAAACAATACTATGCATAACATCCTCCTGGAAACAACCATGATAAACAGCAAAGCATACTATTCCCAGGGAAACAGGGCTTGTAGCCCTAAACTAGGTGCAGTAGATTATGACCTATCCCTCCTGCGTATATTGCAAGAGGTGTTCGCATCACATGTCGTCGGATCAGTCTGTGGGTCTGAGATAATAAAGGTAGATGAGTCTCGCTTACCCTCTGCATCACCCAAATCAACCATCGTCTGCCAAAGAGGGCATGTTCAGAAAGCATACCCCACAAACGACCAGGTCCTGTCTCACCATCAATAGATATATCGGGACAAGGGCCACAATTAAAGAAGAGGTCCTCTTCATACGCAAGATTAGCCAATGAATCGGCAAATTGGTTCCAATTTCGTGGAATCAGCTGAAAAGCCACTCGATCGAATTCGTCTAGCAGGGCTATGGCAGTATGATGGTACATACAAAGGATCGGGTTCCGCACCATGTACGTCCCATTGAGTTGATTTAAAACCAACTGAGAGTCCCCTTTCACCAACAACTGGCGGATACCACCCTTCTTTGCAATATTCAAACCCATAATCAGGGCTTTGTATTCTGCCATATTATTGGTAAAATTCGCCCCGAGATAAGCAGCTAACTTCATGACAATGCGTCGTCGGGGGTCTCAGATGACAACTCCTACACTTTCTTTTTTGCATGCACCCCTGGACGCCCCATCAAAGTACAAGGTGTACGTCCATAAAGGGTTTACATATCCTGCCATCCTGAACTCTACTCGTAATTATGGTAATCGAAATTCAGCATATTCAACGGGTGGACTGTAGGCTCCATCCCTCCATCATCATTGAATTCAACAGGGATGCTCGTCAAAATTTGTAGGCAGTGATGGCAGAAGACCTTGATTTCCCAAATAAATGTCCCGCCTTCTTGCTCAATCACCTTGTATCCTTTGCTCCACCAAATGAGCTTTCCCTGATGATACCTCTGTTCCAAATATGGGTGTTCTAAATAAGGGATCAGACGACCCATCAACCTCTATCACGATTTCCTTGCAGATGTTTGATCAATCTTGCCTAGACCTGCAAGGCAGTTATAGCATTAGTACAATCAGAAGTAATAAGGTTTAATCTTATTAAGATTAACCTTATTTTTAAATTCTATCCCCTCAAGGTCAGCTAACAAAACTGTGGATTTATTCTTTCCTATTCTAACGATCTTATAGGGCCCATCCCATTTGGGTTCTAGCTTGCCTGGGAATAATTCACGTCGTGCGTCATAATACAGAACAAGCTGTCCTTTCTTGAAGGTGTATTTCTTGGCTTTGAGGTCGTGTAGCTTCTTCATTCGGCGCTTCGCCACTTCTTGGTGCAATAAGCTCTGCAGCTTAAGCTCATCTAAATGTGCCAGTGTCGTCAAGCGCTCAAAAAGAGCGTCTTCATCGCTCAAAGAATGATTGATGGCAAACCGAATAGTCGGCAGCTCAATTTCTAGAGGCAAGACACACTCCTCCCCATATACTAACTTGAACGGGGTATGGCCAGTGGCTCGTTTGAAAGTCGTATTATAAGCCCACACTGCCACGTATAACTTTTTATCCCAATCCCGTTTCTTTTCCGACACAATTTTGGACAGGATGCCCACAAGCTGCTTGTTGGTGCTCTCAACTTGCCCATTGGTTTGCGGATTATATGGGGTTGTCTTGTTATGCTTGATGTTCCACAACTCTGTCAAACCTTTGATCACCTTATTCAGGAAATGAGTTCCGCGGTCCGACACTAATTCTTTCGGTGGACCAAACCGGCATATTATCTGCTCTAAAAGAAAACTAGCAGTTTCTTTAGCATCATCTTTCCTTGTTGCACGTGCTTCTGACCACTTTGTGAAGTAGTCAGTTGCTACAATGATGTATCGCTTTTGCGTAGTCGATGACGGAGTAATAGGACCCACAAAGTCTATTCCCCACTTCTCAAATGGAAGTATCGCCATAATAGGGGTGAGTGGTCGTTTCCTATTCTCTCGACTATCATGTCGTTGGCAAATATCGCATCGCTTAACATACGCAAACGCATCCTGGAAGATGGCAGGCCACCAATAACCTGCTCTTAAAGCCTTTTGTGCTGTAAGCCGTCCAGCAAAATGGCCACCGCAAGCAGAATCATGGCACTCTTCCAAAATGAATGGCACCTCGTCAGGCATCACACATCGGCGATAGATGTCATCAACCCCTTGCCGATATAATGTACCTGCGATCAAGGCAAACTTTAACGCTTGCTGCTTAATTTTCCTTTTCTCAGCCTTAGATAGTTCGGATCCCGCCTCTCCCGTTGATAAATAATGCGTTATTGCAGCATACCAGGAGGGAATAGATGCCGTATCTATTTTAAATATCATCTCCATGTCACTACCTTCAGCCACAGATTCTTTCGGCTCCCCAAAGTCCACTAGACATTCCACGATGCCTTGCAACCTTGGTGGCTTACTCTTGATTTCATAATCAAATTCCTGCAAAGTGATCAACCACTTCGCTAAACGATCAGGCGGCTGTAACTTATTCATCAATAGTCGAAGTCCCTCCGCCTTCGTATAAAGTACGACTTTCTCATAGAGAATGTAATGCCTAAACTTCTTGGTCCCAAAGACCATCGCTAGACACAGCTTCTCCATGTAGGTGTAATTGATTTCGGATACCCCCAGCTTCCGACTAGCAAAAGCAATCGGGTGGTACCACTTCTCTTCCCAAATTTGGGCTAAACAGCAGCTGATACTATACATGGTGGCTGCTGAAAATATATAGAACACCTCACCTCTTTTAGGTGCTTTTAAAACGGGCGCTCTTGCTAGCTCTTGTTTCACATCCTCGAATGCTACCTTACAAGGGTCACCCCATACAAACGAACAGCTAAAGGACAATAAATTTGTAAGTGGCAACGTTCTTTCTGCTAAGGCGTTAATGAATCTACGGTAGTAACCAACCGAAGACAGAAAGCTATGAACTTCTTTCGGAGTGCGTGGTGGACCCATGGCAACTATAACTTTGACCTTCTCGGGGTCTGTCGCAATTCCTACCGAACTGACCACATGACCCAGCAATAGCCCATAAGGTACTCCAAAAGCACACTTCCGTGGGTTTAGGGCGATGCAAAATTGTCTACAGCGCTCAAAGCATTTTCTCAAAATGATCAACTGCCTTTCTCTCACGGTGGCGGCCCCTAAGTCATCAATAAACACCCTCAACTCGTCAGGGGATATGTCACCGAATGTCTTATCGGTTGTTCGTTGCCACGAACCAGGCGCATTGCATAAACCAAAGGCCATCACGTGGTAAGCAAAAGTGCCAAATACAGTGATAAAAGTTGTTTTCAACTTGTCCTCTTCTGCAATTGCCATTTGGTTGTATCCTGCAAAGCAATCCATAAACGAATATATCTCCCTACCCGCTAATTGATCCAAAATCTGGTCAATAAATGGCAATGGGTAGTAGTCCTTAACTGTCTGCTTATTCAGCTCCCTAAAGTCTACACATAAACGGATCTGATTATTCTTCTTCTTTCTAATCACAACTGGCGAACACCATTCCGTGTGTTGCACAGGAAAAATCAAACCCGCTTTTCGAAGCTTCTCTAACTCCTCAAACAGCCCGTCCCTCAATTCGAAAGGCATACGCCTTACTTTCTGCCGTACAGGACGACTGCCCTCTTTCAACGGAATTGTATGAACAGCAAGACTGGGAGGGATGCCTCTCAACTCATCATAACTCCAGGCAAAGATATCACGGAATTCCTGGATCAAGGCCACATAGTCCTCCCTTTCTGCTGAGCTGAGCATAGAGCCTAATTTGATTGGCCGCGAATCATCAAGCATACCAAGGTCTAGCTCGATAACATCTGCATCTCTTATACGATCTTGGGCCTCTATCGGCTCGTTCAAAGTGATCTGATAGATGTCCTCCGTGGTGGATCCCTCTTTGGACTCATCACTCGATGATGCCTCACTAACAGATGAATCTTCTAATGTCTCCAATTCTGTAGAAGATAGAGGAGCCCTCTCACTCTGCGGGGACTCAGGATAAGCATCAACCACCACACGCTGGGCACCTCTGCCGAATATTAATCGACCGGCAGGTATATCCACTTGGCAATCCGCTTGCAAGATCCAAGGTCGTCCAAGTAATACTTGGTAACTTGGCCGCCCTGCAAAACGAATCACCCTAAAGTCCAACAGGCATTCTACATTTGCAACAGTGACATGGACCTTAGTAATGCAGCCTTCCGGCTGTCTCAAACTGTCATCTGCCATTCTGAGAATTGTGGAGGTATCTTTTTGGATCGCAAGGCCCAACCTTTCCATCAGTTCAGAACTCATAATGTTAACAGATGATCCTGTGTCGACAATGGCATAATCTACTAATATCCCATCGACATAGGTTGCAACCCTTGGGCAATGCTTCTCAGCATGCTCGAACCAGTCATCACCAACTCGCGCAATACCCAAAGGTTCTACAATATACCCGGTATGTAGGATCTTTCTAAATTCCTTACGTACTCCTGGGGAAAGCTTAATAAGCTGCAAAAGGTTCACATCCGGCTTGACTTCGCAAAGAGAGCCCGCCAAATCGAATTCATGATAGTTCGAAAGAGCTCGCTTTTCACGCCAAATCATCCGCTCTTTAGGTCGCTGAGCTGGCTTTATTGCCTCTTTCTTAACTTTCACCTTCTTCTTTGGTGCTTCCTTATCGGCTTTACTCTCTACGGGCTTCAAAGGTCCCCCTTCTAGGGCAGGATCCAAAACTTGCGTTCCTTTGTCGCCTTGTTTAGGGTTTCCGTCGACAGGCTTATCCATGTCGGCTTCTCTACCCTTTTTACCTCTTGTAAGGACAGCTCGTAGATTAGAGGTTTCAGCATCATTAACGCGTACAGCCTCAATCAAACTAACCCCACTACCACTTGGTAGTTCTTCCACCGTAGTCTTTGGTCGTTGAAGTATTTGTTTAGGCCCATTTTCTGGCTGGGAGTCATTTCCTTGGGCACGATGATTAACAGGCCCTGGTTGCCGACTACCCCGCTGGAGAGAACTGATCTTACTCCAGCAAGTAGCCGCTAGATGGCCGGATTTTCCACAAATATCGCACTTAACATTTGGGCAATTTCTTGGATAGTGCTGCCCGCCACACCATTTGCAACTAAACCTCGACGGCGCACCCTCTTCTGGGTATCTACTTCCTATCAAATTTTGTTGTTTTTTAAGGAAGTTGACATCAACGGCTATTTGTCGATACTGCTCCGTAATCATGTCGGTATAATGCTTCATCATGTCCTTAACCTCGCCAAGAACATTGGAAGAACTCGACTCATAGCCTTGGTCATTTCCATGTCGTTCAATCGGCCTAACAATTCGATTAGGCACAGGCTGTTGAGCTGCAGGCATGGTATTGGAATTGACCGCCTGGCCTCCACCACTTGGAGCCATTTGGCTGCCCGTAGGCATCGACATGCTAGGGGGAGCGGGTAATAAAGGGACACTCGGCATCATGTTCCCTCTCCCATTAGGGTTAGCCATCGCTATCCCTTGGCCACTACTGCCATTGGCTATTGCCGTATTGTTTCCCAATACTAAACCCATGTTCGAATTGCCTCTAGAAGCATAGGCTGCTTGTAGTCGGGATTCCACCTCTTGTGCTCGTGTAATGGCAGTATCTATATCCCCCAAGGGAACACTACTCAACTGCAATTGGATATTAAAGTCCAAACCATGTAGGAAATATTGCAATTGGGCAGCTGCGGGGATAGGAATAGAGGTGTCCAACTTACGGAAGACCTCTTTTATCTTCTTCGCATAAGCACGAATATCCTCGTGTGGATCTTGGCGGGTCACGTTGAGTACACGCAACCAATATTGCCCACCCCTTTCAGGGGCAAACTCCCTTCGAAAAGCTCCATAAAATGCATCAATGTTCAATATGGTTCCGGCTTCTAAACCATGATACCATATAGCAGCTCTTCCTTTGAGAGTCATGTTGAAGAACATCATTAAATGTCCTTCTTCTTGGATGCGACAGTTAAACATCAGCTTTTGAAACTCCCTAATGTGGAGTTCCGCATCTTCCTCAACTAGCCCATTAAAAATGGGTAGTGGGTAACCTAGAGCCGGCAAATCCGTCGTTCCTGCTGGAATTGCAATAGGCTGCGCCATGACGCGGATTGGATTTGTACTAGGAATAGGGGACGGTGGGGTTACACCTCCCGTACTTGACGTGGACTGGCTTATAGAAGGAAGGGGAGCACTAGAGCTTCCACCTTCTCCTAACTTACTGCTTGGGGTCCTAAGACCACTAGATCCACTCCCTCGTAAGGGTTCAGCACCGCTACGCTTAGGGGAATATCTCCTAAAAATTTCAGCACGTCGCCTAGCTCTTTCGTCTCTTTCTTGCTTTTGGATTTCTGCTAGACGATGCTTATCAATAAATAACGGATCAAGCTCAGTATCCTCTGGCATAAACTGCTAGTTGGTCCTTAAACAACCAAGATTCGAGAACCGCCACTTTTAAGCAGCTCCCGGCAGACGCACCACTGATGGACCTAAAAACGGGCCGGCACTGGCTCATGCACTAGCCGGACCTCGTCACTATGCGCAAGACAACCCCCTCGGCCTCGCGGCCAGGAGCGTCTATCAAAATCTCTGCCTTCCTAAACATTGCGTTTGTAATACGTTGTAGTCCAACTGATCCTAACCCAATATTGCTCCTCAGAGGGAGTCCCTTTCACATAGCCAAAAGGCTCGAATCACATACACATGGGGTTCCCCCTACGGCTGAATGCCGTCAACCCTCTGCGACTCTCCTACACCTTGGGGATTGGCCCCTCGATGCGCCGCTCAACATTTAGACATTTCGCACAAACGTCACTCAAGGTACCAAATAAACGTATCCAGGAATGTACCATTGTCCTTACTTAATTTCCCCTTTAGGATCCCACGACTAGCCTACAGCATAGGAACCTCACACTCTCAACGGTGGGTCACAGGCCTACTGAAAACAATTGCTATGCGTATCCAGGAGCTAACTCTGATACTTTTAATTTCCTCTAAATGATCATGCAAAGAGGTGGATGCCTAGTGCTCAAACATTTTAAAAACCACCAGCGTGCAAGTGCAAAACATCTCTTTCATGCTTTTCTTTCTAACCGCTTTGTGCTTCGCTGCAACACCTAGCACCGAAGTGATCTTCGTGCTACTAGGGTTTAATTTTTATCATTATTATTCCGTCCTAGATGCAATGCATATAAAATCAGCAAATTATTCCTCATGCTCAGCGGCATTTAACCATTTTTTCCACAACTCTACCCTTCCCCGTTGATAGTGCATCATTGCATTCATTTCTTTCAGGGTTTCCTTGCCATTTTTATATGGAGAAAGGAAGGAAACACACACTACAACATATAAACAAGGCTGAACTGAAGCATAACTTCATGCCCCAGCCTTGCCATACATCAACAAACATAAATCCTATTTTTCTATATTTTTCGTAGCCCCAAATGTATTTTTCCCCTATTTTTCATGGTGTTTTTATCATTTTTCCCCATTTTCTTCATTTTCTTGTATTTTTTAAATTGCTGAAAATGAAAACCAGTTTGTGGGCTGTGGCCCTTAGTTCATTTGCAACAAAATTGAAAGATTAGTTGATGTGTATCGACGGTTTTCCCCATTTATACGCCCAAAACCCTTGTTTTTCCCCATTTTTCATGGTTTTCGGGTTTCTTGACATTATTTCGAGCCATGAAATGCATGTTTTTCATAATTTCTGGTTATAAACAGTAAGAACTCAGAAGAATCAGCAACATAATCAAATCTTAGTCCATATGAACGGCATTCCATCAATCAAAAGCATAAAACACTAAATTTTCTTTGTAATTTTTTAGTTTACCGCTTAAACGCGTGTTTCGGGTTTTGTGTCCATGGCTGTAGACTTGGAAAACAGCAACACTTCATGTCCAGCAACATCACAAATCACCATTCTCGGCCCGTGTAGCAATCCGATCCATGCCGGACAAGCCTCCATCATTCTTTCTTCTTCCTTCTTCTCCCCACATGAACTTGCCTTTAGAAGAGAGAGAGGGAAGAGAGAGAAAGACTAGAATCAGAGATTTCAAACCAGGCCATCATTCCACGGGCGAAGGGCGGCGATAGAGTCTGCATACAGGAGGGAATGAGGGGCAATCATCACTTGCAGGGGTTGTTTGCAGCAGCCATGCTCCATTGATCAACAATGGGGCGCATTTTTCGGCGCCATGTTGATCACGATTCCTTCATCCTCTCTCTCTCCACGTTTTCATGCTATCTTTTATGTTGCATAAAATTTCTTGGGCTCCCAAAGGTCACTTGCCCATTTGGCCAAACTTTGGTCCACCTCTTCGTATCTTGACCGGTTTCTTGGCCATTTCCCCGTCCGGACTCGGAATCGAGCTCTGAAAAATCCTGGGCGTCCGGCTTAGCATCCCGCATTGGCCAATAGCTCGTGTCAACCCGCACGACTGTCTGAAAAATTATGAAAAATCACCAAGTGTCGCTCGGGCACCTTTAAAGCACTTTGGCGCTTAAAATCGTCTTAGATCGAGCCGCCGCCTTTGACGGTGAATATTTTTCCCTTGATATTCATAATTTTTAGCTATTTTTAAGCACTTGCCGTCTCCTAAATTCCGCTCTCACTTGTAGAATCCATAGATAAGTGAGAGCTTGCCCAATCTGCATCTGTATAAGCCAAAAGTTGAAGTGAATGTAGAGAATCATAGTTTTGTTAGCGTTAATAAACCAACCTAAAATATTTAATGCCTTTCAAATACTTCAAAACTCGTTTAGCAATGTTTAATGCATGGAGAACTAAGATGTTGTCCAAGAAAATTTGCAACAAAAAGAATTTCAGGGTGAGAATTTAAGCCAATAAGATTTGGATAAGGTTGATGTAATGCTAATTGTCCATCATTTTGTAGAAAGTGAGAGTTTTTGGTAGAGCTCACAAGATGAGTACTAGCAAGATGTGTAGAACCAAAACCAAACTTTGGAATAATATCTTCAATGAATTTTGTTTGATGCTATAGTAAAACACCCTTTTCTTGATAGCATTGAATCTGAATACCAAGACATGAGTGTATGTCTCCAAGATTGACCATGTCAAACGCAGAAGATAAAACCTTCTTTACTTATTGAAGGAAGTTGAGATTGTTAAAAATAAGTATGGTATCATCCACATATAGAGCAAGAATAACAAAACCATCATTGCAGTGGTTGATATATTAGTTAGGATTTTAAGAACAAGGGATAGAACCTTGTTTTGTAAGGAAGAGATCAATCTTTTGATACCAAGATCATGAAGATTGTTGAGACCATAGAGTGCCCGATGAAGTCTGCAAGCAAGATTTTCCTTATGTTTGACTACAAATCCCTCTTGTTGCTCCATTTATACCTCTTCCTTCAAATTTCCATTAAGAAAATTAGTTCTCACATTCATTTGGTGAACCTCCAAATCAAACTTAATAACAAAAACTAACAAGACCCGAATACTAGTAATAAAAACAATAGGCGAGAAAGTTTCTTGATAATAAACGCGTGCAAATTGTGAGAAACCTTTAGCAACTAGCCTTGGTTTGAATTTTTAAAATGTTCCATTTGCATTTTTTCACATCGATTATCTAGATAGGAAAAATCCAGCTCATCAATCTGCAATCATTTCATTTTCCACGAGAAATTGTCCTTTTATGCTTTTTTACGCATTGAATCCGGCTCCAAAAATCTGCTCTCAATTGCACAACATTGTAATAAATGAAGTCAAGAGGAGAGAGGAGAATGAGTTGAAGAGAGAGAAAGAGAGAATAAATAAGAAGAAGAAAGACTAGAAGAGGAGAGAGAAATACGGGAAAGAGGGGAGAAATAAGGAGGAAGCCATGGAAGCTAGAAATGAAGGTGAAGAGTATGTTCTTGATAATATCTGGATGCGCTGAATTGAGTCTCTTACACCTTATATACCCTGGTCAATGTGATTGGGTGTGTAACCCCTAGTTTCCATATATCCTGCTCGTTACATTCCATCTCCACACCCTGAAAGCTTTTTCCCTAAAAAACAAAAGACAACTGGAGGGACTTCATAGAGGGGCTAAGGAGTTGGGTGCAAAGTGCTACTTTGATCCACATTACAATAAAAATGAATGGGTGAAGACACTATAGACATCATGTTGTCCATTATAGGCGTGTTGAGATAAATCTGCCACCATAACTTTTGATAGGTTGCTCCAAATGGGGTATGCCACATGTTGAAATAGAGCTTTTGATGTGTACTTTTAGGCCATGTAGGAAAACATGACTGTAATTTGTGCAAGTAAAAATTTGTTCTAAAATAGTGCATAGTTTGCAAGGAGAGTGTGGTCAAAAGGGGACATAACTTGCTAGTCTCTATCCCAGTGGGTATCTTGGAGTTATGGAAATTCATTGACAATAGTGGTTGCTAGGTTCCAAGAGCTTTTTATAGGGGTATTCCTTGCCATTTGATGAGGTGTTCCTTGATGGATCAAGATCTTAAGCGTTTATCTCATTGCCCAATGATTGCCTCATGGATGTACTAAATGATACCTTCCTCATCTATGGGGGGAGCTCTTCTAGATAGTTCACTGAGGTGCCAATGAAGGACTTCAACTGGCTAACATGAAACACATTTTGAATCTTGGTGGTAGGGGGAAGCTCTAATCAGTAGGCCAAGTTACCAACTCTCTTGAGGATCTAATCAGGGCCATAAAAACAGTGGGCGAGCTTGTTACTACTACTTTCTTTGAGAGTGGGGTAATATGACTTAGGAACTTTCAAGACGACCAGCTCTTCCTCTTAGAATTCCAAATACCTTCTTTACTCATTAGCATAGAGATTCATGTGGGTTTGTGCCTTTTGAAGATTCACTTTTCATTGCTGAAGCAAGGCGTGCATGCAGTCCAACTCGGCTTTCCTTTGAGGGTTGATCTTATCATTGAACAAGACTATAGGAAGGAAAAGCTTATACCCATATAATGTCTCAAAAGGGGAAACCCTAGTACTAGAGTGGGTGGATTGTTATATGCAAATTCAACCAAGTGGAGCCATGTATCCCAACTATGTTGTACATCCTGGAAAAAGTGTCATAGATACGTCTCAAGTAATTTATTTACCCTTTTTATTTGACCATTTGTCTATGGATAGTATGTAGTGGATGGAGCAAGCTTGGTATCCATAGAAAACAACCTGTCAAAATTTTCTTATAAACTTGGCATCCTGATCATGCACCATAACTTGTGGTAATCCATGTAACTTAAATATATACTCCATAAACTGAGTGGCCATTTGAGAGGTGGTGTATTGGATCTTAGTGGTGATAAAGTGGGCAACCTTGATGAGGTGATCAACTACCACATATATATTGTTTTATCCTTTCTTGGTAACATGGAGGCTAGTGATGAAGTTCATGGTGATATGTGTCCATTTTGAATAGGCAGGGCTACAAGAGGCCAACAGACCTAAGCATGATGTGTTGAGAATTAGCAATCACACTCAACAAAACAGCCTCTTTGTATGGAGCCTCAGGGTCAAGGATATGCAGGCTAACTTATCCCATATGCACAATGGTGTCTACTGCAGTTTCCTACTTTCCTATAAAGCATTGTACTTGCTTCCTTTCTTAATAAAAAAAATGATAGTACTCTTTTCTTTTTAGTGAAGTGTCAATGTCATTGTCCACATACACAAGATTGTGTTTATGAGTCCAAGTCTCAATCTTGGAACCTAATTCACTTGTGTAACAAACAGTGTCCTTGTCTTCTCCATCATGAGTCCACACTTCTCATTTCATCCTCCATAGCTTCCGATTTTGCCATGCTCTAGATCCCGCATTTCTCACATGGTATCAGAGCCCAGTTGGTCATGGCATTGCTTTTTTAGCCTCTCTTGATTCCTTTCAACCTCAGTCTAGCTCAATGTCAGCTCATGACTTCATCTCCCAACTCTACTCTCACTGAAGCTTCCATGGCAGCCATAGCCAGCAGCACCCTGTCAGATTGAGCTGCTTATATCTCACTCCACAGGTCAAATCTCTTGGAGCTTCCTTCTAGAAAAGTATTCCCCAACTCACAAAGATTCCCTATATCACATCAATCTAGGACATTGGACCATCTGGAGCTCAACATTGTGAAAATCCTCAATCTCTGCTCTGTGTCTGCCATAGCCAGATAGGACCTACCTTACTTGGAGCTTCCATAACTCTTCAATCAGGCCATTTCAGCCCATGATTTCTTCTAGGGAGTTGTTTCTCTGCTCAAGGCGCTTCATCCTGGCACAAAAATCGACTGCATTACTGCGCCCTGGCTCCAGCATTGAGGAAATCGTGGAATCCTGTCAGAACTGCGCCTGCTTCTGTTGGACGTGTCTGCGTGCTTCATACAAGCCACAATCTTGATGATTATGATAGGGCTTTGGTAGCCCATGAAGTCAGCTTCCTAGGCATATAAAAATTTTTAAAAATGATCCACTGTAGCTCCTGCAATCAGCAAAAAACCAGGCCCCTGTCTCAGAAACCCTAATTCCACCATAGCCAAAGTTTCAAAATCTTGACATTTTTCACTGTTTCTCTCACTGAAGTTATCAACAGTGATTTTAATCACTGAGCAATACTCTCTGAATTTCATTAAAGTACTGTCACTCAGATCTGAAGGCATCAGCATCAAATCAAGAAGGGGAAGATCACTTGGATTTTAAAAGAGTAAAAGATTTTTGCAGATTTGGTATTCATTGACACTCAGTTAGTGTTTTTTAGCACTTGTGTCTCTCAACCAATTCTTCTGTTGCTCAAATCTAATAAGTGTGAAGTTGATTTGCTACTGTTCCCGTAAATCTAACATGGGCAAAGACTCTCCAAATGCTCAATTCAAAGGAGTCGGGTTCCACACTTGGCAAACCCGCATCAAGCTCATCTTGATGAAGAAGGGTCTTTGGGCCATCACAAATGGCAAAGAGAAGAAACCTCGGGACGCGGACCTTGCAACTACTTGGCAAAAGAATGATGACAGAGCCCAGGCCATTATCAAATTGGAGCTAGACGACAGTTATATCCATCATGTGGATAACTGTGAGACCTCACAGGATACATGGAAAAGACTTGACACCCTGTTCGGTGCACAATCTAAATCATCAAAGTATGGTCTCCTGATTGAGTTCTTCAGGCTTGAAATGAAGTCCAGCACATCACTTGCCACACATCTTAATTACATGGAAGGACTCCTAACCCAACTTGCAGGAATCAACATTAAAATGGATGAAGATGTTTGCATCGGTGTTCTACTTAAGAGCTTGCCTCCTGAATATAATAATGTATCAACAACTTTAATCAACATGCCAAATCCTGAACTTGTTGATATCCAGGCATCACTATTAGAAGAAGAAAAGAAGCTAAAAACTAAAGAAGAACCAAGTACCTCTAGAGATGAGCATGCATTATATGTTGGCAACAGGTACAAAGGCAAGCAGCTCTTTTGTGACTTCTGCAAAAGGACCGGACACACCGAGAAGTTCTGCCACGCAAGAAAGAGATCCCAAAAGGCCTATCTAGTCGCAGTCAAAGAAGAAGAAGAAAATGGAGCAAAGGAAGAAGAAGATGAAGATGAAGACCACCAGGATCGGAAGGACAAGACTCATCAGTCCTTGTACTCTCATAATTCTGATAGACTGTTTTAATAGCCTTGTATTTTCCTTGCCCTAATGCTTCCTACCATAAGCTTTGTAAACTCCTTATGTAACTTGGCAGTACAGTCCCTGTACACTTTGTGAGGCCCCTGTTACAGCCTTTGGATGTCCACCATGTTTATGGTACCCACACTTAGCTTTTTCTGCGACAGCCTCTGGTGTTTTGCCATGTCTGTGGTATGCCCACACTTTGCAGGTGGTTCTCATTACAGCCTCTACACACTTTGTGCCTTTTCTAGTTGTGATTGAGGAGGGGTGTTGAGAATTAGCAATCACACTCAACAAAACAGCCTCTTTGTATGGAGCCTCAGGGTCAAGGATATGCGGGCTAACTTATCCCATATGCACAATGGTGCCTACTGCAGTTTCCTACTTTCCTATAAAGCATTGTACTTGCTTCCTTTCTTAATAAAAAAATGATAGTACTCTTTTCTTTTCAGTGAAGTGTCAATGTCATTGTCCACATACACAAGATTGTGTTTATGAGTCCAAGTCTCAATCTTGGAACCTAATTCACTTGTGTAACAAATAGTGTCCTTGTCTTCTCCATCATGAGTCCACACTTCTCATTTCATCCTCCATAGCTTCCGATTTTGCCATGCTCTAGATCCCGCATTTCTCACATGATGTCCTTGTTCTTTTGGCATGGAACACATTTGGTCACAAAATCCTTAATATCCCTCCATAAGCCTTTCCAGTGAAAGCTCTTGGCAATCCTATTGTATGTTTTAAAAACACCCAAGTGACTAGCTATGGGGCAAGAAAGAATCTCTTCCATTATCTTTTATGTGAAAAGAGAAGTGTGGGGGTGACAACCTTGCCATATGACCAAATAAGGCCATGTTGAGGTAATATTGGAAATTTTCATCCATTATTCCATGCTATAATTTTTGGAATATGTGATTAAAGTCTTCATCCAACAAATAAGCTTCCTGAAGGTCTTCAATCCAATCACCATGCAACTCTGAAATGGAGGATACTCTGCATGCCCACATCTGTGAGAGTGAATCAGCCATAACGTTATCTTTGCCTCGAATGTGAGAGTGTTGAGAGATCGAGCTCCACTCGTGATATACCAGGGTGACTGTTGTGCATTTATGTCACCAACGTGTCAGTTACAGATGCGGTTGGTACACCGCCCATGAATAATAGCTAGATGACAGCTATCCTTATCTATTCTAGTTCGTGGCTCAGTTAGTATGCCACCTTAGTTATTTGAGTTTGGTTTGAGACCCATATATAGGGTTCTTCTATTTCTTTGTATGAGAGTTCTTTTTGGCTTACACAACTAAGAAGAGGAAAATTGTTTTTCAGCCTCCACCCTTGTGTGTATTCCCCCATTGTGCAAGCAAGAAAGCTACAACTGAGACTCCTTCCTTCTCTCCCACAATCTTGACATGGTATCAGAGCCTTGTTCGTGGTAAGGAGCTCAAGAAAGCAAGCCAAGCTCACAGTGTTCTGGTAAGAGGAGCAGTGTTGCTTTCATTTTCTGTTTTGGGAGCAGATCTCTGCAGGTAGCACAGTCGAAAATTGCAAGAGTGCATTGTCTCAGGTTGAGATGCCCTTCGCGGTGAAGCAAGAGGGCAGTATATGCTGCGGGCAAGGACTTTAGCCCTCGGTGACCCTATTTTTTTTATTTGAGGCCATTTCGGGGCCTGTTTTGGAGGCGGAAGTTTTTTGTACGCACTTAGGAAAAGGCCCAGTTTTATGCTGTGCGACCACTGTTCTGTTAGAAATGCGGGATCTAGAGCATGGCAAAACCGGAAGCTATGGAGGATGGAAAAAGATGTGTAGACTCATGATGGAAAGGACACTGTTTGTTACACAAGTGAATTAGGTTCCAAGATTGAGACTTGGACTCATAAACACAATTTTGTGTATGTGGACAATGACATTGACACTTTACTGAAATGAAAAGAGTACTATCATTGCATTAAGAAAGGAAGCAAGTACAATGCTTTATAGGAAAGTAGGAAACTGCAGTAGGCACCATTGTGCATATGGGATAAGTTAGCCTGCATATCCTTGACCGTGAGACTCCATACAAAGAGACTGTTTGAGTGTGATTGCTGATTCTCAACACCCCTCCTCAATCACAACTAGGAAAGGCACAGAGTGTGTAGAGGCTGTAATGAGAACCACCTGCAAAGTGTGGGCATACCACAGACATGGCAAAACACCAGAGGCTGTCGCAGAAAAGCTAAGTGTGGGTACCATAAACATGGTGGACATCCAGAGGCTGTAACAGGGGCCTCACAAAGTGTACAGGGACTGTAATGCCAAGTTACATAAGGAGTTTACAAAGCTTATGGCAGGAAGCATTAGGGCAAGGAAAATACAAGGCTATTAAAACAGTCTATCAGAATTATGAGAGTACAAGGACTGATGAGTCTTGTCCTTCCGATCCTGGTGGTCTTCATCTTCTTCTTCTTCTTCCTTTGCTCCATTTTCTTCTTCTTCTTTGACTGCGACTAGATAGGCCTTTTGGGATCTCTTTCTTGCGTGGCAGAACTTCTCGGTGTGTCCGGTCCTTTTGCAGAAGTCACAAAAGAGCTGATCTTTCTTGCCTTTGTACCTGTTGCCAACATATAATGCATGCTCATCTCTAGAGGTACTTGGTTCTTCTTTAGTTTTTAGCTTCTTTTCTTCTTCTAACAGTGATGCCTGGATATCAACAAGTTCAGGATTTGGCATGTTGATTAAAGTTGTTGATACATTATTATATTCAGGAGGCAAGCTCTTAAGTAGAACACCGATGCAAACATCTTCATCCATTTTAATGTTGATTCCTGCAAGTTGGGTTAGGAGTCCTTCCATGTAATTAAGATGTGTGGCAAGTGATGTGCTGGACTTCATTTCAAGCCTGAAGAACTCAATCAGGAGACCATACTTTGATGATTTAGATTGTGCACCGAACAGGGTGTCAAGTCTTTTCCATGTATCCTGTGAGGTCTCACAGTTATCCACATGATGGATATAACTGTCGTCTAGCTCCAATTTGATAATGGCCTGGGCTCTGTCATCATTCTTTTGCCAAGTAGTTGCAAGGTCCGCGTCCCGAGGATTCTTCTCTTTGCCATTTGTGATGGCCCAAAGACCCTTCTTCATCAGGATGAGCTTGATGCGGGTTTGCCAGGTGTGAAACCCGACTCCTTTGAATCGAGCATTTGGAGAGTCTTTGCCCATGTTAGATTTACGGGAACAGTAGCAAATCAACTTCAGAATTTATTTGATTTGAGCAAGAGAAGAATTGATTGAGAGACACAAGTGCTAAAAAGCACTAGCTGAGTGTCAATGAATACTAGATCTGCAAAAGGTCTTTTACTCTTTTTAAAATCCAAGTGATCTTCCCCTTCTTGATTTGATGCTGATGCCTTCAGATCTGAGTGACAGTACTTTAATGAACTTCAGAGAGTATTGCTCAGTGATCAAAATCACTGTTGATAACTTCAGTGAGAAAAATAGTGAAAAATGTCAAGATTTTGAAGCTTTTGGCTATGGTGGAATTAGGGTTTCTGAGACAGGGGCCTGGTTTTTTCAACATTGCAGGAGCTATACTTGATCATTTTAAAAAAATTTTACATGCCTAGGAAGTTGACTTCATGGGCTATCAAAGCCCCATGGAAATCGTCCAGATCGCGGACAGCACGGCGCACGCAGGAAGCTTGAACAGACACGGCGCAGATCTGGACAGCGACAGCGAATTTCTGCAATGCTGGAGCTGTAGATCACCAATGTTGGTGTTTAAAGTGACAGGAGGCAGCGCCCTGAGCCAAGGAACATTTCTCCAGAAGAAATCGTGTTGAAATTCTGCCTGTGGAGGGAGATCAAGAAGCTCCAAGTGAGCTGGGTCCTGTTGGCTATGGAGGACACCCAAAATAGAAGCAGAGAAGATTGACAATGCTGAGCTCCAAGGTGTATAATGCTTAGGTGTGAGGTGCCAAGGAGGAGGAATTTATGTTGGGGAAGATTCCCCCAGAAGGAATCGTGAAGAGATATGGTCTCTATGAGGAGATATAAGTGTTCAAAGCAGGGTATGTGCTGTGTAGCTATGGCTGCCAAGCATGGCAGTGAGAAGAAAGAGTAGGAGATGAAGTCCTAGACTTGGCCTGAGCTGAACTGAGCTCAAACTGAGCTAGATGAGAGTGAGTTGGAGTTGGAGGAGCAGTGCCATGCCCGTCTGTGCTCTGATACCATGTTAGAAATGCGGGATCTAGAGCATGGCAAAACCGGAAGCTATGGAGGATGAAAAAAGAAGTGTAGACTCATGATGGAAAGGACACTGTTTGTTACACAAGTGAATTAGGTTCCAAGATTGAGACTTGGACTCATAAACACAATCTTGTGTATGTGGACAATGACATTGACACTTTACTGAAATGAAAAGAGTACTATCATTGCATTAAGAAAGGAAGCAAGTACAATGCTTTATAGGAAAGTAGGAAACTGCAGTAGGCACCATTGTGCATATGGGATAAGTTAGCCTGCATATCCTTGACCCTGAGACTCCATACAAAGAGGCTGTTTGAGTGTGATTGCTGATTCTCAACATGTTCTACAGGTCGGTGAAAAGTTACTGTAGAAATTGCATCGTATGCTTGTGTGCAGAGACATTGGGAGTTACAGAATCACCCTTGCTGCCTGTTGATGCAAAATCGTCACTAGGAAGTGACTGTGTGGTCAAATACCACTTTCATCAGTTTTGCAGATTAGCCCTTGTGAGGCTGAAGCTGTGTTATTTGCAGTGACAGAATTTTTTGCAGTGTTCTGTAATGGCGTCTGATTCTCTCTCACAGATTGTCACTGAAAAGCTTGACAAGAACAACTTCCAAGCATGGAAGTTTAGAATGACGAATTTCCTTATGGGAAAAGGATATTGGGAATTTGTTGCAGGAAATGAAGAAGAACCAGTTCTTCCTGATGTTCCCAATCAACAGCAAATGCAGGCATTCAAAGCATGGCATGAGAGAGCCAGGAAAGTTATGCACTAGTTGTCTATCAGTATTTCAGACCCTATGATTGTGCATATTCAGGATGCAAGTACGCCAAAGGAGGCATGGAATACTTTGTCAAAAATGTATAGCACAAATACGCAAGCAAGGAAAATGCAGCTCAAGCAAGAGTTGCATAATGTGCAAAGAGAAAGTATGAGCATCAATGACTACCACATGAAGGTGAAGAAGATTGCAGATGCACTTGCTTCCATTGGGTCGCCAGTGGAAGATGATGATTTAGTTTCTGTGACCTTGAATAGTCTAGAAAAGGATTATGCACAGTTTCGGACAACCATTTCAGTTCGTGAAAGATTTCCTGATTTTGAGGAGTTGATTGCTCTTCTAATTTCTGAGGAGCAGAGAAATGGTGGTCCATCTTCTTCAGGAGGAACTTCAAAAGAAGTTGTCTTCTACTCAAATGCTGGAAGAGGTAGAGGCAGAGGTAGAGGAGGCCGATTTGGAGGCCGTGGTAGAAATCAGAATATGTAGCAAACTCAAGAAAACTAGTCCTATGGAGGAGGACGTGGTAACTCTAGAGGCAGGGGGAGCCAAAGAGCTCGTGGTGGATGGAAAAGAGGCCAAAATGCAAACAGTAATGTTGAATGCTACTACTGTGGTAAAATGGGTCATATGGCTAAAGACTGCTATAAAAAGCAGAATGACATCATGAATGGAAAATTGCAACAAGGGAATTATGCGTCTTCTAATAGATAGGGTGATGACAGAAATGAGCATTTGTTTATGGTGTAGCACATGAACAATTCTGTGACAAGTGCAGAAGAAAGCAACGATGTATGGTATGTTGACTCAGGTGCATCAAACCATATGACAGGTCATGCAGAATGGATGGAGGATGCAAGGAAAATGGAAAAACCAGGATTTGTGGAGACTGGTGATGATACTGCACATCCTATTGTGCAGATTGGAAAAATTCCTTTGTCTATGCACGATGGGAAAAAGAAATACCTGTCCGATATACTTCATGTCCCGAATATCACCAAGAATCTGGTTTCTGTTGGTCAAATGGTTGAGCAGGGCTTGCAAGTCAGATTTAATCCTCATGGATGCTTTGTTGAGGATATGAAAAATAAAGGTCGCTTGATAGCAAAAGGAAAGAAGAAGGACAGAATGTTTACATTAGATGCAGACATGTCTGAATTGAGTGCAGCAATGTTTGCACATGGGACCGGTGTAGTTGCAGATATTGATATCTGGCATAAACGCATTGGTCATGTTAATGTACAGTGACTTAAATCAATGCAGGCCCAAAATATTGTTGCAGGATTGCCTAAATTCAAGGTTGCAGAAATGCATAAGGTATGTGAAGCCTGCCAATTTGGAAAACAGGCAAGGAAGCCATTTTCTAGACATGTTCAAGAGAGTAAAAAGCCATTGGAATTAATCCACTCTGATGTGTGGACTACTAAAGCTGCATCTCTTGGAGGCTGTCATTATTTTGTCACTTTTATTGATGACTATAGCAGAAAAGTTTGGGTGTATTCTATGAAAAAGAAAAGTGAAGTTTTTGGGCATTTCAAAACTCTTAAAGCTATGGTTGAAAAAGAAACAGGCCTGCAAATAAAATGCCTAAGGTCAGATGGAGGGGGAGAGTACCTCTCAAATGAGTTTACAAGGTTCCTGCAGGAGCATGGCATAAAGCAGCAATATTCATGCAGTCATACCCCACAACAAAATGGAATTGCAGAAAGGAAAAACATGCATATTGGAGAGGTATCTTGTGCCATGCTCAACGAAAAAGACTTGCCAGATTTTTACTGGGCTAAAGCAGTTGCTACAGTAGTCTATATAATGAACAGGACTCCCACTGCAGCAATACATGGGATGACTCCAGAGGAGAGGTATACTGGTAGGAAACCAGATATTTCTCATTTGAAAATTTTTTGTTGCATTGCCTATGTACATGTGCCAGATGAGTTGAGATCCAAGTTGGATCCAAAAGCTGAGAAGTGCATCTTTATTGGTTACTCTCTGCAGCAAAAAGGGTATAGATGCTATAACCCTTCTACTCGTAAGTTTACAGTGAGCAGAGATGTTGTTTTTGATGAGATGAGTAGCTGGTATAAACAAGTAAATGTGATTGATGATGTAGATGCACAAAATGGTAATGCTACACAGAATTCACAGCAGCAGTCACAAAATATTAGTGGACCTAGAGTGTCCTCTAGTAGTGGTTCACATTCTTCGCCATGGACAGGCAGATTGAGATCAGGAGAATCTTCTCAAAGCAATGCAGATAGTGGTATGCAGGTATCACGAAAAGGAAAAGAGAAGGTTGATCAGTCCATGTTTGATATGAATGCAGGTCACTCTTATGTGGATGGTGAATCCAGTGGCTCAGAACAAAGCATTGATGATGAGTTGGGTATTCCTTCTATTGTTACACCTGGAGTAAGGAAGACCATGGATGTTTTGAGAGCATCTGGGAGTGAACCTATTTTGCGCAGGTCTACGAGAGCTAGGTATCCTATGGATAGGCTGAAATATGATGGATTTACAGCCATTCACTATGCATATATGGTCAAAGTGATACAGGAACCAGAACCCACTTCTTTTGAGCAAGCCATGGGAAAAGAAAAATGGGAGAAAGCCATGGATGAAGAAATGGATGCCTTGGAAGCAAATGCTACATGGGAGTTGGTACCTTTTCCTAAAGGTAAGAATGCAATTGGCTGTAAGTGGGTTTATAAGGTGAAGCACAATGCAGATGGTTCTGTGAACAGATACAAGGCAAGATTAGTAGTCAAGGGGTATGTACAAACATATGGCATTGATTATGAAGAAACATTCAGTCCGGTTGCAAGGATGGCAACCGTAAGAGTAGTTATTGCTATGGCTGCATCAAAGGGATGGTCTTTACATCAGATGGATGTAAAGAATGCCTTCTTGCATGGTGATTTGCAAGAAGAGGTCTATATGGAGCAGCCACCAGGTCATGTGCATGTTGTTCATCCTGAGTTTGTTTGCAGGTTGAAGAAAGCCTTGTATGGCTTGAAGCAGGCACCTAGAGCATGGTCTGACAAGATAGGACAATATCTTGTCACTATTGGCTTTCAGATTTCCAAGGCAGATTTCTCACTTTATGTGAGAAAAACAGAGAAAGGTATTATGCTACTTGTCATTTATGTTGATGATTTGATTATGACAGGTGACAGTGATGAAGATATCCTTCATGTGAAAATGCTATTGAAGCAGAAGTTTGAGATGAAGGATTTGGGAGAGCTGCATTATTTCTTGGGCATTGAGGTGATTAGATCACCAAGTGGGATACAGCTCTTGTAGAGGCAGTATGGATTGGACATGTTGTCCAAATATGGGATGACAGGCTGTAAGCCTATTTCAGTTCCTTTGGAGCAGAATGTGAAGCTGAGCGCAGATGTAGGTGAGCTTCTGGAAGACCCTACTATGTACAGACGCATAGTAGGAAGCTTGATTTATATGACTATTACCAGGCCAGATTTGAGCTATGTTGTTGGATTGGTAAGTCAGTTTATGCAAGCTCCAAGGAAACCGCATTTGGATACGGCTAGACGCATACTCAGGTATGTGAAGTCCACATTGCAGTATGGACTATTTTATGAGACTGAGGTTCAGATACAGTTGCATGGATACACTGATGCTGATTGGGATGGTAGCATTTCTGATAGACGATCTACCAGTGGATATGTGTTCTCTTTTGGGAGTGCTGCAGTCACTTGGAGCAGCAAGAAACAGCCTACAGTTGCCTTATCGAGCACAGAGGCTGAGTACAGGGGCGCAGCAATGGCTGCATGTAAGGTAGCTTGGTTGCATAAGCTACTTTATGATATGCATCAGCCTACAGATGGGTCAGTTGTCATTTATTGTGACAACATGAGTAGTATACACTTGGCAAATAACCCTGTCTATCATGCTCGAACAAAGCACATTGAGGTGCATTATCACTATGTGTGGGAGAGGGTTTTACTAGCTCTTATTGATCTAGTTTATGTCAGCATAGAGGATCAGGTAGCTGACATATTCACGAAGGCATTGGGTGCAGAGAAGCTGCGCAAGTTCAGAGACCTACTTGGTGTGCAGGAATTGGGATTGAGCTCGAGGGGGAGTGTTGAGAGATCGAGCTCCACTCGTGATATACCAGGGTGACCGTTGTGCATTTATGTCACCGACGTGTCAGTTACAGATGCGGTTGGTACACCGCCCATGAATAATAGCTAGATGACAGCTATCCTTATCTACTCTAGTTCGTGGCTCAGTTAGTATGCCACCTTAGTTATTTGAGTTTGGTTTGAGACCCATATATAGGGTTCTTCTATTTCTTTGTATGAGAGTTCTTTTTGGCTTACACAATTAAGAAGAGGAAAACTGTTTTTCAGCCTCCACCCTTGTGTGTATTCCCCCATTGTGCAAGCAAGAAAGCTACAAGCAAGACTCCTTCCTTCTCTCCCACAATCTTGACAGAGAGATGTTAAAATCATAGTTTTGTAAGGTTGCCACCCATCTCCTTTGCTTACGAGTCAAATTAGACTAAGTCAAGAAGTATTGGATGACTCAATGGTTGCTCTTCACTCGCGAGATTGGCTACCATAAAGGTAGTGGTGCCATTTCTTAATAGAAAGGAGGATGGACAATATCTCCTAGTCATACACATTCATATTCATCTCCTTGTCATCAAGCTTACATTGCTAAAAAGTAATCACACTATGCTCTTGTAGCAATATAGCGAGGCCTTTGGAATCACACTAAATGATAAAATTCTTGGAGAAATAATGGCATACAAGGATGGGAGCTAAAGTAAGCATTTCCTTCAACTACTTAAAGTTGTGATCACCAGTAGCATCCCAAAGGAATGATTCATTTTTTAATTGATTAATAAAAGGTACTATAATGTAGGTTTAATGCTTAATGAAGCATCTATAAAATGGAAAGAGAATAAGGAAACCAGGTAATGAAGTTGTGGTGGATTGAGTGGGCTAGTCCTTTACACATTGCATCTTGTTGTGGGATCATCCTGTATGCCATTTTAGCTAACAATGTGTCCCAAGTACTCCATTGATGTCTATATGAAGATACACTTGCTTTCCTTAACAAAGGGTTGATGCTCTCTCAAGATATCAAACACCCTTCTGACATGTGCCAACTACTCCTCTTGTGACTTGTTGTAAATGAGAATATCATCAAAGAAAATGAGCTCAAACCCAAATAGGAAGGGGTGGATGATTTTATTCATGAGGCCCTAAAATGTGACAAGAGCTGTAGTCAGCCCAAAAGGCATTACTAGAAAATGATAAATTCCACAATCAATCTTGAAAGCTATTTTGATCTCATCACCCTCCCTCATACAAATTTGATGGTAGCCAGAGTGCACATCAATCTTTGTGAAAAATTATGCTCCATTCAACTCATCCAACAAGTCATTGATTTGTGGGATGGGGTACCAATTCTTAACTATGATTTTTTTCAATTCTCTGTAGTCAATGCACATGCGAAAAGAGCCATCTTTGTTCTTGACAAATAGGATGGGAGATGCATAAGGGGACAAACTAGTTCAATATAACCTACCTCAAGTAACTCCTTGACTTGCTTTGTAACTTCTTCATGTTTACACTTGGAGATTCTATAAGGTGGCTTGTTCATTAGATTGGAATGGGACTCTAAATCAAGTGGGTGGTCCACTTGTCTCTTAGGGGAAAGAGCTGTAAGCATCTAAAATAAATCACTATACTCCTCAAGTAAAGAATGCAAGACTGAATCCTTAGGTAGTTTGGAGAGCTGATCAAAATTCCTTATTCAAGTGCAAGACAAAGATCTATGAGCATTCCTTAAACTCCCATTTGAGTTGCTTTGTTATAATTAGCTAAAAATGAGTATTATCATGAACCCATTCTAAGCAAATGAGCTCCCCATGCATCATAAAATCCATGTAGAGCTGAGAGAAGTCCATATAATATTTTTTCAATTATTTCAGCCAATCACAATCCAAGATAACATCAATGGGACCCATGTCTAATGCAATTAGGTCAAAAAATGTCACATAATTCTCAGCCAATCATAAGGGAATTTAAAACATACATGTGTTGATTTATTCCTTGCCATTTTCTACCTAAACTTTCAAGGGTTGTTGTAATTCCATAGGGGTGGATTTCAACTGGTTTAATGGAGAGGCTGATATATTAACAAAACTGTAAGTATTGCCACTATCTACAAGGATAAACACATGCTCCCCATTAATACTACCTTGAATGCATAGGGTGTTGGGGCTCCAAGAACCAGTCCAAGCATCCACCAAAGAGATGGAGAAAAGGGAGATGGTAGCCAGGTGGGGTGTCAAATCAAGAGCATGGGATGAGCAACCACCTTGGTCAAAGGAAAACCCCTCCTCTAGGTCATAGAATTGCTCTTGGTCCATATCTTCAACATACTCTTCATTTTCAATAAAGTAATTATTTCTCATCATTGTTTCAATCTTCCATTATATACATGCTATGAACTTTGACCTTGGCTATCTTGTAAGGGCATTTTGAGGTATGGTTGGTTTGTACTTGTCACCATATTTAAAGCATAGGCCTTTTTCTTTCCATTCCTTCATAAAATCGGGGGGGAATGAATCTTTAACCACTTGACTCTAATGGTGTCTACTTTAAACATATTTTCTCTCACCATTAGAGTCAAGTGTTGTCCCCAAATTTCCCTATTTTCTTTTATCATGGAAGGGATGTAAGTGGATATTTTGGGGCCGCTATTAGGCATGGAATTCTTTCTAAAACCACCTCCATATAGGGTTGATCTCAATGGGATGTGAGGCTATCCATAACCTTGTTGAAAACACTCATTTTTACGATGCTTTCTTGCATATCTTTCAACCAATTCAATTGCATCAAATAGTGTTATAGGCTTCTGAGCCATGACATCCACCGATAGGCTTGGTTCCAATCCATAGATGTACTCGTGTAATTAGGTATTTCCACTAATGCTCTCGATATACATGGTAAAATTCATAAATGGATTTGTGTACTCTCGTACAGTGAGATTACATTGGTCAAGAGTGAAACATCATCTTGCCAACTACTCTTTTTCTAGGGGGGATACGAATACTTGAACCATATGCATTTTAAAGTTTTACCAATAAATAAACTAATGATTATCTTGATTGATATAGCACCATCATAAGTGGATAAATACTTCCAACTAAAGATATTCAAAGATAATTTTCCGATCATCCGTGTGGGGGTAAATATTAAAGTAGGACTCTAATTTGGAAGTCCATTCTTCCAAATTTGATGGTGTTGAGTGTTGAACTGACTTGTTTTTTGGCTGATTTTTGTTATTTTTGAGAGCTGAATGGTTGATTTTATGAGATGATTGATTGGTTTGGAAGTGGTTTGAGAGTGTTTTGGATGATATTGATTGTGTTTTGGAAGTTCATGATGTTTATTAGTGGTTCTGTGATGTTTTGATTGGTTCTGATTGATTCTGTATACCTTCTGTTTTGTTCTGTTTTGGTCTGTTTTGTTCTGATTATCTTCTGTAAGGAGGGATGGAGTATTGATTGATGAAGATTGAGATCTTGTGAAAGCTTATTGAATGGTTTGTGAGAGTTTGGAATGGTTTGAGTATGAGTTATGTGGTTTTGATGACCTTCTGTAACCTTCTGTAGGTCTTCTATAGAGCTTCTGTCTCTGTTCTGTTCTGTTCTATACTGTTGCTATTCTGGTATTGTTCTGTGACTATTCTGTATGCTTCTGTATGTATTCTGATGGATGAGAGTGTAGCTTGGGAAAGTTTTCTAGCCTTGGAAATAGGTGAATAAAAGTGCAAAAGAGCTGAAAGAAGTGAAAGAAGTAGCTGCTGAAGACTCAAGTGAAGACTAGAGTGAAGTGACAATAGTGAGCTATGAAAGGACACTGTAGTGGCTCTGGTGACTCTTCATATCAGACATACCTCTTGGGAGGGGTATCCACGACCTAAGAAGGATTATTGAGAGTGATTTTGAGAGATTGTAGTGAGGATATGATGTATTATTGATGGAGAGAGAGAAAGAGAGTCAGAGATAGTCAATTCTACTGAAACAGAGTGATTGTATGTGAGAGATTGAGAGAGAAGACTATGAAGATATTGAAGATGAATACTATGTGATGTATTTCCATTCAAAGATGGTGTATTCCTTTGCTTTCTTTGTTCTATTGATGGATTTTATGAAGATAATGAAGAATATGGTTGATTCTATCAAAACCGTGGGAGATCTACATGATGCTGTATGAAGATTTGTTGTGCCTGGTGTTCTTTTCTTCATTGTGATCATATGAAACATGATAAACAAGCTTGTTGATGTTACAAGATAGATTTTATTGCAAGATAATTCCCTTTTCCTTGGTGTTCCTCTCGGGGCTCCATGTTTTTGGTGCACAGCCGGGGAAGCTTGCCATCAACAAGCACTAGAAGAGGCTGAAAATGAAGGAAATGGCATTGCCAAGAAGAGAAGAATTCAATGGATGTTTGTAAAGTTCCTTCTTCCATTGAAGAGTTGGAATTCCTCATAATCAAAGCCACTTTCCATAAGAAGTTCATCCCACAATGGCGGAAACACATCACCATCATGATGCATGCTCTATGTGGTGGACAGTTTCCTCTTCCTGTTGAAGCAGCAGAAACTTGCATCTTGGTGGCAAACTGTTTGGGAATAAACTGAAGAGCAGAAATAGAGAGAATGACCATCCATGGAAGATTTGGCATTCATTGAGAAGTTTCCAGACAACATCAAGTGGGAGATTGTGAAGAAGCTTCAGGAGTCTTGGTCTGTAGAGGTTCACAAAGACAAGAAGGAAAAGAGTTGGAATTTGTTCATGGATGCTCAACAACAAGATACATGGGATGCTTGGTGTACTGATAATCTTCTGTTTGTTCAATTAGCAACCCTTTGGAAGTTGGTAGACAGAGTTTTTTTCATAACATACACTGTTGAAACTATCAGAAGCTGGCATTACTATGATGATGGCACCACCACAATGCTCAGACGTATGCATTTTGACACCTTCAAAACAGAATATCTTCCTCTATGCAGTGGAATGAAAGCAGAATTCAGGGACGTTGAAAAGAAAGAAGTAGAAGAAATGTTGGCAAGAGAGTCCTCCAGAGACTGAAGCCTTCTGTTAACCCTCTGTGGAGCACTAACAACATAGTGGAGCCAACCCCCTAATGAATGATGCAATAAAGAGGCAAGCGTTAGAACGAGTCCAGAGGTACATGAGAAGAGAGAAAGCAAAAATCAAGGCCGAGAACGAGCTCGCAGCAAAAGCCGCCTTTGACGCCCTTGCGGAACTCTTTACAGAAGTCCCAATGGCACATCAAGCCCTTCCTCCTCCTGCTGGAGGTCCACTTCCAAGCCATATCCGTCCTGGAAATATTAATGACAGGCCAGCAAATGTAGTCCCATTGCCGGTTTTTAAGGGAGAGTACAATGAAGACCCCGATCTTCATGTAGCAGAGTTTATGGTAGAATGTGTGGCTAACAATGCCAGAACCCCTGAGCATTGGTTAGCAATATTCCCCGCCACTTTCAAGGGCGCGGCGTTTCAGTGGTATGAGAGACAAGCAGCAGGAACTTTTGGCACATGGGATGACCTGAAGTTGGCCTTCCTCACTAAATTCAGGCGTGAAGGTTTTGAAGAGCGGATGGAGAGGAATTTATGAAGTCTTCTGGAGAAAGAGTGGAAGCTTATGTCTCACGAATGGAATCCATCCTGAAGAGATGGACTAACCATAATCTAGATGATGGCATTCAGAAGGGGGTGTTTCTCAGAGGATTACAACCAGAAGTCCGTAAGTTTGTGGAGCTGCAAAGACCAGCCACCCTGCAAGCTGCAACAGAAGGTGCAAGACTGTACAATGAAGTGGAAGCTAGATTAGCGATGAATTCAGGAAGAGGAGTCCTACCTCCTCTGATGCCAGGAATGATGTATCCACCAAATGCAGTTCCAGGGACTGTCCCCTATCCCTACCAACAGATGCCCCTAGTATCACAGTACAGTGCACCAAATCCACAGTGGCCACAATCCATGCCTCAAATGATGGTTCAACCACAACAACAATGGTCCCAACCAATTTCCTCCATGCCAAATCAGCAGCAACAGTGGAATCCTACCAACTGGAGCCAACAGCCAATAGTTCAAACAGGAGCTCTGAATCAGAATCAGAACAGAGACCCCTCTGTACCAGCCCAACTGGTTTATGCAGTGATTACAGAGAATCATCAAAACCCTCCTGCTAGTACCTCCGGAGGAGAAAGCTTGAAGGATTACTTATCCAACTCAATTGCAAACATCAAAAAGGAGTTGATGGATGTGATTACAGAGCAGCTACAGATGCTGAAAGTGAATACTGCTAGCATATCCAATGTTGCAGGAGCAGGAAGAGATGTGATGCTGTCAAATACTTGGTGTGGTAAGTGTCATCAAGCAGGCCATTTAGCCACTGAATGTACACGAAAACCAACCATTCCTGGAGCCTTCTGTTCCTACTGTTTGCGAAAGAACCATATAGAGGACATTTGCTCTCTGAAGGAGATGCATGATAGGAGAAGGAAGGAAGAAGACGCAAGATTCAACTTGCTGGAATCCAAAATGACAACACAGGATATTGGACCTAAGCCCAGAGATTTTGGCCCTAATTTTGGACCCAGAAGATTTCCTTCTCAAAGTTACAGAGGAAGACAGTCTGGCGGTGGTCAGAGATCAGAAGTGGAGTGTTACAGATGCGGAGAAAAGGGACATATTTCACCAAATTGTCCAAATCCCAGAAGGTCAGTGGATTACAAGCCCTTATGTAGTCGATGTAAAGGAGAAGGCCACACTGCAAAGGACTGTCCAAGCCCAGTCCCAGTGAAAAATAGTGCTACTGATAGTCCGGCCAAGGCCCAAGAGCCTACCTCCAATTTAGTGGAATTGGAAGTTGTTGCCATCACGCGTGCAAAGCAGAAGGAACCACCTATCCAGAAAGAAAATAACCCTCCAGTCAGAACAGTGAAGTTCAACCTTCCACCAGAAGAACAGATCAGAACAGAGCCTGACAGTGTCGTACAGAGCCCTACAGTGCCACAGAGAGTTACAGAGACAGTTATAGAGACAAGACCAGAGGTCCAGGAGACAGAAGAGGAGGAAGTGCCACAAGTGGCAGAAGACGTTCCCATGATGCCTCTGTTGGAAGAAAGAGGGAAAATGAAAATGGGTGTTGCCCCATTCCCTAACCGATTAGAGAAGCTAGTGGATCCTATTAAGGAATACGATCTGGTCAGAGATCTAGATACCTTTAGACCAAATCTCACATTCCGACAATTATTGATGTTGTCTCCCAGTTGCCGAAAAAGGTTCAAAAGTATACTGACAAGAAGACGTGGCTTAAGGATTGCTCCCTCAACAGTGACAAAGTCCAACAAAGCTCCAGAGCCTGTAAAAGAAGTGGATGTGGCTAACGCTTTCCTAGATCCGGGTACTCCAGAGACTGGCGTGTGGATAGAAGGCTGTTTTATTGCAAATGCATTGATTGATGGTGGTTCATTAGTGAACATTATGACGGATGTGACAATGAAGGATCTAGGCCTACAAGGTGTGCAACCCACCCAATGGCTCATCAGACTGGCGGATCAGAGCAGAATCAAGCCTTTGGGCATTCTCCCATATGTGAAGACTGCAGTGGCTGGAAAAGATTATTGGCTAACCTATCTGGTGGTGAAGCCAAATTCTTATGGTACATCCTACCCTCTTTTACTGGGCAGACCATGGCTTTTTGAAGCCGGAGCAAGGACGGATTGGTTCAAAGGAACCTTGACCTTGGGTAGAGGACCCAACAAAGTGGTGCTGAAACTGTATGGTTCTCAAAAAGGACATGGATCCACCTCCTTGGAATTATCTTCTGACTCCCCTAATGAGGCTACGGATGGAACATCAGCAGACGAAGATGCTGTCAAATAGATCCTTCCTAAGAAAACAGTGGCACGTTCCTTAAGAGTGGATACTGTAAGCCGACTTCCAAAAGATGCAAAGCCATTATCAATGGGTGAATACTTCCTGCATGAACCAGGAATGACTTCTGAAATCACTTCTGACAATGAGATAGAAGCATGGATATACTGCTCTCCCTGTTACATGGCCATAGTAGAGACAGAGACAGAGGCAGAAGAGGAAACATCGAATCTGTTCTTCTGTTACAGAGCGCCTACAGAGACAGAAGCAGAGACAGAAACAGAAGCAGAGACAGAAGCAGAAGCAGAAGCAGAGACAGAGACAGAGACAGAAGAGGATGGATATGATATGGACGAAGAAGATTATGAAAGTGAAACGGAAGAATCTATTCCACCGGAAGAGGATATATATGAAGAAGAAGTTCCAGAAGCTTCAGAAACAGATGAGCTCATGCTATGGGACAGAATGGCAATGGTACCATTTGGTTTGGTAAATGGATCTTCTTATATGCAAAATTCTTATAAGACGTGGGTTAAGAAGAACAAGCCGTCTTTCAACAGTGGCTCATGCCATCCTCACCCATCCTTGCCAAAGAACGATGATGATGATGCACCGTGCCAACGAGCACCAGTCCCACAAACCCAACAGGCATCAGAGGGTCCCTGTTATGTGACATTCTTGGATGTGTCATCTTCAGAAGAGGAGTCTTCAAACCAAGAGGTAGTTAATTTTGAAACCAAACCCGAAACAGCTCTAATCCCATTTCAACATCTCAAGGAGCAACCTAAGTCTCCACCAAAAGAAGAAGTTGGTTCTAGTGGGACATCAGAAGAGGACACCACTCCCTTGAAGGAGTCGGATCTGTATCCAGAAGCAGTCCGTGGGACCTTCATCCGTGAAGTAGAAGGTGAAAGGCAATTAATCTTTGTGGATGCAAAAGGCACTGAACGCCACTTGAAGGTGGGTAGTAGTCTCCCAGAAGAGGAGTTGTCAACCTTGTACAACTTGTTGAAAGAAAATTTGGACGTGTTTGCATGGTCCTACAAAGACCTAAAGGGGATTGATCCCACAATATGTCAACATCATATTGACTTGGAGCCTGATGCCAAGCCAGTACGGCAACGACAGAGGCGAATGAACCCGAATTATTCCACATTGGTGAAAGCGGAGCTGCTGAAGCTTCTGGAAGCCGAGTTCATCTATCCAATGGCAAATAGTGAATGGGTTTCACCCATCGTGGTTGTACCCAAGAAGAATGGCAAATTGCGAATATGTGTGGATTTCCGGAAGCTTAATTCCAAGACGAAGAAGGATCACTTTCCTATCCCTTTCACAGACCAACTGTTGGACACAGTGGCAGGACATGAGCTTTATTCCCTTCTGGATGGATTCAGCGGATACAACCAAGTCCAAATCGCAGAAGAAGACCAGTCCAAAACAACCTTCACCGCAGAATGGGGGACCTATGCTTACCGAGTGATGCCATTTGGACTCTGCAATGCCCCTGCTACTTTCCAACGAGTCATGATGGCCGCATTTCAGAATCATCTGCACGACTTTACTGAGGTATATTTGGATGACTTCTGCGTCTATAGTTTGATCCGTGAACACTGGGAACACCTGGAACAATGCTTTGACCGATGCCGGGAGTATGGGATTTCCCTCAACCCCGACAAATGCATATTTGGGGTCTCTTCTGGAGTTCTGTTGGGCCACATTGTCTCTGCACAAGGGATATCAACGGACCCTGCAAAGATCGAAAAGATCGCAACTCTGACAGCACCCACCAACCTCAAACAGTTGAGGGGATTCTTAGGCCATGTGGGTTACTACAGAAGGTTCATAGCCCATTTTGCAACAAAGGCAACCTCCTTGCACAAGCTTCTGAGGAAAGATGCAGAGTTTACTTGGACGGAAGAATGTGACAAAGCCTTCCACACTCTGAAGCAGTGTCTGATTGAGGCACCCATTCTGAAACCTCCTGATTGGACGAAAGAGTTCCATGTACACACTGATGAATCAATTGAAGGCTTAGGTGCTGTCCTTTGCCAGAAGGGCTCCTCGAAGCTAGATCAACCGATCTATTATGCAAGCCGAAAAGTCACTGATAGGGAACGGAACTATACAGTGACAGAGCTGGAGTGCTTGGCAATGGTGTTTGCCCTAGAGAAGTTTCGCCACTACCTCCTATCTACCCACTTTAAATTTTATGTGGATCATGAGGCCCTATCCTTCCTGATGAACAAAGCAGATGTGAAAGGACGAATGATGAGATGGCTCCTTCTATTCCAGGAGTTTGACTTTGAGGTGATTACTAAGCCTAGTCGTTCCCATGTTCTGGCTGATCATCTATCGCGTATCCCACAGACTGCAGACGAGGAGCAGGATGATCCAGACCTCCCTGATGCTTCCCTATTCTTGGTAGAAACTGTAACTCCCTGGTATGTAGACATTGCCAATCTGTTGGCAACCCAATAGTACCCTCCTGGCATTTCTAGTCGGGAAAGGAATAAGCTTATGTTAGAATCAGCCCCCTACACCCTGTTAGGTGGTGCACTGTATAAGAAAGGCAAAGATGAAGTGCTCAGAAGATGTGTTGCAGGAGATGAGATTGGGATTGTTTTGAAGGCTTGCCATGACGAGCCATGTGGAGGCCACTTTGCAGGAGAAGCTACAGCCAGGAAGGCTCTGCTAGCAGGATATTGGTGGCCTACCATTCATAAGGATTCCTATGATTACTGTAAAAGATGTGATGCTTGTTAGAGAATGGGAAAACCTACCAAGACAAGTGCCATGCCATTGCAGCCTATTCTTCCCCTGAAGCCATTTGAGAAGTGGGGAATTGATTTCGTAGGCCCAATCGATCCTCCCACCAGAAGGAAGCAGAACAGATACATCCTCGTATGTATGGATTATGTCACAAAGTGGTGTGAAGCTAAAGCCCTAAAGCGGGACGATGGTAATAGCGTGGCCCTGTTCATGTACGAGAATATCATCACCCGTTTTGACAGTCCCTTAGAGCTGGTAAGTGACAGAGGCACTCATTTCATTAACAAAGTCATGGAAGAATTGACAGAGTTGTATAAGATTCGCCATCGCAAGTCCACTCCTTATTATCCCAGAGCCAACGACCAAGTCGAAGTCACCAATCGTATTCTCTGCTCGATTCTGACAAGAACGATTGCCGCACATCGTCGTGATTGGGATGATCGACTTACAGAAGCCCTCTGGGTGTATAGAACCTCCCATAAAGCAGCAACATGACAGACACCTTTCCAGCTGGTGTATGGTACAGAAGCTGTTTTTCCTGTTGAACTGGAATTACCCTCTTTGAGAGTGACTATCAAAGAGAATTTGGGGGACGATGATTCACTGCAACGCCGTCTCCTGCACCTGGAATGTTTGGATGAAATTCGTAGGATGGCTCTACAGTGCATGGAAGCCTCGCAAGCTCGACGCAAGGCTTACCATGATAGCTTCATCAAGCACAAGGAGTTCAAAGAAGGTGATTTGGTCCTAGCCTATGATTCACGATTTGGCAAGTTTCCTGGAAAGCTCCAACAACGGTGGATGGGCCCCTATAAGATACTTGCCGTCAACCCTAATGGCTCTGTCCAAGTGCAGACCGTTGATGCCTCTGATGATCCCTTTCTGATCAATGGATATTGTCTAAAGAAGTACTTCCCTCCTTGGGGATCCTGACAATCATGGTCACTTGATCCTTTCCCTCGTTGGCACGGCACTGTACTTCTTATGCTGCTACTTTTGATAGCCGTTCTTCAGTCACTCCTGATGAGATGGACGCAACCCTCTGTCCCCTCAACCCTACCTTCCAGCCTTGATCTCTTATCCTCTATTTTCCACCAGCGACAGTGGCGAGGTTGGTTCTGACAAATGGTCTTTCTACCATTCCTTTGCTTAATTCGAAAAAAAAACAAAGGAAAAAACAAAGAAAAAAATATACATATCGGTCATGGGAGAAAAGGACTTAGGTCCCTGTCATGCTGACCTATTCTTCGAGAAAAGGTGGAAACACCCTCGGGAATAGGGGAACACAAGAAAAAAAAAAGAGAGAAAAAAAAAGAGAAAAACAAATCTGTTATGGGAGAAAAGGAAGCAATTCCCTGTCATAGCAGGCCTCGTTCCAAGAAAAGGTGATAAACACCCTTGGGCGGGAAGATGGCTGTGGAAAAGGTGGCAACACCCAGCAGTCCAGAAAGTGGATTCATCACTTGAAATTTCCAAGATCCAATTCCGAAGCTATCTCCCTTGGTATGCTGTGTCGTGGGTCTTTCTGCAGAGCGTCTAACTGTCCTCTAGCAGACGACATGTTCCTATCTAACACAACGTTCGATTTGATGGCTACCTCCCTGGGTACGCCTCTTCAACAACTGACGATGCGATCTTCATCGACAAACAATCAAGTGACGTGAGCTTTCATCCTAACCGGATGGGGGACGTGAGTATGGGTTGCCCTCTGTAACTATCAACAACGAGTGAGACAGAGGGTGGGGCGAGAGACCAGTCTTTTCCCTTCAAATCAAATGAGGTGAGAAGTGTGAATGAAGTGTTGCACGCACGGGATGGGCCTCTCAATGCACAAAGCACAATTTGTTTCTGTGCACTGCACCATAAGGCTCCCTGGCCTTCCTTCTTGCACCGTATGCCGGCACAGGGCGGGATGCACAGTTGCACCATCAAATGCGCACAAGGCATACAACCTTTGCACAAGTGACTGTGAGGATTACATTAACGGGTTTCAGGACATGGTTTCCCTCCTGTAACTATCAACAGAGAGTGAGACAGAGGGTGGGCTGAGTGTGACTGGAGTTTCTTCAATCAATTACTGAGAGGTGAGATTGAGGGACGTTACGACACTTGGAGTCAGGTATGTTTCCGTTTCCCCATGCACCCACGGGATGGGTCTTTGCCATTATCACAAGACACATCACCCTGTTCTGTACACTGCACTGTAAGGCTCCCTTGCCTTCCTCCTTGCACTTATGCCAGACGGGTTGGACGCACTAATGCACCATCAACTGTGCACCTTGGCATACTCCTTCTGCACCATTCCCCCCTTGTCGATTCCTCAACCGGGTACAAGATATGGGTTTCAATCATTCTTCCTCGAGTGATATTAGTCATGGGGCGAGTGACTGTTCTTTCATTCCATTTGAGTGACTGTGAGTTGAGTGCAATATCCCTCATCATCGACGAATTTCATGCAATTCCTTCAACCAGCTAACTCCCTGGGTGCTGCCACATGGTTGCTGCCATGATGGACGTGTGCCGAGAAGATGCCTTGGTACCTCCAGAAGCCGACAACAACACAGGAAGTGCCATCGACAATTGACCTTGATCCTCAACAAAATGGGCCAAGTTTTTCTAACCCTATACCTTCTGTTGCCCCGTGACATTCATGTTTTAAGTGTGGGGAAGTTAGTGGATGGTCTGTGACGTGGTCCTAGGTCCCTGTTGCTCGGTTAACCCTATCCGTTAAGGTCTTAAGTGTGGGGACGCGTCCCTGCGCGTCTACATTGCATATCCTTCTGCATATGCCTCAACCTGCTCATGCATCTATGCCATGACTTGCTGTTACCCTAATGGGGTCCCTTTCCACCAGACCGTTCATTTTCCACCCACCCTTAGGGTTGTTCCCTTGCAGTTTTCCTTCCTTCCCTGATTTTGAGGTCCTGCTATGTGAATGCACCCTACGTTCACCAAAGTCCAAATCCAACCTTATAGCCCTATTCCTCCCTTTGAACTGACCATTTTTCCTTTTTACCTACCCCTATTCCGGTGCACGGTTTTTGAGTTATTAATTTTTGAAGCATTTTGCGCAAATTAGCTGGTTTTCCATGTGAACGCATTTTTCTTGCTGCGGACCCGTGATCTGACATCATAGCCCTGACAATCACTTTTCCCCTGACATTTTCCCTTTTTACTCCGAGTCATTCTGATACACGGTTTGTCCATTATTAATTTTCCGGTTTTTTACGACTTTTTCATGAGTCTTTTTGATATTTTTCCATGTGAACCTGCCCTGTTTGCATCAGAATTCCAATTTGATTTGACCGACGTGTCCTTGTGCCTTCTCCCACCTTTTTCCTTTTTCCTCCACCCTCTTGCGACTTCTGGATTTTTACTTATTAATTTTTAAATGCGTTTTCGGGTGTATTTTTTGTGTTTTTCACATGTGAACCCCTCCTACTTCCACCGGAATTTCCGTTTAACGTGATAACCCTGTGCCAACCCTTCCTGCGGTGATTTTTCCTTCTTACTGCATGTCATTCCGATGAACGGTTCGTCCGATATTAATTTTTGATCCCATTTTCGGGTTTGTTTTTTGGGTTTTTCCCACGTGAATGCATCTTATCTCAGTCGGAATTATGTTTTGATGTGATCAGATTGTCGGAACGTCTTTTTGCCCAGTTTTCCTTTTTTCTGCACCTCGTTCTGATGCACGGATATTCTGATATTAATTTTTAATTGTGTTTTTTGGTTCGTTTTTTGTGTTTTTTGCACGTGACCGCCCTTTACCCCTCCCGAAACCTCCGTCGTATATTTTCTCTATCTTCTGCCTGCCGTCCTGCCCATTTTTTCTTTTTACGTCCTTTCGTTTTGACGTTCGGATTGGGAGTTATTAATTTTTCTTTATTTTTATGTGTTTTTACGTGCTCATCCCGCGCGTTACCGGGCCCTTTTTCGATTTTACGCGTCTTAATACGCCCCGGTCGCGTCCGCATGCTCCGTCCCGATGTTTCGACGCCCATTCAATCCCGTCACGGTAAATTTTTTTACCCCGCCGTGCGCACGTGCGCAGGACGGGGGTACGCGTCCCTCTTGGGCCCCTACCCACACCATGACCCTTAGCCCTACCTTCTCCCTTGGGCACCCTACCCCCTGGGCTCCCCTACCCCACCCCCCCTTGGGTGCCCTTACCTCCTCCACACCCTTCCCTATCCCTCCCTCCCCCGACCCCTCCCCATCCCAACTGCCTCCTCTCCCTCTCTCCCTCTCCCACTCCTTCTGCGTACCCCCCTCCCTCCATACCTGTCGTAGGCCGCGTCGTCCTCGTCGCAGTGCGCCCCGAGTGCCAGATCCTCCCGCTGGTGCTTATCATTTGCGGGGTGCCAGCACGACGTGGTGATGATCACGTCCCGGCCGTTGTGCATTCCTCGGAAGCTCTCGTGGCTGCACAGGATCCCCTCCCCGGTCATGTTCCGGTTCACATACCGCAGCCCTCGGACGGTGAGAAGGTACTTCCGCTCGAAGGGCCTGAGCGCCTGCAGGTGCGATGAGTGCCGGAAGCCCGGCAGCGGGATGCTGACGTCGAACCCGGGGCGGTAGATCGTGTGGTGCATGTCGGAGATCATGACGGAGGCGTTCTCGATGGTCTCGGGAGGGTAGCCATCGCAGCCACAGGTCACCTCGTGCTCTGCCCGCGTCCGCCTCACCCCTGCCTGTGCTGCCCTTGCTCTTCCTGCTCCAGCCCGCCCTATGCCCGTTGCAGCGCCCTTCTTCCTCTCCCGCCCTGCCACGTATTCCCCCTCCACCACCCCCATTAACCTCCCCACTAACCCCCCTTCCTACCCGACATTCCCTACCCCCCATTCCTACACCACCTCCCCACTAACCCCCCTTCCTACCCGACATTCCCCACCCCCCATTCCTACACCCCCCACTAAACCCCTTTCCCACCTCACACCCCTTCCTTCCCACCCATACACACACACCCCCAAACCCCCCTTCACACACCACTAAACCCCCACCCTCACTACCCCTCATTCCTCCCATAAACATCCCTAAACCCCCATTCGCACTCCACCCCCCGTAACCAGACTCCACCCCCCAATCCCCGTTGGCTTCACCTCACCCTCCCCCGACTGTCGTTCGTGTGCGCGGAGTTGTATGTGCGTTGTTCGCGCGGGAGTATCTTTTAGTCGCTGTTCACGCGCGGGACGCGCATTTGAATTTGACGATTGAGGTGGTGCGTGCTGGTTCGTGCACGCGCAGTTGTCACGATAACAAAACAAAAACACACCAAAACATTGACAAATGCAAAAACAAATCATTAACAGACACTTCCAATTTTGAAAAAATTACACACGATTCTCAGAAATTTTCCTCTTATTTCTGCACCCCGTGGCCCTATTTTTCTAAACCTGTAAATTTCAAAAACAAATATTTCTGCCCATTTTAAAATTCCAAAATCTTTCAAAATACCCAAAAATATGATATAAATTCATTAAAAATGTTATAAAATTCCAAATTAATTTCTGAAAATTTCCTAACACTTTCTTTAATATTTTTCTTTATTTTTGGCATATTTTTATCAGCTGTCACAATATTTAAATTCACACCTAAATTCCTTAGCAATAAAAAACAAATCAATAAAATAACAAAAAAAAAACCTTTTTCATCCAACACCAACTAACCGTCTAGAAAAAATCCAGATATTTTTGGATTGAGGAGAGCGCATTCTTTGCATTTCCATACACCCACTCCCAGGTATTTCCCTTTTATTTGTTATGTAAAAAAAAAACAAAACAAAACAAAACAAAAGCTCTCCCAAAACCCACGGTTAATATAAAACTACAAAACAACCAACAGAAGAAAAAACAAACAAACAAAAACAATACAAACACCCAAATAATTAACATAAATGAAACCTACACACCACCATGGCATGCGCATTAGCGCTTTATATACACACATATATTTTTTAATTAAAATACACCCGCCGTTCACTTAGCACGCGCTACGTGCGCTACAGAGGCACTTTAATTTTTAATTAAAATGAACCACCCGTCACATGAGCACGCGCTGGCAAAAAAGGGCTCCACATCACCTTAATTTGTAATCAATGAACTTGCATTTAGAGACCCAGTCTGGGTATCGAAGTCCGGGATTCAAATTATAGCACCGTTTTCACCTAATAATTGGTAATTAAATTTATAATAAGGAACCGCCGTTTTCTTGCTAAGGTTTATCACTTGATAAAAATTCACCCATTCTTAATAATTTCTTAAAATAAACCCTTCATTAAATTAATTCCCCCTCACTGCACTTAATTTCCCTTTTTAACGAACCGTTTCGTGGGATGGGTATGCGCAATCATTAGAGTTATTTCCATGGTCAAACACTGGTTTATCAATGATGTAGTCTTGATATGTGTCGGATGTGGTATTGTTTTGGTTTACTGCCTTTGTTACGGTTACGGGTACGGTATTTAGTTTTTCTTTTATTGCCTGATACGGGGTTCTGGGTGTTTGTCTGATGCATAGCATGAAGCTTTCGGTCGCATTTGTCTCGAGGTCATGTCGAATTTTTTCTAGGATGTGGTTTGCTTGGGGTTAGTTGGTCGAGTCACGTTTTATTGTTTTGGTTGTTCTCTTATCCTTGGTTGTCTGTTGCTTTGCAGGCATTCTCCTTGATTGTCTGTGTTTGTGGTGTGTGTGTAACCATCTGAATGGCGCCTTCTCACGCTCCTCCCCCTATCCAGTACGTCCCATTAGTCAGTAGGGATTACTCTTCCCTACTTACTTTTGAGCCTCTCACGAAGGCGGGACTCGCTGCTTTTGTGGCTACTTCCTTTCCGTTGCTTCCAGAGGATCCGTCGTTATGTGATGAGTTTCTAGCCTCCTACAACAAGAAGACAGGACTAGTCCAGGGAATTTCTATGACTTTGACACCTCGCGGCTTAGGGAAGGCTTTGTCTCTTCCCTCCAAAGGTGAACCTTTTGTTACCACTCGTCAGCTTTTCTCTAATGAAGAGATTCTGAAGCTGTTGCAAAAGCAAACAAGGGAAATGCTGGATGTTAAGAAGGTAATCGACTCTTCAGGAGTTTCCTTTTCTATGATCACTGATCCCGTATGGAAGATGATCTGTCAGTTTCTCCAGGACAGGTTTATGCCTGCCAAAACGCCATCCCAGTACTTGTCCAAAGAGCTTTTTACAACTTCCAGGATGGTGTTGAAAGGAGTTGCTATTGATTGGAGCACTTACCTCCTCACTAAAATGGATCAACATTTCGTCAAAGTCACCAGGGGTAATGTTACCAATGTCACATATGGATCATATTTGTCTGCCTTCTTGACCTATTCAGGTTTACAGAAGACTGTGCCTCCACCTCCTCCATCAGATCCAGTTCCTCCTCCTCCACCTTCAGATGAGTCCGAACCCATTGACATAGAGGATGATGATTCTCCGCCTCCCCTGGTCATCCAGCGCAAACGCTTGAAGCGGGTAGCGGATAAAGCTCCTTCCGTACTTCCTTCAGTGTCCATCCCTGCTACCTCTGGCAGTGAGCTCCCTGGGTATCTCACTTGTACTAACCTATTCGGAGCACATCGAGAAGGATCATTGGACATATCAGTTCCCTCCCTGAACAGTCTAGTCTCAGGAGATGCAATTCCTTTCCTCTGTAAAGATATTCAAAGTTCCATTGAATTGTCAGTGACAGCCTGTGTTCAACAGCTGTACGCGTCTTTTTATGAAGAACTCATGCAGTCTAAGGACCAGTTGCATAAGGCAACATCCGAGTTAGCTTCTGCTAAGGATACCCTAGCAGATTTGTTTAAGCAAATGGAACAACAAACCCAACTGGTTGCTACCCAAAGAGATGAGATCTCTTCTTTGAAGATCCAGTTACTAGAGGCTCAATCACAGGCTACTAGCCTTTCAGAGGAGAAGGAGAGGATGTCCAGAGAAGCACAAGAGTTCCAAGCTATCTTAGATGACAAACTTTCAGCTTTACAGATTGCTAATGACACAGTGGCCTCCCAAGCCTCCCAAATCCAGCAGTTACAAGATCAACAGGCAAAGTCACGCTTTGTTCCTCCAAGCCCTCATGTTCCCTTGATTCCTTCTCTTTCACAGCAGGACTTGGCTGCTCTTCAGAGATAGGCTACCTTGTGCCCTCTATTCCAAGCTAAAGTGGAAAGATTGCAGTCCAGAATGGACTTGTTATGGTCTACATTTGAGCAGTTTCAGGAATATGTTCCACCAGACCATTCTTTCTTTGTCCACTACCACTTACAGAAGTTGGTCTTCTATATGAAGCTTTCCACGATGGATTTACCTCTTCCAGAGGATGGATGGAGTGGGGCTTGGTCTGCTGAGTTGTTGATAGAGGTAGTAAGAATGGTGTTTGAAGATTCTGTCATGCCAGATACCATGTTGATGTCCTACATGTATCTACGAGGAGACTTGTTAATTCCAGATAAGGTGGATCTGGCATGGTATGTGGGGAATGTGGTATTACAGGCTGTTTTGTATGTCAACCATTTGGAGTTGCGCATAGCTGACATGTTCCAGAGTTATTCCTCCAAAGTGGCTGATTGTCATGATAATTCGTGGCATCCCATGATTGATTCTGTGGTCCTGAATCAAAGACAAAACACAGCTCCTACCTCTGCCTAGAGTACTAATCAACTGAGGATGGATCTCTTAGCCTATCTTTCAAAACATAATCCGTTTGATGCTACCTTCTTTGATGCCTATCATAGAAGATCTCTCTTAGGACCTTCTGTTCCTACCCTCCTCTATTACCAACAAATGGCTCACCGATATGCTATATATCTTTCCCTTTGTCAATCTAATTCCACAATTATTTTACCCCTTCTTTTCCAACCTTCATCTTTCCCTCAAATTTCCATTTTTACATACTGTTCCTTTATTGAGGATAGGGTATTTTCCCCTTCTCCACCCTGTTCTTCTCCATCCATTCATGTACCCTCTACATTTCCTATTTATCAGTTAACACCCTTCCTTAGTGATTCCCTCCAAATTTCTGCCACTCCTTCTTTAACCTTTTCTTCCTTTTATGATTTTGCCTATCCCTCCCTTCATCCACTTTTCCTTATTCCATTACCCTCTCCTAACACTTCTATATCTCAACCACCTCAGTTGGTTAGTGACTATGATGGGTTTGATAATCAGATTTCCAGAAGAAGGGGATGGAGTTTGGATGATTCCCTTACAGGACCTCAGATCAATTGGCCAGTAATTCCAGGAGAATGGACAGCTTCCAGTCAAGCTTATCAGAACTATGTTCATTTTGCTCAGTAGTATTCCCAGTCTGCAGATCCCTCAGTGAGATTAACTGCTCACTTTGCTTGGTACCTGGCGTATATGCATAGGCACTCTCATAATGATTCCAAGCCTATTCCAAAGTTGTGCATGAATGTCAATGTGAGCATTGATTCCCAGTAGCTGGATATTTTGTATTTTCATGCCCTTTGTTTGCCTAGCAGATACTTGGTCCTGTTGGAAAGGATGTGCTGTCTTCAGTTTTTTCAAAATCCTCCCAAAACCTTTGTAGATGAATCCTTGTCTATGGATCGTTTCTGACAACATCAATCTTTCAAGAGGGATCAACTTCATTGATACCTTTCCAATGTATGGTGGAAGCTTTTTAATGAAAATCTCTCTTTTTGGAGGAGTCATTCAGATGGTTGTGTTGTGTGTAGTGTTTGTGTTGTGAGTTCATTTATGTAAAACGAACGTGGTGGTTTCCTATTGGATTGGATTTCGTGTGCGAGCTACATTTTGGAGAATTGTGGTGTTGGGGTCGTGGTTGCAGAGTTGAAGCTGATGCTGATGAAGAAGCAGAAAACTCTTATAACCTTTACAAATTTGTTGTGATTTTTAGTTTGATAAGAAGTGTTAATGTATAAAGGGTTTTCCTTTCTTTGTATTTTTATATCAGCTACAGGTTATAAGTTGGGGTCGTGGTGGATGGATTCTTTTTGAGAAGATCATTGAAGCTTAACGTTGTGATTTTAAATGAACTTGTATTCCCTTTTTCCTGGGTCGCGAGGACGCTTCCTTATTAAGTGTGGGGATATGTTGAGTGTTGAACTGACTTGTTTTTTGGCTGATTTTTGTTGTTTTTGAGAGCTGAATGGTTGATTTTATGAGATGATTGATTGGTTTGGAAGTGGTTTGAGAGTGTTTTGGATGATATTGATTGTGTTTTGGAAGTTCATGATGTTTATTAGTGGTTTTGTGATGTTTTGATAGGTTCTGATTGGTTCTGTATACCTTCTGTTTTGTTCTGTTTTGGTCTGTTTTGTTCTGATTATCTTCTGTAAGGAGGGATGGAGTATTGATTGATGAAGATTGAGATCTTGTGAAAGCTTATTGAATGGTTTGTGAGAGTTTGGAATGGTTTGAGTATGAGTTATGTGGTTTTGATGACCTTCTGTAACCTTCTGTAGGTCTTTTGTAGAGCTTCTGTCTCTGTTCTGTTCCGTTCTGTACTGTTGCTGTTCTGGTACTGTTCTGTTTAAAACCCATATCGCATACCCGGTTGAGGAATCGACAAGGGGGGAATGCTGCAGAAGGAGTATGCCAGGGTGCACAGTTGATGGTGTAGTAGTGCGTCTAACCCGTCTGGCATAAGTGCAAGGAGGATGGCAAGGGAGCCTTACAGTGCAGTGTACAGAACAGGGTGATGTGTCTTGTGAGGACGGCAAAGACCCATCCCGTGGGTGCATAGGGAAAGTGGAACATACCTGACTCCAAGTGTCGTAACATCCCTCAATCTCACCTCTCGGTATTTGATTGAAGAAACTCCAGTCACACTCAGCCCACCCTCTGTCTCACTCTCTGTTGATAAATACAGGAGGGTAGCCTTTTCCTGAAACCCATTGATGTAATCCTCACAGTCACTTGTGCAAAGGTTGTATGCCTTGTGCGCATTTGATGGTGCAACTGTGCATCCCGCCCTGTGCCGGCATACGGTGCAAGAATGAAGGCTAGGGAGCCTTATAGTGCAGTGCACAGAAACAAATTGTGCTTTGTGCATTGAGAGGCCCATCCCGTGCGTGCAACACTTCATTCACACTACTCACCTCTCATTTGATTGGAAGGGAAAAGACTGGTCACTCGCCCCACCCTCTGTCTCACTCGTTGTTGATAGATACAGAGGGCAACCATACTCACTTCCCCATCCGGTTAGGATGAAAGCTCACATCACTCGATCGTTTGTCGATGAAGATCGCGTCATCAATTGTTAAAGAGGCGTACCCAGGGAGGTAGCCATCAAATCGATTATTGTATTGAATAGGAACATGTTGTCTGCTAGAGGACAGTTAGACGCTTTATAGAGAGACCCATGACACAGCGTACCAAGGGAGGTAGCTTCGGAATTGAATCCTAGGAATATCAATTAATGAATCCACTTTCTGGACTGCTGGGTGTTACCACCTTTTCCACAGCCAGCTTCCCGCCCAAGGGTGTTTACCACCTTTTCTTGGAACGAGGCCTGCTATGACAGGGAATTGCTTCCTTTTCTCTCACAACAGATTTGTTTGTTTGTTTTTTCTTTTCTTTTCTTCTTTGTTTTTTTTTTTCTGATTTTCCCCTATTCCCGAGGGTGTTTCCACCTTTTCCCGAAGAATAGGTCGGCATGACAGGGACCTAAGTCCTTTTCTCCCATAACGGATATGTTTTGTTTTTTTTTTTCCTTTTTTTTTTTCAAATTGAGCAAGGGAATGGTAGAAAGACCATGTATCAAGACCAACCTCGCCACTGTCACTGGTGGAAAATAGAGGATAAGAGATCAAGGCTGGAAGGGGGGTTTGAGGGGACAGAGGGTTGCGTCCACTTCATCAGGAGTGATTGAAGAACGGCTATCAGAAGTAACATCATAAGAAGTACAATGCCGCGCCAACGAGGGAAAGGATCAAGTGTCCGTAATTGTCAAGATCCCCAAGGAGGGAAGTACTTCTTCAAGCGATATCCATTGATCAGAAAGGGATCATCAGAGGCATCCACGGTCTGCACTTGGACAGAGCCATTAGGGTTGACTGCAAGTACCTTATAGGGGCCCATCCACTGCTGTTGAAGGTTGCCAGGAAACTTGCCAAATCGTGAATCATAGGCTAGGACCAAATCACCTTCTTTGAACTCCTTGTGCTTGATGAAACTGTCATGGTAAGCCTTGCGTCGAGCTTGCGTGGCTTCCATGCACTGTAGAGCCATCCTACGAATTTCGTCCAAACATTCCAAATGCAGGAGATGACGTTGCAGTGAATCATCGTCCCCCAAACGCTCTTTGATCGCCACTCTCAAAGAGGGTAGTTCCAATTCAACAGGAAAAACAGCTTCTGTTCCATACGCCAGCTGGAAGAGTGTCTGTCCTATTGCTGCTTTATGGGAGGTTCTGTACGCCCAGAGGGCCTATGTAAGTCGATCATCCCAATCACGACGATGTGCGGCGATTGTTCTTGTCAAAATCGAGCAGAGGATACGATTGGTGACTTCGACTTGGCCGTTGGCTCTGGGGTAATAAGGAGTGGACTTGCGATGGCGGATCTTATACAACTCTGTCAACTCTTCCATGACTTTGTTGAGGAAATGAGTGCCTCTATCACTTACCAGCTCTAAGGGACTACCAAAACGGGTGATGATATTCTCGTACAAGAACAGGGCCACGCTGTTACCATCGTCCCGCTTTAGGGCTTTAGCTTCACACCACTTTGTGACATAATCCGTACATACGAGGATGTATCGGTTTTGTTTCCTTCTGGTGGGAGGGTCGATCGGACCTACGAAGTCAACGCCCCACTTCTCAAACGGCTTCAAGGGAAGGATAGGTTGCAATGGCATGGCACTTGTCTTCGTGGGTTTCCCCATTCTTTGACAAGCATCACATCTTTTATAGTAATCATAGGCATCCTTGTGGATGGTAGGCCACCAATAACCTGCTAGCAGAGCCTTCCTGGCTGTAGCTTCTCCTGCAAAGTGACCTCCACATGGCTCGTCGTGGCAAGCCTTCAGAACAATCCCAATCTCATCTCCTGCAACACATCTTCTAAGCACTTCATCTTTGCCTTTCTTGTACAGTGCATCGCCTAGCAGGGTGTAGGGGGCTGATTCTAGCATGAGCTTCTTCCTTTCCCGACTAGAAATACCAGGAGGGTACTGTTGGATTGCCAGCAGATTGGCAATGTCTGCATACCAGGGAGTTACAGTTTCTACCAAGAATAGGGAAGCATCAGGGAGGTCTGGATCATCTTGCTCCTCGTCTGCAGTTTGTGGGATACGCGACAGATGATCAGCCAGAACATGGGAACGACCAGGCTTAGTAATCACCTCAAAGTCGAACTCCTGGAATAAAAGGAGCCATCTCATCATTCGTCCTTTCACATCTGCTTTGTTCATCAAGAAGGACAGGGCCTTATGATCCACATAAAATTTAAAGTGGGTAGATAGGAGGTAATGGCGAAACTTCTCCAGGGCAAACACCATTGCCAAGCACTCCAGCTCGGTCACTGTATAGTTCCGTTCCCTATCAGTGACTTTTCGGCTTGCATAATAGATCGGTTGATCCAGCTTCGAGGAACCCTTCTGGCAGAGGACAGCACCTAAACCTTCAATTGATGCATCAGTGTGTACATGGAACTCTTTCGTCCAATCAGGAGGTTGCAGAAAGGGTGCTTCTATCAAACACTGCTTTAGAGTGTGAAAGGCTTTGTCACATTCGTCCGTCCAAGTAAACTCTGCATCTTTCCTCAGAAGCTTGTGCAAGGAGGTTGCCTTTGTCGCAAAATGGGCTATAAACCTTCTGTAGTAACCCACATGGCCTAGGAATCCCCTCAACTGTTTGAGGTTGGTGGGTGCTGCCAGAGCTGCGATCTTTTCGATCTTTGCAGGGTCTATTGATATCCCTTGTGCTGAGACAATGTGACCCAACAGAACTCCAGAAGAGACCCCAAAGATGCACTTGTCGGGGTTGAGGGAAATCCCATACTCCCGGCATCGGTCAAAGCATTGCTCCAAATGTCCCCAGTGTTCACTGATCAAACTATAGACACAAAAGTCATCCAAATATACCTCAATAAAGTTGTGCAGATGATTTTGAAATGCGGCCATCATGACTCGTTGGAAAGTAGCAGGGGCATTGCAGAGCCCAAATGGCATCACTCGGTAAGCGTAGGTCCCCCATTCTGTGGTGAAGGTTGTTTTGGATTGGTCTTCTTCTGCGATTTGGACTTGGTTGTATCCGCTGAATCCATCCAAAAGAGAATAAACTTCATGTCCTGCCACTGTGTCCAACAGTTGGTCTGTGAAAGGGATTGGAAAGTGATCCTTCTTTGTCTTGGAATTAAGCTTTCGGAAATCCACACATATTCGCAATTTTCCATTCTTCTTGGGTACAACCACGATGGGTGAAACCCATTCACTGTTTGCCACTGGATAGATGAACTCGGCTTCCAGAAGCTTCAGCAGCTCCGCTTTCACCAATGTGGAATAATTCGGGTTCATTCGCCTCTGTCGTTGCCGTACTGGCTTGGCATCAGGCTCCAAGTCAATATGATGTTGACATATTGTGGGATCAATCCCCTTTAGGTCTTTGTAGGACCACGCAAACACGTCCAAATTTTCTTTCAACAAATTGTACAAGGTTGACAACTCCTCTTCTGGGAGACTGCTACCCACCTTCAAGTGGCGTTCAGTGCCTTCTGAATCCACAAAGGTTAACTGCCTTTCACCTTCTACTTCACGGATGAAGGTCCCACGGACCGCTTCTGGATACAGATCCGACTCCTTCAAGGGAGTGGTGTCCTCGTCTGATGTCCCACTAGAACCGATTTCTTCTTTTGGTGGAGACTTAGGTTGGTCCTTAAGATGTTGGAATGGGATTAAAGCTGTTTCGGGTTTGGTTTCAAGAGTAATTACCTCTTGGCTTGAAGACTCATCTTCTGATGATACATCCAGGAACGTCACATAACAGGGACCCTCTGATGCCTATTGGGTTTGTGGGATTGGTGCTTGTTGGCACGGTGCATCATCATCATCTTTCTTTGGCAAGGATAGGTTAGGACGGCAGGAGCCACTCTCAAAAGACGGCTTGTTCTTCTTAATCCAGTTCTTATAAAGGTTTTGCATATGAGCAGATCCATTTACCAGACCAAATGGTACCATCACCATTCTGTCCCATAGCATGAGCTCATCGGCTTCTGATGCTTCTGGAACTTCTTCCTCAAATGTATCCTCTTCAGGTGGAATAGATTCTTCCGGATCACTTTCATAACCTTCTTCGTCCATATCAAACCCCACCTCTTCTGTCTCTGTCTCTGTTTCTGCTTCTGTTTCTGTCTCTGTTTCTGCTTCTGTTTCTGTAGAAGCTCTGTAACAGAAGAATAGATTCTCTGGTTCCTCTCCTGTCTCTGTCTCTGTTTCCGCTATGGCCATGTAACAGGGAGAGCAATACATCCATGCTTCTATCTCACTGTCAGAAGTGATTTCCGAAGTCATTTCTGGTTCAGGCAGGAAGTATTCACCCATTGATAATGGCTTTGCATCTTTTGGAAGTCGGCTTACAGTTTCCACTGTTAAGGAATGTGCCACTGTTTTCTTGGGAAGGATCTGTTTGACAGCATCTTCGTCTGCTGACGTTCCATCTGTAGCCTCGTTAGGGGAATCAGAAGATAATTCCAAGGAGGTGGATCCATGTCCTTTTTGAGAACCATACAGTTTCAGCACCACTTTGTTGGGTCCTCTACCCAAGGTCAAAGTTCCTTTAAACCAATCTGTCCTTGCTCGGGCTTCAAAAAGCCATGGTCTACCCAGTAACAGGGGATAGGATGTACCATAAGAGTTTGGCTTCACCACCAGATAGGTTAGCCAATAATCTTTTCCAGCCACTGTAGTCTTCACATATGGGAGAATGCCCAAAGGCTTGATTCTACTCTGATCCGCCAGTCTGATGAGCCATTGGGTGGGTTGCACACCTTGTAGGCCTAGATCCTTCATTGTCACATCCGTCATAATGTTTACTGATGAACCACCATCAATCAGTGCGTTTGCAATGAAGCAGCCTTCTATCCATACGCCAGTCTCTGGAGTACCTGGATCTAGGAAAGCATTAGCCACATCCACTTCTTTTACAGGCTCTGGAGCCTTGTTGGACTTTGTCACTGTTGAGGGAGCAATCCTTAAACCACGTCTTTTTGTCAGTATACTTTTGAATCTTTTCCGGCAACTGGGAGACAACATCAATAATTGTCGAAATGTGAGGTTTGGTCTAAAGGTATCTAGATCTCTAACTAGATCGTATTCCTTAATAGGATCCACTGGCTTCTCTAACCGATTAGGGAATGGGGCAACACCCATTTTCATTTTCCCTCTTTCTTCCATCAGAGGAATTACAGGAACTTCTTCTGCCACTTGTGGCACTTCCTCCTCTTTTGTATCCTGGACCTCTGGTCCTGTCTCTGTAACTGTCTCTGTAACTGTCTGTGGCACTGTAGGGCTCTGTACGGCACTGTTAGGCTCTGTTCTATTCTGTTCTTCTGGTGGAAGATTGAACTTCACTGTTCTGGCAAGAGGGTTATTTTCTTTCTGGACAGGTGGTTCCTTCTGCTTTGCATGCGTGATGGCAGCAACTTCCAATTCCACCAAATTAGAGGTAGGCTCTTGGGCCTTGGCCGGACTGTCAGTAGCACTGTTTTTCACTGGGGCTGGGCTTGGACAGTCTTTTGCAGTGTGGCCTTCTCCTTTGCATCGACTGCATAAGGGCTTGTAATCCACTGACCTTCTGGGATTTGGACAATTTGGTGAGATGTGTCCCTTTTCTCCGCATCTGTAACACTCCACTTCTGATCTCTGACCACCGCTAAACTGTCTTCCTCTGTAACTTTGAGAGGGAAATCTTCTGGGTCCGAAATTAGGACCAAACTCTCTAGGCTTGGGTCCAATATCTTGTGTTGTCATTTTGGATTCCAGCAAGTTGAATCTTGCGTCTTCTTCCTTCCTTCTCCTATCATGCATCTCCTTCAGAGAGCAAATGTCCTCTGTATGATTCTTCCGCAAATAGTAGGAACAGAAGGCTCCAGGGATAGTTGGTTTTCGTGTACATTCAATGGCTAAATGGCCTGCTTGATGACACTTACCACACCAAGTGTTTGACCGCATCACATCTCTTCCTGCTCTTGCAACGTTGGATATGCTAGCGATATTCACTTTCAGCTTCTGTAGTTGTTCTGTAATCACATCCATCAACTCCTTTTTGATGTTTGCAACTGAGTTAGATAAATAATCCTTCAAGCTTTCTCCTCCTGGCGTACTGGCAGGAGGGTTTTGAGGAGTCTCTGTAATCACTGCATAAACGGGTTTGGCTGGTACAGAGGGATCTCTGTTCTGGTTTTGATTCAGGGCCCCTGTTTGAACTGTTGGCTGTTGACTCCAGTTGGTAGGGTTCCACTGTTGCTGCTGATTTGGCATTGAGGAAATTGGTTGGGACCATTGTTGTTGTGGTTGAACCATCATTTGAGGCAGGGATTGTGGCCACTGTGGATTTGGTGCACTGTACTGTGATACTGGGGACATCTGTTGGTAGGGATAGGGAACAGTCCCTGCAACTGCATTTGGTGGGTACATCATTCCTGGCACCAGAGGAGGTAGGACTCCTCTTCCTGTATTCATCGCTAATCTAGCTTCCACTTCATCGTACAGTCTTGCTCCTTCTGTTGCAGCTTGCAGGGTGGCTGGTCTTTGTAGCTCCACAAACTTACGGACTTCTGGTTGTAATCCTCTGAGAAACACTCCCTTTTGAATGCCATCATCTAGATTATGGTTAGTCCATCTCTTCAGGATGGATTCCATTCGTGAGACATAGGCTTCTACTCTTTCTCCAAAGGTTTGACTTAGGTTCATAAATTCCTCTCTCATCCGCTCTTCAAAACCTTCACGGCTGAATTTAGTGAGGAAGGCCAACTTCAGGTCGTCCCATGTGCCAAAAGTTCCTGCTGCTTGTCTCTCATACCACTGAAATGCCGCGCCCTTGAAAGTGGCGGGGAATATTGCTAACCAATGCTCAGGGGTTCTGGCATTGTTAGCCACACACGCTACCATAAACTCTGCTACATGAAGATCGGGGTCTTCATTGTACTCTCCCTTAAAAATTGGCAATGGGACTACATTTGCTGGCCTGTCATCAATATTTCCAGGACGGATCTGGCTTGGAAGTGGACCTCCAGCAGGAGGAGGAAGGGCTTGATGTGCCATTGGGACTTCTGTAAAGAGTTCCGCAAGGGCGTCAAAGGCGGCTTCTGCTGCTAGCTCGTTCTCAGCCTTGATTTTTGCTTTCTCTCTTCTCACGTACCTCTGGACTCGTTCTAACGCTTGCCTCTTTATTGCATCATTCATCAGGGGGTTGGCTCCACTATGTTGTTAGTGCTCCACAGAGGGTTAACAGAAGGCCTCAGTCTCTGTAGGACTCTCTTGCCAACATTTCTTCTACTTCTTTCTTTTCAACGTCCCTGAATTCTGCTTTCATGCCACTACACAGGGGAAGGTATTCGGTTTTGAAGGTGTCAAAATGCATACGTCTGAGCATTGTGGTGGTGCCATCATCATAGTAATGCCAGCTTCTGATGGTTTCAACAGTGCATGTTGTGAAAAACACTGTGTCTACCAACTTCCAGTGGGTTGCTAATTGAACAAACAGAAGATTATCAGTACACCAAGCATCCCATGTATCTTGCTGTTGAACATCCACGAACAAATTCCAACTCTTTTCCTTCTTGTCCCTGTGAACCTCTACAGACCAAGACTCCTGAAGCTTCTTCACAATCTCCCACTTGATGTTGTCTGGAAACTTTTCAATGAATGCCAAATCTTCCATGGATGGTCATTCTCTCTGTTTCTGCTCTTCAGTTTGTTCCCAAACAGTTTGCCACCAAGATGCAAGTTTCTGCTGCTTCAACAGGAAGAGGAAACTGTCCACCACATAGAGCATGCATCATGATGGTGATGTGTTTCCACCATTGTGGGATGAACTTCTTGTGGAAAGTGGCTTTGATTATGAGAAATTCCAACTCTTCAGTGGAAGAAAGAACTTTACAAACATCCATTGAATTCTTCTCTTCTTGGCAATGCCATTTCCTTCATTTTCAGCCTCTTCCGGTGCTTGTTGATGGCAAGATTCCCCGGCTGCGCACCAAAAACATGGAGCCCCGAGAGGAACACCAAGGAAAAGGGAATTCTCTTGCAAGAAAATCTATCTTGTAACATCAACAAGCTTGTTTACCATGTTTCATATGATCACAATGAAGAAAAGAACACCAGGCACAACAAATCTTCATGCAGCATCATGTAGATCTCCCACGGTTTTGATAAAATCAACCATATTCTTCAACATCTTCACAAAATCCATCAATAGAACAAAGAAAGCAAAGGAATACACCATCTTTGAATGGAAATACATCACATAGTATTTATCTTCAATATCTTCATAGTCTTCTCTCTCAATCTCTCATATACAATCACTCTGTTTGAGTAGAATTGGCTATCTCTGACTCTCTCTCTCTCTCTCCATCAATAATACATCATATCCTCACTAAAATCTCTCAAAATCACACACAATAATCACTCTTAGGTCGTGGATACCCCTCCCAAGAGGTATGTCTGATATGAAGGGTCACCAGAGCCACTACAGTGTCTCTTCACAGCTCACTACTGTCACTTCACTCTAGTCTTCACTTGAGTCTTCAACAGCTACTTCTTCCACTTCTTTCAGCTCTTTTGCACTTGTATTCACCTCTTTCCAAGGCTAGAAAACTTTCCCAAAGTCACACATACATTCCACAGAACACTTACAGAAGCATACAGAACAGTCTACAGAACAGTACCAGAATAGCTACAGTACAGAACAGAATAGAGACAGAACAGAAGCAGAAGCTCTACAGAAGACCTACAGAAGGTTACAGAAGGTTATCAAAACCTCATAACTCATTCTCAAACCATTTCAAACTCTCACAAACCATTCAATAAACTTTCACAAGCTCTCAATCTTCATCAATCAATACTCCTTCCCTCCTTACAGAAGATAATCAGAACAAAACAGACCAAAACAGAACAAAACAGAAGGTATACAGAACCATTCAGAACCTATCAGAACATCACAGAACCACCAACAAACATCACGAACTTCCAAAACACAATCAATATCATCTAAAACACTCTCAAACCACTTCCAAATCAACCAATCATCCCATAAAATCAACCATTCAGCTCTCAAAAACAACAAAAATCAGCCAAAAAACAAGTCATTTCAACACTCAACACTGGGTGCTTGTCTATGATAGCAGCTTAGATAGTCAATATAGTGCTTCTAGGAAGATAGTGAAGCATTGGTTTGGCCCATATGTGGTAAAGGTCGTTCATGACAATGCCACATATTCATTGGCTGAATTGGATGGAACAAGCATGAAGATACCCATAGCTGAAAAAGGAATCAAGCTCTTCAAATGAAGAGAAGGTTCAACATATGAGCTAGAAGACTTGAATATAATTCAAGAGCATGAAGACATAGAGGAAGAAGAAGAGGCAGAAGATGAAAACATCGACATGGTAGAAGATACTTCTTCTGACACTGCAAATCTTTAAGACTATGGCACATGCCAGAGGATGTGCAGGTTAGGAGGGGATGGAACTGTGTAAAAAATATCTAGAGTGTGGCTTCCTTTCAGATTTAGAAATCCAATGCCATTTTATACATTAGTGTTAGTGTCCATGGTTCAAAAATATTAGATTTTAATCAATTTTTAATATTCTAGATATTATCTCTTGTATAAAAAAAACTATAAAACTATAGACAACTTCTAGATTAGGATGACATGTAAAAGAAAGCATGTAGCTTTCAACTAATTTGAGAGGATTTTATGTAAAAAGAGAGATTAGAGAAATCGCACGATGCGCGATCACTGTTTTTAGGCAGTGAACAGCACTCCAAAAGTGGGAGATGAAGAAGAAGCGATCTGGCAGGATTTTGGCCAGGTGTCCTAGTATTTAAACCCCCTTTTGGAGCCATTGGAAGGATCAGATTGGCAATGTGAGCAGCATAGAGGAAGGTATTATTTTATACACATTTTTTTCTATTAGAGTTACATTTTCTCATAATGCTGAAAGAAACAGACAGGCTTCATCTCTGTTAGTATTCTTCTATATTTTCTAATTCTTTTTGGAAGTATTCTTCTACATCTTCAATCTCTTTGAACCCCTTCTCTTCCGTCTACTTCTCTCCTTGAATCTACCTTCACCATGATGTCACTTATATTCAAGAACTTGGCTTGAAACCTTCAACCCTTCTCTTATCTCTACCATCTCTAGAGTCTAAGCTCTTGAACCCCCATACATTCTTCTCTTGCCAAACCCCTGTGGTGACCTTCAACCCTACATGTTGTGAAAACGGTCCAAAAGTTATGACCATTTTTGTGCACTAAGATCACTGTGGACAAGGTGCAAACCACTCTAGGACAAGCACATAAATACAATTGCAGAATTCTCTGATCATTTTATGTCACAAAGCTTAATAGCTCATCTTGAAGAGGACTTCCTCCCTTTGATTTGAATAAAAAATCTCATTGATTGAAGTTTCCCACTAAAATTTACACCCCATTTACTAAGAGTGGGTATATTGGACTACATCTAAATAGCTTGCCAGAAAGGAAAAATTAAGGCCCATAAAGAGGTCCAAAGGGAGATTAGGGACTCTACGAACTTAATGAATCATTAACCTAGCTTGGCACAAGATTATCATGGTGATATGCATGAAGAAGTGCTTGATAGGGATCCCTATAGCCTAGTTAAGCACACTCTATGTTGGCATGAGCTTTGTCACATGGAGAGGTATAATGACATGATTGTCAACCATCACTAGATGATGTCTAAAATTGATGTAGCCATTGAGAAAATGGCTATCTAAAACTCTAGGACTCAACAAATCCTAGAGCATCTCACCACTCTTGTAGCTCAGTTAGCTACCACTTCAATCCAAGAAAAGGCAAATGAGTGTAATTGCAAGTCTTGACAACCTCCACCACTAGAGCCACTAGATGGCCCATAGGGCATTTTGGGATCCAAGGGTATTCCCCCTTCTACCTATGAAGTCGGTGAACCCTCTCATACTAATGACGAGAGCTCCCCCATCATCCATTCAACCAACCCTCTGGTGAGACCCTCACCCACCATTGATAGGTCCCCTACTCTTCCTAGGAGCCCCAATGGAACTTATTTGGATTTTCCCCGTTATGGATCGTATGGTATTAATGGCCAACATGGCAGTAATGGAAAGCATGGAAATAATGATAGCATGGCTATAGTGGGTAGGATGGGATAAATGCACAACATGGTATGTATGGATAGCAAGGTATGTATGACCATCATGGTATGTATGGACATCAAGGTTTCCATGGGAAGAAAGGCCCTAATGATCTCCATAACAAGATCTTTCTCACTAAGTACAATGGTAGTCTTCGTCACCATCTGGAGCCCCGAGAGGAACACCAAGGAAAAGGGAATTCTCTTGCAAGAAAATCTATCTTGTAACATCAACAAGCTTGTTTATCATGTTTCATATGATCACAATGAAGAAAAGAACACCAGGCACAACAAATCTTCATACAACATCATGTAGATCTCCCACGGTTTTGATAGAATCAACCATATTCTTCATTATCTTCATAAAATCCATCAATAGAACAAAGAAAGCAAAGGAATACACCATCTTTGAATGGAAATACATCACATAGTATTCATCTTCAATATCTTCATAGTCTTCTCTCTCAATCTCTCACATACAATCACTCTGTTTCAGTAGAATTGACTATCTCTGATTCTCTCTCTCTCTCTCCATCAATAATACATCATATCCTCACTACAATCTCTCAAAATCACTCTCAATAATCCTTCTTAGGTCGTGGATACCCCTCCCAAGAGGTATGTCTGATATGAAGAGTCACCAGAGCCACTACAGTGTCCTTTCATAGCTCACTACTGTCACTTCACTCTAGTCTTCACTTGAGTCTTCAACAGCTACTTCTTTCACTTCTTTCAGCTCTTTTGCACTTGTATTCACCTATTTCCAAGGCTGGAAAACTTTCCCAAGCTACACTCTCATCCATCAGAACACATACAGAAGCATACAGAACCCGGTTAGCCGGGAACTTTTCTCAAAGAACAGCAAGATGATCGTCAAAGAAAACGAATAACGGAAGCAATGACCTAGAGTTATGTCTTAACCGATTCACCTGTTTTAGGGGAACAGAATGGGACTATGCCTTATGGCAGAGAGGTTGAGCTTTGCATCCCTCTCGTTTCCCATTCTCCTTGAATCAAGTGCAGCGTGAATCCGCTTCGGACCTGGCATTTTTGCGTAAAGTAGTTCACTTGGGTCCGACGCTAGTTGCTGTTAGTTAATGACCAGTCAGGAAAACCCTAATTCCGATCGATCCTAAGTGGGAACGGTCAGGATACTTCCACTACATGGCAGACGCGGAAAGACCTAGATCACAAATCCCGTAACATTCCGTGGGAGTGCCGGGCAGAGCTTTCTAGACATCCCTTCCGATGGACTGCTAAGACGTGTCCTGGATGATACTAGCAGACATGTTACAGAGTGAGTCCTAGTTGTTTTAGCTCGTAGAACTCATTCATTTTCTGCGTGTGATATGCAGGTGGTAAGTATCTACCCTGCACGGCTTTCTTCAGCTTCTCCTAGGTAATGGATCCCTCTGCGATCCCTTGATCCCAGACCATTGCTTCCACCAAAGTCAGGCTTCGCCGGTGAGTTTTAACTTGGCGAGCATAGCCTGATTGGCAGGTGCAGTACCGGCTACTTCAAAGTAATCCTCCATGGATTCAATCCAAATTTCAGCATCAGCCTGAACGAATCTGCCTCTCCCGTCAAACTCGGGTGGCTTAATCTGCTTGAGAAAGAACTTATTCTCCTGGATCACAGCAGTACTTGATGTAGGAAGCGAATTAGGAACCTGTACCTGGGGTTGTGCCTGAATAAAGGTTTTCTTAACGTTATTATACAATAATCGACGTTAGCTTATCTTTAATTCAGCTATCTCGTAAACAATGTAGCTACTTAACTTTTTATCAACTCTTATGCACAGCCAGACATTGATAAAAAGAAGTCTTTATTTGTATTTACATGGGCATAGCCCTTTTGAATAAAACGTTTCATGTGATGATAAGCCAATTGTTACATTTAGTTTGGGGAGAACAACGTTGTATTGCATTTATCTACAGGAACTGTGTAATAGTAAAGTTTTGGGTCATGGATCTTCAGGAATCGATAAGTCATTGGAAGTTCAGGATATCCTTTCCGTTGGAATCTATACTTCTCATGGCAGACCAACACTTTAATCCTGTCGGCGGGGATTACACGAGTTACTTCCTCATATACATATGAGTTCATCTCAACCCTCTGACCTTGAATATGTAAAGTCGAATTTACGTGAGCTTCCACAAAAACGAACAACTTCACGACTTTCAGGTCTTCCAACCACTTGATCCTCTTTAGGTTGGTCTGTAGATAAGCAAACTGGTGGGCGGCTATATAGTAGATTCCTGAAGCACCCGTCCATCTTCGTTCCATATACAAAGGTGAGGGATTATAAATCTGCTCTAGGATGTTCATCATCTCAACCCTTTGTCGATAAAGCGGAGAATGCATTGCAGTCATAAACATGACTCGAAATACCAGAAACTTGTTCCACGCTTCGTAATTCTGCAAGATAGCATTGAAGGTAAGGAAATGTTTGGACAGTAACAATTGCTTTACTTCATTTTCTTGAGATTTCATAAAAACAATTCCATTATTGGTCGACTCTGATACCAACTGTAACGTGTCCACTAGTATCATCCAGGACACGTCTTAGCAGTCCATCAGAAAGGATGTCTAGAAAGCTCCGCCCGGCACTCCCAGGGAATGTTACGGGGTTTGTGATCTAGGGCTTTCCGCATCTGCCACGTAGCGGAAGTATTCTGGCCATTCCCACTTAGGATCAATTGGAATTTGGGTTTTCCTGATTGGTCATTTCCTAACAGCAACTAGCATCGGACCCAAGCGAACTACTTTATGCAGAAACACCAAGTCCGAAGCGCATTCATGCTGCACTTGGTTCAAAGAGAATGGGAAACGAGAGGGATGCAAAGCTCAACCTCTCTGCCATAAGGCATAGTCCCATTCCGTTCCCCTAAAACAGCGTAAATCGGTTAAGACATAACTCTAGGTCAATGCTTTTGTTGTTCGTGTCCTTTGACAATCATCCTGCTGTTCTTCGAGATTTGAGAAAAGTTCCCCGCCAACCGGGACCACCCAACCGTAGGACGGACCCATGGCCCATCCTCCGCACTTTCCTCGGTTTGTTTTAGTTAGATAATTATCTAACACGTTAGTTAGACATGTAACAATCAGCTTCTTGAATTAAACCGTTAAGCACTGGTTCCTTCACGTAATCTTATCACATGACATAGAAAAACAATATCAAACAAGTTCTTTATTAACATATCATCATATTTATCTTTGAAATACAAGGAGTTCCGCTCGTAGGCTTGTCCATACTCCGCCTGAAGGTTATCCAGTAATCCACAGAGATCAATATTCCAAGCTTCTGCCCGTAGACTAGTATGTAGGCCTCGAGATCCAATCCCGAGTCACGTTAGCCTCTTGTGCAGGACCCGGAAGGCGAGGGATTTATGGCCAGAGCCCCCTCTGGAACCCAAGCGTCCTCCTGCTCCAAGTAGTGCTCAACGGAGAGACCTCTCGCGGCGGGTTCGTCCACATTCCCGGCACAGTCAACAACCCCCTTGGTTAGGGTCAGGCAGGCAGTCGGGGGTAACTGAAGCTGCCTCTCCCTTCAGGCCTTCAACCTGAAGTATAGATATTCATTTAATTTGTAATTCATAAATCAAACAGTGCTCTAAAATCTCTAGCAAGCACAAACATTTCCGTTAATCGATCTTGTTGTTGGCAAACTGCTAAGGAAGGAATCTTTCCTTTTGAATGCATCTAGCACTCGATCCGGGGTACCTTGCAACTTGGCAAGATCCTTTATATTCTGGGTTAGGGCATACCCTATTAACCCAACTTGGTCAACCCTAAAGTTCATTGGATACTTTAGTTTCTGGTTTTTTTAACCTTCCTTACTTAGAAGGATATCAAAGAATACATCCTTTTTCAAGATAACCTGCGTAAGGATCCGCCATCCTTGTTGAGGGTATTTAACCTTTCTTCTTGTGAATCAATCACAAGACCATATGACTTCGTACTTGCTGCGCAAGTCCTGCATCATAATATATGATGAAACAATCCGTTTCAGTTTCTTTAAGCTAACGTTTGTCACAGACCTAGGGTCTCCTTTTATTATTTTCTTTAAGAACCCCAGGGACAAACCCTAGTTCTTTTACATTTATGATTTATTGACCCTATAATCAGGGAAGGTGGGCAAGTATTTAAGGTATACACGTTTCTTGGATTTTAAATCATTCCAATGCATATTTCGCAGCATAGGTATTTCTAAGTTTATATTAATTCGATTAACTTTTAGAAGGTAATATCGAGATCACTTCTGTACGATTTTCTATCTATGTATCAATTGATTTTTCAATCCTAAACTTTATCAATTTGAGGTTAGGAAAATTCAATTATTCTTCCTTTTTCCTTGCGAACAAAACTCATGCCAAATAAGCAATCTTTCCCTTGCTAAGTTATGCAGTTAGCATGATAATGTCCTAGAGTTTAAGCATTGTAAGAAACCTTTCATGAATTGCACCTTCTATGATTATTCGTTGTAAAAAGAATAGGGGTTAATAGTGCAAGATGCAAAATTATACCTTCTAGACTTGACCAAAGTATACTACTTTAGTGGGTAAATAATCTTTCTCATAATTCGTTTCAGTGCATAATGCTATTTGAAGGAAAACTATGTTTATACTTTATCCATTTTGCATGTTCAATTTAAACTAAATTCCTTCATCGTAAATAACTAGGACAAAATATATCTTATCCCTAACAATTGATCATGCATGATTGAATTAAAACCGATATAAAATTAAGAAGGAAAAACGTGGTTTTGGGGTGAGATATCCACATGGATAGCGGGAGATGATCCTCCCGCAGCTACTCCTTGGACTTTCTTAGGCGGCATCGCAGTTGTAATCCGTCGAACATGAAGGCAGCTTTACACTCCTTTTCGAAATTCCACCGTCACTTCAATACTCTTCTTCTCTCTTTCGAGACAAGGAGTCATTAAGGGATTGACCACGAGAAGAGGGTAATAAGACCTTTAAGGTCTTAGCTTCTTCGGGAGGGAAAGGTTTACAAAGCCTAAAAAGGCCCTATAGGAGTATATATACGGTAAAAAGGGTGTGTGTGAGTGTGGTTTCGCAAACATATGAAGGGCCTTGAAAGGGTAAAAAAAAGGGGATCTTGAAGGGATTTCTGGACACACGGGGGTAAGTTCCCAAACAAAGGGGAAAGGTGAAGGGTGAAAGGGGGGTAAAAAGCACAAGAAGGGGGTAATAAGTTAAACACGGGGGTTAAGGTGGATAAGACTTTTCAAGCCTTAGTTCTTTGGGGGATTATCGGAAGGGGCTTAAGGGAGAAAGGCCTTAAGGCTTATAAAGCATGGGGGGGTTAGTGGTTTTTGAGGCCACGGGGAGTGGGGCTAAGGTGGCTTTTAGTGGCTCCACGAGAAGGGGGCTTAGAGGAGCCCCCCCCTTAGAAGCTTCAAGAAGCTTCTGTGGCTTGAAGGCCACGTGGGGAGAGAGGATGGAGGCGGCAGATGATGGCGGCAGTGGCAGTAGCGGCGTTGCAGGTGGTGGCGCACTTGGCCCAGCGGCGACTCACGACGGCTCCCTCTCCTCCTCTTCGTCAGTCCCGCTGGCAGTATGGCGGCTTCCACGGATGTTCTCCCCTTTCTCCCTGTAGCCTACGACCCTCCCTAATTATATAGGGGAGGGGAGGGAATCCTCCCCCCTCAACATGTCCATTCGCATGGCTGTGAAGCCGAGCAAGCTCCAGCGAGGAGCTTGCTGGCTCGTCTATTCCCTTCCCCCTTCCAGCTCGACCATCGCGGATAGGAGGATAGGAGAAAAAAAAATCCCCTTTAACCTTAATAGGAATGAATTTGATATATTACAAATTGGTAAGGCTAGTGACACGCCCTCAGTACCAATTTGCATGATGGCTACTAGGAGCTTGCATAAATAACCTAACCCTGTCAATGTATGAGTGGCCACTATCACGAAAATTGAAGATGAAGATGAGGAAGTCGTAGCTCCTGCTTACATGCACATGATTGTTGTTGCCAAGTAAACACATGCCATTGATGCATTGATCAATGAGGGTACTAACTTTAATATCTTGACTCTCGATCATTGGACTCAAATCAGTTGAGAGATGGATTTTAGGACATGAAACTCAATTATTGGAGCGTTGGAGCCCATTTTGGAGCCAAAAAGTATCCGAAAGATGTCAAAGAGCCAATTTTCATGAAAAATAAAATGGCGGTGGATGGCAGAGCTAGAGTTCTCCTAGATGCATTTCAATGTCAGGAATCCAACGCAAGTCTCGATTCATCGATTAGAGATCGTTTGACTCCCCATTTTATCCCTATGAGGTTTAGCGTTCTAAAGCAGCTACTAGATCTAGGAGCTCTAAAGTATGTGATGGGGCCCAAGTTTATAGATTTTGACATCACAAAGCTAGCCATCCGATCGAATCACAAATCGGAGTCCGTTTGCAACCCCAAACAGGCCGAAAACCCTTCCGCCGCAATGTGAAGGTGGTTTTTTGAACTTGACATTTTATAAATGAAATGACATGAAACTCTAAATGAAAAAAACATGCAAAAAACATGTTGAGATGGAGGGAGGGGGCATTTTTTGATTGGCCTCACATTTTTTTGGGATTTGTGTGCCTCTTGGATGCTCAATCATGTAAAGAGAGAGAGGGAGATTCCTTATCTATGCAGAGAGTGCAAGATTTTGATGGTAACCATGTGTAATATGATAAAGGGAATGAAATTCTGATTTTTATTCTTTCTCTCTCCTCTCTCCTCATGCTGCCCATTCATATGGATCAATTCAAGAGAGAAAGGGTTGGGGTGTGATGACGAATTTGGATCAAATGATGATGTTGAAGTGGTAGAGGACATAGATTAGGCAGGAGAGTGCATCAGTGGAAAAAGAAAAGCATGAACAACCTCTCGGATTCGAGATACGTGCCTCGAAACCTGCGGTTCTTGTGTGTAAGCAATCCTTCTTTTTATTTTATGAAAAATGGTTGAAGGAAGTGTTTGATAATGATTGTTCTTGATTTACTATGTTGCATTCTCTCTTAAATATAGAAAAAAATGAGAAACTTTAATGATATAATGATTTTCTGCAAAACATGCAAAACCCACAAGTTGCCATTTATATGAAAATGATGGAAATCGGGGGTTTTGTTGGGTTTCTTGGGGTCATATGAGATGAAAATTGATAGGGAAATAATGTTGAGAATAATTCATTTAAAAAACTAATAACTTTGAAATATCATAATTTTGGGGTAAATAAATAAGAAAAAATAGAGAAAATGAAAGAAAAATAGGTTTTTTCACTCAATAAGTAAGAAAATATGCTTCATGTTTGTGAGTGTGTAACAAGACTGAGGCATGAGGATTAAGCCTTAGTTTAGCCTTGTTTTTATGTTAGAGTTTATTTTTGTTGCTTTCTACATGAAAAATGACATAAAAATGAATCCTACACCTATGCAACGTTGCAAAACCTAAACAGTTAGGGAGAAGAGGGATTGTAAAAGTGAGGGGTTGCTAGAAATACATCAAATTCTGATTTATTTGGTTTATGCATAGCATATAGGTTGATAATAGTTTAAGTTTAAGGAGACTAGTAGCACGGGGAAAGTTGGCACTAGCCTCTAGCAAGGCCGCAATAACGCATAGGCTGAAAATCATTAAAGAATTGTCGTTGCACACCACGTGGCTGATTTCTAGTCATAAACTGCTTTCACACAATTTTCATACACTTTTGCATTATGCATGCCACATGGTATAAAACCTAGATGCATAGCACTTGATTGCCTAATAAATGACCAATGTGGAGTGTGTAAGGATAACCTTGTTTTAGGCTAGAAAATCATTTCTTGAGGAAAGTGCTTGGTGAGGAAATATTGAAGTCTCTTGGATCGTTCAAAATCAAGAGTGGATTATGTTTGTATATTCTTTATGTTGAGGCAGCGCATCCTAGGGCCAATCCTTGGGGTGTAGGAGAGCTATAGTGGGGCCACAGTGATTCTGCCGAGAGGTTGCCTCCCTATGTTTGTGCTATGTTGTATAGTATACCAAAATGTGTGGGATCTCCCTCTGAGGAGAAGGGAAGGGAAATTGTTGGACTACATTCCATTACAAATGCAGTATCTCTAGTAGCAATTAGGGTAGTGTGTCCCTTAGATGCTCCTAGCCGCAAGGCCGTGGTGTGGGGTTATCTTGAGAGTGTTAGAGGCTTGGCTAGTGCCTATAGCTAGTGTCAGGCCTATTTTTTGTCCCGACATCAGCAAACCACAGTTACAACCCACAAACACCAAACTCAGCCCATTTGGGGGTTGATCATATGCACTTGGAAAAGTGCAAGGTTGCAGTCTCTATCGAGTCTAAAAGCATGCCAATGATCTTTTATGTGTTACTAAATGTAAATGATGTAAGTACGAAATAGCTGTTAGGATGTACATTCAAAAACCAAACACTTTGCAACATCGACTATGACTCATAGCGTATTCACCTTACTATTGGCAATGTATGAATAGTCACGGCTTTCAGTAAGGGTAGTGTGGCTCCATCAAATCCTGTAAAGCAACTGCTAGAACAACCCACCACCAAGCCTAAGGAAGGGGGTTGTAACTCGTCCCAACCCGCGAAACCTCAAAGCTAGCAAACCGCTAAAATAAAAGCCAAATCCCATGCACCACAGTACAAATGGATGCCTAAACATCAAGGGCCACCACCCAAAAGCACACAATCAGGACCTCATAAGGCTAGGAGCTCGTATTCAAAACCTAGGAGGCAAAGAAGGACTTATTGGCAGCATGGACGAATGGTCAAGCAATTATGGGTCCCCAAGATCTTATTGCGAGTGCAAGGTTATTATGAGGGTAACACCTGGATATGGGTACCTAAAGCCAAAATGGCCAAGGGCACTACTCAAATGCCGCCCATTGCAACCTTGAACAAACCAAGCCACGTGAACAAAAATACCCTAGTGCCACAAACGACTCAGACTGCAAAGCCCATAGAACCTCAAATGCATAAGTCGATTGAGACTTAACAAGTCTATCAACCAAAGTCAAAGCTTGCAACTCACAACTTCCTCAACCCTATCCTACTAGTTTCCCTAAGACCTCACTAGCATCTACTAGCGTGGCACCCTCGACTCTAATCAAGCTCATCACAAAGGAGCCCAACCACACTTGAGAACATAATTTAAAGCCTATTAAAGTGTGGAAAAGAAGAGGAGAAGTGCAAATTCAAGGCAGGAATTGAACCTCATTGGAAGCAGCAGGGATGAATTTGGCAAATTTTACAAGCTACGGAAGAAGCGGTTCAAAAGCGATTTCAAAGAGCAGTTGCAAAATTTTCATAATTTTTTCGGATGCTGGATTGAGCTAGAGCAAGTGATCGATAGTTTGGGACCTTAAGACAAACTGGAAAAACTGGCAGAAATTTTCGGCACTCGAAACGGAGGCCAGACATGCAAGATTTGTGAGGCGAGCATTATGAAGGCCAAATTAGGCCAAAGGTCAAAATATTTTGAGCATGGACTTCGGGGGTGCCTTGGGCTCCCTTTAAAAAAATCTCAAATTGTGGAGGGACTATTTCTCCAAATCGCATGCCGCCAAGTTGCCGCCTCCCAAATCCACGAGGATTTGGTGGAGAAGGCCATGTTGGGCCTGAGAGAGAAACAACCCCCCGAGTGATCTCACACCAATGAGCTCCCACACTTTTTCACCTCCGTTTGCCAGTCTTCACTCGAGCAATGGTTGTTCGGTTGAAGAGAACAAAATTAAGTCTTTCTCGCTCCTCCTCCTCTCTCCTCTAAGGGGTTGATCACACATAAAAAATTAAGAAGAAGAGAGGATGAAGGATGTTTGTTCGGCATGGACTGGATTGCTCCAAGATCAAAAGGAGGATGAGAGGCAATGTCGAACATTGTTGGGAACTCATGATGGGTCTGTTGGTTGCCCAAAACCATTTCATAAAAACATGTAACATGCAAATAAGCAGTATGCTTAATTTTTACAAAGAAAATCTCATTGTTTTAAATTTTGATGGCTTTAATGATGTGTGCATGGAAAGAAATTTTATATGAATCATGTGTAAAGTATGTTTGAGGGCTGCACAAGATGAAATGTAGAGCTTGTAGTCATACATAGTCATAATCAATAAATTAAAACCTGAAATGTGTCTTAAATGAGGGAAAATGAGAGTTGCTTCCGTTTCATGTAGGGTAATGAAGTTCATATGGGATAAAAAAATGATAAAAACCAGTGTCCAATCAATATGATTAGGCAAGATACATAAATTAAAAAATACCATATTTTTATGAATAAATAAATGAGGAAAAATAGAGAAAATAAGGACAATTTTAGTTTTTGTGCCTACAAAATTTAGGAAAACATATATTTTATGTTTGCAAACATATAGCAAGGCTAGAGCATGATGGTTAAGCCTCATTTTAGCCTTTTTTCTATGTTAGAGTATGTTTTTATTGATTTCTACATGAAAAGTTACCCAAAAATGAATGTTATACCTATCCAACGAATGCAAAACCTAAGCGATAGGAGAGAAGAGGGGTTGAGAAAGTGAGTGGTCGTTGAAATGCTTCAAATTCTGATTGATTTGATTATGCATAGCATATAGACCGATCACCGCTTAAATTTAAGAGAGACTAGTAGCATGAGGAAACTCGGTGCTACTCTCTAGCAATGCCACAATTACGAGTAGTTTGGAAATTATTAAAGGATTTTTTTTGCACCTCACATGAATGGTTTTTTTATTGTAAAATGTTTAAGTATGAGGTGTGTCATCCACAATTGCATTATGCATATCACATGGTAAGTCCTGGATACATAGCAAGTGATTGCTAAACATGTGACCGATGCTGAGTTGTGAGGAAACCCAAGTTGTAGGCTAGATGCTCGAATATTTGGAAAATTGTCAAGTGAGGACATTTATATCATGGAATGTTTGAAATATATAAGAGCAGAGTGTGTTCATATGTGCTTTATGTTAGAGCAGCGCATCTTGGGGAGAATCCCCAAGGTGTAGGAAAGCTGCAGTGGAGCCACGACATTGAGTGGAAGGGGTGCCTCCTTTATGTTTGTATTAGGTTGGTGTAGTACACCAAGATATGTGGGATCTCCCTCAAAGGAGTAAGGAAGGGCAATCATTGGACTACGTTCCACTACAAACGTGATATCTACAGTAGCAATTAGGGCAGTGTGTCCCTTGGACACTCTTGGTCGTGAGGCCGTATGGGGTTGTCTTGTGAGAGTTAGAGAGGCCTGGCTAGTGCCTGTAGGCAATGTGAGGTGCCCATTTTCCATCTCGATAGGTGGTGCATTTGTTGGGAGCTTCCTACAAGTGGCGATTTCCAAATATTGGTCGTATAATAGACCTATTAGCCTTATTCTATAATTAAGAGCCGTCTTGAAGTAGTGGTGGATGATTAAAATTGGTCGATTACAATTATGGTAAATAGCATGATGACCAATCTAAGGAATCCCCGTAACCCAAAAGATACTTTGTCCATTATAAATGGTTTAGTGGGATTTTTAGTTAGGCATGTGACTGATTACTTTATTCTTTACCCAGAAAGTGACACCATGCTTGAGTTTGGGTCACTATGGGGAAGCACCCATGGAGTGACCTTGAGTAATAATCCATGGGAGTTAAAGGAAAGATTAGGGAGCAGTTGTGAGGCTAAGAGGGCATAGTCATCCACTAAGGATGATGGATCTTTAAATGAAAAGATTGTGATAACAATGGTTAATATGCACATAATAATGCATGACTCTGATCCGATAATACATTCAATGCTAGTGCCTGACATAGTTGTCAAGAATCGTGTAATGGGGGGACTTGCTTGAGCTACTACGCCAAACATACACTGTATACACAAGAGGAAGCTCACTAAAGAACACCATGTCTCTGCACAATGAGTGACAACTGCACCATGTATGTCTCTGCACAATGAGTGACAACTGCACAATGAGTGACAATTGTATGTTGTTCATATTGTCACAATGTCTCTGCACAATGAGTGACAACTGCACAATGAGTGACAATTGTATGTTGTTCATATTGTCACAATGAGTGACAACTGCACCATGTCTCTGCACATCCAAATCGCCTAATAACTTTTACAGCCATACCACCTCACATGTTAACACAGCAACACCTCTATACTTAGCCTCTGTATTCGATTAAGCAACTGTAGGTTGCCTTTTGCTGCTCCATGTAACTGCTATACTACTAAGGGAAAACATGAATCCACTAGTAGATCTTCTATCTGACATGCAACCAGCCCAATCTGCATCTGTACCCGCATCCAATGTACATACTCCACTTGTGTGTTTGTGTTTGCGTGTGTTTCTGTTTGTATGCGTGTTGACCAACTAAATCTGAGTTTTTGCTGTCAATGAACCTAAGGGCCATAGCCCACAATCAATTTTTATTTGTAGTCATTATTTATTAAAGAAAAAGAGGGAAAAATACCTAAAAATGGAGAAAATGGGTTTAAAATTAGGAAAAAATGGAAAATGGGCTGAGGAAAATTAGGAAAATTTGTATCTATGTTTGTGCAATGTATAACTATGGAAAAGCACGAGGTTGGCCTCGGTTTGTCCCCGTTTCTATGTTTTGTGTGTACTTATCATTCTTTTAAAATGGAAAAATTCATAGAAACCCTATCTAACTGATCAATGATGCAAAGTGCTAAGAGTTGGATGAAAAGGGACTGAAACATTGAAAGATAAGAAAAGATTTGATTTATGCATTACACTTGGCATATAGGAAACGGTTTAAATAAAGAGGATGGTAGCATGAGCACATGGCTCGGTGCCTCCTTTCAACGCAGCACGTGTTAGTGAAATTCATGGAAAGAATGCTTTATGCACCATTCACGATGCTGATCTTTCTTTTGTCTGAGCACATAGCCATACACGATTTGCATTAAGCATAATAATTAAAAGGTATTAGAAAAACCTCCTGGATGCATGGCACATGTCTTCCTTAGGTTGAGAACAACGATGAGCGTGAGAGGATGTCCTAAGCTATAGGTTAGCCGTTGGGTCCTAAGGGAAAAATTGTAGTGAGGAATGGTACATCCTGGAATGTAAAATATTGGTACCTTGAGAGGAGTTTGTACTCGTATGTGTTATATGTCTAGTAGTGCATCAAAGGGCCAATCCCTGAGATGTAGGAGAGCTGCAGTGGGGCTCCGACTATTAGTCGATGGAGTGCCTCCTATATATGTGTGTGATGAGGCGTTATGCCTAAGTACTTTGGGATCTCCCTCTGAGGAGTTTTAGGGAAACGTTAGACTATAAACTATAAACGCAGGAATTAAGCTTTAGGACAGTTTGTCCTTCAGCATTAGATTGACGCTCCTGGTCCGCGAGGCTGTGAGGGTGTTTGTGTGTCATGAGTATGAGGTCCGGCTAGTGCTATAGCCAGTGCCGACCCATTTCAGGTCCCATCATCAGTTTCTCGAGACCTAAAATGGGCCTGAAACTAGCTATAGACACTAGCTGAGCCTCTATAACACTCATAAGACAACCCCACATGCCTCGCAGTCAAGATCATCTAAGGAACACATTGCCCTAATTGCTAATGTAGATATTGTGTTTGTAGTGAAACATACTCCAACGATTGGCCTTCCCTACTCCTTAGAGGGAGATCCCATACATCTTGGTATAGTATACCACGTAATACAAACATAAAGGAGGTACCCATCTGGCTGAATTTCGTGACCCCACTACAACTCTTCTACACCTTGGGGATTGGTCCCAAGATATGCTTCTCTAACATAAAGCTCATACATACACACTTTGCTCTTATATATTTTGAACGATCCAAGAGATTTGATATTTTCTTACCAAGCTTGCCCTAAAAAACCGTTCATCTACCCTAAGCTCGAGTTTCCTTACAAGTCCATGTAGGTCAATGCTTGGAAAGAAATTGCAATGCATCCAGATTTGATGGGCATGTTATGCTCGATGCAACTGTGGATGACCATTTTTCTCAAGCATTTTACCATTAGAAACAAGCTAGGTGAAGTGTAAAAACAACCCTTCAATGTTTTTTCAACTAATCGTACATGCGACATTGATAGAGGCTAGCATCAAATTTCTTCGTGCTACTTAAAATTTTATGATATTTTAGAGTTATTGGTTTTTCTAATCAAGTATATGCAGTATTATTTCCATTTTCATTTTCATCTCATATGAACTCAAAAAACCTAAGAAAAACCCCAAAATTCTATTATTTCCATGAAAACCACAACTTATGGGTTTTGTGGTTTAAGGGAAAATTATTATACTATTAAAACGTTTGGTTTTTCCATAGAATTTCTGAGAAAACATGGCATGGGGAGCCAATATCAATCATCCTCAAGAAATTTCTTCAACCATTTATCATAAAACAAAACAAAAGATCACTTACACATAGAAACCACGATTTCAAGGCTCATATCTCATAGAGGGGCAGCCACCACTAACACTCATTCTTTACCACTTACATACTCTCTCAGCTCGATCTACGTCCTCTGTCACTCCAAGGTCATCATTTGATCCACATCCTTCAACACACCCTTCCCCTTCTCTCTTGAATTGATGCATAGGAACAATAACAAAGAGGAGAGAGAAGAGAGAAATACTAAAAAATCAGATTTCTCATTCCTTCATGAAATTCAACAATCTTACACTCATTTTCTTCCTCTTTTGTGTGGATTAGTAATCTCTCTCTCTCTCTCTCTCTCTCTCTTTGTGTGAAGATGTGGATCGAAGCGACACCAATCAAATTTGGAGAGGGTGCAAATTTTTGAAGTGGCACCAATCAAATTTAGAGAGAGTGTCAAAAATTTGCCCCCTTGTCTCGTTAGTTTTTTAAGTTTTTAGCCCTCCTTTAATAAGCCTAAGGTTAAATTATTAAAATAATCGGTTCATGTCCTTTGTGTTCACACTTTCCAATAAGTGGATATTTTTATTTTGAGTGGACCAATGGACTCAGATTCGAGATTTGTCTAGATACACATAACTTCCTAACATTGAAATCCATCATCTTGGCCTTCATCGCACACTTTCCAGCTCTCCTGGATCCAGTAGCTGCTTTATAACGCCAAACCCTGCAGGTATTAAATGGGAGTTCAAACGACCTCCAATCAAAGAACCAAGACTTGCATTGGATTCTTTATGTCAAAATGCATCTAGAAAAACTCGACCATTTTCCACCGTTTGATTTATCATGAAAATTTGATCTTTGGCACTTCCCGTGCACTTTTTGCTCTGAAAACGGCCTCAATGCTTCAAGCACGACTTCTAAAATCCAGCTCTCCTTGGTAACCATGGGATAGGGTGACTCAACCCATCAAATCCCACAAACAAATTTGCACTTGTATAACCTTAAAGAGCGCAAGATGATACATAAAATACACAACAAAACATTCCACAGCTCTCACCGTACCCCTTAACAAAATCAAAGCATAAAAAACCCACAAGGGATATTCCCAACATAATCTGATAGAAATCCATAGCAAGTCTCTAACCAACTAATTGAACATGGATTGGCTAAAAAGCTTATCAAAGAGGTCATTCTAGTGGTGGTCTGAACTACCTACCTAACTTAGGACAATTGGACCAGGACCTCCTACTAGGCGAGGACTCGTATAGCAGCCTAGTCATCATATTTTTCTTGTAACACATTTTCTTATTCAAGGGTTTCCATACTCGGGCATGTAAAAAGGAGGGACCTAAGCATAGAGTGACCCCATCGATCTCAAGTCCTGACTCCATACCTAAGAACCTTCCATAAGCTCTTGTGAGGCAACACTTAATCTTTTCTTAACACTCCTTTTATTTTCGCTGCAACCTTCCTTGTCTTTTCTTTTCTTTTCTTTTGGCTAGTTGCTACCCTTAGGAAGACAAGGCATTGGCCTTGGGTAAAAACCCTAGCAAGCCTCTGTAAGGCAATAAGCAACTGCTTGTAGGAATTGTCTTCCTTCTTCTTCTTCTTCTTCTTCTTTTTCTTTTTCTTCTTTTCCTTTTCTTATTGAGGAGTTAGAACCCATTTTTACACACCTTTGTAATTTTTACTTTTAGATAGATTCAAAAATTACTATTCTCTTGACATTTTGCAAGGCTTCAGATCCTCGCCTAGTCATCCTACTTGATATTCTCTTGATATTTGGATTACCCTCTAGCATAGGTCTTTATCATGTGACAATATCCAAATAGGAGGTAGAAAGCTACTCAAATCGCCTCCAGGTATACCAAACCAATCCTAGGACTTCATGCCTCGATTGTCGATCCCCAACACCGAAAATAAATTAATCCCTACATACACATATACCATTATCTGCTTAAGGGAAAACTCAGAAAGGGGAGGATACCACCTTGAATGGCCACAAGAAGCTCCTCCACAACAAAGGCTCCCTCCAGTGACCTCATGGGAGGAGATAAGGTGGAAGAAAAGGATCAAGAAGGTAGGAGGGGGAAGGGGCTCTTGCAAGTTGGAGCCCCACACTTGTCGAGAATGATTGCAAGTGATGGGGCTCAACATGGAGGGGCTTGGCCTTAAGGGGCTCATCCTTGAGAGACTTGGCTTGAAGTGGCTCAGCCTTGGGAGGCTTTGTGTGGAGGCTCATCCTTGGGGGGTTCCATCTAGAGGGACTCCTCATGGAGGCTGTTGAAGGATTTGGTGTCCTAGAGCTCATGGGCTCATGGGCGTGGAGGGTCTCATCCTAGAAATCATGATGGGGCTATGTCTGGAGATCCTTAGTGTGAAGGGCAATGACCTCATCCTAGAGGGGCTTGTCCTTAAGGGGCTCCTTCTAGAGCGGCTCATTCTAGAGAGCCATGAGGGCCAGGACCTAGAGAGGCTCAGAGTGGCCATGCTCAGCCTAGAAGGCTCTAGGGCAGGACATGGAGGCGTTTGAGGTGGTAGGGCTCATCTTGGAGGGTGTTGAGAGGCTCTTCTTTGAGGAGCTCAGGGTAATGTAAATGAGGGTGGTGGGGCAACGCTTTAGAGGAACTTAGGTGGTGGGGTTTTGTTTCGATCTCAGTCACCTGTTGGGATGATGCTCATGCCCTCTCTAAGTATGTGTCCCTCTTATGTTGGGTAGGGGATCATGACCTAGTTCATTGATGGTGAAGAGGCAAGATGATTTTTATTTTTTTTTGCATGTGCCCATTTGAGATATCAACAAGATTCACTAGTCTATCATACCATAGTCGCAAGTGGCATAAGCTATGGAAATCTCTAGGTACGATCTCCTATGAGCTGGGCTACAAAAAAAATGCATCCTCAAAAGATTCCATGAGGAAGTCCTCTACAATCTCCTAATGAGATAGAATTTTAGACATACTCCATCTCATATAAATGTGGCATTCCTCAAACATTTTGTGAACCAATCTTTGGAAGTGCACGCACACAATATTGCAAATTGCATCTGATTTTCTATCTTGCATAGCTCTCCAAGAATTACTTGATGAGCCTAGTATTTTATGTGTCTTTCTTGAGATGGAGGCATCAAGCTTCAACCAAAGAGAAAAGAGAGTCATTACTCAGTGATAGAGAATATTGACTATCAGTTTACGAACAACACACTACTTGGTGTTGACTCTAGAAGACAATAACACGAGACTTCTATTGTAGCCTCTATCAATAGCATTTGTAAAATAACAAATGTTTTGATACATAATGTACAATATCAAACTCCAATGAGACCTATTCAATCATCAAACAAGATGAATTACTAAAACAAAGATAAAAGAACTAGGTGTACATAAACAAGCAATGCTATTTAATCAAGCACTTACTAGTGATGGTATAAAATGAAAACAACTCGCACATCATTGTTGGACATGTAACTCCACTAATTCAAATTGTCCATCCATGAGACATCCTCATCTTGTAGAGGATGATAGTATAAGCAAGTCAAGACAATATATGAATATTCGGATCTCTAGTGGCAGCAATGATATTACATAGCTCTCAAATGCAAGGGGCATAAAAAAGGATTATTAAGACGACGTCCTAATGATATCAAGGATTGAGATGCTCAGAAAAAAAATAGTGAAAACAAACTATTAGAGATCGCTCCCCTCTCAAGGGTACAGCTACCCTCGTGAGGGCCACTACCTCTTTCATCACATCTCACACTCATTGGGAACGAGGTTGAGCTCCTTATCAAGGGCGAGCTCATCCTCTATCAGAAACGATGGATGTCGAGGAGATAAGGTGGAAGAAAAGGCACAAGAAGGTAGGAGGGGGAAGGGGCTCTTGCAAGTTGGGCTCCACACTTGTCAAGAATGATTGTAGGCAATGGGGCTTAGTTTGGAGGGGCTAGGCCTAAAGGGGCTCATTCTTGAGATACTCGGCTTGAATTGGCTCAGCCATGGGAGGCTCAATGTGGAGGTCCTTGAGGGGCTCATCATTGAGGGGCTCCATCTAGAGGGAGTCCTCATGGAGGCTGTGAAAAGACTTGTTGTCGTGGAGCTGGGGCTCATGGGCCTGGAGTGGCTCATCCAGGAAAGCTTGATGAGGCTATGTATTGAGAGCCTTGGTCTGAACGACGATGACCTCATCCTAGAGAGGCTTGTCCTTAAGGGGCTCCTTCTAGAGCAGCTCATCCTAGAGAGCATTGAGGGCCAAGGCCTAGAGAGGCTCAGAGTGGTGGGGCTCATCCTTGGAAGGCTTGAGGCTAGGACATGGAGGGGTTCCATGTGGTAGGGCTCAAGTTGGAGGGCATCGAGGGTCTCTTTTTTTAGGGACTCAGGGTAATGGGAATCAAGCTGGTGGAGCAAGGCCTAGAGGCACGTGGGCCGTGGGTTGTGTCTGGATCTCAATCACCTTTTGGGATGATGCTCATGCCCTCTAAAAGTATGTGTCCCTCTTATGTGGGATAGGGGATCTTTATCTAGTTCGTTGATGGTGAAGAGGCGAGATAACAAACAATTTTTGCATGCGCCCATTTGCAATATCAGCAAGATTCATTAGTCTATCAGCAACAAGTGGCATAAGCTATGGAAATCTCTAGGCACGATCCCCTATGAGTTGGGCTATTTAAAAAAAATGTGTCCTCAAAAGAATCCACGAGGAATTTCTCTACAATCGATCGATGAGATAGAATTGTAGACATACTCCATCTCATATCAAAGGCACACGATATTATAGGCTACATCTCATTTCCTATCCTACATAGCACTCCAAGCACTATTTGGTGAGCCTCGTATCTTATGTGCCTTTCTCGAGTTGGAGGCATCAAGCTTAAACCAAAGAGCAAAGAGAGTCTCTACCGAGTAATAGAGAATATTCACTATCACTTATGAACAACATATTTCTTAGTGTTGACTCTCGAAGACAATAACATGGGACTTCTATGGTAGCCCCTACCAATAGTATTTGTAAAATAACAAATTCTTTGATACATAACATACAATATCAAACTCCAATGAGACCGATTCAATCATCGAACAAGATAAATTACCAAAATAAAGATAAAAGATTTAGGTGTACATAAGCAAGCAATGCTATTTAATCAAGCACCTACTAGTGATGGTACAAAATGAAAACAACTCGCACATCATTGTTGTACATCTAACTCCACTACCTCAAAGTGTCCATACATGAGACATCCTCATCTTGTAGAGGATGATAATAGTAGCAAGTCAAGACAATATATGAATATGTGGATCTCCGATTGCAACAATGATATAACATAGCTCTCAAATGCAAGGGGCATAAAAAAATATTATTAAGACAACATATACTAATGACATCAAGGATTGAGATGCTCAGAAAACAAATAGTGAAAACTTACTATTAGTAAGCAAGAAGAATAGAGTCGGAAAACTCCTCATCATTAGGGCAAGCAACCACTCCAATGTCAATGCCATTTAGCTCCACAACCTATCGCCTCCCTCTCAAGGGTACACCTATCCAAGTGAGGGCCACTACCTCTCCCATCACCATCGCACACTCATTGAGAACAAGGTTGAGCTCCTTATCAAGGGTGATCTCATCCTCCATCAAAATCGATGGATGTCGATGAGATAAGGTGGAAGAAAAGATGCAAGAAGGTAGGAGGGGGAAGGAGCTCTTGCAAGTCAAGGCCCCACACTTGTCGAGAATGATTAGAGGAAATGGGGCTTAGCTTGGAGGGGCTTGGCCTAAAGGGGCTCATCCTTGAGACACTCAACTTGAAGTGTCTCAGCCTTAAAAGGCTTAGTGTGGAGGGGCTCGTCCTTGAGGGGCTCATCCTTGAGGGGCTCCATCTAGAGGGACTCCTCATGGAGGGTGTCGTAGGACTTGGTGTCATGGAGCTGGGGCTCATCCTGGAAAGCATGATGGGGCTATGTCTAGAGATCCTTAGTGTGAAGGCCATGACCTCATCCTAGAGATCCTTAGTGTGAAGGGCCATGACCTCATCCTACAGATCCTTAGTGTGATGGGGCTATGTCTAGAGATCCTTAGTGTGAAGGGCCATGACCTCATCCTAGAGGGGCTTGTCCTTAAGGGGTTCCTTCTAGAGGGGCTCATCCTAGAGAGCCTTGAGGGCCAAGACCTAGAGATGCTCAGAGTGGTGGGCCTCATCTTGGAAGGCTCAAGGGCAGGACATGGAGGGGTTCAAGGTGGTAGGGCTCATCTTGGAGGGCATCGAGAGGCTCTTCTTTGAGGGAGTCACGCTAATGGGAATCAAGGTGGTGGGGCAAAGCTTGAAGGCACTTGGGAGGAGGGGTTGTGTCTAGATGGATGCCCTCTATAAGTATGTGTCCCTCTTATGTGGGATAGGGGATTTTGACCTAGTTCATTGATGGTGAAGAGGCAAGACGACAAAAATTTTCTGCATGCACCCATTTGAGATATCAACAAGATTCATTAGTCTATCATACCATAGCCGCAAGGGCATAAGCTATGGAAATCTCTAGGCATGATCCCCTGTGAGTTGGGCTACAAAAAAAAATCATCCTCAAAAGAATCCAGTAGTAACTATCTCAATCAAAAAATATTATGGTAAGTCTGTCTAGCTAAGCATACTATGAACTCACTCCTAAAATTTTCTATTCATGCACTCAACCATACCATTATGTGGTGGGGTGTACATGGAAGTCAACTAACACTTAACATCCCTCTCATCACAAAATTGTTCAAAGGATTTAGAAACATAGTCAACCCCATTATCTGACCTAAGGTATTTTAGCCCATATCTAGACTGGTTCTCAACCAAAGAAAGGCAACACTAAAATATAGCCAATATTTCCAATTTGTGCTTTATGAGAAACTCCTAAACCTTATGCATATAGTCATCTATGAAAGTAATGAAATACTTCACATCACCTAACGACTTGTAGTGCACGGGACCACATATGTTTGAATAAACAAGAGCTAGAGGCTCAACCATACATGCCATACTAGACTTTTATGTATATTTCCTATCTCCTTACCATATAAACAATTATCAGAAGACTCAAATCACTTATAGTCAAGGGGCAAAAGATAATGCAAATAGGTAAGAGTTTTCATTCCTTTCAAGGAGATGTGCCTAAGGTGATGATGCCAAAGAGATACATATGGAACTGCATCCACTGCTAAAATATTGTCAATTGACCCAGATACAAGCAAGGGGTAGAGAGTATTAGACTTAGCACTATATGCAATGAAATGATTCCCACTAGTAATCTTCCATGAGGAATCACTAAGAGAGACTACATAACTTGCACATCCAAAGTGCCAGTAGAGATAAGGCTCTTTGTGAGAGCGCGTACATGATGTACATCATGAAGAGTAAATATGTAGCCTGAACCAAACTACAGCTAGACATCACTCTAATATCAAGGATCTCCAATGCCATGTCATTACCCAAATAGAAAGATCTAGTCAAAATATGATAGGAGTGAAACCACTCTCTATAAGGGGTCACATAAAAGGAAGCCCCTGAATCTACCAACCAACAATGAGTATACCCTGACAAAGCATCAGTCAAATTTGAAGTATCAAGAGAAGAAGTTGCAAGTATGAAATCATAATCAGAATTAGTTTGCACAATATTTATCTCTTCAATCCTTACATTGAACTTGCTAGGACAATGATGCAATCATCAATTTTGTCATATGCTTTATCCTTGCCCTTTTCTCAAGGACTTTAAACCACATCAACATTTTAAGTGTGGATCACTACTTGTAACTCAATTGCAAACATGGCTATCCATAAACATCTATACCATCTCCATATTGATCTGGAAGATGAGTATGAATCCATTTGCAAGAGAAAGCATGTGTTTGTTAACACACCAATTGCACTAGAGGTAATGAGATCAGAGGATAGAAAGAATATCAACCTATGGAATAATGGCAGGCTGTATCTTTTGGATCCAACAACAAGAAGCACCCCTCCATTCTCATCATGTTTCTCATTGCTAAGGTTTGTTAGAGATGGAAATCAAAGGCTTTTAGCTTATACACAAAATCTAGTAGGCCATTCAAACATTTTGAAGCTACAAAACTAGTGGTTACTTGAGGAGAGATCTACAATTATGAAACGAATAGAGGAGAGGCAAGAAAAAATAAGGAGTCTCGAAGCCCATCTACGTGCAGCCATGTAGAAGGAAACAATGCTCAGGTGGCATGAGAGGCAGAGAATTCTGAAGAATATCGAGACTCTCAAGCCTAGAGGTGGAGGTTACAAGAGAAGTATACTAGCAATATTGTAAAAATTGGTCACTTTCCCAGAGCTACTTGTATTATTCTATTCTGTGTATCAAGTCCAACATAAGTGGTCCTTCTATGAATGTGATATAAATTCCCTCTCATATGTGTGATGTTAGTGTTGTAACTGACAGAGTCATTCTCCATTCGGACAAAATAATGAGGAATCATGTGGAGAAATCATTGGAAGCCTACAACAACATCATTCCTCTAAAATTTTAAAGGAGTATGTTGACTAAGAAGAGATTTAATAAAGCCAAGGAGTAGTGTGTTAAAAAGTTCCTACAAGGGTCTTGTCTACAAAAAGAGGTCATCCAAAGAACCCTGGAAAGAATGGGGATTAGTTGACCAAGTCTTCAAAGTTATGCAAGAGATATGAAATAAGAAAAGGGTCAAGGAGTCTTTGTTTCCAAAGGCCCCTTCAATTCAAAAACCCCTCCAAAGACCCCAAGAGATATGAAATAAGAAAAGGGTCAAGGGGTCTTTGTTTCCAAAGCCATCTTCAATTCAAAAAACAAGATGCACCATCAACCAGCCAATCTTGGAAGTCCTTGAAAATCCCTTTCATATAATAGATAGTTATCCTAGAAAGAAGAGATTACTAAACTATGACAGTTGTAGCAACATATATCTTTGACTTGAGGATGTTGCAAAGAGCAATGATTAGTATTTACATGCTAGAGCATGTAAAAGAAAATGGGCTTGCCATTTTTGTTATCAAGCTAGATGAAATTGAGATTGTGAAGGACAAGAAAATGGAGAGAGTTTCTATCACCTTGATAAACAAGGATCTTCAGTCATGTATTCAAGGAGGTGAAGGCTCAGAGGACTCGGTGCATTTCAGTGTACAATCAAAGTAAGACATCTAAAGGTTGGGAGTATTTCAGATTGACACAAAAGATTTTGACATGTTGAATTGGGTGTTTCAATGAACTTCTATATCCCAAGTGATAACAATGAGGAGAGGAACTAAGTGTCAGAGATTTTGGACAATATAAAGTGGAGTTGTACATGGTCGTAGATTTAAAGACACTAAAGTTAATGTATAATGTGCCAAAATATGCTACTGCTTAGAGTCCTTGCATTTACTTGGCCAAGGAGTACAATGCTACTAGTTGGAACAAGGCACTTAATAGACACACCAAAGATCCAAAATTTTAGACCATTCTAGATATCCTTTTAACAAACGTCCACATGTGTACATTGCATGCCTTGTGTAGAATAGTTGAGAAAATTGTGCATCTATACATTGGATTTTCATGGAAATTGCAATCCCAAAAGGCCAAGGATGGTGCTATCATGGCTATTGAGAGGGTTTTGTTAGAAATTGGTCTCTACAAGGGGAATGTTGTGATTGAGGCAGATCCTCAAAGATCCAAAAATTGAAATAGTGTTCCCAAGAAACCCTCCATAGGTGGGGTTGAGGCTAGAAGGTTTTTGGGCTTCCATGGCAACCATAGAAAAGGTACTTCTTACATTCATTACAATAAATGGAAAGTGCCACACAATGCAGCCAAAAACCAGGGGATGATGGAAGAGTAAAAAACAAGAAGGTTGAAGTCTAGGAGGTGTTGGTGGACATAGTGTTGTGATAAAACACCTTAGTCCATTGAGAATCTCTTGACCTTCAAGAAGGCCCTCAACAAATTCAAAATCTCCATGAAAGATGAGTGAAAGGAAAAGAAAATATAAGGCTTTAGTGACATCTACAAAAGGAGTCACTACCAAGTGATATGGGGCCCTTCCTCTCTAAGGGATGTACTTTTTTTGCTTGGTAGTGACCCTCCCTAGAAATGAGGTGTGCAACACTGTAACTCACTAAATTCAAGGTAGATGATAAAAAGGGATCAGTACCATGCAAAATAGGGGCTTTTCTCACTAACATAGGGGTCGATTTTGCTTAGTTCTAACCCTCTCTAGGAATAAGGTGCCCAACACTCCAACTTACTCCATTCAAGGTAGATGATGACTAAATGACACAGATAATTGATTGATATAAACTCACAATCAAGTAGATAGCACTTGATTTTTTAAAAAATTCATATGGAGCTTCACTATGCCTTGAACTTACTACTTAGTACTTAACTAATTCCATCTCCTTTCTTATGCACAACATTTTATTTATAGTAAGAGTCCCTCGTTTGTGAGACAGTACATGAGTTTAACAATTTGGTCCTCCCAAGGAATGGAGAAGTCCCGTTACCTAGCAAGGACCAAATACTTTAGGCATACAAGATACGATGGTGGTGCACAAAATGCAAATAGCCTACTAAATGTTTTTCAATGGTTTTATAGTTTAATTTGGCACAAAATGAGGTTAGAAGAAGCAAAAAGGATGAGCCAAAACTTAGGCATTTATCTTGCATTAGAAAGATCAAAAGAAAAGAGACAATAAACATACAATAACTCATGTGCAAATGAAAAACTTTTACAATGGCTAGCCTCTAGGGAGAGACAAGGCAAAGATGGGGACCAAGGAGCAGATAAGCAAGCATTCACTCCTCGCTACATGGCCTCAAAGGAAACGGTTTCATCTTCTTTATCATCATTTTTTCATCCTCATCACCCTCATCCCTCAAGGTTGGCAGTTGTATAAGTCTTGTATAAGTAGTGCTAGCTTCATTGGAGGCATTGACTCTATAGCCAGCACACTTGGAGGGGCAGGCTTTGTTAAAATCTTACATTTCATCCATCACAAGAATTCTTGTTTTACTTAAGGATGCAAATTGCCTAGTTCCTAGACCGCCATTGTAATTGCATGAGCGATATATGATATGTAGCAAGGGGTCCTCAAAGATTAGCATCCACATCCAATGCCAAAAACACATGATACATGTTGCTTCTTGATCAGAATTATTTTCTCTGCATTTGCTAGAAGGGCATATTCTCCACAAAACCTAGTCAACACCTTGAGTACAAAAATGGGAAGCCTTGCATTTTCCAAATAATATTCCATGTGAAAAATTATAATCTATAACAACAAAATCATTTATTTATATCAATACATAATCTTTCTCCATTTATTTAGATCAACACACAATATTTCTTTTTAATATATTGCTTAAAAGTGTATTTGTGTGTATGAACTTTTATATGATCCAATTTTCCAATGTCATATAAGAGAGTTGCATCTTTTTTGTGGCTTATTTTCTTAGAGCTAATGGCATCTGATATCCTTGAGGCCTCTACTAGCGTAAGGAAGTCATTGCTATCAACTAGCACCTACTTGTAAATATACATACTTAGAAAAAGAAGCCAAGAACCATTATAGTAGACCAAGAATAAGAAAAGCACACAAACTAAATACCCGTTGATTTTAATTGCTTTCAAGCAAACATGATGTCCACAAAGAGATTGTGCCACCCCTAGATTCTTGTGACGCTAATGTTTCATGATATTCCATGTTTGCTATGTGGAGCCTTTGCATTGTTGTCTATCTTTCCTCTTCATTAGGCCATTTCCAATACTTATAGGCCTTGGCCTCTACTTCAAGTCTTTCGAGGATCTCCTAACTCAACATCCATTTTTCATATTTGATCCTAGCATTAGCTTGGAGATGCAAATCTATGTGCTCCACTATGAATCAGCCTCACTAAATTGAGCCAAGCAAGCCAGTCTATAATCCTCATGGATGTCTATTGAATTCATAATGTTGGCTAGCAACACATATTCCTAGTCATATGATATCGTAACTGTAGGTAGGAATGCCTCCTTCCTTGGCATATAAATCTAGAAGTAGCACATCCTCTAGGTTGATAAGGACAATAATTAAGGATGTTTGCCTTTGCTAAGTAGCCTACTGCTTGCTGATCATGTCAGTGTAGTGCTTCATCATGTCCTTAACTTTGCCAACAAGGACATTAGAGGCACTCTCTCTATTAGTAATAGCAAGTTACCACACATACACACACACATATTTACATAGAACCACCAAAGTAGAACAATGGATATCCAAGAAATGGGTGATCAAGCCACCACCAAGGTACTTGGGAGAGAACTTGATGTCGATGTTGATCATACCGATTCCTAAAAATAGAGAAGAGATCGAACAAATCTTTGTGTCCATCAACAATGTCTCAAAGTAGCATACAAGACAATCCTGTCAAGAAATGACTCCAAACATATTTGACCAAGGATTCCCTACCTTTGGCCAAGACCATAAAAGTGTCTCCTCATGTGAGCTCCAACTAGGAGCTATTCTTGCTTTTTGTCAAAGAAACAACCTATCATGTACTAGTTCCTGAAAATAGAGAAGAGGTAGAACAAATCTTTCTGTTCATCAATAATGTTTCACATTAGCATACAAAACCATCCTATCAAAAAATTACTTTGAACATACATAACCAGGGATATCCCACCTTTGGCCAAGACCAGAAAAGTGTCCCCTCAACCAATGCTACTCTCTAGAATAGAAGGAAGAATGCAATAGACAACACCTCTTTGAGTGTACATGGTAGTCCTTTCTGCCCCTATGTGCACTAGCAAGTAATTTACACCCTAGTAGTCCTTTGACAACACCTCTTTGAGTGTACATGGTAGTCCTTTCTACCCCTATGTGCACTCGCAAGTAATTTACACCCTGTCTAACTTTCTATTGGTAACTTTGTTGGTCACGAAGTCATCCAAGTGAACATATTCCTCTACATCAATGATTAGCATGCTAGATAATGACATGATTCTTTTGTATTCCTCCATTTTCTCAACCAACACATTTCTAAAGGAGCCCAATACTTTCTTAATAAACACTATATTAGGAATTTTGGGAATTTCCATGCACTTTGGGAATCCCCAATACCTTTATTATTTGACCACAAGGTCAAATCTTGTTGTCTCACTTAAAGGTGGAGTCTACCCTAAATGCTATATAAGCTACCTTCCCAAATCCCACTTTCAAATATGGATCAAGATTTAGCCACGTGGTAGAATAGTTGTCACTTATTTAAAATTGGGACTTGGAAATTTTCTGAATTCTCTAACATGTTGTTAATAGGAAGCATTGACTTCAACATGTGTGACAACTCAAGAATGTAAGAGTGAGCACTAGCATTGTAGAGGAACATATAAATTTGTTCATCCGGGGTCTCCTCAACGTCATTCTCAAACACTAGCTCAATCCTCCTATTTCTTGTACCCAATAGAAAATTCAAAAGCAAAAAATGTTTGATTCTCCAAGAGAAACAAAACACTTTAAAACAAGCCTCCATTGCTTGGTGGTAAACCATTGTGCATTCAACTACACATGAAGGTCAATACCAAGTGATGATCCTTACCTGCCCTCAGGTAAGTTACTCATGAATATATGTGTGCATCATGTGGGTTCAAAATAAGTTATTTTTGAAATATCATTTTTTACATACAGAAGGGTGTAGTATAAAGAGGTTTTTTACAGATTGAATAGGAAAAGGGTTATGTTTTATTTAGGAAAAATTCATAGATAAGGATATTTATAAATAGGACTTGAACACACGTGATGTAGAGGACATACATATAGCAACTTCCTTGAGTACATGCCATCCCAGTGAGGGGCCTCTCTTCCTTGGTGGTATCTCATACTACATTGAGTGCACACATGGGTCAAAACCAAGCAAGGTGAGAGATCTGAAGCCCAGGAGAAGCCTTCTTCACTTAGTGGTGACACATACTACCTTCAAGTAGACATGAGGGTCAACACTAAGTGATACTCTTTGCCCACTGCCATAGTGAGGAACCTCCCTCACTCTATAGTAACCCCTATGCCATTTAGTGCATAAGAGGGTCAAAACCAAGCAATGTAGAAGCTCTTAACCCTAGGAATAATCCTCCTTTGCTTGGTCGTGACCCATACTAGGTTCAAGTGCTAGGGAGACTCAATACCAAGCAATGCTCTTTTCCCACCCGCGCCGCCTCCACGAGGGGTTTTCCATACTTCGTGGTGTCACATACTATGTTAAATGCACAAAAGGGTCAAAACCAAGAAATGTGATATCTCTTGAGCCTAGGGAGAAGCCTCCTTTTCTTGGTGGTGACCCATATTATATTTAAGTGCACATGAGAATCAACACTAAGAAATGCTCTTTGTCTGTTGCCCTAGTGAGGGACCTCTCTTTCTTGGTGGTGACCCATATAATATTCAGTGCACAAGAGGATCAAAACCAAGCAATGTGGGAGCTCTTAAGCCTAGGGAGAAGTCTCTTTTTCTTGGTGGTCACCCATACTACATTCTAGTGCACATGAGATTCAACACCAAGAGATGCTCTTTGCCTACTACCTCGGTGAGGGGCCTCTCACTTGTTGGTGACCCATATGGCATTCAGTGCATGTGAGGGTCAAAATCAAGTGATGTGGAAGCTCTTAAGCCTAGGGAGAAGCCTACTTTTCTTGGTGGTGACCCATACTATGTTCAAATGCATATGAGAGTTAATAGCAAGCAATGCTCTTTTCCCACTTCCCTAGTGAGGGGCCTCCCTCACTTTTTGGTGACCCATATGATGTTTATTGTACACAAAAATAAAAATTAAGTGATTTGGAGTCTCTTAAAGCCATGGATAATCCTCCTTTTCTTGGTGGTGACCCACATTACGTTTAGGTGCCAAGGAGGGCTAACACCAAACAACTAACACTATTTTCCTACTAACCTAGTGAGGGGCAATCCTTGCTTGGTGGAATCCCATACTGCGTTCAATTCATATGAGGGTTGAAACCAAGTAATATGGGAGCTCTCAACCCTAGGGAGAAGCCTCCCTCACTTGGTGAGGACCCATACTACATTCAAGTGTACATGAAAATCACCACCAAGTGATGCTGGGGCCCTTCTCTCCAATGAGGAGTCTTCCTTACATGGTGGTATTCCATATTGCATGCGAGTAGACATAACGCTAAAACCAAGAAATTTGGATCTCTTTAGCCTAGGAAGAAGACTCCCTTGCTTGGTGGTGATCCATACTTTGTTCAAGTGCACATGAGGATCAAAACCAAGCGATGTGGGGGCCCTTAAGCCTAGGAAGAAGACTCACTTTCTTAGTGGTGATCCATACTATGTTCAAGTGCACATGAGGATCAACACCAAGTGAGGTGGGGCCCTTAAGCCTAGGGAGAAGTCTTCCTCAGTTGGAGGTGACCCATACTACATTCAAGTACACATGAGAGTCAACACTAAGCGATGTGCATTCTTTCGCCCTCGTGTGCTATCATTCCTCACTTGATGGTGACCTGTGTGGCATTTAGTGCATGCTTTGATCAAAACCAAGCAATCCATATAGCATTAGTGCATGGGGTTCCACTAACACTAAATGCTTGATATCACATGTATTCAAGGCCTATTAGAAAATACCCTTATGTGTGAATATCTCTATATCACGTGCGTTCAAGGCCTATGGTGGCTTTGTACCAAGCAAAGAATGATAAGATGACTCACCATTTCGTGGAGGTGCCTCTCACTTGGTGCTCATAGAATTAGAAATAGCACAAAGTTAGAAGTAGCCCACACCTATTGCATTTCCATGGCGATGGTCCATGCATCAGGGTTTTGGTTTAGTGGATAGTCTTTTAGGGTCACCACTGAGCACTCTATGGCAATCCATTTGCCACAGGCTCTACCTCCCTCACTTGATGGTAGCCTTGCATTGAGAATCTATCTCCAAACAAAGAGATTCTACCACCATAGCGCCAAGTCCATCGTGACTATTCATTGGTAAGGCCATGTTTTGTTTGAAATAAATATCCTCGAGCACTACATATTTACAATTTTTTTTCCCATGGCAATGGTCCTTGCACCAGGGTTTTGGTTTGGTGGATAGTCTTTTAGGGTCACCACTGGGTGGTCTATGGATATCTATTTGCCACGGGCTCTGCAACCATCGCTTCATGGTAGCCCTTGTCCCTTGTTATTGACTTCAATGGTCCCCATCAAATAGTACATGTTGGGGTAAATGCACCTCTGCCTAGCCGCCTGTGTATTAGTTACACAGACACTACCTGCATACCTACACGCTTGTACATTGTAGGTGTGCTGGGGTGCCCATTACTATCACTTCATTCTTTATTCTTTTAGTTACATTTGAATAAAGGGAAGGCCGGTCACACATTGTGACTATTCGAGTTTCCCTAGGGTAAGTTACTCATGAATATATGTGTCATCACGTGGGTTCAAAATAAGATATTTTTTAAATACCATTTTTATACATTTTTTGCATATAGAAGGGTGTAATATAAAGGGGTTATTTGCCAATTGAATAGAAAAGGGTTATGTTTTACTCATGAAAATTTCACAAATAAGGATATTTATAAATAGGCCTTGAATGCATGTGATGTAGACAATATACATATAGTAACTCCCTCGGGGAGTTCCCACATCTTGTGTGTGTCTCTCTCTTACTCTTACTCCTTTCACCATAGCTCTTACTTCCACACCATGCTTCCACTTCACGGCTCACTTTCTTAATTGGTATTAGAGCCCTCTTCCTCGAGAGCTTGAGCCCAACCAGTTTCTTCAACATGTGGAGAAAAGCTTCAGCTTATAGTTTCAATGGGAACCATGGATTCTTCACCTCGAGGTATGCATTGAGCTCTATCTCCTACCTAGTATCCCCCCCTTTAACACCATATTGGGGAATATGGGAATTTCCCATAAGTTTGGGACACGTGGTCAAATCTTTGGATTTTTCATAACTTGAATACTATTACTCCAAATCGAGCGCTATATAGCTCAATAGATTCCATTTTTCAAGTGCTTTCCAATGATAGTTCACACCATATGGTTTTGAGAAACTTATGAGTAGGTTATCTGGGTGCCACCTTTTTAGTATTCAAAAAATGGGAATTGGGAGATTCCCAAACTCACTAATATTGTGTTCTTTTGCAAATTGTTCCTAGGAATTATTCAGTTCCTTTGAGTACCTTAGAGTTCTTCGAAAGCTTCAGCACTAGCAGTAGAAACACTAACAAGGATAGCCACATCAGTGTGAATTATGCATGTTTTTTGTCCCCTCCTTCTTGATTAGCATGCATGTCTCATCCTCCAGCTCTTGACACTGTGCTCAACTCTTGTCAATCATTGGTAATTTTCTTGATATCTTTGGCATGAGTTTGGACATCTATTAGAGCTCGTGGGATCAGCCCATTTATCCACATTTTGTGATGGTTTGCTATCATACAGTTCAGGACAGTACTTCATTCATTGTCTGGAGGTCACTCATGCTTCTCAGGATGTCTATTTGATGCCGGATCATATGAGGATGTTATGCCAATGTATTGGAATGATTTGGGACTGATTTGAGCACTCTTTTGCTTAGTTTTACATAGGTTTTCTACTATTTCAATAAGCAAAACTAAGTGTTATTTTATTAGTGAAACTATATATCTATTGCTCTGGGTGTACCAATTATTTTGAGTGACGTATTGATGTGTATGGTTCATGTTACATGCTTGGATATGCTTTTAGATTATCTTTGAGCTGAGATTGGAGCTTTGAATCTTGCCATTGGTTCTCATTCACTATTATGTTTGGTTATTTGATGCCTCTTGGGTGTATCAATTATTTCGGGTGATGTACTTATGTGTATGGTTCATGTTACATGATTGGATATGATTTAAAATTACCTTTGAGCTGAGATTGGAGCTTTGAATCTTGCCATTGGTTCTCATTCACTGTTATGTTTAGTTATTTGATGCTTCAATAAGAGCTTTTCAAGATACTTGGGTTGGATGCTCTCGAATGTATGCTACTTGGATCTTGGATGTATGGTTGCCTTCCACATGATGTTTTGAGCTTTGTTTGCTCATCTGACATTCTACTTTCATTCGAGTGGGAGCCACTTCTTGACATTTGGAGATTACACTGAGATTTTGGTTACACATTTGAGCTTGAGGGTCTTGCAGTGAGACCGTGGGACATGGTGACATGTACATTCTCTTGTCATGCTTTATGTACGTAGTTGATACTTAGTGGACTGATCTAACATTACTTTTGGGCTGGCACCTATCTCTATCAAGATGTTGTCAATGATGTATGCATCTTGGTTTGTTAAGTACTAAGATTCGAATAAATTGCTCAGCCCATTGTGCCTCTAGTTGGTCTCTTCTGTTACTCATGTCACCCACTCTATGCATGATGGTTATGCCTATGGGATGTATCTAAGTCCGACACACTGATTCTTTGATAGTTTTGAGTGTCAGCCGCATATTCACTCATTTCCCGTTGGAGTTATTCCTTAGCAATTGCAGTTTTTCTTATATCAATGATTGTCCCTCTTTGGCATTGATTTCTTATTACTGATGTACTTCAACTTCAATATGTTGTGAATGTAGTTTACCATAGTATTTAAGCAAGCATCACCTTCATTTGATATTTCTTTTGCATTGAGTTTTTGGATAGTTCATTACTTAGTTAGTACCCCTTGTTTTCAACTTGATCTAGGAGTGGTTCTAGGGCTATTTATAGTAATTAGAATACCCTATTTTGACAATTTGTATACTTGTTTGCCTTCATTATGGATAGTGGCTTGATTGATAGTGTCATCTTTAATATTAACAAGTTGGATGGCACCAAGTCTAGCTACTAGAAGGCCCAAATCTAGCAAGTTTTAGTGTAGAAAATGCAAGTTAGATCCTTGAAACATAAGGATGTCAAGCCCAAACTTATTGATGCAAATGATTGGGATGAATTAGATGAGTTATGTAAGGCCACAATCATATTATCCCTCTCTAAGCAAGTTTTTTATAATGTTGTCTCTGATGGGTAGTCCACATGGGAATTATGGAAAAAGATTTGCAATGTCTATGACAATAGAGCCTCTCTTCTCAAAATGTATTGGCTAAAACAACTCATGGACCTTTGCATGAAGGAGGGCACTTCCATGTTAGCCCACTTTTAAAGTGAGTTTCATTTCATTATCAATCATTTATCTTCACACAGGTTCGAATTTAAGGGCACTCTTCTTTCCTCATTTCTCTTAGTTATATGGCCTAAATCATGGAATACCTTTTGCACTACTATGTGTGCCAACATACCCACTGATGGGTTATAGTTGTAGGATATAGATGGTGCACTCTTTACTAAAGAGGTTCATCAGAAGAATATTGATGCTTTTTGCACCTCTCATGCTTTGACATTTAGAGGAAATATTGATAGGGATAGTAATGAATGTAGTAGCAGAGAATCTCAATAGTCTCGCTCTTAGTCACATGGATGGTCTAGCGGTAATTCCTAGGCCATAATTCCTTATTGACTTGTCATTAGTGTGGAAAAATAGGGCGTATTTGGCCACAGTGTGATAAGATGCACAAGGACAAGTGTAAAGAAAAGGGCAAGGATAAAGCATATGACAAAAATGATTATTGTAGCACTGTCCTAGAAAGTCCAATGTTAGGATTAAAGAGACAAATATTGTGCATACTGATTCTGATAATGATTTCATACTTGCAACTTCTTCTCTTGATACTTCACAGTTGATTGATGCTTTGTCAGGGTATACTCATTATTGGTTGATAGATTCAAGGGCTTCCTTTTATGTGACCCCTCATAGAGAGTGGTTTTACTCCTATCATAGTTTGACTAGATATGTCTATTTGGGTAATGATTTGGCATTGGATATCCTTGGTATTAGAGTGATGACCAGTTGTATTTTGGTTCAGGTTGCATGTTTATGCTTCATGATGTACATCATGTATCTCTCACAAAGAGCCTTATCTATTGGCACTTTGGATATGCAGATTATGTAGTCTCTTTTGGTGATTCCTTATGGAAGATTACTAGTAGGAATCTTGTCACTTCATATAGTGAAATGTCTAATACCTCTACCCCTTGCTTGTATCTAGGTCAGTTGACCATATTTTAGCAATCAATGCAGTTCCATATTTATCTCTTTGGCATCGTCACCTTGGGCACATGTCCTTGAAAGGAATGAAAATGCTTACCTATTTGCATTATCTATCGCCACTTGACTATAAGTGCTTTGAGTCTTGTGATCATTGTTTATATGGTAAGGAGACATGAATATGCATAAAAAGTCTAATATGGCATGTATGGTTGAGCCTCTAGCTCTTGTTTATTCGGACATATGTGGTCCCATGCCCTAGAAGTTGTTAGGTGGTGTGAAGTATTTCATTACTTTCATTGATGACTATATGTATAAGATTTGGGAATTTCTCATAAAGCACAAATTGGAAATCTTGGCTATATTTCAGAGTTGGCTTGCTTTGGTTGAGAACCAATCCAGGTATAGGCGAAATACCTTAGGTCAGATAATGGGGTTGAGTATGTTTCTAAAGCCTTTGAACAATTTTGTGATGAGAGGAGTCTTAAGCATTAGTTGACTATCTCGTACACCCCACCACAAAATGGTATGGCTGAGCACATGAATAGGACAACTTAGGAGTGAGTCCATAGTATGCTTAGCCAGACAGGCTTACCATAATATTTTTCGAATGAGATAGTTACTACTATCGCACACTTAATAAATCGATTCCTGTGTACTAATCTTGACTATTAGGTTGTAGAGAAGCTATGGTCTTGAAACTCTCCCTCATATGCTTATTTGTGTATCTTTGGTTGTGAGGCTTTCTTCTATGTACCCAAGGACAAGTGCAACAAGTTGGATCCTAAGTCTAGGAAATGCATCTTTCTTGGTTATGGAGATGTAGGCGAGATGGGGTATCACATATGGGATCTACAAGCTCAGAAGGTTATCCTTAGCCATGATGTTTTTTTCCATGGGAAAAAATTCATAAGCAACTTGAGCATATCATTGAGGTATGCAAGGTGATATTTTAGGAGGAGTCTCCTATTACTATGCATCCCACTAGATAACCTGCACAACATCCCACTAATCCCCAATGTCTCAAGTTCCAGATACTCCACAAGATGTACAGGCCCAACAACCAACTTTTCTAATAGAGATACACGACATTCTGTGTGGTTTGAACCTTCTATGGATTATGTTATGGTGACAAATACTAGTGAGCCTCTTACTTATGATGAGGACATGTGTGGGAGCTTTCGCTCAACCGCCAAGACCCACGGACCGCTTATTGTTTCAAGCATTCCAAGCCGAGCACTAATGGCTACGTCTCACATAGCCGACGTGTCCTCCATATCTACGGGTGTAGTGAGCTTACCTTCATGCAGATCGAGTTACCTCCTCTCCCGTGCACTCCGGTAGCTCCACGATCAAAGTGCAAGCTTCAAGCAAGCTCCATCCTCAAGCTCCATGCTAGAAGCTCCATAGCCGCGAGCAAGACAAGAGAAGAGAAGAGAAGAGAAGAAGAGAGGGGAAGATGGAGAGCTTCTCCTCCTTGGTCCCTCACCCTCACACACTCACTCCCTCATACTCTCACACTCCCTCTCTTAAGCACAAGCTCAGGCAATCAAGAAGAAGAAGAAGAAGAAGAAGAAGAAGAAGAAGAAGAAGAAGAGGAGGAGACCCACTTTTGGCCATACACAAGAATGAGCTTCTCATTCACTTTTTAACTTTATATACAAAACCCTAAATCCCTTTTGGGCAGTCATCCCCTTATCCCCTTTTTTACATGGCCATTTATGGCCTAGGCCCTTTTTCCCATTGTCCACCTATCTTCCTAGCTTCTTCCTATCGCCCATCTACCTTTACAAATTGCACGGGTGAGAGCCCGACGCTCCTCAAATTAAATCATGATGCGCTTGCACTCTTTTACAAAAGTATTGACTTGCGCTTTTCCTTGTGCGCCTTTCTCCCTTATTTAGGACTTTTCTGCGCTTCTTGTGTTTCTAGATTTTCCTTGTGTGCCTTTGTCTTCCGTTTCACTTTGCCTTGGCCTTTGTTTTCTGCTTTAACTTTTCTAGATTTTCCACCTTGTTCATCTACCAGTTAACATTACCCCCTCCTAGACAAGTGCCAGTCCCATGGCACTCACCATCGTAGGTAGCAGGCTTTGGCATGCACTGAAGACATGGGTGGAAGGGACATCGGTAGTTGTCGTGGAGGAGTGTTGGTGGTGGTGTGGAGGAAGGTTGTTGGGGGCACGTTGGTGGCCTAGATGGCTGGTGGTAGGGTTGTTGGATTTGGTGGTAGGGCTTTTATTTGTTGGGGATTGCACTGATGGCCAGCACAAGTGTTGGTTTGTTGGGGATTCTACACATGACGATTCTTGGCGGGCTTGCAGGATGATAAAGGATAAGAATTCAGAGTTGGGTGTTGATGAAGAGTGAACGACACTTTTGTTGGAGTCTTCAATACCTACAATTGAAAAACTCTCATAGGTAGTCTCTCCCTAAGGGTAGTGCTAGTCTTCTCTATCATGCACAAGACATAGTTCAATTAGTTTGGGAGACAGGTCGAACTCTAAGCAAGCTGAGAGTATTGTCCTATACTTGAGGACCCAAACTGTATATATATTTCGGTGCAGATATTATGTGAGTGCTCGTACATACTTAGATATTACGTAGTTAGAAGACCATGGGCTAGTTTCTCGTAACAATGTGTGGATGAAAAAAAGTTGTCCATGTTGAGAAGAAGTACACGTGAAGGTGTATGATACATCCTTTGCATTGTGACTGCAATACGTAGCATAATTGAACACAGGGACACCGCACTTTCGGTAGGCTGGGAGCTATTCGACTTGCTTGATGAGTACGGTGTAATTTTCATGGCCATTCATGTGGTGCTTACCACAATTGATTGCAATGGTATTAAGGCAGAGTGCAAGAGGGAATCATGCAAATGGGTCAAGGTGACAGGTCTAACCATAGGCGAGACAAGCTCCCTAGGTATGTCTTGCCCTTGATATGCCCTGAACAATTGTGGGTGATGCTAAAGGGCTAGGGGACTAGGGATGGAGCCAGCCGACCAAGGTCACTGGACATACCTAATTTGAAGACCCCTAGGTGCTATGCTGTGATTGTGGGTGCTTCGCATCTTTTCGTTGTTTTCTTTTCTTTTCTTTTCTTTTCTTTCCTTTCCCATTTTTTATTTTGTTTCTTTTTCTTGTTCTTATTTATTTATTTATTTATTTCTTTTTTTTTTGGACTTGCCTGAGTACAACCATTGCAATATGTTGAGGCTATCAAACTTTCAATGGGTTGGGAAATGTTAAGCTTCGAAGGCTCAGGAAATAGATATTACAGTTATGATTGTGCCCTAGCCTCGTTGTTAGAGAAGCAGTTGTTGAGATGGGGAGATACACTTGAGATATTGCAACCCTCTTTGGAACGTGCAATGTTGGTACAATTGAGATAATAGCTTCTGTGAGTGCCCGGCGTAGAGTGTAACCCAAAAAGAGGAAGTGGTTAAGATCATGCTTTGGGCCATGTGACATGGGCACTTGCACAGGTGATTTTCGCTTTCGACAGCGTGGCTTCGTTGCACTTTGGGCAGCGTGGATTTGTTGCGGCTCTTTGTGAGGTTGGTGATCTTGCGGTGACTTGGGCATTGAACACGTTCGCATGAAGACCTGCGTTGTCCTACATCCACTTGCCACTTCATGAGAGTATATGCAAGTCTCATGCATCAAGTACAATGAATAGATGCAATCATGTCAAGATATTACTTTATCAAAATCCTATGATGCTGATTCTGATGCATATTCCGGTGCTTGTTAAAGATGTGGCATATATTAGCAATAGGTAAGGAAAGTGTATACAGGTGGGGAGCCTGTCCCTTTAACCATTTAAAGACAAAAAGTTATGGCAGGATGGCCTTTGTTAAGCTACTTATATATCATAGGGGCTACTCTATTTGCATGAGGCGGGGTGAGTTCGAGTGGGTTAGGCGATTGAGGCTGTGCCGATGAGGGGCTCCTATGAGGCTGGGTGGGAAAAATGTCTGCCAGGACCCGAATGGTGTAGTCCCTGGCCACAACTGTTTCCAGAATGATTTTAAACAATGCATCAAATTCTTGCTTGCCTAGAGCTGCCCCTTCCTCTTTCGAGCACCTGGTGCCCGAGCATTTGGTAGGAGCCTGCATGACTGGTGTTGCCACACCCCGTGTGCTTCTTTGAGCCCTCGTCCTCTTAGCTTGGGGGGTTTTTGGCCTATGTCTTGGGTGGTGTGGTTTGGGGCCTCTTTTCGGTGCGTACCTCTTTAGAGTAGGCACGTAGCATTCTGGTGGGGGCACTAGTGCCTTATGTTCTTTTCTACGGCAGAGAGCTTCTGTCCATGCCAGCTGCACTATGTGGTCCATGACTGCTACCGTAGGGGGACCTGCAAAATGCAAACCAAGGATTAGGCCCCGAGGAAAGATAAAACTACTCGCATGGAAGGCATTATACATTGGGTTATCAAGCGTATATAATGAGAAGGGAAGAGGTGAGGCATGCAATGTTTGTTGTAGAAGGATGGCCCCCATGATGATGTTCATTTTGACTCCATCCATTAGTAGATCTTAGCTTATGCTATGTTGCGTGGACTGGTTGTCATGGAGTGGGGCAGGGCGCATCCTTGGAAGGATAGACCAGAAAGAGAAAAGGTGTAGAGAAAGGTACGGTGCTCCATCTACACCATCAGAGATGTTGGTCAAGGATTCCTTTGGCAGTAATGAGGGTTGCATGCCCTCCACCTGGAGGCGGGAATGGCCACACGACTTTTAAATGTGTGGTGAGAGGAGGACCTGAGGAGCTCAGCCTGTCAAACCCAACTCTTCTCCCTGTGCTTGACTATCATTGCTTGTGTGTGTTGATATTATCTATACAGGGTCACAAATATCATTGTGTATTTCTGTACATGTTTATGAATCCATGTCACTTCATGAGGATAAAAACCAATTGTAGAACTCTGGATTGTACTAGAGTGTGACACACGCATCCAGTACTCGTGCCGGCTTACTCAATAACGATAAATATTTTGCAACATCGAGTAGTATGGTACCTTGTCTGAGTCTACTGGCAACATGTAACTCCTCCTCAATGAGAACCTTATCAGACAGAGAGTTCTCTTGGCTAGTTTCAGCTAAGTTCATACCCCGAATGATAGTTAGCACACTCGAAAGGAAGTTGATACCACATAGGTTGGGTCTCTTTGAGACCGCCATTTGGCCAAGCGCTCCTCTGAGACCGTAATCTGGGCTCCTAGTTCAGCCATTGTAACATGACTTTCAAACCAATGTTTTTCAAATTGACTTTGACCCTCTGATTGTTGCTTTAGCTACTCTCTCTCTAAGATATTGGGTTGGTAGAGCACGTCATTGAATGTCACAGTTAAGTGTAGTTTGTCAGCTTCCTTGTTAGAGATGAGTCGCATGTGTTCATGCAGGAGCCTGTCATAGTGCTCGTCAAGATGTTCTTTCTCTTCCCAAGATAAGGAAAATGGCAAGTATTCTTCAAGTTGCTCCCTAGGGAATGCGCCCATGTCTGCAAGGACGTATACATGAGTAAATATCCTAAGTTTAGCATCCAACTCGGTTAAGCATTCTATGACACTTTTACATTCAACGAGGGCTTTCTCGATTGCTATCTCATGCAAGGTTCTAGGAGTTTGCCTAGGCTTTAGCATAGCTAGGGGCTCAGGCCTAGATGAGCAAGATTGGTCAACGCTAGGATTGCTTATTCTCTCAGGGTTTGTGCATTTTTCTTGAGGTTTTGCTACTACTGTGTCATGGTTCTCCTCGGGTGTGACTGGTATAGATTTGTCACCCTATTGTGACAGTGTTGTATCCACTTGGTCAATGTGAGTTCTGTTGTCAGTGGATTGAGTGTTACAAGCAACCGTTGATGGTAACAACTACTTTGATTTTTTAGAACACACGGATGTGTCTGAGATTTCGCCGCCATTAGGAGAGACATCAATGGGTTCATTGGTGGATGGACTCGATGCTTGATTCCTTAGCTCTCTAGCGCTCTTGGTCTCAATGTTCATGGGGTCCACAACCACCTGTAACTGATGTTGTTTTTACTATTTTACCCTCTTTTTCTTGGTCAGTGAAGGTGCATAAATCAATGACTCAGGGCAGTGAACTAGGTCAGTCATTGATGTGCTTGGTTGGGCCTCAGCTTTCCCCTTTTCTGGTGTGTCCTCATGGGACGTAGCTGCGACCTGTTGGACAACCTTGCTAAGTTAATTGGTCAGATGTGTCATCTCCTTGGCCACATCTTTGAGAGGTTTCTCCTCAAGCCTAGGCTTTAGGTGCTTTGGAGGTGCTGGAGTTGTCAAGGATGCTGGTTGCGGCATCTCCTCGATAGGTGAACTGCTAAGGACACGTTCTGCAAGGGGCATTGTCACGGCCAGGGGTTGTGACTATTGTGATCCCTGATTGGAAGTAGTAGTAGCTATTTCAGTGGACTGGCTATTGTTAGTAGATTACAGTGTCAAGTCCCTAGGGCGATTGGAAGTGGTCGTGTCTTTTGTTGCCCTTTGATCATTCACTTGTGTGGATTGAGCATGATCTAGTCACATTAGGCTTCACATGCATATCCTTGGGCTAAGAGCTACGGATGGTGTCATGTCCCACCTCTTGGACATTTGGAAGCTTAGATGGAGATAGAGATTGGGATTAAGAAACTGCACTTGATGACTGTTGTTGTGCTTCCTGTGTCCATTTAGGAAAAAAGGGTATAGGAGATCTGGGACTCTTAGGTGGACTTGGCACTGGCTGAAGGATTTGCTCGAGGTTGTTAGATGATTGTGCCATTTTCTTTATTGAGAAATTAGCCTTCTTACGAGCAGTGTTGTGCCTTTGGTGCTCATTATCCTCTTGGGAAGTCAAAAGCTCCTTGGACACTAGTGGTCTTTGTGCACACTCAATGGTTACGTCTGACATCTGCTTAATAAGCATGCTATGCTGAGGCTCTTTCTTTTGAACACTCATGTTTGGTTTCTTGCCCCGAGACTTGGATTTTCTCTTATATTTCCTCCTGTTCTTCGTTGCTTTTGATGCAATCTAGCCTTCAGCTGATAGAGGTGGTTTAGCAGGGGGTTTTGATACCCAAATCCATCGGTTACCTGCATAATACCCTTGAGCACATAGCAACGCTTTGGATATCCATCTCGGCATTGTATTGGCTCTCAATCGATGCCTTTGTCTATAAGGCTTAGGCTTCTTTTGGGGTCTTCTACAATATTTATAAGTCCAAAGCATATCCTTGGCATTGGTTCCGGATCTCCTTGTTTCAAACATGGCCTCACTCATCACTGGTTCTCATTATTCGACCTATGCTTGTATCAACTCTTCCAACAAGTCCTTGCTCTCGTTACTAGGCTTGACTATTATGTCAGCACCTTCCTTGCCTTTCCCTCGAGGTTCGATGAGGTTACCCTTGCTAAAGGTTGTGACTATCCTCACACCCGGTAGTATCAGTTGTATGCTCTGTGCTACATAGTCGGCCTCACACTTGGTTGCCCTTTTGAAGGGTCACCTAGGAGGGTTTCCTTCCCGTAATTAGCACTATTTGGAGGAACATGAAATAGGATAGGCAAGCTTTTAGTTTCAATTGTCACAAGGATTTTTCACCTCCCTATGAGTGCTTGTGGGTTTCCCGCATAAGGACTAAGAGTTGCATTAGTCGGTGTGAGCGTTGGTTGGCCTAGTAGGGTCCATGCTTCATAGGTCAAGATATTAAAATTTGCTCCTTCATCAATCAGAGCATCGATAGTGTGCTCTCTTTTCGTGGTGAGTTTGACCCTAAGATAAGCAAGTGGTACTATGTCTTCATCTTCCGGGTCTTGGCTTATAAATTTAAGCCTTCTAACAAATTCCCTTGAGTCCCCAATTGCACGACCAGATGTGGATTCTCCACTGATGTCTTGGATCGCCTGTGCAGTGCTATTCAAGGTGCATCTATCATTAGGACTGTCATATCTAGTCATCCTCGCTGTTGTAGCTTGATGTCGTTGCTTTCCGCTTTGACTAGATGTAGTACGAATGCAACACATACTTGTTTTTGTAGTGTGGCCTTTTTGCCCTTGTTGGCTAGATTGGCCCATTGAGGTTCTAGGGTCTCTGCTTCTTTCTGTTCGGGTATGGGCTTTTGGCTGCTCTTTTGCAAGTGAGAACCCATGCTCGTGTAGAGCCATTACTACACTAGAGTCCAATTAGGAGGACCTGTTCACGGCGCGGCTTCTCTCTCCAACCTACTTGGGGGAGGTGCGGAAAGGGCACAGCCCCCTCTATAATAAGGGTCCAGGGGGGTAGTGCCCTCGGCCCGCACGGCCATTATGGTAAATGCCATACGCGATTTGGAGGACCCTTTACAGACAAGTTTTGAACTACTTGCTCTAGATTTCAGCCCAGTGATAGATCTATAATATGGTTTTGGCTCTATATGGTCTCTCGATCAATTTCCGAGTCTATAAGTTAAAATTTGAAAAAATCCAAATTCGAGCCAATAGGTCCAAATTGCAGGGGGCGAATGCCCAATTTAGTCCATCCGAGGGCCGAGGGCCGAATGAGAAAGGGTCGAATGTAACTGGTCCAAAGTTATCTGAGGGCCAAGTGGCCGAGTGGACCGAGGGCCGAGTCAGGTGGGCCGAATCAAGTGGGCCGAGGGTCGAGTAATGAATTTGGCCAAGCCAAATGTCAACTTGTCCAAGTGGGGTTGAGCCGAAACGATAGGGCCAAGAGCCGAATTTTGACGTGTCCGAGTCGAGTGGTCCGAGTCAGGTGGTTCGATGGTAGTGGGCCGAGAGCCCATTCTGGGACTTGGCCCATAATCATGGTCACTCCAACAAGCCGAACGCGGCACGAATTTGGCCGGGTAACAATAAATCGCTCAAATCACACAATTCAGGTTATGGTCTATCATACATACCTCCAGATCAAAGCTATGGATGGAGGGGAAGAGTTGTATATACATGGAATAGCTAATAAACTCCAAAATGCAAATCGGCAACTAAATCAAATCCTCATGCCTTGTTATGACAACAGAAACCCTCATGCTTGTTTTTCTTCTTTTTCTTTGTTTTTAATACACCCAAATCACAAAGCAAATAACTACACTACTCCGACATGCTTTTCCAAATCCAAAAAACCAAAAACCTACTTGCTAAGGAGATCGGACCTCTTCAAACTCCCTCTCTTCCTACCTATCTACTTCAAGCACCAATTCGGGGAAAACCCTACTTCAATGCTTGATTCGAAGCGCACAAGCACTAAGGCTTGAATCCATTGGTCCTGGCAACGAAATCAAAATGCGGAAGCTTTCGCTCAACCGCCAAGACCCACAGACCGCTTATTGTTTCAAGTGTTTCAAGCCGAGCACTAATGGCTACCTCTCACATAACCGACGCACTGTCCATATCTACAAGTGTAGTGAGCTTACCTTCATGCCGATCGAGTTACCTCCTCTCTCGCGCACTCCGGTAGGTCCACGATCCAAGTGCAAGCTTCAAGTAAGCTCCATCATCAAGCTCCATGCTCTAAGCTCCATATCCGCAAGCAAGACAAGAGAAGAGAAAAGAAAAGAAGAAGAGATGATGCGCTTGCGCTCTTTTACAAAAGTATTGACTTGCGCTTTTCCTTGTGCGCCTTTCTCCCTTATTTGGGACTTTTCTGTGCTTCTTGTGTTTCTAGATTTTCCTTGTGCACCTTTGTCTTCCGTTTCACTTTGCCTTGGCCTTTGTCTTCTGCTTTATCATTTTCAGATTTTCCGCCTTGTTCATCCATCGGTTAACACCATGCACAAAAGTGATAGTCACTCTTGGGAGACGGCCATGCAGTCAGAGGATACGTGAGATTTGGTTTCTTTTCCTAGTGGCAAGCATGCTTTGCCATGTAAGTGGGTCTATAAGTTGAAAAGTACCATTGGATGTCCCAAGCTAGGATACAAGGCTAGATTGGTTGCTAAGGGCTTTAAGCATGAACCATTAGGGGCATTTTGAGGTCTCAAAAATGCCTTTTAGGAGATAGAAAGAGAGTGCTCTAGACCAATAGGAGCAAAGCCTCTGTAACGGAACTTTTATTTTGAAAAATGTAAAAATTATTTTACAAGAAGATATATATATAATAATATTACAAATTTGTATTATTAATATCTATTTTTAGCATCTTATATTCGTGATTATGACATTCTTTACATTAATGATATACAGTCCTGGCCTCTTTTATTTAATGATATATCTGAATTAATGATAATGACATGTTTACCCTAAATTCAAATTAGTAAAAATCTTGGCACATATTTCTTTCCCTCCTTTCTTTTGTCCCTCTCATGGTAGCCTAGTCTTCTCTCTCTCTCTCTCTCTCTCTCTCTCTCTCTCTCTCTCTCTCTCTCTCTCTCTCTCTGCTATGGATACAAATATTCGACCTTCAACAAGGCGTCCAAGCTCCAAAATCACTTCCATATCAGTATTTAACTCATTCCAAAAAGATGGAAGCAGGATTCCTACAATCATTAGCAAAGGCAGTTGGATCACCATGCAACAGGCAAAACGTGGGAAAAGGCGAAGATATAAGAGGTCGTTCATCTCTTCTTAGAAGGGTAGAATCTGAGATTTCAAGCTTGGAGTAAATTAGAATAGCATAAAAGAGGTTTTGGTGCAACATGTATTTATGTATAGAGAGCTATATTTGGAACCTGGAAGTTCAAATCTTCCAATGCATAAACCAAATTGTAAGGATTTAATTCTTAAAGTCTTTCTTTTCTTGAACTTGGTTTAAGGTTTTTCATTATAACATTTTTTCATTTGTCTTGTATATGTCTATCCCTCTAATCTTGAGGAATGGCAATCAATCCAGTCTATTGTTGATGTGATGCATGGCTTGATTGGAGAAGAGATGTACAAAGGTAGAAAGAAGACAACTTGTAGAGAATGGAATATTCTTCTATGAACATTCTTATATTGTCCCCATGAAGTGTAGCCAATGGGGATCAATATCCCCCCTTTCTTTGCTAGATTTTTCAAGCTTTGAGTGGACTTTGCCAAGTCCAGCTACTAGTGAGGGCTATAAATATAAAATATTTTCTAAGATATAGAAAGTATTAAAACCTAGTATCTCAAGTAGGCTAAGCAAAGTTACTTTGTTCATGCCTATTAATATATTTTTTGACTTCTTTTCTAATGCTGAGATAATAAAATCAAAGGCTATGCTTTCATTGAAGAGACTAACACATGATCATGTTATACAATTTTTTGATGAGGGATGGGACACTGGGACAAAAGGGAAAATTATATGTAAGATAGATCAAGACTCTATTGCTTGTAAATATATTATTGCTACTCAAAATTTCATCCTTAACTTTTATTACAGTAGATGGCATTATGTTGGTGGTAGTCTGGTTGCTTTAAACCAAAAACTTGATCATTTGAGCAAAGATCCTATAGTGGATCTTGATGTTTGGTACAACGAGGACATCATTCCAATTCTAAAGGTTAGATCATCATGTATGCTAAATCAAGTGAGGATAGATTTAAAAAATAAAGATATTGAACTACCATATTCATTTGTGTTCCAACTTCATAACAAACGAGTAAGTTTTTATTTCATATTATATTCATTTAGGTGTATATCTGATTTCACTTCTTGATTAATAAACATTTGTAACTTTTTTTCTCAGATATCAACGATGAGAGAGAAGAATATACAATGCAAGGATATTGAAAAAACTATCTATTTACTATCAATATAAAATACATGTACAAATTCTTGTCAGCCATCTCCATGACTTATACACAAGGGCTTACAATTTGAGGCAAAGCTTTTTTTTTTTAGAAGGAGCATCCTTTCTAGGAGTCCTTTTGCCTATCTTTGATGCTTTGGTTGTAGAATGCATAGCTTCACCTACTGTAGCTACATGCACCTCCTCTCCTTCAATGTCCAAGCCCCCACTTCTTGTCGGTTGTATACAATTGGTCATTATGTACTTCAAGAGCTTTGCTCTTATATACCAAATGTGCTCACTTGTATAACAATCCCTTGTAAACTATCATACATTTGAAAAAAAAACATTTTTAATTCATTGTTATTTTTTACAATGGACTATTTTGCAATAAAACTCTATCTTAAAGTTTAGTATGTTTCACATTACCTTTATAAGTTTATCATCATTGACATAAATAAACTGAACCAATCTTCTGGCATTTACAATTACTCTCCAGCACAGGAGTAACTATCATCCTGATGAGGACAGTGCAATGAACAAGAGTAACTTGTTTATGGTAGTTTTTAGAATAAATTTTCTTAGTATGTTCCAACCATATTAATCAAGAACTTACCGCAACTTGTCTATATTGCATTGTTGCAAGTAAGTTAGAAGGCATGGGAGGCCTTTTATCTAGCACTTCAATCAATCTTTTGCAAACTCTATACCAAAAAGGCAATAAAATTTAGAGTTATTACAAAAAAAAGATCAAAATATTTAGATTACCTGTAATAAAAAGATCAAAATATCAAGGAGGCCCTAGATTATATAACTTACAACTTGGCATTTCCATGGCTTCCTTTTATAGAATTGATGAGAAAACATTGCCTCTCCACACAATCTATTCCAATTAGGCTCCAATGAGAATTGAAAACAAAAATATTTCAATAATCTAGAAAAACAAGATCTCATAAAATCTTAAAAAATCAAATTAATTACTTTTCATTGTATGGAATTAGAAGAAGCTCTAAAGATTCAAATTCAATTGAATTGAACCATTGGTCAAAAGCACTTGTATCAAGCTCACTCCTCATGTAGTATGAGATGGATGGATCAAGAACCTCAATCTTTTGTTGTATATCAAAGGGGAGCTCATGTATTACACAACTAGCAAAGGAATGGAGATAGTAAGCATCAACATGAAAGTCTATTGCTATAAAAATATGGTGATTTTAAACAAATTTGGGTAAACTATACCTCATCCCAACAAGAACAATCGAGTCATTTACTTCTCTCCCTTTATTTTGGAGAATTTGAACACAATCAAAGTCTAAAAACATCATATCAAATCTCTTGTTAATATCAGTATAGGTAAAAAGCAAAAAACATTGATGCCCTTAGGGTCAGCCCTTTCAAGAGGGGTAGATAAATCCTCTTCAAAAGATGAGAGATTTTCTAATTTCTTTTCTTCTTCCTTCTTTCTTTTAAACTCCCTCCATTTATCTCCCTGCTCTACTGTGGCCTTTTCCTCTTTCTCATGCTGTCTTGTGTCATTTTCATGTGTAACATCTTCAACATTCAGACCAGTATCATTTTCCTTATTTCTATATGGAGGCACATTTAAAATATTGAAAGCCTTAACATTAGAAAGAGAGATTGGCTCAAGGACCTTTGAAAACATGTATCTCAATCTCCCGAGAATAATCATGTCTTTTTCCATAAGCGTAAGCCTATGTGCATGAGCCGCACATATATAAGAATTTTGGAAAAACTCAATCAAAAAATCTTATGTAGCCTCCTGAATATAGTTGAGACCTAGCCTAGTCCATCTAAAACTCTATAGACTATGCTTGCCACAGATTTCTCTGACAAGCCTTTGAAAAGACAGCTTTGTAATTGCATTATTTAGAGCCTTCATTGCACTTCTAATCTCCTTAAGGCACCTAACATGCTGTGAGAACCTTCTTCTTGGCTTTGATTTCCTTGAAAGTTTGGAAGGCTTGGAGGACTAATGTATCTTTGAAGCAAGACCTCTAGGATAAACTTTCTGCTTTCTTGCAGTGGACTTTATTCTAGCCATCTAGAACATTTAAAAAAACAAATAATACTAACAAATTAGGAAAGATATCCTAATATCTCATATCAATATATCTTCAATCACGAAGCAGCAGGCAAACAGTAATCACAAAGTCTAAATACAATCTCAATAAAATGGTACGAAGACATATGAAACATTATTAGGCCTTGAAGACAGAGAGAACTCAACATCATATCATGTTTCACATGGCACAAGGGAAACAATGCAGGCTCAAAACAGATGAAACGCAATATGGCCTTACTCGGAGAAAAGAACATAACACCATTCGCCTTTCATACGTCACATGACAAACACGGCAATCCTAGTTGTGTTCAACTCATCTACCATTGCACATCATATTTACTACATAATCGAAATTTATCCTTAACTCAAGCTAACATGAGATATTTTTTGGCTATGCACTCTTACCCATTAGTATACAATGAAACAAACTTGATTCATGAAGGTGAGTTGGATCTTTTTCTTGGTATGGAATTTACAATTTTGTTGATTGAGAAGCAACAATATAGTGTTAAGGAGGTGGAGTAGTTCATGAAGTCACTCCCCACTTTTAGAGAAAGGTATCCATGCCCTGGGGTTGTCCATTAAGACATGCTAATGATCCTACCTATCATGTATATGGCTATTTATGAGGCATGACATTAATGAAGAATGAAGAATTCTATTGTCATTGCATTTAGAGCCATTGGAACATCCTTGCCTCTGATTGTCCTCAATCTCTCCCCCATTGCAACTCAAACCCTAGCATGCACAGCCATAGCCAACTATGGATCTACCTCCCTATTCTCATTCACAACTCTTAATAGGCATATCCATAGCCATTTAGGGGATCTACCTCCATTTTCTCATTCATAGCTTTCAATAGGCACATTCTATGCTTTCAATTTACTACATAGTCGAAATTTATCCTTCAAAGTTCTATAAGTATGGCTTTAATGGACAAAAGAAACCTAGCACCCATGTTACAATAGAAACTTGTAGGCCTTAGTTGTATGAAACACTAGGAGACATCATGTGGACAAGAGAAACCTAACACCCATCGCATTGCATACGTTTGGCATTTTTGGGGATGATTTCATAGGAGTGTTCAAGTGATTCAGAACTTACTCATATTTAAGAAAAAAAACTTACATTCTTGAGTGCTGAGTGCATATGCTGTCGATGAAACCTTCTTTGGTACCCTTGCATGGAATGCACGGAAGAATAATTTTGTACTACGATCAAATTAGCATTGTGTTCGTGTGGTTGAGCATAGAGAGGGTTTTGTCTTTGAAAAAACTCTTGTGTGGTTTAGAAATTGGGTTTAAAATGATGTTGGTTTACACATGTGGCTGTTGTAATGCATAGTTAATTTCACACGTGCGACTGAAGACTATTTTGCCTGGGAAGTTGTTCCATGTGTCACTTACTTTTTCGGCATGATAGTGCTTTTATAGCTCTAATTTTTAAGTTTTTTCCTTTTTCTTTTTCATTTAAAGCGAAAATCCTCCGAATTAGTTCAGCAAACTTTTTGATCAAACGTGTGGTGATCGTTGGCATATATATATGAACACTTAGGTTCGGGTATTTCTCTCATGTATCTTGTCTTGTCTTCGACTAGCTTTTTATCTCATAAGCATCACAAGCCAAACCAAGCATATGCTTACAAGAAACCATTTATTCTCAGGAGCAAGGCCTGGAAATATCAGGTATCACAGTTTTCTTAATATTTTTCTCTGCAATCTTGAATTTTGAGGCATTGAAGATGTTAGTTGGTTTAAAAGGAAAAACATACATTAGGGACTTTGAAATTATGTATTGGTTTTACTTTGTTTTTCTAGAAATATTGATCTAGTAAACATGTTAAATGATGGGGTTTTGATGATCTTGAGGCATTGTTTTGTTCAAATTTTCCAGATGTATAAAACACAAATTCTTCAAGTTTTTTTATAAGTTACGTGTGAAACACAATTTTGTGAACTGTGAGGCAGTCTAAATCTTTTTTTTTTTGTGTTTCATGAGTTGAAAATGTTAAACAAAGTTTGATCGATGACACTTGGAATTTCATGCTTTCTCTACTCTATCATTTTGGTCTGATAAACATGTAAAATGATGGGGTTTTGATGTTCTTGAGGCATTGTTTTGTTCAAATTTTCCAAATGTATAAAACACGAATTCGTCAAGTTTTTTATAGGTGACATATGAAATGTGATTTTGTGAACTGTGAGGTGGTCTGAATCATTTTTTTTGTGTTTCATGAGTTGAAAATGTTAAACAAAGTTTGATCGATGAGACTTGGAATTGCATGCTTTCTATGATGCATAAATTTTTAATTCATTTATTTTATCTTGTATTTCCTTAATTTTCTTAGCAATCTTTCTTTAGTCTACTATATATGAGAAAATGTGGATTTGTATATTATGACCCTTATTTTTGTTTTCTGGATTTTCTTTTATGAGTAATTAGGATGACTAAAAGGAAGTTTTCATTAGAGGGAATGGAGGAGGATGATTGTAATATATTAAATATATATATATTTAAAAAAAATTCGCCTTCGCAGTGGCGCATCGAGCTAGAGCGTCGAGGGGGGATAGAGGAGCCAGCAAGCTCCTCGTTGGAGCTTGCTCGGCTCCTTCAACATGCATTGAGACACGTCGAGGGGGGAGGATTCCCTCCCCTCCCCTATAAAAGTAGGGGTGGGCGGTTGAGATATGTAGGCCAGGAGAGAGTAGAAGGAAGCTTTGGCGCTGCTGGTGCTACTATCGAGGGAGATCGAAGACAAGGAGAAGCCGCCTGGTGCTACCGAGCTGCCACTGCCGCCTATCACCTCTAGCCTATCTCCCTACGGCGCCATCGTCGGCCACCGGCAGATTTTTCCACTCCCATCGTCGCCAGATCTTTCCCCCTCCTGTCACGTCGGATAAAGGAAGCTTCCTTGAAGAAGCTTCCTAAGGGGGGGGGGGACTAATTAAGCCCCCTTTCACCCCCTCATATCCCTTCTACTCCATAAATTCCCCCCCCTCCCCCGGTTTTTTTTAAAACCCTCAAGTTCCCCTTCCTATACCTTTCCTTTACCCTTTCACCCCCTCCCGGTTCTAACCCTTAGAAATCTTTTTCACCCCCGCAACGGTCCTAAGGCCTTAAACCCTTCCCAAGGGACGTTAGACCCCCACAACCCTTGGCCTCATAACCCATAAATTCCCCCCCATGCCTAAATCTATAATTCCCTTCTTATGTTGAAACCTCGTGTTTTTCTCCCCTCATATTCTTTTTTTCTTAACACAACCCCTAAGCCTTTCTAACCCCGTGTTCCCTTTTTCTTACACACCCTTTTCTCTCTTCCCCCTACTATAAGCCTTCACCCTTCACCTTTCCCTCTCACTCCGTGTTAAAATCCCAAAAACCTTTACTACTCTAAAAATTCCCTTTCTATACCTTTTACCCCAAGCCCAAAGTTCTCCAAAGGTTCATGTGGTTGTGAAGCTACACTCATCCATAACCTTTTTGCCGTGTAGGGCCTTCTTAGGCTTTATAAATCTTTCCCTCTCCGAAGAAGATAAGAACCTAAAGGTCTTATTATTTCTTCTCGTGGTCAATCATTTAAACGGCTCCTTGCATCGAAAGAGAGACGGTGGAAATCCGAAAGAAAGAGTAAAAGCTGCCTTCATGTTCGAACTGCGATGCCACCTAAGAAAGTCCAAGGAGTACCTGCGGGAGAGTCATCTCCCGGTATCCATGTGGATATCTCACCCCAAAACCAGGTTTTTTCTTCTTGGTTTTATATCGGTTTTAATTTAATCATGCAAGATGAATTGTTTGGGATAAGATATATTTTGTCCTAGTTATTTATGATGAAGGAGTTTAGTTTAATTGAACATGCAAAAATGATAATATAATAAACATAGTTTCCTTCAAATAGCATCATGCTTTGAAACGAATTACGAGTGAGATTATCTACCTACTATAGTAGTATATTTCGGTTAAATCTTGAAGGTATAAAAAACTGCATCTTGCACTATTAACCCTATTCTTTTTTTTGCAATGAATCATCATAGAAGATGAAAATTCATGAAAGGTTTCTTACGTTGCTTGAACTCTAGAAAGTTATTATCGCTAACTGTATATCTTAGCAAGGAAAAGATTGTTTATTTGGCATGAGTTTTGTTCGCAAGGGGAAAAGGAAGATTACTTGAATTTATCTAACCTCGATGCAATAAAGTTTAGGACTGAAAAATCAATTGTCACATAGATAGCAAATCATGCCTAGGTGATCTCGTTATTACATTCTAAAAGTTAACCGAATTAATGTAAACTTAGAAATACCTATACTGCGAAATATGCATTGGGAATAATTTAGAATCCAGAGAAACGTTTATACTTTAAAATACTTGCCCACCTTCCCTGATTGTAGGGTCAATAAATTCGTAAATGAAAAGGAACTAGGGTTTGTCCCTGAAGTTCTTAAAAAGAGACCCTAGGTCCGACAGCTTAAAGAAACTAAAACGGATTATTTCATCGTATATTACGATGCAGGACTTGCACAGCAAGTACGATGTCATATAGTCTTGTGATTGATTCACAAGAAGAAAGGTTAAATACCTTCAACAAGGATGGCGAATCCTTACGCAAGTTATCTTGCAAAAGGATGTATTCTTTGATATCCTTCTAAATAAGGAAAGTTAAAAACCGGAAACTAAAGTATCCAATGAACTTTAGGGTTGAACAAGTTGGGTTAATAAGGAACGCCCTAACCCAGAATATAAGGGATCTTGCCAAGTTGCAAGACACCTTGGAAAGAGTGCTGATGCATTCGAAAAGAAAGAATCATTCCTTAGCAGTTTACCAACAACAAGATCGATTAAATGGAAATGTTTGTGCTTGCTAGAGATTTTAGAGCACTGTTTGATTTATGAATTATAAATTAAATGAATATCTATACTTCAAGTTGAAGGCCTGAAAGGAGAGGTAGCTTCAGTTACGCCCGACTGCCTGCCTGACCCTAACCAAGGGGGTTGTTGACCGTGCCGGGAACGTGGACCGAACCCGTCGCAAGAGGTCTCTCCATTGAGCTCTACTTGGAGCAGGAGGACGCTTGGGTGCCAGGGGGCTCTGACCGTAAATCCCTCGCTTTTCGGGTCCTGCACAAGAGGCTAACGTGACTCGGGATTGGATCTCGAGGCCCGCATACTAGTCTACGGGAAAAAGCTTGGATTAGTGATCCATGTGGATTACTGGAAAGCCTTCGGGCGAATTATGGACAAGCCTACAGGCGGAACTCCTTGTATTTCAAAGATAAAAATGATGATATGTTAATAAAGAACTTGTTTGATATTGTTTTTCTATGTCATGTGATAAGATTACGTGAAGGAACCAGTGCTTAACGGATTAATTAAAGAAGCTGATTGTTACATGTCAAATTAATGTGTTAGATAATTACATAACTAAAACAAACCGAGGAAAGTGCGGAGGATGGGCCATAGGCCCATCCTACCGTTGGGTGGTCCCGGTTAGCCGGAAAATTTTCTCAAAATCTCGAAGAACAACGGAATGATCGTCAAAGAAAATGAATAACGAAAGCGATGACCTAGAGTTATGTCTTAACCGATTTACGCTGTTTTAGGGGAACGGAATGGGACTATGCCTTATGGCAGAGAGGTTGAGCTTTGCATCCCTCTCGTTTCCCATTCTCCTTGAACCAAGTGCAGCGTAAATCCACTTCGGATCTGGTGTTTCTGCGTAAAGTAGTCCGCTTGGGTCCAACACTAGTTGCTGTTAGATAATGACCAATCAGGATAACCCTAATTCCGGTCGATCCTAAGTGGGAATGGCCAGGATACTTCCACTACCTGGCAGACGTGGGAAGACTTAGATCGCAAATCCCGTAACATTCCATGGGAGTGACGGGCAGAGCTTTCTAGACATCCTTCTCGATGGATTGCTAAGACGTGTCCTAGATGATACTAGTGGACACGTTACAATGATCTAGAGGTCACTTGTGATAAAAGGCTATTTAATTTTCTTCATGCAGCTAGAAATTCATCTAGATTTATTTACATGAGAGGTATGCTCAATGTTCCCTTTGATTTGTAAAAGCTTTTAAAGGATCTTGAAGATAAACTGAAGGATTTTAAGGTGTTTTATGATAGACATGTGGAAGGCCTAGAGATTGAGGGATTTGTCCATTATAGCGATGTAATGAAAGCTTCTAATGTTGCTAGAACAACTTTGCAAACAAGGTTTAGCCTTATTGATGAAGAATTCAAGAAGTGGAAAGCGGGTTCCTTTTCCATCAGAATCAACAACAATGTCTTCTTGTACAGAAGGATGTTGGATTTCTTGTATATCCTCAATATATGGATTGTTGTTCTTCATATACAATACAAGAGAAGAAGATGGAGGATATTGCATGCAAAGACAAAGAAGTTGAAGAGAAGGATGAAATGTTTCAAGAGGATATTGAGAACCAGCCACATTTTGATGAGCAGACAGCCAAGATGGCCAAGATTCCTTATGTAGTTGATGCCATGATGGCCATTCATCCTAACATAACATTTGCAATAGGAGTTGTGGCACACACTATACGGCTATACTTGGTAGATGGTAGTGGGATGCCGTCAAGGGTATCATGAGGTACTTGAAGGGCATAGGAGCTATGTGCATTTATTGTGGTAGCTAGGATACGTGAGTCATGGGATACACTGACTTGGATTATGTAGGACATGCAGACAATAGGAAGTTTACCTCTGGATATGTCTTCATCTTTGCTAGAGGTGTTGTTTCTTGGATGTCTAGGGTGTAGAAATGCATGACCCTTGCAGCTACCGATACTTACAAGGAGACTCTATGGTTAGGCCATCTCATGTCATACCTTAGCATTACTAATGCACTCCCTACGTTGCATTCAAATTAGCATTACCATTTTATTCAAGAGGTCATAGAGGACAAGTTCATTGAGCTTGTTAAGATCTCAACTGACCAAAATCCTATAGATGTGCTCACTAAAAGTCTCTCAGTGGAGCATCTTTCCTTCCTTAGGAAGTTGATGGGCATTGGATGAGATAACGTCTTTCCTCATCCCATTGTTCTTATGCACATTTACACTTTGTGGGAGGTTGTTTGGGGTAAAGGTGCCTATGGCTAGTTGCACATGTATACTACAAGTAGCATGTGCCCATCATGATCACTTCATTCTTTATTCTTTCAGTTATATTTAAATAAAGGAAAGGCTGATCACACATTATGATTGTTGGCGTTCCCACATCTTCTCTCTCTCTCTCTCTCTCTCTCTCTCTCTCTCTCTCTCTCTCTCTCTCTCTCTCTTCTCTCTCTCTCTCTCTCTCTCTCTCTCTCTCGCTCTCTCTCTCGCTCTTGCTCTTGCTCTTGCTCTTGCTCTTTCTCTTGCTCTTTCACCATAGCTCTTGTTTTGCTTCATTCTTCCACTTCAAGCCTCACTCCCTTCAGTGCATCTATTGTTAGTTGAAGCCTTGCAACCCATTTGACAAGAGATCCCTTGTTCAGTGTGTGGTGGCCCACATTTTGTATCTTTGAGGTCACTACCAAGTTGTGAATGGCCAACCTCCATGAGGGAAAGCCTCCATGGCCTGGTGGTGGCTCTCGTCCCATGTAATTATCTCTCAAAGTCACCACCAAGTAATGTGCGTCTACCCACTACCATGGAAAGCCTCCATCACTAGGAGCTGACCATGGTCGTGTGTTATTGTCTTCAATGGTCACCATCAATCAGTGCATGCCAATCCATTGTGAGGGAAAACTTATATCACTTGATGGTGGCCCTCATTCCCTATTATTGCTTTTGAGAGTCAACACCAAGTAGTGTGTTGTTGCTAATTGAAAGGCAATATTCTCTATCACTCGGTAGTGATTCTCTTTGATCTTTAGTTCAAGCCTCATGCCTCCATCTTGCTCAAGGTAGATAGGATACCAGGCTCACCAGGTAGTGCTTGGATAACTACACAGGATAGAAAATCACAATGTAGCGTACAATACCATGCCTGCGCTTCCAAAGATTGGTTCACAAAATGTGTGAGGAATGGGGAATTGATATTACATGGATATGTCTACAATTCTATCTCATCAGGAGATTGTAGAGGACTTCCTCGTGGAGTTTTCTGAGGACATATTTTCTTTGTAGCCTAGCTCACTCGAGATCCTGCCTAGATATTTCCATAACTTATGCCACTTGTAGTGATGGTATGATAGACTAATGAATCTTGTTGATATCTCAAATGGGTGCATGTGGGAAATTTTTTTCATCTTGCCTCTTCATCATCAATGAACTAGGTCAAGATCCCCTATCCCACATGAGAGGGACACATACTTATAGAGGGCATGAGCATTGGCCCAATAGGTGGTTGAGATCCAGATGCAACCCCACTACCAAGTGCCTCTAGGCCTTGCCCCACTACCCTAATTCCCATAACCCTGACCCCCTCCAAGATGAGCCTTACCACCCCAAGCCCCTCCATTTCCTGCCCCTCGAGCCTTCTAAGATGAACCCCATCACTCTGAGCCTCTTTAGGTTCTAGCCCTCAAGGCTATCTAGGACAAGCTCCTCTCTAGGAGGAGCCCCTTAAGGAAAAGCCCCTCCAGGTTGAGGTTATCGCCCCCCAGACTAAGATTCTCTAGACAACATAACCCCATAATGCTTTCTAGGATAAGCACCTCCAATCCCATGAGCCCCAACTCCACGACACCAAGTCCTACGACAGCCTCCATGAGGAGTCCCTCTAGATGGAGCCCCTCAAGGACAAGCCCCTCCACACTGAGCCTCCCAAGGCTGAGCCACTTCAAGCTGAGTCTTCTACCCTCTCCTACCTTCTTATACCTTTGCTTCCACCTTATCTCCTTGATACCCCACATTTTGGATGGAGGATGAGCTCACCCTTGATAAGGAGCTCAACCTCATTCTCAATGAGTGTGAGATGGTGATGGGAGAGGTAGTGGCCCTCACCTGGGTAGGTGTACCCTTGAGAGGGGAGAGACATGTTGTGGAGCTAAATGGCATTGACATTGGAGTCCTTTCTTGCCCTAATGATGAGGAGTAGGCCGAATCTATGATTCTATCTCTCTAATAGTAAGTTTTCACTATTTTTTTTCTCAATATCTCAATCCTTGATATCATTAGTACCTTTTCTTAATAATATTTTTTTAATCCCTTGCATTTGAGAGCTATGTAATATCATTGTTTCCACCAGAGATCCACATATTCATATATTGTCTTGACTTGCTACTACTATCATCCTCTACAAGATGAGGATGTCTCATGGATGGACACTTTGAAGTAGTGGAGTTACATGTCGAACAATGATGTGTGAGTTGTTTTCATTTTGTATCATCACTAGTAATTTCTTGATTAAATAGCATTGCTTGCTTATGTAGACCTAGTTCTTTTATCTTTGTTTTGGTAATTTATATTTTTTTATGATTGAATAGGCCTCATTGGAGTTTGATATTGCACGTTATGTATCAAAAAATTTATTATTTTACAAATACTATTGGTAGGGACTACCATGATAGTCCCCTGTTATTGTCTTTAAGAGTCAACACCAAGGAACGTGTTCATAAGTGATAGTCAATATTCTCTATCACTCAATAGTGACTCTCTTTGCTCTTTGGTTCAAGCTTGATGCCTCCATCTCAAGAAAGGCACATAAGATACTAGGCTCACCAGGTAGTGCTTGGAGAGCTATGCCAGATAGAAAATTACATGTAGCCTGCGATATCATGTGCCTGCACTTCCAAAGATTGGTTTACAAAATGTGTGAGGAATGGGGCATTGATATGAGATGGATTATGTCTACAATTCTATCTTATCAGAAGATTGTAGAGGACTGTCTCATGGATTCTTTTGAGGATGCATTTTTTTTGTAGCCCAACTCATAGGGGATCGTGCCTAGAAATTTCCATAGTTTATGCCACTTGAGGCTAAGGTATGGTAGACTAATGAATCTTGTTGATATCTCAAATGGGTGCATGCGAAAACTTTTTTTCATCTTGCCTCTTCACCATCAACAAACTAGGTCAAGATCCCCTATCACACATAAGAGGGACACATACTTATCAAGGGCATGAGCATTAGCCCCCAATAGGTGACTGAGATCCATCAGACACAACCCCACTACCCAAGTGCCTCCAAGCCTTGCCCCACCACCATGATTCTCATTACCCTAAGTCCCTCTAAGAAGAACCTCTTGATGCCCTCCAGGATGAGCCCTACTACCTTGAGACCCTCCATGTCTTGCCCCTCGATCCTTGTAGGATGAACCCCACCACTCAGGCTCTCTAGGTCCTGACCCTCAAGGCTCTCTAGGATGAGCCCCTCTAGGAGAAGCCCCTTAAGTGTTGAGATGGCAAGCTCAACACGTGGGGACATTGATGATAGACCGCTTGGCTAGATGGGTCCGCACATCTACACTTAGCATGTTGGTGGTCATTATGATACTCACATGGCCACTAACTTATCACTTATTATATTTAGTTTTTTACACCTACCTACAGCTGGAAAAGACATAGCGCTAGTCGATTAGTGTAGTTGGTTATGCACTGTTTGACTTAGTAGGCCACTTTCCTTTATGTTGTATCTTTTCTACTCTTTGTGTACATTGTATAGTGCATGGAAGAAGAAGAAAAAACCAACAAGAAAACGTTTTGGCCTCCATCTCTCTTCTTGTGTTCTTGAGTGAGCTTCCTCTTGTGTATATAGTGTGTGTTTGGTGCAACAGCTCAAGCAAGTCCTCCCATCACGCAATTCTGGACATGGTATCAGAGCCGCGCCACTGAGAGAGGCTGATTTTGAAGTTTGAAGTGAAGGAGAAGAAGCAAGGTTTGAGCAAGCAAGCAACAGATAAGAAGCTCTCCCATTCTTCCACTCTCTCTCTTGGATAGTGCATGTGGAGGTACCGGAAGCAAGGTGAGCAAAAATCTCAGATTGCTGTGAGATTTGGTGTGCAAGCAGATCACTGTATATTTTGCAGTTAAGCCCTTTAGGGCTTAGCCGCAGTTATTTTGGGCGTCTGAGGCTGTTTTAGGCCCCGTTTTAGAGCCGCAAGGTTGCATACAGCAATTTCACGGTACACTCAGATTTCGACTGTATTGATCGAAAAGTGGGTGCGCAGGTTACAAATTGTGAATTTTTAATTTTTGAGGTCTTTGCAGGAAGAAAACATAAGGTTTATCTGCAAACAGGTTGCAGATTATATGTACTATTGAGCAATCAATGAAAAAGGTTGCTTTATGTATTATTGTGCACGTGTTGTGAAAGATTGCAGAAGACTAGCTTGTTGTGTTGTATCCTTGTTTGTGATAATGGCAGAGAACAATGGAAATCCCATTATTGAGAAGCTCGACAAGAACAACTACCCTTCATGGAAGTTCCGTGTGACGAACTTCCTTATTGGAAAGTGCCTTTATGAGTTTGTCTCAGGTGAAGAAAAGGAGCCAAAGCTGGGTATTTCTCCGACTGCAGATGAGTCAAAAGCATGGAAAGAGTGGAATGTGAAAGACAAAAAGGTGATGTACTGGCTATCTACAATCATTGATAATACTATGCTGGGACATATCACGAATGCAGAAACTTCACAATGTCATGCAGCTTGGACAATTTTTGAGAGTATATTTTCAGTAAATACAAAGGCACGAAAGATTCAACTCAAGCAAGAGTTGAATGCCTTGAAGAAAGGGAAAATGACTGTCAATGAGTATGTATTGAAGGTGAGGAGCATTGCAGATGCCTTAGCAGCGATTGATGCAATGCTGGATGATGTTGATTTGGTTTCATCCACTCTGAGTGGCCTTAACAATGAGAAGGCATGGAAATCATTTGTTACTTCAGTATATGTACGAAATCCATTTCCAGGCTTTGATGAGCTGATCTCTCTCATGCTTACTGAAGAGATCAATATGCAGGTGATTCGTCTGAAAGAAATGGTGAACAGGTCCAAGCATTTTACTCAAGTTCAGGAAGGGGACGTGGAAGATCCTCTTTGAGGGGCCGTGGTATGGGACGTGCTGGTGATAACCAGCAAAACAGGTTCAATCAACAGTTTGGTGAAATGCAGGTTTTTGGAGGTAGAGGAAACTTTAGAGGCAAGGGGAGCTCTAGAGGAAGAGGTGGATGGCAGAATAGAGGATCTGGAAATTCTACTATTGTTTGCCATTATTGTGGAAAAACAGGCCATATTATAGCCCATTGCTATGCAAAGAAGGATGATATTCGCAGTGGTAAATTGCAGCAAGGAAACTATGCATCGTCTTCATGACGGAATGAAGACAAAAATGAGCGTCTGTTTGTTATGCAGCATATGATGAATGCAGTTACAGGAAAGGGGACACATGATGATGTATGGTATGTCAATTCAGGTGCATCTAATCATATGACCAGTCCTGTTGAATGGTTTGGAGAGATGCAGGACTTAGAAAACCTAGGTTATGTGCAGATAGGTGATGATTCATGCCACCCAAATTCACACATTGGAAAGGTTCCCTTGTCCTTGTATGATGGCCAGACAAAGAGTCTGACAGATGTATTACATGTGCCATCAATTACAAAGAATATTGTATCTTTTGGCCAAATGGTAGAGCAAGGATTGTAGGTCCCATTCAATGCAAAAGGTTGTTTTGTAGAAGACTTTAATGATAAGTGCAGGTTGGTCGCAAAAGGAAGTAGAGTTGGCCGAATGTTCACTTTAGATGCTAGAATTCTTGCAATGGATGCTGCTATGTATGCTAAAGAAAAATAAGTAGTTGTAAATATTAAAATATGGCATAAATGTATTGGACATGCAAATGTGCAAAGGTTGAAATTAATGTAGTCCAGAGGATTGGTTACAGGGTTGCCTTCTTTTAGAGTTGTAGAATTGCATAAAGTTTTTGAAGCATGCTAGTTTGGTAAGCAGCTAGACAACCCTTCTCACATGATAGAGAAGTGAGCAGAAATATACTTGATGTAGTACATACAGATGTTTAGGGGCCTACACAGAATGTATCTCTTGGTGGCAACAAATACTTTGTCACATTTATTGATGACTATTCAAGGAAGTTATGGGTATACTTTATGAAGGAAAAAAGTGATGTGTATGAGCACTTCAAATCTTTTAAGGCAGCTGTTGAAACAGAAACAGGCTTAAAAGTAAAGTGCTTGAGATCAGATGGAAGGGGAGAGTACCTCTCTAATGAGTTCAGTGGCTTCTTGAGGACTCATGGGATAAAGAGGCGATTTACTTGTGCAAGTATACCCCACAGCAAAATGGTGTTGCAGAAAGAAAAAATAGGCATATTGCAGAAGTTGCACGGGCATTAATGGCTGAAAATAATATGCCCAAACATTTTTGGTCTGAAGCTATCCATATTGCTGTCTACATTATGAACAGAACTCCCACAGCTGCAGTTCATGGGATGACTCCTGAAGAATGCTTTACTGCCGATATATCACACTTGAAATTATTTGGCTGTGTTGCATACGTTCATGTGCTAGATGAGCTATGGAAGAAGCTTGATCCAAAGGCAGAAAAATGTGTTTTTATTGGATACTCTTTAAAGCAAAAAGGGTATCATTGTTATAAGCCTGTCACAGGTGAGTTCAGAGTGAGTAGGGATATTATCTTTGATGAGATGGAAAGTTGGTATACACTTGTTGGTGATGTTTTGGATGATGATAATGATCACGATAGCTATGTGCAGAAAGATAAACAAGAATCACGGAGTCTTAGTGGACCAGAAACATCATCTAGTACTATACCTACAGTGAGCCCTTGGTCTGGGAGACTAAGGAGTAGCCCCACATCTTCAGGTGGATCTATAAGTGTTGCAGGGAAGGACAAAGGAAAGAAAAAAGTGCTGGATGGTAATGATGCATCTACTAGTCATTTAGGATTTGATGGAGATTCTAGTGGTTGGGAGAGTTTGGATGATGAGCTTGGCATTCCTTCAGTCAGGATGCAAGGTGTACAAAGAGCTCATAGTAATGTAAAGGCTCCATTGAGTGATCCGGTGGTACATAGATCTAGTAGGGTTAGAGCTCATAGTAATGTAAAGGCTCCATTGAGTGATCAGGTGATACACAGATCTAGTAGGGTCAGATACCCTGTTAAAAGATTTGGTTTTGAAGGTTATGTAGCTCACCATTATGCTTATATGGTGAAACTAGTTGAGGATGTTGAGCCCACCTATTTTGAGGATGCTATTGGTCATGCTCATTGGGATGCAGCTATGGATGAGGAGATGGCTACATTAGAAGCCAATAAGACTTGGGATTTGGTATCCTTACCTAAGGGTAAGAAAACTATTGGCTGTAAGTGGGTTTACAAAGTCAAGCATAATGCAGATGGTTCAGTTAGTGGGTATAAGGCTAGGCTGGTTGCAAAAGGCTATACTCAAACATATGGCATAGATTATGACGAGACATTCAATCCAGTTGCTAGGATGGCAACTATTAGGTGTGTGATTGCCTTGCAGTAGCCAAAGATTGGAGTTTGCAACAAATGGATGTTAAGAATGCCTTCTTGAATGGTGAATTTCAAGAAGAAGTGTATATGGAGTAGCCAGCAGGTTATGAGAATTTAGAGCATCCTACATATGTGTGCAGGTTAAAGAAGGCGCTCTATGGGCTCAAGCAAGCACCTAGAGCATGGTATGACAAGATTGGAGAGTATCTTGTCAATATTGGATTTTGTATTTCTAATGCTGATCACTCACTTTATGAAGATGCAGGTTTTGTCATCATAGTCATCTATGTGGATGACTTGATTACTACAAATGAGAGTGACAATGGGATTGCTGAAGTTAAGAACTTCTTGAAGAAGAAGTTTGAGATGAAAGATTTGGGTGAGCTAAGATACTTTCTTAGTATTGAGGTGATCAGATGTAATGATGGTATATGGCTATCCCAAAGGCAGTATGGCTTGGATATGCTATCCAAGTATGGTATGACAGCATGCAAGCCTCTTTCAGTACCATTGGAGCAAAATGTGAAGTTGAGTGCTGACGTTAGTGATGAGATAGAAGACCCTACTATGTTTAGGAGGATAGTAGGGAGTTTGATTTACATGACTATCACAAGGCTAGACTTGAGCTATGTTGTTGGCCTTGTCAGTCAGTTTATGCAGATGCCTAGAAAGCCTCATTTGGATGTAGTTAGACGTATATTGAGGTATGTGAAGTCCACTTTACATTATGGACTTTTTTATGAGGCAGGTAAGGACATACATGTCTTTGTATACACAGATGCAGATTGGGCTGGTAGCATGTCAGACAAAAGATCTACAAGTGGATTCATGTTTTCCCTTCGTAGTGCAGCAGTTACATGGAGCAACAAAAAGCAACGTACAGTTGCTTTATCAAGTACAGAGGTTGAGTATAGAGGTGCTGCTATGGTAGCATATGAGGTGGTATGGTTGCAAAAGTTACTAGTAGATTTGGATGTGCAGGGAGATGGTCTAGTTGTCATTCATTGTGACAACATGAGCAGTATACAGCTAGCTAGGAATCTAGTGTTCCATGCTGGGACAAAACACATTGAGGTGCACTACCACTTTGTGAGAGAGAAGGTACTTGCAGGAGAGATTGACTTGGTATATGTCAGCACATAGGATCACATAGTTGACATTTTCACAAAGGCATTGGGTGCAGAGAATCTTCGAAAGTTCCAAAGCTTACTTAGAGTTGTAGAGATAGAGTTGAGCTTGAGGGGGAGTGTTGAGATGGCAAGCTTAACACGTGCGGATATTGATGATGGACCGCCTGGCTAGATGGGTCCGCACGTCTACACTTAGCACGTTGGTGGTCATTATGATACTCACATGGCCATTGACTTATCACTTATTATATTTAGTTTGTTACACCTACCTATAGCTGGCAAAGACATAGCGCTAGTCGATTAGTGTAGTCGGTTATGCACTATTTGACTTAGTAGGCCACTTTCCTTTATGTTGAATCTTATCTATACTTCGTGTACATTGTATAGTGCATGGAAGAAGAAGAAAAAAATAGCAAGAAAATGTTTTGGCCTCCATCTCTCTTCTTGTGTTCTCGAGTGAGCTTCCTCTTGTGTATATAGTGTGTGTTTGGTGCAGCAGCTCAAGCAAGTCCCCCCACCATGCGATTCTTGACATTAAGGACAAGTTCCACTAGGATAAGGTCATCGCACTTCACACTAAGGCTCTCCAGACATAGTCCCATCATGCTTTCTAGGAGAAGCCCCTCCTGACCCATGAGCACCAACTCCATGACACCAACTCCTTTGATAGCCTCCATGAGGAGTCCCTCCAGAAGGAGTCCCTCAAGAATGAGCGCCATCAAGGACAAGCCCCTCCACACTGAGCCTCCCAAGGCTAAGCCACTTGAGGCTATGTCTCTCAAGGATGAGCCCCTTTAGGCCAAGCCCCTCCAAGCTAAGCCCCATTCCCTACAATCATTCTTGACTAATGTGGAGCCCCAACTTGCAAGAGCCCCTCCCCTCTCCTACCTTCTTGCATCTTTTCCTCCACCTTAGCTCCTCAACATTCACCATTTCTGATGGAGGATGAGCTCGTCCCCCTTGATAAGGAGCTCAACCTCATTCTCAATGAGTGTGCAATGATGATTGGAGAGGTAGTGGCCCTCACTTGGGTAGGTGTATCCTTGAGAGGGGAGCAACACATTGTGGAGCTAAATGGCATTGACAAGGAGTACTTGCTTGACCTAATGATGAGGAGTTGGCCGACTCTATGCTTCTTGCTCTCTAATAGTAAGTTTTCACTATTTGTTTTCTCAGCATCTCAATCCTTGATCTCATTAGTATGTTGTCTTAATAATCTTTTTTCATGCCCCTTGCATTTGATAGCTATGTAATATCATTGTTGCCATTGGAGATCCACATATTCATATATTGTCTTGACTCACTACTACTCTCATCCTCTACAAGATGAGGATATTTCATGGATGGATGCTTTGAAGTAGTGGAGTTACATGTCGAACAATGATGTGTGAGTTGTTTTCATTTTGTATCATCACTAGTAAGTGCTTGATTAAATAGCATTGCTTGTTTATGTGCACCTATTTGTTTTATCTTTGTTTTGGTAATTTATCTTGTTTGATGATTGAATAGGTCTCATTGGACTTTGATATGCTACGATATGTATCCGATATGTATCAAAACATTTGTAATTTTACAAGCACTATTGGTAGGGGCTACCATAGAAGAGCTCGATGTAAGTATCTATGTCTCTTCTTTGTGATTTAGCTCTTGCTCTTTGAAGGTGTTGACCCTAAATTAAATTCACCTATGCCTCTAGGGTTGGACACAAACTTGTGGCTTGCATGGAGGGTGTTCTTTTTTTAGCAACTCTTATATGTAACCTAACTACAAAGATTGTGTGGGTCCCACAACAAGAACCTTGAGATGTCAATTGTGGATGGAGGACATGCCTCAATGCATTTCTCATTTTAAAGGTTGTAAATGGTCTTCCAAATGTGAGTGATTTTCATGATGCAAGCTTGTTTTGCTAGTTGAAGCTCACATTTTGTAATTTCTTCTTTGGCACAAGATATTGATATGGGGAGCTACTAGGAGTTTTAAGTCAAGAAATTCAAAGTCAGTGCCATTCAATTCATTGCATCTGCAATTGTCAAGCATCGCTAGAAGGAGGTGTTACAAAGAGATAAGTTTGAGAGAGAGAGAATGCAGAGGAGGTGTGAGCAAGAACAAGAGAAAATAAGAGTTATACAAGAGGGAAATGATGCCACACAAGGTCATGAGGCCACTTTGGAAGACATTCATCAATGGGATAAATTGAGAGAACTTGTAAAGACTGGGTCACAAGTAGTGGAGAGGGAACCAGAAAGATTGGTAGCTTTTTTGACAAGATATGGAGGAGGCACGTCAAACCTCCCAGAACCTCACCTCCCTCCCCAACAACAACCCCAAGGACAGCCTCCCCACCCTCATGGTAAACCTCACTGCCCTTGCAAAACTATCGGGACCAAAAACGGGCCTGCTACTAGCTCTCTAGCACTACCCGGACCTCTAAGACACATAAGGCACCCCACACGGCCTCGCGGCCAGGAGCATCTAAGGCTCGCACTACACTCACCTTTAATAATGATTTTGCATTTGTAATAGGACACAGTCCAATTTTTTCCTTCCTTTACTCCTCGGAGGGAGATTCCATAACATATAGGTATAATACCTCATATCACATACAAAAGAGACAACCTCTCGGGGCTAAAGTATTGCGGCCTCATTGTAGCTCTCCTACATCTCGTGGATTGGCCCCAAGATGTGTTGTTTCAACATAAAGAACAAGCATACAAGCTCCACTCTTTGATTTATTGAATGATCCAGGAGTTGATGTTTCCTCACTGAACTTACCCCAAGGAACTACTTGTCTAACCTACATTAAGGAGTTCCTCACACTCTCGGTGTTGGTCAATGTTCGGCATATAGGTGCTATGCATCCAAGAGATTATACCATGTGGCATGCACAATGCAAAATTGGATACTTATTGTGCACAAATATTTTATTCTAAAACAAATCAGCAAAGTGGAGTGTAAAAATCAGCCCTTCAATGATTTTCAATCTACTCAGTGTTGCTGTGTTGCTAGAGTCTAGCACAAAGTTACCTCATGCTACTAGCCTCTTGAAACTTAAATTTTTATCATCGTCTATGATGTGCACAGCCAAAAGATTAGACTTTACTTCATGTTCTGCACTTAAACACTTCCACAACCATTTTTTTCCCATACCACTTATGTGTTGCATCGTTGCATAGGTGTAGAATGTTATTTTTTGTCATTTTTTAAAATATATAAAGCAATAAATACGCACTAAAACATATAAACAAGGATTAATTGAGGCTATACCTCATGCTTTAGTCTTGTCACACATGCATGGATATTAATCATATTTTTTCTTCATTTTTTAAGCACGAAAACCTATTTTTTTTCATTTTTTGCTATTTTTCATATTTATTTATCAATAAAATAGAGCATTTACTGGTTTATCTAGTTTTTTTGATGTTTATCTAGTTTTCCTAATTATGACAATTGAGAATCACTTATTTTTCCCATTTCATCCCTCATGCATCATTTCTATCAAACCCGAAATGACAAAAAACCCATTTTCTTTGTAAAATACATGTTTTTCGGGTTTTAAAAATTTATTTTCAGCATTATGGCATTATGCATTCTGATTTTTCTAACATAGAATCATCAAACATACACCAAGCAACATCTTTACCAATTTTTATTCAATATGAACATCATTTGGCCAACCAAACCTTAAAAAAAAACATTTTTCCTTTATGAAATAGAGTTATCGGATTTTTATGATTGTGAGTTTCTAAAACCAAATTTGTGACAACAAAATAGTCCACCATTAATGCTCAGCCCATCTCCAATCATCCATTTCCAACCTTGAGTTGACTCAGAAGTAATCCGGTACCACACCGGACAAGCGTTCACCACCCGGGCTTCATCTCCTTTCACATGGAAGAACTACCCCTTCTAAGAGAGAGAGGGAGGAGAGAGAAATACTAGATTCACAGTAGACCATCTGGGAACCTATTGGAGGAGTGAAGAGGATGGCGATACAGAGCGGAGATTTTCCGTATCTTGCTGGTATAATTTGTTTATGGGGTTATATTGAGGTGGGAGATGCCTTGTAGCCCCCCCTCTCCACAAAAACTTGTCGCCCTACTGCCGCCCCATCTTTCCTTTCCATCGCCATAAAAAAATGCTCCCCCCCTTGATGTGAAAAATTGGGGATGGACGACCCAAAGGTCGCACCCCGTTCTACACCTTAAGTCATTTTTACACTTGGCTCCTTTGGTCTTGGCCTCAAGCACTCCCATTTCCTCATCTAGCCTACGATTTGACTCCTGAAAATTACTGCATGTCCATCTCAAAGTCCCCCAATGCTAGGTAGTTGTTCTGACTCATCCAGACGCTCGAAAAAATTACTAAAATTTTGGAACTGATGGTTGGGTGGCCTTCAAGGCGCTTTTGAAAATCATCTTTTGCTTGCCGCTTGAAATTGGCCTAGCTACATCCACTACCTTCGATAGGATTAAATTTTCCCGTAAAATTTGGGTTTTTGATATTTTTCGACACATCTCAGGCTCAAAAAATAGCTCTCATTGGTAACCACGAGATAGGGTGACTCAGTCTGTCGAATCCTAGGAACAAATTTGCACATCAACACAACCACGAAGAGCATCAAGATGATACAAAAAATACTCAACAAAACACATCACAAATCTTACTTTACCCCTTGTCAAAACTAAGGCATGAAATCCATGAGGAGTAGGCCTAGCATAATCTGATAGAAAACCCAAAGCTAGTCACTAACCAACTGCTCCAACACGGCCAAACTAAAAAGAACTATCAAAGAGGTGATCCTGAGTTGTGGTCTAAACTACCTTCCTAATTGAGGACAACTCAACGAGGAGCTCCTCCTAGGCAAGGACTCCTATAGCCTGATCAACAAATATTTTCTTTTAGCACATTTTCCTTTTAGGTCTTTATTTTCCATACTCGGGCATGTAAAAAGGAGGGAGTTGAGCGTAGTGACCCAAGGAGAACAAGGCATTGGCCTCAAGTCTTGTCTCGATACCCAAGAACCTACCAAGCCCTCACAATGCGACAGTTAATCCTTTTCTAATGCTCACTTTTATTTTCGCTCCAACCTTCTCTTATTCTTATTGGTTTAGCTAGATGCCACCCCTAGGAAGACAAGGCATCGGCCTTGGGTTTCTGACTCTCGTCCCCAGGAACCTACCAAATCTTCACAAGGCGATGAACAATTGCTCAAGCATTTTTCTTTCTTTCTTTTTCTATTTTTTTAGAGGGGTTAGGATCCCTTTTTACACACCTCTGTATATTTTCTTCTTTCACATTCATGGTTTTTATTCTGGTTATTTTTAGCAGGCTTCTCTAACTGGCTCACAACCACTACAAGAGAAAGGCCCTATAGACGCGCACTGTACACGCAAAAAAGCAGGCGCATTTATAAGCGCGTGTATTAGCACGTCTATTCACGCTAGTATAAAAAACGCGTCTATATATCCGCGCTGATAAACACGCTTATAGATGCGAAAATACACGCACATATTTTTCATTTCTCATAAAGTTCCTGAATATGACCAAACCTCTTAACAGCTAGTATTTTTTTGAATAGGGTATGATTGGATGTATATACGACATAATTACACCTGGATCGACATACGCTAGGACATGATATACATGTATAGGATCATACGGACATGATATACATGTATATACGACATGATATACATGTATAGGGCATATACATGCATAGGACATGATATACATTACCAACTTTACTTCTTTCTGAGTATTACAAATATACATCCAATCATTCAAAGCTAATTACATATATGTGATTTCATGCCCTATATACATCCAATCATGCCCTATACAAATGAAAATTGGATAGGGCATGATGATTGGATGTATATATCAATCAAAGGTTGACTTGTGCATTTGTAATATATATATATATATATATATATATATATATATATATATATATATATATATATATATATATATATATATATATATATATAGAGAGAGAGAGAGAGAGAGAGAGAACTGATCAATACACTCACATGTCTCATATATCATGGCATATACGTGCATAGGACATGATATATATTACCAACTTTACTTCTTTCTGAGTATTACAAATATAAATCCAATCATTCAAAGCTAATTACATATATGTGATTTCATGCCCTATATACATCCAATCATGCCCTATACAAATGAAAATTGGATAGGGCATGATGATTGGATGTATATATCAATCAAAGGTTGACTTGTGCATTTGCAATATATATATATATAGAGAGAGAGAGAGAGAGAGAAAACTCATCAATACACTCACATGTCTCATTTAATGTTGTGCACTTAACCTAGCCATGCATGCCAATTCATAGCATGAGTAGATTGATGTAAATCAGTTGGCTTGTGCATATGCAAGCTATTCCAATCATGTCAAGGTGCACTTATAGCTCACATATAATTTTAGATAAGGTGGACCACATGTAACCAATGTGCACATGTCCTCTTTTCATCATCTTTAGCCAGTGTGTCCACTTGTTGGTGACTAATACCAACAAGCCAACTACAAATCTCTTATCTATGAAATGTATAAGTAAATTAACTTGGTTAATTTGATGAGGCCAAGTTCTCCTTCCATGGATAGTGTGGTTGGCTATATTCTACTTCAAGGTTATAGGAACTTGCAGAAGTCAATGGAGCATCCTAAAAACTAATATTAAAAACATCAAGGAAGGTGAAAAGATCTTATCTACCACTCTTGAATTGTCTTGAATGCTCATGGACAATGCACAAAATGTGTTTAATATATTTTGCAATATCTTTCCTAACATCTAATCAATATGCCCAACCCTAGAGGATACTCATGAATATACTTAGGATCATACTTTATATAAGGTTGTGGGCTCATATGTTGGTAGGTGCATCACTTTGTTTGACACTTGGACCTAATGTTGGTAGTATGCACATGGTGTGGTCATGAGTGGGCCTTTTGCCCACTTGCACATGGTGTGGACATGAGTGGGCCTTTTGCTCACTTGCACTCAGTTTCTTTGTTAAGGAGAGTCCTAACTCTACAATTCAATTTTGATTTGATTGGTCTTGTGAGCTAAGATATCTTCACATAGAATACATGCCAACATGGTTCTTGCTCACTCCCTTGCAAGGGGAAGTGCATCCCCTTGTGGATGTTTGCTTGTTTATGCCTTATCCCAACAAAAAAGCTATAACATGGTACATATTCACACCCTACAAGCCTCTCATTCTTGTAGTGTGTAGAGAAATGCTTAGCTAAATATGGGTGGCTTGAGAGCATCTTGTGACACTAGAAATGTAAATTGGCTTCTTGAGGTGGATCTTCCTTATAAGGGTGAAACTATGACACTAGCATTTTTTATTCATGCAATTAATAGTAGAGCTCATTAGTTCATCAATTGACTTTCCCTAGGGACTTGTTTCTAGGGATAACCGACCTCATATGATGAATATTGATCATATTTCAATCACTTGGAGAAGAATAGTGACACAAGTCTTTATCAATTGACATCCTAGATGGTCTCATACACCTCAAGTGAGAGATACAATCCCGACTAAGCATTTGCCTTTTTTGAAAATCCACCACAATATAGTGAAATATCTCCTTACGTAAAGGCACCGTATTAGTTCCTTGTGCTCCCACAAGTTCTTCTAGCATTTGATTTCATTTTAAGGGAGATAACTATTGGCCCCTTTACATGTGATCAATGGATACATTGGCAACTTGAGAAGAGATCAATTCTCATATGATTTTTGATCGAACCATCAAGAAATCCATTTATCGGTATATAGCAACAAGCCTCATTACATTAGACTTGAAAGTAATCCAAAACACTAATTGATTTGTTTATGGAAATGGAAGAGGAGATAGCACACTTGACTAGATACTTTCGATTTGCAAGTGGGTGTCAAGTGGAGGCCTCTAACCTAAATTTGTTGGATGTATGAAGCAATGTGGGTCTCCAAGGTTACAAAAAAGGCTACATAGTGAAGCAAATGGGATTATTACTTGATGCAAAAGTAATATGGGACTCTTAAGGCATGATCAATCCTTTTGGCTTAAAGAGATTAGGGAAAAGGAAGTAATTGTGCTTATTGGTTTGTATATGCCTAGGGGGATGCAAAAGAGCTTGAATAATTGCTTGGTTTTCTTTCTTGGATGCATACAAGACTTTGCAAGATTTGTAGGTTGTGAAAAAGATGTGATGAAGCTTGAAGATAAGTATCAAGGAGGTCGGCAAGATGATGAAGCAGTTTATGTGGATGTAATTTTTATGGACCATAGTTATTAGGATAGCAAATTAGAGTCTTCATATGCATATGAGTTACATGGAGGATCAATTCTTTCTTTGGGCTTTCAAATGTGTCTTGTGTGGGATGATGGGGATGTCATTTATGTGTTTGATTAAGGAACTCAAGTAATATAGAGAAGCTTGATGAGAGCGAAATTATTTGTGTTTGATCCAAGTACTCATAAAATTTTCATTATTGGTGAGCTTGATGAGAGTAATATTAATTTTATATTTGATCCAAGGGGACTGCTACACAAATGTTTGCGGACTAGGGGGAAAAACTAAATATGTCACGTGCTTTTGCATGGCTAAGAGATTAGTGGCTATGAGATTATGTTGGATTTCATTTCAACCCGACAAAGACATATTCCAATGTCAAATGGACTCGATGGCATGACTGCATATGTACATATACAAGATGATGCATCCTTTATTAAGGTCTAATAATAGAATGAAAAAGGGGGAGAGATTTTGTATTTCATTAAATTCTTAAGGGGTTTAATGTGCTTTTAGGATGCATGCGCATGGTTGGTAGCAACGTTCATTTTGCTGCCATTTTGAGGGAGACTTGACCGTTCATTTTGAGGTAGACGTGTTATAACTCAACCAATATTCACGGAGAGAGAGAGAGAGAGAGGTTTCTTTGAGCTATAGAATCGTCGTTATTCATCTGGCTATCCTCTAATCCTCTCATCTTTTTTTCTTATTCATCTACAATACTACTTATGGCTTTTGTAGAGGAGGGGGCTTCGGCGGTCGTCAGTTCAGGAGCAACTGGTGGTAGACAATGATCGATTAATTTCTGAGATATCTACTGCTGCATCATAGTGTGATCCACGACGTCATCCTTTCTGAGATAGCTACTGCATCACAGTATTGCAGCTATCCTGCACATCATCCCTTTGACATCATAGCGATTCAAAGATTTAGAGATTCAGAGAAGCGATGCCATTGAGAGGATCATCATCGATTTGATTAGAGAAGCGATCAATAGCTTCAAAGAAGCAATCAATAGCTTCAGAGAATCGATCGATAGCTTCAGTAGCTTCTGTAGAGGAGGGGGTACTCATCGATTTAATTAGAGAAGTGATCAAAGCTTTAGAGAAGCAATCGATAGCTTCAATAGCTTCAGATCGGAAGCTGGGGGCAAGTCGCTTATAAACGTTGTAGCTGGGGTACAAGAGGCTTTGATGACCGTCATGATCGATACATTGACGTTGACCTTGACTTGCAGCTGTAGCTGCTAACGTGGTGAATGATAGCTTCAAAGGAGCTGGTGGGTGCAGGCCGCAGTAGCTATTGATATCGATCACTAGCTTCAGATCAGGAGCTAGGGGTGTGATCATAGCGTGGCTTCAAAGGGGGATTCTGTAATCAACAGCTTGGTAAGAGGCTCTTTTTGTAATATATATCAAATATTTATTATTTCTTTTTCCTCGCACCGGCGCGTCGTGCTGGAAGGAGGGAAGGGGATAGAGGAGCCAGCAAGCTCCTCGCTGGAGCTTGCTTGGCTTCGCGACCATGCACTCGGGCAGTGTGGGGGTGGGGAGGTCCCCTCCCTTCACCTATAAAAGACCCTATGGGAGGGGAGTAATGGGAGAAAAAAAGAAACACCAGAACGCTGTCTATCTGCCGTGAGGGAGGGAGAGAGAACGACATCATTCGCCGTGTGCCGCCTGATGCCAAAATGCCACCGCTCTGCTGAGGAGGAGCCGCCCTGCCGCCAACCGCTGTCGTATTGCTGCGCATTCGAGGTGTGAAAACCACCTGAAAGTTGTGTGTGCGATTTAATACTTTATGCATACTTAGTTGTTGTGATTACATTTATTCTCTGCGTATAAGTATAGATGCTTACATGAAGGGCTTCACTTCAGATGCTTTTGTTAATAGCACACTTATTAGTATCTATGGTAAATGTGGCAACATTTTAGAAGCAGAGAGCATGTTTGATGGGCTGTTTGATCAGGACATTGTCGTGGCATGGAATGTGATGATCTCATTACACTCTCAACTGGAGAATGGATGTGGAAGATGGTGATGGAAAGAGACATTGGAAGTATGGCTCCCTCATCATTTACAAGTCTTTTAGAGAAGAGAAGGGTTTCAAGCATAGAACTTGCACGCAACAAGGAGATTGTGAGTGCACACAAGAGAAGCATTAATAGTCTTCAGGTACCTGATTTCGGGAGCATCAGATGGATCTGTTGCTGCTTATGACATTCAGCAGCCAAGCGGCTTTGTGATATGGCAATAGGAGCATTCACTCATATACTCACTGGTCATCGAGATAGTGTGTGGGCTGTACAGTGGTCTAGGAGAAGTGAATGGGTTCTTGTTACGGGTGGTTGTGATGGAGCCATTCGATTTTGGGACATTCGAAGGTCAGGGCTGTTACAGATGGATGAACAGTTGAACAACAGGTTTTGGAGTCAAATCCGCTTCTTGAGGCTTTTGACAATACAAAAAAAAATAGTGTGAAACGACAAATTGAGAGGAGCCATGCTTTAGGGGAAAGGAGCCGTGCTTTGGGGGGGAAAAGAGGAGCTTTTGTGTTTTTAAATCGAGCTTGGGGGGATTTTTTTTCCCGGGATTGATGGATCTGGCACACGATTTTTTTGGAGGTGAATCAGAAGGAAAAAGGGGAGAATTGTCGTCTGGATGACGATACTCTGCGCAGAATAGAGAGGAGAAAAGGACGAAAAAGCTGGGGGAATGCGGACGGAGGGCGGAAGTCTTGTGCAAGAGAGAGGATTGGGGGAGAGACAGGGAAGATCGACTGTGGAGGAGAAACACGGAGAGTATTGGGGCAAAAGCACGCGAATCTGGGGAGAAGAATAAGAAGAACTGAGCATTAGAGAAAACAGAGTGCTCTGCAATCTGTGGACGGAAAAAAAAAACGACGAAAAGCTTTGGGAAATCGAGTCTGAGTGCGGAAGCCTTGCACAAGAGGAGAGTGTGGGACGAAGAGAGAGAGAAGGGGCGCAATACGTTGCAAAGGAGCTAGAGTTGATGACGAAGACTCTAAGACAATCGGAGGAACCTGCAGTAACTGAAAGAAAGAAGTTTTAGTGAGCTTTGCTGAAGATAAAGGAAGTCCTTGACGGACTCTGATTTGCAGAAAATAATGAAATCAACATGTCAGAAGATCACGTTGGTGACGACAATGAAGAAAGGAAGCTGAAGACTGAACGAAGAAGAAGAACGACAAGCTCGATGAAGAGAACCTTGCTGCTGCAATAACTGAGGATTTGCACTTTGAAGACCCATTGATTATCATGCCTAAGACAGATGCGTTGGAGGAGGGAATGGAAAAGGAGATGGGGGAAGGACGTCGGCCTACCTGCCTAGACGTCTCTGCGAGCATGCTGTATGACCCAATATCGTAACAGAAAATTACAAGAGAGAAAGAGGAATGCGGCCTTGAGCAGGGGCTTCGTCTTCGAGGCCCTCTGGAACGGATGGCTTCGATCATCCTTACAGAATGACAGTCGATAACAGATACAAGAAGGCAGCGGAGAAGAGAATTCAGCTGAAAAAGCTCTCACTTGCGCAGGCAGTTTTTCTCATTCTGAAAACAATTCTAGTGATATTGATAGCTATACATGGGGAGCATGTTTCAAACTCTACAATTGCTGCTTGTGCATTTGGAGGGTTGGCAGTTTTGTCAAGGACTGTAGGTCTCAGGTGGAGCTCATCAGAATTTCAGTGACATTCTCGCTACTACAGTGCCTATCACGAAAAAGTTGATGAACCCCAGGACCTGCATAACATGAAGCAGAAGTCCAAATAGAAAAGGAGTATGTGTAGCCGTCGATTCACCCAACTGACGTAGCATCAGGCCCAAATCCGGCTCGTATTGTCATCGACAGCAAAGGCTGTAACTGGCATCAAAGCCCTATATCCACATTGCCAGATTTGTACACACAAAAACAGATTTTGGCACCTGAGATGAAGAGAACAGGGGGATCGAAAGCACCCAGATGCAGATAGTACCTACCCCCCTCAGCCATCCATATTTGAGGCTTTCTGTTAGCATGTCGATTTCTGTGTTTCGGCCGAAGAGTAGAGCTAAATAGCACCCCAGACTATTATGTGCAGTGTAAACTCATGTAATCAAAGAAGACTACCTTTTGGCACGTTACCAAAGCAGAAAGATTTGGGTATGGAGGGATGAAACATGAATCAACTCTATTGTAGCTCATGAGGAGATATGTGTGAAGAAGAAGAACAACCTGTCCATAGAAGAGAAGAAAAACAGTCATCCTTGGGAGAATAACAACAGTAATTACAACTGAAACTTGAGCTTGGGAATTATGTTCTCTCATACGGTGTTAATAGATATGGCTTGAAAAGCTTTTGAATCGAAAAGCCCTCATCCAAATGTTGCAAAGCTTTCTTCTAATTCAGATGATGGCATGTCAATGCCTCATGAAGAGCCATCAGTTTTGTCTTGATTTAAGTACCATTAGTCCTTGAACCATACCATCAAACTAACTTGAAGAAAGAAGTCGTGCTGTCCAAATTTCCAGCTCACCGATTGCTATTTCTGCTTTTATGCTTGTGTATCATGATTGATGAGAAATCATGAGTTTTCAAGGCAGATTCTAAGCTTTCCTTTGATCATCCATATTCCTCAGCAGAAATTATGTTTGTTCCTGATAAAGAGTGCCAGAAATCTGATTTATTAGCCATAATTGATGACTATCTCTGACAATTCAGAGGCTGCTCAAGTTTCTTCTTCTTGAAACAGTGTCTTGGGATCATTTTCTCATCTTGATTATTTACCTGTTTGATCTTCTATCCTGAAATTAATCAAAGTCCTCTGTGGTTGCGACTTTGCTTTCTAAACCATTCGACACCGCCAGCTGCTGCCGCTGTCGCCATCTCCATTTCCTACCGCCGCCTTGAACTGACTCCCCTTCCCTCCACGTGGCTGCCCACAGAAGCTTCTAAGGGGGGGGGGTCATCTAAGCCCCCCTTCCTATACCTTCATTAATCCTTTTTCCTCCCCATCTCCCTGTTTTATCCGAATGTAATATATATCAAATATTTATTATTTCTTTTTCCTCGCAGCAGCGCATCGTGCTGGAAGGAGGAAAGGGGATAGAGGAGCCAACAAGCTGCTCACTGGAGCTTGCTTGGCTTCTCAACCATGCACTTGGGCCGCGTGGGGGTGGGGAGGTCCCCTCCCTTCACCTATAAAAGACCCTATGGGAGGGGAGTAATGGGAGAAAATAAGAAACACCAGAACGTTGTCTATCTGCCGTGAGGGAGGGAGAGAGAATGACATCATTCGCCATGTGCCGCCTGATGCCAAAACACCGCCGCTGCTGAGGAGGAGCCGCCCTGCCGCCAACTGCCACCTGTTGTCGCTATCGCCATCTCCGTTTCCTACCACTGCCTTGAAGTGACTCCCCTTCCCTCCATGTGGCTGCCCATAGAAGCTTCTCCGAAGCTTCTTGAGAAGCTTCTAAGGGGGGGGATGGTGTGTGTGAGTGTGGTTTCAAAAAAAACAAATGAAGGGTCTTGAAAGGGTATAAAAAGGGAGATCTTGAAGGAATTTCTGGACACAGGGTAAGTCCCAAACCAAGGGGACAGGTGAAGGGTGAAAGGGGGTAAAAAACACAAGGGCTTATTAATTTAAGCACGGGGGGGGGGGGGAATTTGTGGGTTTTTGAGACCAAGGGGAGTGGGGGTTTAATGGCCCCACGGGAAGGGTTAAGGGTTTAAGATCGGGGGGGGGGGGGGGGGGGGGGGGGGTGAAAGGATTAATGATGGTATAGGAAGGGGGATTAAGGGTTTAAAAACCGAGGGGAGGGAGGGGGGAAGGAAAAGGGTGAGTAAAAAGGGATATAAGGGGGGTGAAAGGGTTCTAAGGGAATAAAATCGCGAGGGGGGGAGGAAAAAGGATTAATGAAGGTATAGGAAGGGGGGATTACATGACCTCCCCCTTAGAAGCTTCTCAAGAAGCTTCTGAGAAGGTTCTGTGGGCAGCCACGTGGAGGGAAGGGGAGTCACTTCAAGGCGGCGACAGGAAATGGAGATGGCGACAACGGCAACAGCTGGCGGTTCGCGGCAGGGCGGCTCCTCCTCAGCAGCGGCGACGTTTTGGCATCAAGCGGCACATGGCGAATGATGTCGTTCTCTCTCCCTCCCTCACGGCAGATAGACAACGTTCTAGTGTTTCTTTTTTTCTCCCATTACTCACCTCCCATAGGGTCTTTTGTCAAGATTGTGGGATAGAAGGAAGGAGTCTCACTTGTAGCTTTCTTGCTTGCACAATGGAGGAATACACACAAAGATGGAGGCTGAAAACAATTTTCCTCTTCTTAGTTGTGTAAGCCAAAAAGAACTCTCATACAAAGAAATAGGAGAACCCTATATATGGGTCTCAAACCAAACTCAACTAACTAAGGCAACTGATAAGTCGGTGACATAAATGCACAACGGTCACCCTGGCATATCACGAGTGGAGCTCGATATCTCAACACTCCCCCTCGAGCTCAATCCCAATTCTTGCACACCAAGTAGGTCTCTGAACTTGCGCAGCTTCTCTGCGCCCAATGCCTTCGTGAATATGTCAGCTACCTGATCCTCTGTGCTGACATAAACTAGATCAATAAGACCTAGTAAAACTCTCTCTCGCACATAGTGATAATGCACCTCAATGTGCTTTGTTCTAGCATGATAGACTGGGTTATTTGCCAAGTGTATACTACTCATGTTGTCACAATAAATGACAACTGGCCCATCTGTAGGCTGATGCATATCATAAAGTAGCTTATGCAACCAATCTACCTCACATGCAGCCATTGCTGCACTCCTGTACTCAGCCTCTGTGCTCGACAAGGCAACTGTAGGCTGTTTCTTGTTGCTCCAAGTGATTGCAGCACTCCCAAAAGAGAACACATATCCACTGGTAGATCATCTATCAGAAATACTACCAGCCCAATAAGCATCAATGTATCCATACAACTGTATTTGAACCCCAGTCTCATAAAGTAGTCCATACTGCAATGTGGACTTCACATACCTAAGTATGCGTCTAGCCGCATCTAAATGCGGTTTCCTTGGAGCCTACATAAACTGACTTACCAATCCAATAGCATAGCTCAAATCTGGCCTGGTAATAGTCATATAAATCAAACTTCCTACTATGTGTCTGTACATAGTAGGGTCTTCCAAAAGCTCATCTGCATCTGCGCTTAGCTTCACATTCTGCTCCAAAGGAACTGAAATAGGCTTACAGCCTGTCATCCCATATTTGGTCAGCATGTCCAATCCATACTGCCTCTGTAAGAGCCATATCCCACTTGGTGATCTAATCACCTCAATGCCCAAGAAATAACGCAGCTCTCCCAAATCCTTCATCTCAAACTTCTGCTTCAATAGCATTTTCACATGAAGGATATCTTCATCACTATCACCTGTGATAATCAAATCATCAACATAAATGACAAGCAACATAATACCTTTCTCTGTTTTTCTCACATAAAGTGAGAAATCTGCCTTGGAAATCTAAAAGCCAATAGTGATAAGATACTGTCCTATCTTGTCAAACCATGCTCTAGGTGCTTGCTTCAAGCCATACAATGCTTTCTTCAACCTGCAAACAAACTCAGGATGAACAACATGCACATAACCTGGTGGCTGCTCCATATATACCTCTTCTTGCAAATCACCAGGCATTCTTTATATCCATCTGATGTAAAGACCATTCCTTTGATGCAGCCATAGCAATGACTGCTCTTACGGTTTCCATCCTTGCAATCGGACTGAATGTTTCTTCATAATCAATGCCATATGTTTGTGCATACCCCTTGACTACTAATCTTGCCTTGTATTTGTTCACAGAACCATCTACATTGTGCTTCACCTTGTAAACCCACTTACAACCAATTGCATTCTTACCTTTAGGCAAAGGTACCAATTCCCATGTAGCATTTTCTTCCAAGGCATCCATTTCTTTATCCATGGCTTTCTCCCATTTTTCTTTTCCCATGGCTTGCTCAAAAGAAGTGGGTTCTGGTTCCTGTATCACTTTGACCATATATGCATAGTGAATGGCTGTAAATCCATCATATTTCAGCCTATCCAGAGGATACCTAGCTCTGGTAGACCTGCGCAACGTAGGTTCACTCCCAGGTGCTCTCAAAACATCCTTGGTCTTCCTTACTCCAGGTGTAATAATAGAAGGAACACCCAACTCATCATCAATGCTCTGTTCTGAGCCACTGGATTCACCATCCACATAAGAGTAACCTGTATTCACATCAAACATGGGCTGATTTACCTTCTCTTTTCCTTTTCGTGATACCTGCATACCACTATCTGCATTGCTTTGAGAAGATTCTCCTGATCTCAATCTGCCTGTCCATGGCGAAGAATGTGAACCACTGCTAGAGGACGCTCCAGGTCCACTAATATCTTGTGACTGCTGCTGTGAATTCTGTGCAGCATTACCATTTTGTGCATCTACATTATCAATCACATTTACTGGTTTATACCAGCTACTCATCTCATCAAAAACAACATCTCTGCTCATTGTAAACTTACGAGTAGAAGGGTTATAGCATCTATATCCTTTCTGCTGCAGAGAGTAACCAATAAAGATGCACTTCTCAGCTTTTGGATCCAACTTGGATCTCAACTCATCTGGCACATGAACATAGGCAATGCAACCAAAAATTTTCAAATGAGAAATATCTGGTTTCCTACCAGTATACCTCTCCTCTGGAGTCATCCCATGTATTGCTGCAGTGGGAGTCCTGTTCATTATGTAGATAGCTGTAGCAACTTCCTCAGCCCAAAAAAAATCTGGCAGGTCTTTTTCATTGAGCATGGCACGAGATACCTCTCCAATATGCCTGCTTTTTCTTTCTGCAATTCCATTTTGTTGTGGGGTATGACTACATGAATATTGCTGCTTTATGCCATGCTCCTGCAAGAACCTTGCAAACTCATTTGAGAGTTACTCTCCCCCTCCATCTGATCTTAGGCATTTTATTTGTAGCCCTGTTTCTTTTTCAACCATAGCTTTAAGAGTTTTGAAATGCCCAAAAACTTCACTTTTCCTTTTCATAAAATAAACCCAAACTTTTCTGCTATAGTCATCAATAAAAGTGACAAAATAATGACAGCCTCCAAGAGATGCAGCTTTAGTAGTCCACACATCAGAGTGGATTAATTCCAATGGCTTCTACTCTCTTGAACATGTCTAGGAAATGGTTTCGTTGCCTGTTTTCCAAATTGGCAGGCTTCACATACCTTATGCATTTTTGCAACCTTGAATTTAGGCAATCCTGCAACAATATTTTGGGCCTGCATTGATTTAAGTCGTTGTACATTAACATGACCAATGCGTTTATGCCAGATATCAATATCTGCAACTACACCAATCCCATGTGCAAACATTGCTGCACTCAATTCAGGCATGTCTGCATCCAATGTAAACATTCTGCGCTTCTTCTTTCCTTTTGCTATCAAGCGACCTTTATTTTTCATATCCTCAACAAAGCATTCATGAGGATTAAATCTGACCTGCAAGCCCTGCTCAACCATTTGACCAACAGAAACCAGATTCTTGGTGATATTCGGGACATGAAATACATCTGACAGGTATTTCTTTTTCCCATCCTGCATAGACAAAGAAATTTTTCCAATCTGCACAATAGGATGTGCAGTATCATCACCAGTCTCCACAAATCCTGGTTTTTCCATTTTTCTTGCATCCTCCATCCATTCTGTATGACCTGTCATGTGGTTTGATGCACCTGAGTCAACATACCATACATCATTGCTTTCTTCTGCACTTGTCACAGAATTGTTCATGTGCTGCACCATAAACAAATGCTCATTTCTGTCATTACCCTGTCTACTAAAAGATGCATAATTCCCTTGTTGCAATTTTCCATTCATGATGTCATTCTGTTTTTTATAGCAGTCTTTAGCCATATGACCCGTTTTACCACAGTAGTAGCATTCAACATTGTTGTTTGCATTTTGCCCTCTTTGCCATCCACCACGACCTCTTTCGCTCCCCCTGCCTCTAGAGTTACCATGTCCTCCTCCATAGGACTGGTTTTCTTGAGTCTGCTGTATATTTTGATTTCTACCATGGCCTCCAGATCGGCCTCCTCTACCTCTACCTCTACCTCTTCCAACATTTGAGTAGAAGACATCTTCTTTTGAAGTTCCTCCTGAAGAAGATGCACCACCATTTCTCTACTCCTCAGAAATTAGAAGAGCAATCAACTCCTCAAAATTAGGAAATCTTTCACGAATGGAAATGGATGTTTGAAACTGTGCATAATCCTTTCCTAGACCATTCAAGGTCACAGAAACTAAATCATCATCATCCACTGGCGACCCAATGGAAGCAAGTGCATCTGCAATCTTCTTCACCTTCATGTGGTAGTCATTGATGCTCATATTTTCTCTTTGCACATTATGCAACTATTGCTTGAGCTACATTTTTCTGGCTTGCGTATTTGTGCTATATATTTTTGACAAAGTATCCCATGCCTCCTTTGGCGTACTTGCATCTTGAATATGCACAATCATAGAGTCTGAAATGCTGATAGACAGCCAATACATAACTTTCCTGGCTCTCTCATGCCATGCTTTAAATACCTGCATTTGCTGTTGATTGGGAACATCAAGAAGAACTGGTTATTCTTCATTTCCTGCAACAAATTCCCAATATCCTTTTCCCATAAGGAAATTCGTCATTCTAAACTTCCATGCTTGGAAGTTGTTCTTGTCAAGCTTTTCAGTGACAATCTGTGAAAGAGAATCAGACGCCATTACAGAACACTGCAAAAAATTATGTCACTGCAAAGAACACGGCTTCAGCCTCACAAGGGCAAATCTGCAAAACTGACGAAAGTGGTATTTGACCACACAGTCACTTCCTAGTGACGATTTTGCATCAACAGGTAACAAGGATGATTCTATAACTCCCAATGTCTCTGCGCACAGGCATACGATGCAATTTCTACAGTAGCTTTTCACCAACCTGTAGAGTAGTGGTCACACATCATAAAACAGGGCCTTTTCTTGAGTGCGTGCAGAAAACTTCCGCCTCCAAAACAGACCACGAAATGGTCTCAAATAAAAAAAACAGGGTCACCGGTGGCTAAAGCCCTCACCGAAAATATATACTGCCCTCTTGCTACACCGCGAAGGGCGTCTCAACCTGAGACAATGCACTCTTGCACTTTCCAGCTGTGCTACCTGCAGAGACTTGCTCCCAAAACAGAAAAATGGAAACAACACTGATCCTCTTACCAAAACACCACGAACTTGGCTTGCTTTCTTGAGCTCCTTACCACGAACAAGGCTCTGATACCATGTCAAGATTGTGGGAGAGAAGGAAGGAGTCTCACTTGTAGCTTTCTTGCTTGCACAATGGAGGAATACACACAAAGGTGGAGGCTGAAAACAGTTTTTCTCTTCTTAGTTGTGTAAGCCAAAAAGAACTCTCATATAAAGAAATAGAAGAACCCTATATATGGGTCTCAAACGAAACTCAACTAACTAAGGTGGCATACTAACTAAGCCACGAACTAGAGTAGATAAGGATAGCTCTCATCTAGCTATTATTCATGGGCGGTGTACCAACCACATCTGCAAGTGACAAGTTGGTGACATAAATGCACAAGGGTCACCCTGGCATATCACGAGTGGAGCTCGATATCTCAACATCTTTTATAGGTGAAGGGAGGGGACCTCCCCACCCCCACGCAGCCCGAGTGCATGGTCGAGAAGCCAAGCAAGCTCCAGCAAGGAGCTTGCTGGCTCCTCTATCCCCTTCTCTCCTTCCAGCACGACGCGCCGCTGCGAGGAAAAAGAAATAATAAATATTTGATATATATTACATTATTGTAATGTGTCCACTAGTATCATCCAAGACATGTCTTAGCAGTCCATCGGAAAGGATGTCTACAAAGCTCTGCCCGGCACTTGTTGAGATATCGAGCTCCACTCGTGATACGCCAGGGTGACTGTTGTGTATTTATGTCACCGCCTTGTCAGTTGCAGACACGGTTGGTACACCGCCCATGAATAATAGCTACATGATAGCTATCCTTATCTACTCTAGTTCGTGGCTCAGTTAGTATGCCACCTTAGTTAGTTGAGTTTGGTTTGAGACCCATATATAGGGTTCTTCTATTTCTTTGTACTTGAGTTCTTTTGGCTTACACAACTAAGAAGAGGAAAACTGTTTTGAGCCTCCACCTCTGTGTGTATTCCCCCATTGTGCAAGCAAGAAAGCTACAAGTGAGACTCCTTCCTTCTCTCCCACAACCTTGACATGGTATCAGAGCCTTGTTCGTGGTAAGGAGCTCAAGAAAGCAAGCCAAGCTCGCGGTGTTCTGGTAAGAGGAGCAGTGTTGCTTTCATTTTCTGTTTTGGGAGCAGATCTCTGCAGGTAGCACAGCCGGAAAGTGCAGGAGTGCATTGTCTCAGGCGACCTTGTTTTTTTTATTTGAGGCCATTTCGGGGCCTGTTTTGGAGGCGGAAGTTTTCTGCACACACTCAGGAAAAGACCCTATTTTATGCTGTGTGACCACTGTTCTACAGGTCGGTGAAAAGTTACTGTAGAAATTGCATCGTATTCTTGTGCGCAGAGACATTGGGAGTTTCAGAACCATCCTTGGTTCCTGTTTATGCAAAATCGTCACTAGGAAGTGACTGTGTGGTCAAATACCACTTTCGCCAGTTTTGCAGATTTGCCCTTGTGAGGGTGAAGCTGTGTTTTTTGCAGTGACAGAATTTTTTGCAGTATTCTGTAATGGCGTCTGATTCTCTTTCACAGATTGTCTCACTGAAAAGCTTGACAAGAACAACTTCCAGGCATGGAAGTTTAGAATGACGAATTTCCTTATGGGAAAAGGATATTGGAAATTTGTTGCAGGAAATGAAGAAGAACCAGTTCTTCCTGATGTTCCCAATCAACAGCAAATGCAGGCATTCAAAGCATGGCATGAGAGAGCCAGGAAAGTTATGTACTGGCTGTCTATCAGTATTTCAGACTCTATGATTGTGCATATTTAGGATGCAAGTACGCCAAAGGAGGCATGGGATACTTTGTCAAAAATGTATAGCACAAATACGCAAGCCAGGAAAATGCAGCTCAAGCAAGAGTTGCATAATGTGCAAAGAGAAAATATGAGTATCAATGACTACCACATGAAGGTGAAGAAGATTGCAGATGTACTTGTTTTCATTGGGTCGCCAGTGGAAGATGATGATTTAGTTTCCGTGACCTTGAATGGTCTAGGAAAGGATTATGCACAGTTTCGGACATCCATTTCAGTTCGTGAAAGATTTCCTGATTTTGAGGAGTTGATTGCTCTTCTAATTTCTGAGGAGCAAAGAAATGGTGGTGCATCTTCTTCAGGAGGAACTTCAAAAGAAGCTGTCTTCTACTCAAATGCTGGAAGAGGTAGAGGCAGAGGTAGAGGAGGCCGATATGGAGGCCGTGGTAGAAATCAAAATATGCAGCAAACTCAAGAAAACCAGTCCTATGGAGGAGGACGTGGTAACTTCAGAGGCAGGGGGAGCCAAAGAGGTCGTGGTGGATGGCAAAGAGGCCAAAATGCAAACAGTAATGTTGAATGCTACTACTGTGGTAAAATGGGTCATATGGCTAAAGACTGCTATAAAAAGCAGAATGACATCATGAATGGAAAACTGCAACAAGGGAATTATGCATCTTCTAGTAGACAGGGTGATGACATAAATGAGCACTTGTTTATGGTGCAGCACATGAACAATTCTGTGACAAGTGCAGAAGAAAGCAATGATGTATGGTATGTTGACTCAGGTGCATCAAACCACATGACAGGTCATGCAGAATGGATGGAGGATGCAAGAAAAATGAAAAAACCAGGATTTGTGCAGATTGGAAAAATTCCTTTGTCTATGCAGGATGGGAAAAAGAAATACCTGTCCGATGTATTTCATGTCCCGAATATCACCAAGAATCTGGTTTCTGTTGGTCAAATGGTTGAGCAGGGCTTGTAGGTCAGATTTAATCCTCATGGATGCTTTGTTGAGGATATGAAAAATAAAGGTCGCTTGATAGCAAAAGGAAAGAAGAAGGGCAGAATGTTTACATTGGATGCAGACATGTCTGAATTGAGTGTAGCAATGTTTGCACATGGGACTGGTGTAGTTGCAGATATTGATATCTGGCATAAACGCATTGGTCATGTTAATATATAGCGACTTAAATCAATGCAGGCCCAAAATATTGTTGCAGGTTTGCCTAAATTCAAGGTTGCAGAAATGCATAAGGTATGTGAAGCCTGTCAGTTTGGAAAACAGGCAAGGAAACCATTTCCTAGACATGTTCAAGAGAGTGACAAGCCATTGGAATTAATCCACTCTAATGTGTGGACTACTAAAGCTGCATCTCTTGGAGGCTGTCATTATTTTGTTACTTTTATTGATGACTATAGCAGAAAAGTTTGGGTGTATTTTATGAAAAAGAAAAGTGAAGTTTTTGGGCATTTCAAAACCCTTAAAGCTATGGTTGAAAAAGAAACAGGCCTGCAAATAAAATGCCTAAGGTCAGATGGAGGGGGAGAGTATCTCTCAAATGAGTTTGCAAGGTTCCTGCAGGAGCATGGCATAAAGCAGCAATATTCATGCAGTCATACCCCACAACAAAATGGAATTGCAGAAAGGAAAAACAGGCATATTGGAGAGGAATCTCGTGCCATGCTCAATGAAAAAGACTTGCCAGATTTTTATTGGGCTGAAGCAGTTGCTACAGCAGTCTACATAATGAACAGAACTCCCACTGCAGCAATACATGGGATGACCCCAGAGGAGAGGTATACTGGTAGGAAACCAGATATTTCTCATTTGAAAATTTTTGGTTGCATTGCCTATGTACATGTGCCAGATGAGTTGAGATCCAAGTTGGATCCAAAAGCTGAGAAGTGCATCTTTATTGGTTACTCTCTGTAGAGCAAAAAGGGTATAGATGCTATAACCCTTCTACTCGTAAGTTTACAGTGAGCAGAGATGTTGTTTTTGATGAGATGAGTAGCTGGTATAAACCAGTAAATGTGATTGATGATGTAGATGCACAAAATGGTAATGCTGCACAGAATTCACAGCAGCAGTCACAAAATATTAGAGGACCTGGAGCGTCCTCTAGCAGTGGTTCACATTCTTCGCCATGGACAGGCAGATTGAGATCAGGAGAATCTTCTCAAAGCAATGCAGATAGTGGTATGTAGTATCACGAAAAGGAAAAGAGAAGGTTGATCAGGCCATGTTTGATGTGAATGCAGGTCACTCTTATGTGGATGGTGAATCCAGTGGCTCAGAACAGAGCATTGATGATGAGTTGGGTATTCCTTCTATTGTTACACCTGGAGTAAGGAAGACCAGGGATGTTTTGAGAGCACCTGGGAGTGAACCTACTTTGCGCAGGTCTACGAGAGCTAGGTATCCTGTGGATAGGCTGAAATATGATGGATTTACAGCCATTCACTATGCATATATGGTCAAAGTGATACATGAACCAGAACCCACTTCTTTTGAGCAAGCCATGGGAAAAGAAAAATGGGAGAAAGCCATGGATGAAGAAATGGATGCCTTGGAAGCAAATGCTACATGGGAATTGGTACCTTTGCCTAAAGGTAAAAATGCAATTGGCTGTAAGTGGGTTTATAAGGTAAAGCACAATGCAGATGGTTCTGTGAACAGATACAAGGCAAGATTAGTAGTCAAGGGGTATGCACAAACATATGGCATTGACTATGAAGAAACATTCAGTCCGGTTGCAAGGATGGAAACCGTAAGAGCAGTCATTGCTATGGCTGCATCAAAGGAATGGTCTTTACATCAGATGGATATAAAGAATGCCTTCTTGCATGGTGATTTGCAAGAAGAGGTCTATATGGAGCAGCCACCAGGTTATGTGCATGATGTTCGTCCTGAGTTTGTTTACAGGTTGAAGAAAGCCTTGTATGGCTTGAAGCAAGCACCGAGAGCATGGTCTGACAAGATAGGACAGTATCTTGTCACTATTGGCTTTTAGATTTCCAAGGCAGATTTCTCACTTTATGTGAGAAAAACAGAGAAAGATATTATGCTACTTGTCATCTATGTTGATGATTTGATTATGACAGGTGACAGTGATGAAGATATCCTTCATGTGAAAATGCTATTGAAGCAGAAGTTTGAGATGAAGGATTTGGGAGAGCTGCGTTATTTCTTGGGCATTGAGGTGATTAGATCACCAAGTGGGATACAGCTCTTGCAGAGGCAGTATGGATTGGACATGCTGTCCAAGTATGGGATGACAGGCTGTAAGCCTATTTCAGTTCCTTTGGAGCAGAATGTGAAGCTGAGCGCAGATGCAGGTGAGCTTCTAGAAGACCCTACTATGTACAGACGCATAGTAGAAAGCTTGATTTATATGACTATTACCAGGCCAGATTTGAGCTATGCTTTTGGATTGGTAAGTCAGTTTATGCAGGCTCCAAGGAAACCACATTTGGATGCGGCTAGACGCATACTCAGGTATGTGAAGTCCACATTACACTATGGACTATTTTATGAGACTGGGGTTCAGATACAGCTGCATGGATACGCTGATGCTGATTGGGCTGGTAGTATTTCTGATAGACGATCTACCAGTGGATATGTGTTCTCTTTTGGGAGTGCTGCAGTCACTTGGAGCAGCAAGAAACAGGCTACAGTTGCCTTGTCGAGCACAGAGGCTGAGTACAGGGGTGCAGCAATGGCTGCATGTGAGGTAGCTTGGTTGCATAAGCTACTTTATGATATGCATCAGTCTACAGATGGGCCAGTTGTCATTTATTGTGACAACATGAGTAGTATACACTTGGCAAATAACCCAGTCTATCATGCTAGAACAAAGCACATTGAGGTGCATTATCACTATGTGCGGGAGAGGGTTTTACTAGGTCTTATTGATCTAGTTTATGTCAGCACAGAGGATCAGGTAGCTGACATATTTACAAAGGCATTGGGCGTAGAGAAGCTGCGCAAGTTCAGAGACCTGCTTGGTGTGCAAGAATTGGGATTGAGCTCGAGGGGGAGTGTTCAGATATCGAGCTCCACTCGTGATACGCCAGGGTGACCATTGTGTATTTATGTCACCGACTTGTTAGTTGCAGACGCGGTTGGTACACCGCCCATGAATAATAGCTACATGATAGCTATCCTTATCTACTCTAGTTCATGGCTCAGTTAGTATGCCACCTTAGTTAGTTGAGTTTGGTTTGAGACCCATATATAGGGTTCTTCTATTTCTTTGTACTTGAGTTCTTTTGGCTTACACAACTAAGAAGAGGAAAACTATTTTCAGCCTCCACCTCTGTGTGTATTCCCCCATGGTGCAAGCAAGAAAGCTACAAGTGAGACTCCTTCCTTCTCTCCCACAATCTTGACAGCACTCCCATGGAATGTTATGGGATTTGCGATCTACGGTTTCCCATGTCTGCCACGTACCAGAAGTATTCTGGCCATTCCCACTTAATATTGAACAGAATTAGGGTTTTCTTGATTGGTCATTACCTAACAGCAACTAGAGTCGGACCTAAGCGAACTACTTTACGCAGAAATGCCAGGTCCGAAGCGGATTCACGCTCCACTTGGTTCAAGGAGAATGGGAAACAAGAGGGATGTAAGCTCAACCTCTCTGTCATAAGGCATAGTCCCATTCCGTTCCCCTAAAACAGCATAAATCGGATAAGACATAACTCTAGGTCATTGCTTTCATTATTCGTGTCCTTTGACGATCATCCCGATGTTCTTCGAGATTTGAGAAAAGTTCCCGGCCAACCGAGACCACCCAACCGTAGGACGGACCCATGGCCTATCCTCCATACTTTCCTCGGTTTGTTTTAGTTATGCAATTATCTAACACATTAATTGGACATGTAACAATCAGCTTTTTTAATTAATCTGTTAATCACTGGTTCCTTCACGTAATCTTATCACGTGACATAGAAAAACAATATCAAACAAGTTCTTTATTAACATATCATCATATTTATCCTTGAAATACAAGGAGTTCCGCCCATAGGCTTGTCCATAATCCGCCCGAAGGCTCTCCAGTAATCCACAAGGATCACTATTCCAAGCTTCGGCCTATAGACTAGTATGCGGGCCTCGAGATCCAATCCCAAGTCACGTTAGCCTCTTGTGCACGACCCGGAAGGTGAGGGATTTACGGCCAGAGCCCCAAATCCTCACCTTCCGGGTCCTGCACAAGAGGTTAATGTGACTCGGGATTGGATCTCAAGGCCCGCATACTAGTCTACGGGCGGAAGCTTGGAATAGTGATCTCTGTGGATTACTTGATAGCCTTCGGGCGGATTATGGACAAGCCTATGGGCGGAACTCCTTGTATTTCAAAGATAAATATGATTATATGTTAATAAAGAACTTTTTTGATATTGTTTTTCTATGTCACGTGATAAGATTATGTGAAGGAACTAGTGCTTAATAGATTAATTAAAGAAGCTGATTGTTACATGTCCAATTAATGTGTTAGATAATTGCATAACTAAAACAAACCGAGGAAAGTGCGGAGGATAGGCCATGGGTCCGTCCTACGATTGGGTGGTCCCGGTTGGCCGGGAACTTTTCTCAAATCTCGAAGAACAGCGGGATAATCGTCAAAGGACACGAACAACGAAAGCGATGACCTAGAGTTATGTCTTACCCGATTTACGATGTTTTAGGGGAACAGAATGGGACTATGCCTTATGGTAGAGAGGTTGAGCTTGCATCCCTCTCGTTTCCCATTCTCCTTGAACCAAGTGCAGCGTGAATCCGCTTCGGACCTAGTGTTTCTGCGTAAAGTAGTTCGCTTAGGTCCGACACTAGTTGCTGTTAGGTAATGACCAATCAAGAAAACCCTAATTTCGGTCGATCCTAAGTGGGAACGGCCAGAATACTTCCGCTACGTGGCAGACGTGGGAAACCCTAGATCGCAAATCCCATAACATTCCATGGGAGTGCCGGGCGGAGCTTTCTAGACATCCTTTCCGATGGACTGCTAAGATGTGTCCTGGATGATACTAGTGGACACGTTACACTTTGCCTACACATTAAACCTACACATTAAGGTAATGAGAGCTTGGATATTAAATATCATCTTATCTACATTAAGTGGCCACTCCATTTTATGTTACAGTGGGCAAGTGCTAATTAATTTGGCCTCCTCTGCAGTTGTGCCTCATTTACAGTCGGTGCTCTAGTTGCCTCTCTCCACAGCTGTGCTTGCGTTAATCATAAATCAATCTATTTCTATATGGTATGTCCGTTCTCTAATCAAATTGATGGCCTATAATTAAAAAAATTTAAAATATGTTTTTTCATAGGCTATGCATTATACCGTTTGCTCCTAATGTTTAGTCATAGGCTATGCAAGCACTTAATGCTTATTCCAACATGCCTAATGCTTAGTCATGGGCTACATATTATATCGAGTGCTCCATGCTTAATCATTGGTCTTGCATTGTGTATTTAATGGTCTTTGGCTTGCTTAACAACAGTACTGAATACTCATTTGCATTGCATTGGGAATCTTTTTCCATGCTTATAAATTACCTTTGGGCGTGCTTAGTAATATTGAATCTTTGCATTGTGTTCCCAATCCTTTGCCATGTGTTTCAAATATGTAATGGATATTTTTTGTGATTATCTTTGGCCATGTTTTAAAACTCAAGCAAGAGAAGTGACTGCAAGCTAATATCCACTCATTACTCCATATGATCTTCATAAAGTTGCAAGAGAGTCTTGCACAAACCAGCAATACCAGCTTTAATACTTATATCAAACATATATATCCTCTTGATCAACTTCTCATTTCTATTACAAAATTTTACCTTCCACAGTCATTAAAATTAATTTGATCTTTTTGACTTATGTATTCACACAAATCATTCAAAGATAAATGTTTATGTTTATGCTTTGTATTCGCAATTTACATTTGCTCAAGAGATTAGTTGATCATTTTAAGGTTCAATTTTTTAAAATTTGATTGTGATGAATATCTTGTTCACTTTGTCATTTTTAAAGTAAGACATAACTTTGTTTTATTAAGTTTCAATCATACAACAAATATCAATAGATTAGAAATGTCAAATGAATTGAGGGCAATAATTAGCACAATAGACTTGTGTAGATGAGTAATTAATGCAGAATTCTAGTCTAGGAAACCTAGAAGGCCACACCTTCTAAAATGTTTAATGTGTGTAACGTGTCCACCTGTTCACTTGTAGGACACGTCTTAGCAGCCCATCGGGAAGAGAGTCCAGAAAGCGCCGCATGGCACTCCCACAGAATGTCACGGGTTTTGCGATCTAGGTCTTCTCGAGTCTGCCATGAAGTGGAAGCATTCTGACCGTTCCCACTTAGGACTGACCTGAATCAGGGTTTTCCTAGTGGTAAAATTCCTAGAATAGTAGCTAGCATCGAACCCTAGGCAAACTACTTTACGCAGAAACGTCAGGGTGGAAGCGGATTCATGCTGCAGTTGGTTCAAGGAGAATGGGAATTGAGAGGGATGCAAAGCTCGACCTCTCTGCCCGTAAGGCATAGTCCCATTCCGTTCCCCTAAAAGAGCATAAATCACGACTCTAGTACTCTAGATTCTAGGTCATCGTTCCTTGCTGTCAAATTCCTTTGAGAAAAGTTCCCGACCAACCGGGACCACCCTTCCATAGGATGGTGACCCATGGTCACATCCACCGCACTTTCCTCAGGGTGCTTTAGTTATCTAATTACCTACCACGTTTAGTTTGACACGCAAAAACAGCTTTCTTAATTAGCCAATTAATCACCGGTTCCTTCACGTAACTTACGCACTGACATAGAAAAACAATGTCAAGCAAGTTCCTTTTCAACAATTGATCTTATTTATCAGTCTTTGGAGTACATCATTTAATCTAGCGCGAAGGCTAATCCATAATCCGCCCGAAGGCTAATCCATAATCCGCCCGAAGGCAATTCCATAATCCGCCCGAAGGCAATTCCAGCAATCCTCAGGGATCACTATTCCAAGTTTTTGCCCGTAGAGTAGTATGCAGGCCTCGAGATCCAATCTCGAGTCACGTCGGCCTCTTGTGCAGGACCCAGAGGCAAGGGATTTACGGCCAGAGCCCCCCTCGCACCCAAGCATCCTCCTGCTCCAAGTAGCACCCACGAAGAGACCTCTCACAGCGGGTTCGGTCCACATACCTTGCGCGGCTAACAACCCCCTTGGATAGGGTCATGTAGATAGTCGAGGGTAATTGATGCTGCCTCTCCCTCCATGCCTTCAACCTGAAGCATTAATTATTTTTCCAGCTTTAGTTCATTGAGCAAAGAAGTACAAATAGTGCTCCTAACTGTACAAACACAATCAATCGAGTGGTCGTTTTTTTGGCCAACTGCTAAGGTATATTTCCTTCTCTCCGAATGCATCCAGCATTCGATCCGGGATCAATTATGACACTACAAGATCGCCAAGGGTTTTGTAAGCTGTGTTGCTATTTTACCCTTTTTCCTTGGGCTAGGGTTTATATCCTGTTAACACAAATTAACAAATACCTTAGGTTTCCTTATATTAAGGTCAATAAATCCTGGCCAACCTCATTGTCCTATCTTGATTGGTCAATTTCTTGCTAGGCAATACATAACTCCCCTAATTTGGCAAATCAGCCTCAAAGAAGGGTTGATGTAGCACGATGACTGCTCATCCTCTTGCAAATTAGACTTGTACTTAGAACCCACCAACCCTTGTTCTAAGTAGGGGCAATACTATTTTGTGGTTTAGACACAAACCCATGCGACCTTGCAACTTGTTGCATAGGAGTCGCATCTGACTTGTGGGATTATTTCTCTCATCAAACTGTATTCCTTGGTCAAGATATAGGGTTTGGGAGTCCTCTTGACCTGGCCCAACCCTAACCTTAGTAGGCCGACAATGTTTGGCCCTAGGGTTTCTAAATCCATACAGAGGTCTAGTCTTTGGCTAATTGATCCTTAGGGTAAAACCCTAGGTCGTTCTTGCATAGGCGTTCAACTAACCCTAACATTCTGTGAATGTGGGTAGGATATTTGGAATTGGAAGTATTGACTTGGCATCCCAAGTGCGATACTAGGTAGAATTTTTAACGTACTAAACCCTACCTAGCACTTTGAGGTGTTCACCGTACCAACTATTTATGCTTTTATGAATCCCTTGAGAGTTATGCCATTACAAGCGATTTACCTAAATCGATCTAATTGTCTTGCGACAAGTGGTGATCTTTCCTTAGAAATGCAAATACTTTTCCTAAAAAGATGTAAATAATTTCAAGATACAACATTCCATGCAAGTATGCGATTCATAGACTTTTTTCTTCTATGCAACTATAAAATGAACAATGACCATTTCTTTTCCTTGCCTAAACTATAATGATTGACAATTTAGGGCTAACTCGTATAAAAACCTACGTTGACGCAACGAAATCAAAGCTTTAATGTTTTTGATGAAGATGCATTCATAATTTGATAAGAGATCTCCATGCATGAGCGTCATTTAGTACTTAACCCGACTTAAAATACAAGCATCCTCTCATGCAACTGGCAAAATTCATAGTTTCCTTTCCATGCATTGTGATTCTTTGGACAACATTCAATGGGCGTCTAAGATTATCCTCTATATGAATCATGTCCATGAATTTAAGTCATAAGTGTAACATGCGACATAAGCTCTATCCTTCTTAGCACGATATTCTCTTCTAATTTATGCATTATCATTCAAGAAGATTGCAACTACCCTTGTTAACGGGAGTGCGAGCAATTTCAATTAATCGACATGCACTAAATCTTGTCAAACGAATGGAAAAACGCATTTAAATTTTCCTAAAACCATCATGCTTAACGCATCCCTTTCATGTGAGAATACAATTTTAAGAACTTGGGCATTGAGGTTCGGGGTGTTGTCCACACGCGAACTTGGAGTGGAAGCTCCCGCATGTGCACCTCGCGTCTTTAGCTTTGGAGCCATCTATATAGTCTATTTTGTCGTAGAAACTCCCCCTTTGATTTCTCGCGTGTCTCGAATTCTCACTGTCTGCGATCTCCCTCTCCCGCGTAGGACGACACGGTCCTTGGAGACTTTGTCAAGATTGTGGGAGAGAAGGAAGGAGTCTCACTTGTAGCTTTTCTTGCTTGCACAATGGGGGAATACACACAAGGGTGGAGGCTGAAAACAGTTTTCCTCTTCTTAGTTGTGTAAGCCAAAAAGAACTCAAGTACAAAGAAATAGAAGAACCCTAGATATGGGTCTCAAACCAAACTCAACTAACTAAGGTGGCATACTAACTGAGCCACGAACTAGAGTAGATAAGGATAGCTATCATGTAGCTATTATTCAGGGGCGGTGTACCAACCGCATCTGCAACTGACAAGTCGGTGACATAAATACACAACGGTCACCCTGGCGTATCACGAGTGGAGCTCGATATCTCAACACTCCCCCTCGAGCTCAATCCCAATTCCTGCACACCAAGCAGGTCTCTGAACTTGCGCAGCTTCTCTGCGCCCAATGCCTTCGTGAATATGTCAGCTACCTGATCCTCTGTGCTGACATAAACTAGATCAATAAGACCTAGTAAAACCCTCTCTCGCACATAGTGATAATGCACCTCAATGTGCTTTGTTCTAGCATGATAGACTGGGTTATTTGCCAAGTGTATACTACTCATGTTGTCACAATAAATGACAACTGGCCCATCTGTAGACTGATGCATATCATAAAGTAGCTTATGCAACCAAGCTACCTCACATGCAGCCATTGCTGCACCCCTGTACTCAGCCTCTGTGCTCGATAAGGCAACTGTAGGCTGTTTCTTGCTGCTCCAAGTGACTGCAGCACTCCCAAAAGAGAACACATATCCACTGGTAGATCGTCTATCAGAAATACTACCAGCCCAATCAGCATCAGTGTATCCATGCAGCTGTATCTGAACCCCAGTCTCATAAAATAGTCCATACTGCAATGTGGACTTCACATACCTGAGTATGCGTCTAGCCGCATCCAAATGTGGTTTCCTTGGAGCCTGCATAAACTGACTTACCAATCCAACAGCATAGCTCAAATCTGCCCTGGTAATAGTCATATAAATCAAGCTTCCTACTATGCTTCTGTACATAGTAGGGTCTTCCAGAAGCTCACCTGCATCTGCGCTCAGCTTCACATTTTGCTCCAAAGGAACTGAAATAGGCTTACATCCTGTCATCCCATATTTGGACAGCATGTCCAATCCATACTGCCTCTGCAAGAGCTGTATCCCACTTGGTGATCTAATCACCTCAATGCCCAAGAAATAACGCAGCTCTCCCAAATCCTTCATCTCAAACTTCTGCTTCAATAGCATTTTCACATGAAGGATATCTTCATCACTGTCACCTGTCATAATCAAATCATCAACATAAATGACAAGTAGCATAATACATTTCTCTGTTTTTCTCACATAAAGTGAGAAATCTGCCTTGGAAATCTGAAAGCCAATAGTGACAAGATACTGTCCTATCTTGTCAGACCATGCTCTAGGTGCTTGCTTCAAGCCATACAAAGCTTTCTTCAACCTGCAAACAAACTCAGGATGAACAGCATGCACATAACCTGGTGGCTGCTCCATATAGACCTCTTCTTGCAAATCACCATGCAAGAAGGCATTCTTTACATCCATCTGATGTAAAGACCATCCCTTTGATGCAGCCATAGCAATGACTGCTCTTACGGTTGCCATCCTTGCAACCGGACTGAATGTTTCTTCATAGTCAATGCCATATGTTTGTGCATACCCCTTGACTACTAATCTTGCCTTGTATCTGTTCACAAAACCATCAGCATTGTGCTTCACCTTATAAACCCACTTACAGCCAATTGCATTCTTACCTTTAGGCAAAGGTACCAATTCCCATGTAGCGTTTGCTTCCAAGGCATCCATTTCTTCATCCATGGCTTTCTCCCATTTTTCTTTTCCCATGGCTTGCTCAAAAGAAGTGGGTTCTGGTTCCTGTATCACCTTGACCATATATGCATAGTGAATGGCTGTAAATCCATCATATTTCAGCCTATCCACAGGATACCTAACTCTGGTAGACCTGCGCAAAGTGGGTTCACTCCCAGGTGCTCTCAAAACATCCCTGGTCTTCCTTACTCCAGGTGTAACAATAGAAGGAATACCCAACTCATCATCAATGCTCTGTTCTGAGCCACTGGATTCACCATCCACATAAGAGTGACCTGCATTCACATCAGACATGGGCTGATCAACCTTCTCTTTTCCTTTTCGTGATACTTGCATACCACTATCTGCATTACTTTGAGAAGATTCTCCTGATCTCAATCTGCCTGTCCATGGCGAAGAATGTGAACCACTGCTAGAGGACGCTCCAGGTCCACTAATATTTTGTGACTGCTGCTGTGAATTCTGTGTAGCATTACCATTTTGTGCATGTACATCATCAATCACATTTACTGGTTTATACCAGCTACTCATCTCATCAAAAACAACATCTCTGCTCACTATAAACTTACGAGTAGAAGGGTTATAGCATCTATACCCTTTTTGCTGCAGAGAGTAACCAATAAAGATGCACTTCTCAGCTTTTGGATCCAACTTGGATCTCAGCTCATCTGGCACATGTACATAGGCAATGCAACCAAAAATTTTCAAATGAGAAATATCTGGTTTCCTACCAGTATACCTCTCCTCTGGAGTCATTCCATGTATTGCTGCAGTGGGAGTCCTGTTCATTATGTAGACTGTTGTAGCAACTGCTTCAGCCCAATAAAAATCTGGCAAGTCTTTTTCATTGAGCATGGCACGAGATACCTCTCCAATATGCCTGTTTTTCCTTTCTGCAATTCCATTTTGTTGTGGGGTATAAATGCATGAATATTGCTGCTTTATGCCATGCTCCTGCAAGAACTTTGCAAACTCATTTGAGAGGTACTCTCCCCCTCCATCTGACCTCAGGCATTTTATTTGCAGACCTGTTTCTTTTTCAGCCATAGCTTTAAGGGTTTTGAAATGCCCAAAAACTTCACTTTTCTTTTTCATAAAATACACCCAAACTTTTCTGCTATAGTCATCAATAAAAGTGACAAAATAATGACAGCCTCCAAGAGATGCAGCTTTAGTAGTCCACACATCAGAGTGGATTAATTCCAATGGCTTCTCACTCTCTTGAACATGTCTAGGAAATGGTTTCCTTGCCTGTTTTCCAAACTGACAGGCTTCACATACCTTATGCATTTCTGCAACCTTGAATTTTGGCAATCCTGCAACAATATTTTGGGCTTGCATTGATTTAAGTCGCTGTACATTAACATGACCAATGCGTTTATGCCAGATATCAATATCTGCAACTACACCGGTCCCATGTGCAAACATTGCTGCACTCAATTCAGACATGTCTGCATCCAACGTAAACATTCTGCCCTTCTTCTTTCCTTTTGCTATCAAGCGACCTTTATTTTTCATATCCTCAACAAAGCATCCATGAGGATTAAATCTGACCTGCAAGCCCTGTTCAACCATTTGACCGACAAAAACCAGATTCTTGGTGATATTCGGGACATGAAATACATCGGACAGGTATTTCTTTTTCCCATCCTGCATAGACAAAGAAATTTTTCCAATCTGCACAATAGGATGTGCAGTATCATCACCAGTCTCCACAAATCCTGGTTTTTCCATTTTCCTTGCATCCTCCATCCATTCTGCATGACCTGTCATGTGGTTTGATGCACCTGAGTCAACATACCATACATCATTGCTTTCTTCTGCACTTGTCACAGAATTGTTCATGTGCTGTACCATGAACAAATGCTCATTTCTGTCATCACCCTGTCTGCTAGAAGATGCATAATTCCCTTGTTGCAGTTTTCCATTCATGATGTCATTCTGCTTTTTATAGCAGTCTTTAGCCATATGACCCATTTTACCACAGTAGTAGCATTCAACATTACTGTTTGCATTTTGACCTCTTTGCCATCCACCACGACCTCTTTGGCTCCCCCTGCCTCTAGAGTTACCACGTCCTCCTCCATAGGACTGGTTTTCTTGAGTTTGCTGCATATTCTGATTTCTACCACGGCCTCCAAATCGGCCTCCTCTACCTCTGCCTCTACCTCTTCCAGCATTTGAGTAGAAGACAGCTTCTTTTGAAGTTCCTCCTGAAGAAGATGCACCACCATTTCTCTGTTCCTCAGAAATTAGAAGAGCAATCAACTCCTCAAAATCAGGAAATCTTTCACGAACTGAAATGGATGTCCGAAACTGTGCATAATCCTTTCCTAGACCATTCAAGGTCACATAAACTAAATCATCATCTTCCACTGGTGACCCAATGGAAGCAAGTGCATCTGCAATCTTCTTCACCTTCATATGGTAGTCGTTGATGCTCATATTTTCTCTTTGCACATTGTGCAACTCTTGCTTGAGCTGCATTTTCCTGGCTTGCGTATTTGTGCTATACATTTTTGACAAAGTATCCCATGCCTCCTTTGGCGTACTTGCATCCTGAATATGCACAATCATAGAGTCTGAAATGCTGATAGACAGCCAATACATAACTTTCCTGGCTCTCTCATGCCATGCTTTAAATGCCTGCATTTGCTGTTGATTGGGAACATCAGGAAGAACTGGTTCTTCTTCACTTCCTGCAACAAATTCCCAATATCCTTTTCCCATAAGGAAATTCGTCATTCTAAACTTCCATGCTTGGAAGTTGTTCTTGTCAAGCTTTTCAGTGACAATCTGTGAAAGAGAATCAGATGCCATTACAGAAGACTGCAAAAAATTCTGTCACTTCAAAAACCACAGCTTCACCCTCACAAGGGAAAATCTGCAAAACTGGCGAAAGTGGTATTTGACCACACAGTCACTTCCTAGTGACGATTTTGCATCAACAGGCAACAGGGATGATTCTGTAACTCCCAATGTCTCTGCGCACAAGCATACAATGCAATTTTTACAGTAACTATTCACCGACCTGTAGAACAGTGGCTGCACAGCATAAAACTGGGCCTTTTCCTGAGTGCGTGCAGAAAACTTCCGCCTCCAAAACAGGCCCCGAAATGGCCTCAAATAAAAAAAACAAGGTCGCCTAGGGCTAAAGCCCTTTCCCGCAGCATATACTGCCCTCTTGCTTCACCGCGAAGGGCGTCTCAACCTGAGACAATGCACTCCTGCACTTTCCGGCTGTGCTACCTGCAGAGATCTGCTCCCAAAACAGAAAATGAAAGCAACACTGCTCCTCTTACCAGAACACCGCGAGCTTGGCTTGCTTTCTTGATCTCCTTACCACGAACAAGGCTCTGATACCATGTCAAGATTGTGGGAGAGAAGGAAGGAGTCTCACTTGTAGCTTTCTTGCTTGCACAATGGGGGAATACACACAAGGGTGGAGGCTGAAAACAGTTTTCCTCTTCTTAGTTGTGTAAGCCAAAAAGAACTCAAGTACAAACAAATAGAAGAACCCTAGATATGGGTCTCAAACCAAACTCAACTAACTAAGGTGGCATACTAACTGAGCCACGAACTAGAGTAGATAAGGATAGCTATCATGTAACTATTATTCAGGGGCGGTGTACCAACCGCATCTGCAACTGACAAGTCGGTGACATAAATACACAACGGTCACCCTGGCGTATCACGAGTGGAGCTCGATATCTCAACAGACTTGGCTTAAAAGTTCGCAGGGAAGGCACGGGGGAATGGGACTTAAGAAAGCTTAAAATTAGAAGCTTCTATTCCATAGAATGACGTGGAGGGGGGGAAAATGATTGGGGAAAGGATGAGGATGACAACGAAGGAGGTGAGGATGATGATTATGATGGTGATGGCGATGGTGATGAGACGGTAGTGCGCCAACGTGGCAGCAGCAGGTGTCGATAGTGGTAGCTCCTTGGTGTGGCGGCGTTCTTCACGGTAGCATCAGCAACCGTTTCCTTCCTCCCTCCCCCCAAGCTTCAAGGGGGGGTTCATATAGTTAGAGGGGGGAGGGAATGGCCACACACGTGGTCAGTAGCATGCCTCCCCCCCATGCTCTCCTACACCACTCCTCTTACACTCATGTTCTTCCCACACTCCCTCTCCCCGCCATGCATTAGCTGAGGGGAGGGGGTTAATAATTAAAACAATTTGTCAAAATTTTAACAATTATCCCTTTTTTTCCCCTTGAAAGGGGTGTTCTCATGGGAGCTATGGGTTTTAAGCCTCGGCTCTTGTACTCCATCTGGCTAGAGTTTATTGAGATGCGCGCGGGATAAGCACTTAACCAACCAACATTTACCACTGCGGGAGATCATTTTAGTTTGATTTTTGCATGGATTACGGGTCTTCAATATTTTGTGGCGGAAATATTACATTCTCTCCCCCTTAGAGGAATCGAGATGTCCTCTCTCTCGAGAAGAACTGGCAGTATTATTGGTTGAGAGTACTTTCATCCATCCAAGTGGCATCCTCTTCAGGATAATCTTTCCACTGGATGAGGTATTCTCTCAAGGTTCTCGATCTCAAATGCCTCTCCCTAATATCTAAGATCCTGTCAGCAGGCCGTAGCTCAAGGACTCCTTGGCTAGGCATTACAACTTGTTGATCATCAAGTACGTGACTAGGGTTAGGTACTTACTTTTTCAATAGACTGATATGGAATACATTATGAACCTTTAGGTTTTCAGGGAGTTGCAGTTTATAAGCATTAGGCCCTAGGCACTTGAGAATCTTGTAGGGTCCATAATACCTTGGACTTAGCTTTTTGCATTCACCCAAGGATAGGGAACTCTTCTTTGGACAGATGCGAATGAAGACCATATCACCTTCAACGAAGGCTCTATCTTGCCATTTCAAGTCCGCGTAAGCCTTTTGTCTATCCTTGGTGGCTTGGATGTCCTATCTTATTGACTTGATCTGGTCATCCATATCTTCCAGCATCTGTTTTGAAGCTTCAACCCTTAAGGTTGGATCTGAAAAGTTTAAAGGACTACGACAGTGGTGCCTATACAATGCTTGAAAAGGGTTCATCTAAATGCTTTGTTGGTACGAAGCATCGTACGCAAACTCAACCAGTGGAAAATATTGAATCCACTTTTTGGGTTCATGACAATAGTGTGCCCTAAGCATATCTTCAATGACTTGGTTGACTCGCTCCGTTTGACCATCGGTTTGGGGATGGTAAGCTATACTGAAACAGAGTTGAGTCCCAATGGCCTTGAAGATAGCCCTCCAGAAATGTGATGTGAAGAGAGAGTCATGATCACTATTGATTCTTCTGGGTAACCCATGCAGTTTGAATATCTCCTTGATAAATAACCTTGCGATGTCTGAGGCTTTATAGTTTGTCTTAACAGGGATAAGGTGTGCAACCTTGGTGAGAATATCCACCACAACCATAATGGAGTTGTATCCTCCTTGAACTTGGGGCAGGCCAACAACAAAGTCCATACTAATGAATTCCCATTTCACTTGGGGAATGTCAAGTGGTTGCAATTTCCCCAGCATTTTGACATGTTCAGCCTTAATGCGTTGACAAGACAAACATTCAGTGACATATTTGAGAACGTCACCTTTAAGTCTTTCCCAATAGTAGCTCCTTTTGACTGCATTGAGGGTCTTGACATAGCCAGGATGTCCTAAAAAAGGGGAGTCATGAGCTTCCCAAAGTATCTTCTGTTTGAGTGACTGGCTTGCCGGTATACATAATCTCATTCTATAGTAGACAAGTCCACTATTGATAGAGAATTCTCGATACTTTGTTTGTAGCTTCGGGTCTTGATCCTTGATAGGGATCTCCCTTATCAATTTCTGGTAAGTTGGATCATGACATGCCTCTTCTCTAGCTAGCTCAAGAAGTGGGTTGTTTGGCATGGATACCTTTGTGGCTAGAGATCTGGTTGTTGATGGATCTTGCAAAATCAAAGAATTTAGAAATGCCTTGCGACTAAGTGCATTGGCAACTACATTCTCCTTTGCAGGTATTTGATTTCAAAATCATATTCCTCTAGCACTTCAATCCATTGACATTGCCTCATATTGAGCTCATTCTGGGTAAAGATCCATTTGATACTTTTATGATCCATCACTAAGGTAAACTTGTTACCCAGCAAGTAGTGTCTCCAAAGCTTGAGGGCATGGATGACAGCTAACGGCTCTAGATCGTGGGTAGCATAATTCCTCTCATGGCTCTTCAGCTTCCTTGAAGAGTATGCTATAAGATGACCTTCTTGCATAAGCACACATCCTAAGGCAAGTGTGCTAACATCAGTTATCACTTCAAACGTCTTACTAAGATCTGGAAGTTTTAGGATAGGTGTTGATACCAAACTTTGCTTTAGTTTGTCAAAGCTAGATTGTTCAGCAGTTGACCATACAATTGATGTTTGCTTCTTGAGTAGATCCGTCAGAGGCGCTGCAATCAGGGCATAGTTTTTGATAAAGATCCTGTACCATCCTGTCAATCCAAGAAAACTGCATATTTCTTTGACAGTTGTTGGTGTTGGCCACTCCAGAACATCTCTAACCTTGGCCGGATCTACTGAAATTCCTTCCGCTGATACAATGAATCCCAGATATTCAATCTGTCGCTTGAAAAATGCACACTGTTTCTTCTTGGCATAAAGCTTGTGTGCCCTCATTGTTTGAAGAACAATGCGAAGCTGGGGTTCATGATCTTCTTCCTGCTTGGAGTAGACTAGGGTATCCTCAAAGAAGACGAGTACGAAGTCATCAAGATAGGGCCTAAAGATATCCTGCATTAGCCTGTTGAAGGTAGTAGGAGCATTTGTTAGCTCGAATGACATGACCAGGAACTCAAAATGTCCATATCTTGTGCTGAATGGCGTCTTTGGGATATCTTCTTCCTTGATTCTTATCTGGTAATATCCAGACGTGAGATCGATCTTGGAGAAGATCTTCGCACCTTGAAGACAGTCAAGAAGTTTATCTATTCTTGGAATGGGATATTTGTTCTTAATGGTTGATTGATTCAACCCTCTGTAATCAATACATAGTCAAAGCATTCCATCTTTCTTCTTTTGGAACAGCATGGAGCTCCCCATGGCAAACTGGTGGGACGAATGTAGCCTTGATCTAACAGTTGCTTGACTTGCTCATTTAGCTCAATCACTTCCGGGATGGACATCCTATATGGTCTCTTTGCAATAGGTGCAGCTCCTGGCACTATCTTGATTTCATGATCGACTTCACTTTGAGGCAGAAGTTCTATCAGCTCTTCAAGAAATACGTCTGCGTACTCCTTTAGCCATGAAGGTTCTTCCCTAGACTCCTGATTTTGATCTAGCTTATTTAGCTTAATCAAATAGATAGGTAGCCCCTTTCTAACTCCCTTTATTATCTAGGATGCTTTGGACAATTGAATTTTTGGCTTCCTAGCCTCTCCTTGAGTTGTGACCAATTCCCCTTCAGAATTTGAAAAGGAGACTTAGCCCTTTCCACAATGAATGTGGGCATCGTTAGGTTTAAGCCAATCCATTTTGAGCAAACTCTCATAACCATGAATCTGACTGAAGTCGACTTTCCACCCAGTAGGAATTTCACCTTAACAGTTTGCCTAGTACAAGTGACTTCACGACCATTTGCTAATTCCACAAGTAAGGTAGGTGCATCTATTGTGGCTATTCCTAATCTTTTTGCACAAGCTGGTGAAATGAAGGAATGTGTACTGCCACAATCAATCAAGGTTCTAAAGCCTTTACCTTGATAATCCGATGGAGTTTGAATCACCGAGAACTGGCGATTTGGGCCTTTCTTATGGAGAGCGGCATGGATCGTTGCCCTCTCAATGTCTGCTTCCATGGTTGGGTCTTCTTCATTACAGAGCTCCTTGTTGGCAACATTGGAGACTCTCCCTCTAGCCATGACGGTGGCTCGTTGGCCATGGATGGTTCCTTGGGATGGTCCTTGACATTGTCCTCTGCTAAGCTTGGGGCACTGCCTTTTAAAGTCACCGGGCTCGTTGCAATGGAAGCAACGGAGATTGTGGCCATTACCTTGGGCAGGAATGAAATTATTGACAGTGTTAGTCCTAGCTTTCTTCCTTTGTCCCAGATTTTGGCCTTGTACTCTCTTCACCTGGGACCTATACATTCCTTTGTTTTGATCCTTGTAAGACCAAGTCTTGTTATTTCTTGGCCTGGTCTGCACCTCCTGTATTATGGATGCAACTCGAATGAGTGTGTCCTGAAGATCTATCGGGCGCGTTGATTCGATGCGGGTGTTTATAGGTGGGCTTAATCCAGCACAAAACTTTGACACTTGTTGTGTCATATCCATTTGTGGTGCGTACTTCAAAAGAGAGATGAACTTTGAATAGTATGCATCAAAGGATAGACCAAGCTATTTTAGTTCATAGAACTCGTTCATCTTCTGTGTGCGGTAGGCAGGTGGTAGATATCTCCCTCGCACAGCTCTTTTTAGCTTCTCCCAAGTAACTGACCCTTCCGAGATTCCTTGGTCTCTGCACCATTGCTTCCACCAAAGTCTTGCTTCGTCGGTAAGGTAAGCTTCAATTTGGCGAGCATCGCTTGATTAGCGGGTGCAGTATCTGCTACTTCGAAGTAATCCTCCATGGATTTGATCCAGATCTCGGCATCAGTTTGGACGGTCCTTCCCTTACCATCGAATTCTGGTGGCTTGATTTGTTTGAGAAGAAGCTTCTTCTTCTAAATCACAGCCGTACTTGGTGTAGGGGTCGGACTAGGTATCTGCACTTGAGGTTGTGCCTGGGCATTGAAATTCTTTACGTTAAAAACTTTCTAAACATTTCTCACATTACATTACATGCCCAGTTCAGATTTTAGCCATGTGGTCTAATCACTTAACTCCTTTACCAACACTTACAGCCAACACAATCATTGATAAAAAAGTTTATTTCATTCATATGGGCATAGCCCCTTTTCTGAGTACAATTATTTTTGGGGAAATGGAACAAGTTGATACATTAATTCGAGGAGAATAAGATTTGCTACATTCAGCTACGGGAACTGAGTAATAGTATGGATTGGGGTCGTGGATTTTCAAGAATCGATAGGTCATAGGAAGATTAGGGTATCCTTTTCTTTGATACCCATTCTTTTCATAACATCCCAACACCTTGATTCTGTCAGCAAGGATTATTCGAGTCACTTCCTCATACACATACGTGTTCTGCTTGACCTTTCAACCACCGACACGTAGGGTTACGTTTGCGTGAGTCTCAACAAAGATGAACAGCTTCACGATCTTTAAGTCTTCCATCCACTTAATTCTCTTCAAGTTGGTCTGAAGGTACGCAAGTCGGTGAGCAGCTATGTAAATAAATTCCTGAATCACCCGTCCATCTCCGTTCCACGTATAAGGGTGAAGGATTGTAGATGTGGTCAAGGATATTCATCATATCAAGCCTCCCTCGATAATCCAAAGCTCGCATCGCAGTCATAAACATAACCTGGAACACCAAGAATTTGTTTCATGCTTCGTGACTCTGCAAGTCACCATCGATAAGTAAGTAAGGAAATGTTCTTAACAGCAACATTTGCTCTACTTCACCTCATTAAGTTTTCTTGTAAATATTAGTTCCTCGTTGGCTCTGATACCAACTATAACATGTCCACCTGTTCACTTGTAGGACACCTCTTAGCAGCCCATCGGGAAGAGAGTCCAAAAAGCACCGCCCGGCACTCCCACGGAATGTCACGGGGTTTGTGATCTAGGTGGTCTTCCCGAGTCTGCCACGAAGCGGAAGCATTCTGGCCATTCCCACTTAGGACCGACCTCAATCAGGGTTTTTCTAGTGGTCAAATCCCTAGAACAGTAGCTAGCGTCGAACCCCAGGTGAACTACTTTATGCAAAAACATCAGGGTCGAAGCAAATTCATGCTACACTTGGTTTAAGGAGAATGGGATAATTATGTTTTTTGATTCGTTTTTTGTGTTTTTTGCACGTGACCGTCCTTTACTCCCCCCAGAACCTCAGTTACACATTTTTCATGTCTTCCCCCTGTCGTCCTGTCCATTTTTTGTTTTTATGCCATTTCGTTTTGACGATCGGATTGGGAGATATTAATTTTTCTTTATTTTTATGTGTTTTCACGCGACTCGTCCCGCGCGTGAACGTGCTCGTTTTCGATTTTACGCATCTTAACGCGCCCCGGTCGCATCCACGTGCCTCGTCCCCACATTCGGGTGCCTTTTCAATCACGTCACGGCAAATTTTTTTACCCCGCCCCGCGCACGCGCGCGGGACGGGGGTACGCCTCTCTTGCCTAGGCCCCCCGCCCATTTTCTCCCTTGGGCACCCCCCCTATGGACCCCCCCTGCCCCATCCCTTGGGTACCCTAACCCATGGGCATAACCCTCCCATCCCTTTCCAACCCCCCCCCCCCCCCCCATGTCCTTTCCTATCCCCTCCCCCCTACCCCGACCCCTTCCCTCCTCCAACTACCTCTCCCTCTCCCTTCCCTGCGTCTTCCTCCCCTCCCTCCATCTCCTGCTCTCCTCCACCTCCTTCCTCTCCTGTTTCCTCCTCCTTCTCCTTCCCCTCCCTCTTCTCCCCTCCTTCACGACGCCTGTACCCCCTTCCTCGTCCGCCGCCTGCGGCCGCCCTGGCACCTAAAACGTGGTGGCGCGGCCCGACGAGGCTGCCTTCAGGCTTCACAGCCGAACTCTGGCCTGATCCCGTCGTGGCAGTCCCAGACGCCCGGGCCGGGAGCCTACGAGCCCAGCCGTAGCTTTGTGTCCCACTCGGCGCCCAGATTCAGCCTAAGCCAGCGCCTCCCCTCCTCCTACCTCCCCCAGCACGTCGACCTGGAGTGGCGCCCTGGCCCCGGCTCCTACAACCCCTCCCTCCAGCCCGACGGCCCCGCCTCTGCCTCGTCCGTTGCAACGCGCTCGTCCGACGCCCCGCCCACGCCAGCCCCTCAGCCGCCCGCGTCGCCCCTGCTCGCCGTGTGGACGCCGTCGCAGTGCCCTTTGCAGCGCCCGTCCGCGACGTCCAAGCCTGCGCCGCCCTGGCACCTCCTCCTGCCAGCGCCTCCGCCCCTTCATCAGCCCTCGCCCTCCTGCCGTCATTCTGGCCGCCCTCTGCCAGTCGCCGCCCGTGCTGCACGGCCGCCGTTGACTCCCGCCTTCCAGCTTCAAACCAACCCACCTCCTACCTAGCCCCCCTTCACACCCCACAAACACACACCCTCTCCCCACCTCCTACCTAGCCCCCCTTCACACCCCACAAACACACACCCTCTCCCCACCTCCTCCCTAGCCCCCATTCCCCCAGAACACATACACACCTCCTCACCCCCACACTAACCCCCATTCCCACCACTACCCCCACCCCCACCGCCACACAAAACCCCATTTCCCCCAGTTCAAACACACACTCCCCCTCCCCCCACCCTAACCCCCATTCCCACCACCTTCCCCTAGCAAACACATCCCCCCCCCAACCTAGCCCCCATTCCCCCCCAGAAAACCCACTACCCCCCACCTCCTACGTAGCCCCCCTTCCCCCCACTGCAAACACACACCCACCCACACACCCCCACACAAGCCCTTGTTCCCTCCACTATAACACACACCACCCCACCTACACCCACCTAAGCCCCCCTTCCCTCACAACACACAAATCCCTTCTAACCTCTTCCATAACCCTTGTTTCCCTGCAACACCGCAGAAACCGTACCCCTTCCCAAACCCCTGTTCCCCCGCAGAAACCCCACCAGCCGAACCCTCCGCCCCCTTTCCTAAAAAACTGTTCACCCCACTGAACCGCAGGAAACCACCCTTCCTACACCCTTGTTCTCCCTCGAGCCGCCGACACACGTGCGCGTGGGAGCTTGAGGTTGATCGTGTGATTGATCGTGCGCGGGTGCGGAAGCTTGTTCGTCGGTTGCTGACACGCAGCTGCCACGCAGCTTATTTCTGGGTATTTTCCCAGATTTTTAATTCACAAACCCGCAAACCCTTTTAAAATTTAAAAAAACAAAAAAACATTGAAAAATTCAAAAAAATCATTAAAAAACACGTAAAATTCTGAAAAAAATTCCAAAAAAATCTAGAAAATTTTCTATTATTTCTGCAACCCATGGCCATATTTTTCTAAACCTGTAAATTTCAAAATAAATATTTTTGCCCATTTTAAAATTCCAAAATCTTTTAAAAATACCCAAAAAATTTGAAAAAATTCATTAAAAATGCTTAAAATTTCCAAATTAATTTCTGAAAATTTTCTAACACTTCCATTAATATTTTTACTTATTTTTTATATTTTTCTAAGCTGTCAAAATGTTTCATTTCACACCTAAATTCCTTAAACATACAAAAAAAAACCTTTTTCTATCCAAACACAAACTAAACATCTAGAACAACAAATCCAGATATTTTTGGATTGAGGCGAGCGCATTCTTTGCCTTTACAAACACCCACTACCAGGTATTTTCCCTTTTATTTGTTTTTTTTTCGGCTACCCCAAAACCCGCGGTTAATATAAAAATAAAAAACAAACAAGAAAAAAAATCAAACAAATAAACACCGACATAATTTAAAAAAATGCACCTCAACACCACCATGGCACGCGCATTCGCGCTAAACACACCATTTTTTAAAATAAAAATAAACCCGCCGTTCACTTAGCATGCACTAAGTGCGCTAAAGAGACACTTTAATTTTTTAATTAAAATGAACTAGCCGTCACAAGAGCACGCGCTGGCAAAAAAGCGCTCCACATCACCTTAATTTGTAATAAATGAACTTGCATTTAGAGACCCAGTCTGGGTATCGAAGTCCGGGATTCGAATTAACGCACCGTTTTCACCTAATAATTGGTAATTAAATTTTTAAGAAGGAACCGCCGTTTCTTGCTAAGGTTTATCACTTAATAAAACTTCACCCATTTCTTAATAATTTATTAAAATGAACCTTTCATTAAATTAATTTCCCCCTCACTGCACTTAATTCCCTTTTTTAACGAACCCGTTTCGTGGGATGGGTATGCGCAGTCTTTGGAGTTATTTCCATGGTCAAACACTGGTTTATCAACGATGTGGTCTTGATGTGTGTCAGTTGTGGTGATGTTTTGGTTCAGTGTCTTTGTTACGGTTAAGGGTACGGTGTGTAGTTTTTTCTTTATTGCGCCTGATACGGGGATATTGGGTGTTTGTATGTTGCATAGCATGAAGCTTTCGGTCGCATATATCTCAAGGTCATGTCGAATTTTTTCTAAGCTGTGGTTTGCTTGGGGATAGTTGGTCGAGTCACGTTTCATTGTTTTGGTTGTTTTCTTATCCTTGGTTTTTTTTGTCTGTTGCTTTGCAGGCATTCTCCTTGATTGTCTGTGTTTGTGGTGTGTGTGTAACCATCTGAATGGCGCCTTCTCACGCTCCTCCCCCTATCCAGTATGTCCCACTAGTTAGTAGGGATTACTCTTCCCTACTCACTTTTGAGCCTCTCACGAAGGCGGGACTTGCTGCTTTTGTGGCTACCTCCTTTCCATTGCTTCCAGAGGATCCATCGTTGTGTGACGAGTTTTTGGCCTCCTACGGCAAGAAGTCGGGACTGGTCCAGGGTATTTCTATGACTTTGACACCTCGAGGCCTAGGGAAGGCTCTGTCTCTTCCCTCCAAAGGTGAAACCTTTGTTACCACTCGTAAGCTTTTTTCTAATGAAGAGATTTTGAAGCTGTTACAAAACAGACAAGGGAAATGCTGGATGTTAAGAAGGTGATAAACTCTTCAGGAGTTTCCTTTTCCATGATCACTGATCCTGTGTGGAAGATGGTCAGTCAGTTTCTCCAGGACAGGTTTATGCATGCCAAAACGCCATCCTAGTACTTGTCCAAAGAGCTTTTCACAGCTTCAAGGATGGTGTTGAAAGGAGTCGCTATTGATTGGAGCACTTACCTCCTCACTAAAATGGATCAACATTTCGTTAAAGTCACCAGGGGTAATGTTACCAATGTCACATATGGATCGTACTTGTCTGCCTTCTTGACCTATTCAGGTTTACAGAAGAGTGTGCCTCCACCTCCTCCATTGGATCCATTACCTCCTCCTCCACCTTCAGATGAGTCAGAACCCATTGATATAGAGGATGATGATTCTCCGCCTCCCCTAGTCATACAGCGCAAACACTTGAAGCGGGTAGTGGATACAGCTCCTTCAGTTCTTCCTTCAGTGCCCATTCCTGCTACCTCTGGTAGTGATCTACGTGGGTATCTCACTTGTAATAACCTGTTCAGAGCACATCGAGAAGGTTCGTTGGACATATCAGTTCCCTCACTACACAGTCTCGTCTCAGGAGATGCAATTCCTTTCCTCTGTAAAGACATTCAAAGTTCCATTGAATTGTCAGTGGTGACAGCTTGTGTTCAAAAGCTGTACGCTTCCTTTTATGAAGAGTTGATACAGTCTAAGGACCAGTTGCATAAGGCAACATCCGAGTTAGCCTCTGCTAAGGATATCCTAGCAGATTTGTTTAAGCAGATGGAACAACAAACCCAACTGGTTGCAACCCAAAGAGATGAGATCTCTTCTTTGAAGATCTAGTTATTAGAGGCTCAATCAGAGGTTACTAGCCTTTCAGAGGAGAAGGAGAGGATGTCCAGAGAAGCGCAGGAGTTCCAAACTCTTTTAGGTGACAAACTTTCCGCCTTACAGACTGCTAATGACACAGTGGAATCACAAGCCTCCCAAATCAAGTAGTTGCAAGATCAACTGGCACAGTCCCGGTCTGTTCCTCCAAGCCCTAATGTTCCCTTGATCCCTTCTCTCTCACAACAGGATTTGGCTGGTCTTCAAAGACAGGCTACCTTGTGTCCTCTATTCCAAGATAAAGTGGAAAGATTGCAATCCCGAATGGACTTGTTATGGTCTACATTTGAGCAGTTTCAGGAATATGTTCCACCAGACCATTCTTTCTTTGTCCACTACCACTTACAGAAGTTGGTCTTCTACATGAAGCTTTCCATGATGGATTTACCTCTTCCTAAGGATGGATGGAGTGGGGCTTGGTCTGCTGAGTTGCTGACAGAGGTGGTCAGGATGGTGTTTGAAGATTTTGTCATGATAGCTACCATGTTGATGTCCTACATGTATCTACGAGGAGACTTGTTGATTCCAGATGAAGTGGATATGGCATGGTATGTGGGAGACGTGGTTCTACAAGCTGTTTTATATGTCAACCATTTGGAGTTGCGCATAGCTGACATGTTCCAGAGTTACTCCTCCAAAGTGTCTAATTGTCATGATAATTCCTGGCATACCATGATTGATTCTGTGGTCTTGAATCAAAGACAGAACACAGCCCCTACCTATGCCCAGAGTACTAATCAATTGAGGGTGGATCTCTTAGCTCATCTTTCAAAACGTAATCCGTTTGATTCTACCTTCTTTGATGCCTATCATAGACGATCTCTCTTAGGACCTTCTGTTCCTATCCTCTTGTATTACCAACAAATGGCTCACCGATATCATATATATCTTTCACTTTGTCAATCTAATTCCACAACCATTTTACCCCTTCTTTTCCAACCTTCATCTTTCCCTCAAATTTCCATTTTTACATACTGTTCCTTTATTGAGGATAGAGTATTTTCCCCTTGTCCACCATGTCCTTCTCCATCCATTCATGTACCTTCCACCTTTCCTATTTATCAGTTAACACCCTTCCTTACTGATTCCATACAAATTTATGCCACTTCTTCTTTAAACTTTTCTTCCTTTTATGATTTTGCCTACCCCTCACTTCATCCACTTTTTCTTATTTCACTTCCCTCTCCTAACACTTCTATATCTCAACCACCTCAGTTGGTTAGTGACTATGACGGGTTTGATCATTAGATTTCTAGAAGAAGGGGATGGAGCTCGAATGATTCCCTTACAGGACCTCAGATAAACTGGCCAGTAATTCTAGGAGAATGGACAGCTGCCAGTCAAGATTATCAGAACTATATTCATTTTGCTCAGCAGTATTCACAGTCTGCAGATCCTTCAGTGAAATTAACTGCTCACTTTGCTTGGTACTTGGCGTATATGCATAGGCACTCTCATAATGATTCCAAGCCTATTTCAAAGTTGTGCATGAATGTCAATGTGAGCATTGATTCCCAGCTAGATATATTATATTTTCATGCCCTTTGTTTGCCTAACAGATACCTGGTCCTGTTGGAAAGGATGTGCTGTCTTCAATTTTTTCAAAATCCTCCCAAAACATTTGTAGATGAATCCTTGTCTATGGATCGTTTCCGAAATCACCAATCTTTCAAGAGAGATCATCTTCATTGATACCTTTTCCAATGTATGGTGGATGATTTTTAATGAAAATCTCTCTTTTTGGAGGAGTCATTCAGATGGTTGTGTTGTGTGTAGTGAGTTCATTTATGTAATACGAACGTGGTGATTGCCTATTGGATTAGATTTCGTGCGAGCTACATTTTCAAGAATTATGGTGATGGGGTTGTGTTTGGAGAGTTGAAGATGATGCAGATGAAGAAGAAGAAACCTCTTATATCCTTTACAAGTTTGTTGTGATTTCTAGTTTGATAAGAAGTGTTAATGTATAAAGGGTTTTCCTTTCGTTGTATTTTTATATCAGATACATGTGATAAGTTGGGGTTGTGGTTGGATGGACTGTTTTTGAAGACATATTGAAGATCAAAGTTGAGCTTTTAAATGAACTTGTATTCCCTTTTTCCTGGGTCGTGAGGACGCTTCCTTATTAAGTGTGGGGATATGTTGAGTGTTGAAATGACTTGTTTTTTTGGCTGATTTTTGTTGTTTTTGAGAGCTGAATGGTTGATTTTATGAGATGATTGATTGGTTTGGAAGTGGTTTGAGAGTGTTTTGGATGATATTGATTGTGTTTTGGAAGTTCATGATGTTTATCAGTGGTTCTGTGATGTTCTGATAGGTTCTGATTGGTTCTGTATACCTTCTGTATAGCTTCTGTTTTGTTCTGTTTTGTTCTGATTGTCTTCTGTAAGGAGGGATGGAGTATTGATTGATGAAGACTGAGATCTTGTGAAAGATTATTGAATGGTTTGTGAGAGTTTGGAATGGTTTGAGTATGAGTTATGTGGTTTTGATGACCTTCTGTAAGCTTCTGTAGGTCTTCTGTAGAGCTTCTATCTCTGTTCTGTTCTGTTCTGTACTGTAGCTGTTTTGGTACTGTACTGTGACTGTTCTGTATGCTTCTATATGTATTTTGATGGATGAGAGTGTAGCTTGGGAAAGTTTTCTAGCCTTGGAAAGAGGTGAATACAAGTGCAAAAGAGCTAAAAGAAGTAAAAGAAGTAGCTACTAAAGACTCAAGTGAAGACTGGAGTGAAGTGACAGTAGTGAGCTATGAAAAGACACTGTAGTGGCTCTGGTGACTCTTCATATCAGACATACCTCTTGGGAGGGGTATCTACGACCTAAGAAGGATTATTGAGAGTGATTTTTGAGAGATTGTAGTGAGGATATGATGTATTATTGATGGAGAGAGAGAGAGAGAGTCAGAGATAGTCAATTCTACAAAAACAGAGTGATTGTATGTGAGAGATTGAGAGAGAAGACTATGAAGATATTGAAGATGAATACTATGTGATGTATTTCCATTCAAAGATGGTGTATTCCTTTGCTTTCTTTGTTCTATTGATGGATTTTGTGAAGATATTGAAGAATATGGCTGATTCTATCAAATCCGTGGGAGATCTACATGATGCTGCATGAAGATTTGTTGTGCCTGGTGTTCTTTTCTTCATTGTGATCATATGAAACCTAATAAACAAGCTTGTTGATGTTACAAGATAGATTTTCTTGCAAGAGAATTCCCTTTTCCTTGGTGTTCCTCTTGGGGCTCCACAACTTGTTGCATAGGAGTCGCATCTGACTTGCCGAATTAGTTCTCTCATCAAATGGTATTCCTTGGTCGAGAATACCTTTGGTCAAGATATAGGGTTTGGGAGTCCTCTTGACCCAGCCCAACCCTAACCTTACTAGGCCAACAACGTTTGGCCGGCCCTAGGGTTTCTAAATCCATACGGAGGTCTAGTCTTTGGCTAATTGGTCCTTAGGGTAAAACCCTAGGTCGTTCTTGCATAGGCGTTCAACTAACCCTAACATTCTGTGAATGTGGGTAGGATCTTTGGGATTGGAAGTCTTAACTTGGCATCCCAAGTGTGATACTAGGAAGAATTTTGAATGTACTAAACCCTATCTAGCACTTTGAGGTGTTCGTCGTACCAACTATTTATGCTTTTATGAATCCCTTGAGGGTTATGCCATTACAAGCGATTTACCTAAATCAATCTAATTGTCTTGCGAAAAGTGGTGATATTTCCTTAGAAATGCAAATACTTTTCCTAAAAATATGTAAATAATTTCAAGATACAACATTCCATGCAAGTATGCGATTCATAGACTTTTTCCTTCTATGCAATTATAAAATGAACAATGACCATTTCTTTTCCTTGCCTAAACTATAATGATTGACAATTTAGGGCTAACTCGTATAAAAACCTATGTTGACGCAATGAAATCAAAGCTTTAATGTTTTCGATGAAGATGCATTCATAATTTGACAAGAGATCTCCATGCATGAGCATCATTTAGCACTTAACACGACTTAAAATACAAGCATCCTCGCATGCAACTGGCAAAGTTCATAGTTTTCTTTCCATGCATTGTGATTCTTTGGACAACATTCAATGGGCGTCTAATATTATCCTGTATATGAATCACGCCCATGAATTTAAGTCATGAGTGCAACATGCGACATAAGCTCTATCCTTCTTAGCACGATATCCTCTTCTAATTTATGCATTATCATTCAAGAAGATTGCAACTACCCTTGTTAACAGGTGTGCAAGCAATTTTAATTAATCGGCATGCACTAAATCTTGTAAAACGAATGGATAAATGCATTTAAATTTTCCTGAAACCATCATGCTTAATGCATCCCTTTCATGCGAGAATACAATTTTAAGAACTTGGGCATTGAGGTTCGGGGTATTGTCCACACACGAACTCGGAGTGGAAGCTCCCGCATGTGCGCTTCCCGTCTTTAGCTTCAGAGCCATCTATGCAGTGTATTTTGTCACAGCAACTCCCCTTTGATTTCTCGCGTGTCCCGAAGTCTCATAGTCTATGATCTCCCTCTCCCGCTCAGGACATGATCCTTGGAGACTTGGCTTAAAAGTTCTCGGGGAAGGCACGGGGGAACGGGACTTAAGGAAGCTTAAAATTAGAAGCTTCTGTTCCACAGAATGACATGGAGGGGGGGAAAATGATTCGGGAAAGGATGAGGATGACGGCGAAGGAGGTGAGGATGATGATTATGATGGTGATGGCGATGGTGATGAGGCGGCAGTGGGCCAATGTGGCAGTAGCACAGCAGGCATCGATGGCGGCAGCTCCTTGGCATGGCGGCATTCTTCATGGCATCATCAGTAGCCGTTTCCTTCCTCCCTCCCCCCAAGCTTCAAGGGGGTGTTCATATAGTTAGAGGGGGGAGGGAATGGCCACACACGTGGTGAGTAGCATGCCTCCCATGCTCTCTACACCACTCCTCTTACACATGTTCTTCCCACACTCCCTCTCCCTGCCATGCATCGGCTGAGGGGAGGGGGTTAATAATAAAAAAAATTGTCAAAATTTTAACCATTATCCCCTTTTTTCCCCCTTGAAAGGGGTGTTCTCGTGGGAGCTACAGGTTTTAAGCCTCGGCTCTTGTGCTCCATGCGACTAGAGTTTATTGACGCACGCGCGGGGTAAGCACTTAACCAACCAACATTTACTACTGCGGGAGATTATTTTAGTTTGCTTTTTGCACAGATTACGGGTCTTCAATATTTCGTGGCAGAAATATTACAATGTGCTTCTTTAGAGGCTAGTTAGGTTCGAAGTTTCAAACAAGAGATAAACAATTAGTAAGTGGATGCCTATTTTAGGGCATTGTCCTTTATATGAGTGCAGAGAACGAAGATGTTAAACCACACGCAAAAGGGATAACTGTTGTGACAGACTACTAAGTCCCAGGGACACTACCTTCCTTTTTGTGTTTGGTTTGGCATCTCAAACTATTTAGTATACAATTTTTGTTTTGTATCTCTATTATTGAGATAAATTCAATTTATTCTAAGAATTCTTTAATACCCATGATTATAACAATGTCTCTAATAATGTATGGATTGATTAGGTTTTATAAATATTTAATGGAGATTTGGTGCCACATTTGCTTCACGTCACATATATATCATTTGTGCCTAAACTTGCAATCATGTCTTCTAGGCTTAATATTAAAGAGCCTAAATACATGTCATTTCATGAGCGTGGAGAAAGAAGATGTTAAATCGCACGCAGAAGGGATAACTGTTGTAATGGACTATAACTAAGTCCCAGGGACACGACCTTCCTTTTTGTGTTTGGTTTGCCATCTCAAACTCTCTACTATGTTTTTTTTTTGCGTCTCTATTATTGAGATCACTTTAATTTATTCTAAGAATGCTTTAATACCTAGGATTATAATAATGTCTCTAATAATGTATAAACTGATTAGCTTTGATAAATATTTAATGTACATTTCGTGTCACCTTTGCCTGAGGACGTCTCGCACATATAATTTATGCCTAAACCTGCAATCTGTGTCCTCTAGGTTTAATGTTAAAGGGCCTAAATACATGACATTTCATAAGTGTGGATAAAGAAGATTGTAAAACCACACGCAGAAGGGATAACTGTTGTGACGGACTACTAAGTCCCAAGGACACGACCTTACTCTTTGTGTTTGGTTTGGCATCTTAAACTATCTACTATGTAATTTTTGTTTTGCATCGCTATTATTGGTGCGCAGATCGGTCGCTGTATGCTCACGTAGTGAATCCCGGAAGGTCCCCAAGAACAATGAACTCTACCTTTTTGCACAAAAAATAATGTAAAAGCATGAATGACAAGAAGCAAGAGACCAATTGGGTTCAATCTCCCCCATGCCTTGTGTGAGCGCTTCACGAAGCATGTATTTTATGTATATTTCCATCTTCATGCTCAATAATAGCCCAATTTACAAAAATATGACAAGCTTTTAGCTTTTGAGTTTGCTTTCTACAAAAATAGGAAAATAAAGCTAATGGACGGTGCCCATGGAATCTGGCACGCCCAATCTCAATGTCCAAATAGAAATAACATATCTGTGCGCATAGGCGCATACAAAATAATAATCAATAATCAATGTCTCAATAGACATAACAAAATATAGGCATGGCGCCTATCAAAATATAATCCAAAGGTCGAATACTCGCTAGACTCCAATGCTTTCCTCCGCCACTGCTGCTATCTCTACACATCAACTGAAGCATTCACAATCGTTAGTAAAATAATACAATTAAACCGACAAAAGTGAATACCTAGCAGTCTTCAGCTACATAAATAAATCAACTGGTTAGAAATAAATCCTAACCTTAATTTATTATGAGTGCGCACTCTAAACTCATAAACGTTTATTAATTTAATATGCATTTTGCAGAATCACCCGCTATGGAATCACCCACGTACACACTAAATTAATGAAACGCCCGAAAAGGACAGGCGTCCTCGTCAACTTCTCGCACAAAGAATCCTCTTTGTGTATGAGCCCCGGTCATCTAAGTTTATGGAATCCACCGTAAAACCTCACGGAATCCACCGTGGAATATGCCTCCTGGCATCATGCATCATACCTCCGGGGTGGGATAGCAATTGACCTCAATTGCTATTAGCTCAATGTGGAGCTAACAGAGTGGGGAAAGCATTTAAGTCTCTAGCGTGCATCCATTGTGCTTCCTCTACAGGATGGTTCTTAAATTTAACTAGATATCTAGAATACCTTCGGCCAGTTCTAGTGGTCATGTAGTCAGTGTCTATTATAGCTTCTGGTTCAAGTATTTCAGTCTCTTCCTCTAGTAAAGGTGGGTTTTCATAAACAGGGTGGATAGGTAATTGGCCTCTAAATGGTCTCAATAAACTAATGTGAAATGTATTATGAATTTTCCAATGAGATGGTAATTCTAACTTGAATGCATTATCATTAATCTTATGAATGATTCTAAATGGTCCATAGAATCTAGGAGCTAATTTGACAACTGGATGTCTATCTACACTTTGCAGTCTACGCTTTTCTATTCTAAGCCAAACATAATCATCAATTTTGAAATTCATAGCTTGTCTTTTCTTGTTGGCTTGTTTGGTATATGATTGTTGGGCTTTAGCAATCATATCCTTAACCTCATCAAAAATGTTGTTATGCATACTAGCAATATCATCAGCACTCTGAATTCTATTAGACAAAGATGCAACAGGTGTAGATAATCTATATCCATAAATGACTTCAAAAGGTGCTTTCTTTGTAGATGTGTGCGGTGTATTGTTATATGCAAACTGTAATAAATGCAAATGAGTATCCCATGTCTGAGATTTAGAGATAGTATATGCACGTAAAAGATCTAAAATGGTGCTATTTGTAGCTTCTGTTTGTCCATTTGTTTCTGGATGAAATGCAGATGAGAAATCAATCTTTGTGCCTAGACTTGCAAACAGTGTAATCCAAAAATTGTTACAAAATCTAGAATCACGATCTGAAATAATCACTTTTGGCAATCCATGGTTAATAAAAACAGTTTTCAAAAATAATTGTGCTGCTTGTGATGCTGTTAAAGTTTTCTTACATGGAATGAAATATGCTTGCTTACTAAATCTATCTACAACAGTCCAAATCATGTCATGGTTAGATTTAGTATTTGGTAAACCAGTAATGAAATCCATAGAAATATGTTCCCAAGGTTTAGATGGAATAGACAAAGGCATTAATAATCCATACTGTTTACCATGATGTCTCTTTATTCTTTGGCAAATCAAACATTCAGAAACGAAATTAGATACATCTGCATCCATATGCGGCCAATAAAAATCTTCAGTTAACATGCGTAATGTAGATATGATACCTCTATGACCTTGATATGGGGGACAATGAATTTCATTCAAAACAAAAGATCGGAATGGAATAGTAACACACAGTCTCTTTTCAAAAAACATAAATCCATCATTATATGACAATGAATCAACAGGAATGAAATTATTTTGAACTAATTTTTGCCAATCAGAATGAAAAGTAATATCCTGGTGATATGTATCTTTCATAGCAATTAAAGAATCAAAAGATATGATAGAAATATTATGAATTGCAGGTCTTCTACTCAATGCATCAGCAACTACATTTTCTTTTCCAGGTTGGTATTGAATGATAGGATGAAAACTTTGAATGAAGGAAGCCCATTTGATATGACGGTCAGAAATTTGGGGTTGGCTAAGTAGATGTCTAATGCTTTGCTGGTCGGTCTTTATCATGAATTCTGAATCCATTAAATAGTGTTTCCACTGTTTTAATGCTTGTACAACTGCTAATAGTTCTTTGTCATAAGTGGAATATTTCAGCTCAGAGGGTTTCAGCTTAGAACTAGAATATGCTATTGGATGATTGTCTTGCATTAGTACAGCTCCTATTCCTAATCCGCTAGCATCGGTCACAACTAGAAAGAATGGTCTATTAAAGTCAGGCAATTGTAGAACAGGGGCATTGGTTAATGCACGTTTCAGTAAGTCAAAGGATTTCTGCTGAGTTTCAGTCCATTGATAAACAATTCCTTTCTTAAGAAGTTTGGTTAATGGTAAAGCGAGTAATGAAAAATTACGTACAAACTTTCTATAGAAACTAGCAAGACCAAGGAACGAGAGTAATTCATGCACATTTTTAGGAACAGGCCAATGCAATATTGCATCAATTTTCTTAGGATCAACATTAATTCCTTCTTTTGATAGAATATGACCTAAATACTCAATTTCTGTCTTAAAGAATTCACTCTTTTCAGGATTTGCAAACAATTGATTTTCTTTCAGTAATTGAAAAACTAATGATAAATGCTCATAATGCTCTTTTTCACTTTGACTAAACACCAAAATATCATCAAAGAAAACAATCACACAATATTGATATTTCAGAAAGATACGGTTCATCATTCTACTGAAAGTAGCAGGTGCATTAGTCAATCCGAATGGCATGACTAAGAATTCGTAATGGCCAAACTGTGTCCTGAATGCAGTCTTAAATATGTCAGATTTATCTAGCCTCACCTGATGATATCCAGACTTAAGGTCAATTTTACTAAATATAGAAGATCCTTGCAGTTTGTCCATAAGGTCATCAACTCTAGGTATAGGATACCTATTCTTTACAGTGATCTTATTTAAAGCTCGGTAGTCAATACACATACGATAGGTATTATTCTTTTTCTTGACTAAGAGTACAGGTGCACCAAATGGAGAACTGCTAGGTCGAATTAAGCCTCTATTTAGTAATTCTTCAACTTGACTCTGGATTTCTTTTTGCTCTATCTGATTGTGCCTATATGGTGCTTTGCAAGGTGGTTGTGTGCCAGGGATTAAATCAAGATGCATGCATACCATATAATGTAATAGATTTTCCTTGAAAATTAATATTCATTGTGTGCATGGAATAATCTATATTTGGATTATGCTGATGTCTCCAAGGCATTCCTAAAATAATGTCGCTTGACTGTAATGGAACAACTAAGAAATTTCTTCTTTCAATATATGAACCAATTTGAATCTCTAAATCTTGTACTTCTTGTGTGCCATTGTACCTAGTGCCTAGAAATGCAGCTTTTATGCGATAATGCGTAGGTACAGTATGTAATTTTAATTGCTTTACCAATTTTGCTGAAATAAAGTCATGAGTACTACCGTCATCATGCAAGATAGTCCTTTCCTTTCCATGCACCAAACATTTCATAGTCAACAATGAATGTGGAGTAGGCATACCTGGTAAAGTGTCAGAAGTAGTAGTAGTATCATCCTCATCTTCAGTGAAATCAGGCATATCCTCATGTTCGTCGTCGTCCATGGCTCCAAGATAGTTGATATGTGCTGGTGGCTTCTTTGAATGACAATTTGCTGCGAGATACCCTGGCTGGTGACACTTATAGCATACTATTGGCTTGGCTTTGGTTACATTATTTGCAATGGCTGGAAGTCTGGGTACATTTGGATTTGCTTGTGGAATAGGCTTAGGATTTGGATTGACATTGGATGGTAATGCAGGTGGTTTAGCCCAATTCTTGCGGAAAGATGGTGATGAGAAACGACCTGGATTAAACCTTCTAAAATTGGAATTGAATTGTTTAGATCCATAATTACCATTGGCTTGGAATTGCTGTGGTCGTCTGTCTCTTCCGCGTAACTTATTTTCAGTGTCGTGAGCTAGTGAGATGGCGTCTTCAAGGGTAGCAGGCTTGAACATGTTCACTTCAGCGTAGTAATGTCCAAGAAGTCTAGACATATACTTCCACTTATGTGTGGTCTCTGGTACGTCTTCAAGCATGCGTAGCTATAAGAGTGCATTCCAAAAACGCTCTGTATATTGTGGAATAGGCTCACGATCCCGTTGTTGAAGTAAATCCCATTGCTTGATAGCCTTCTCATGAAATTGCGGTGGAAGGAAATTCTGCATGAACTTCTTCTTGAAATCTTCCCAAGTAGCAGGACATTCTATGCTTTTGCGTACTACAGTCCACCAAAGTGATGCTCTGTCTATCAGATGATTAGTAACACACTTGATTTTATCTTTTTTTGGATAAGTTTCCTCATGGAAATAGTCATCAAACTGGCTAATGAATGATAAAACAGTCTTTCCTTCTCGTATGCCATTGAAAGTGCGAAATTTGAAACTTTGTTTACTTATCTTTGATTCCTTGCGAATGGTTTGTGCTTCAAGAGTGGCGTCGATGGTACGTCGAATCAAATCTTCAGCTTGAGGTTCTTCTTCATCGGTGGACGCTCTTTGTAATTTTGTCAATTGCGCTTGTAATGCTTGCCTAGCCCTTCGTTCTTCTTCCAATTGCAGCATGATTAGATCTAGCTTTTGTTCCATGGTAGGCTCAGGTAAGTCGTCTTCAGCCATAGGATCATCCATATGTGGGGTCGTCATCCTATAAAACTCAATAAACCTTTCTCACTCAAAATCAGGTTAGCGGGATGAGCGTAGCTCAAATTCGGGGTTACAAGGCTATGTATTTTTGGATATTTCTTTCTCAATTTTCAAAAAATCTGCAATATTTCCGTCTTCGTTTGCTGAAAATACTTCAGCGAAACTGTAGATAGGTAGAACACTTTGCCATGAACAACTTTCCAGTTCAGAGTTTTTGCGTAGGAACAAGCCTTCTAGGAGTTTTAAGCACTAGTCAATTCTGACTCCAGTTGACTAGTCTGACTTGCAGAGTTGCAGACTTAGCCGACTTGCAGAGTTGCAGACTTGCAGAACTTAGGCCGACTTGATGAACTTACAGGACTTGATTCCAATCGACTTGCAGAACTTGACTTTTGATGCGCAGGACCCGGAGTTTGGTGACTTTCTTGCCCTGTGTGACTTACAGAGCTTAGCTTGACTTAGGAGATTAAGCTTTAAAAGCTTAATATGGCTGTCGACTGATTTCGTGGGGGGGGGCCGTTTTTTCCGCCACGCGGAAAAATCGGAGGTCCTCAGAGACCTCACGATTGAAGATTTCAAGCAATAAGCTTCTTTTTAAGCTTATAAGCTTAACAATTAAGCTTTGAAAAAGATGGATTATGGAGTTTGCTCACTGTTTCTTGACGACTTGATGAAAGAGATGGATGCGTGGTCCTCCGCCTACAGAGCCTGGTCCTTCGCGATCTGACAGTAGAAACAGGGGTTTTTGAATGCCAGAAGTCTGCCTTTATCGACGGTTCGCGACGAGATTGACTGTAGAGCCCGATCGTTCCTGGAGCTCCGCCTTCGCCCGAGATTGGTAGCGATTGGAAGCTCTTGATTTCAGCTCCGCTCTGATACCACTGGTGCGCAGATCGGTCGCTGTATGCTCACGTAAAGAATCCCGGAAGGTCCCCAAGAACAATGAACTCTACCTTTTTGCACAAAAAACAATGTAAAAGCATGAACGACAAGAAGCAAGAGACCAATTAGGTTCAATCTCCCCCATGCCTTGTGTGAGCGCTTCATGAAGCATGTATTTTATGTATATTTCCATCTTCATTCTCAATAATAGCCCAATTTACAAAAATATGACAAGCTTTTAGCTTTTGAGTTTGCTTTCTACAAAAATAGGAAAATAAAGCTAATGGACGGTGCCCATGGAATCTGGCACGCCCAATCTCAATGTCCAAATAGAAATAACATATCCGTGCGCATAGGCGCATACAAAATAATAATCAATAATCAATGTCTCAATAGACATAACAAAATATAAGCGTGGCGCCTATCAAAATATAATCCAAAGGTCGAATACTCGCTAGACTCCAATGCTTTCCTCCGCCACTGCTGCTATCTCTACACATCAACTGAAGCATTCACAATCGTTAGTAAAATAATACAATTAAACCGACAAAAGTGAATACCTAGCAGTCTTCAGCTACATAAATAAATCAACTGGTTAGAAATAAATCCTAACCTTAATTTATTATGAGTGCGCACTCTAAACTCATAAACGTTTATTAATTTAATATGCATTTTGCAGAATCACCCGCTATGGAATCACCCACGTACACACTAAATTAATGAAACGCCCGAAAAGGACAGGCGTCCCCGTCAACTTCTCGCACAAAGAATCCTCTTTGTGTATGAGCCTCGGTCATCTAAGTTTACGGAATCCATCGTAAAACCTCACGGAATCCACCGTGGCACGGAATCCACCGTGGAATATGCCTCCTGGCATCATGCATCAATTATTAAGATAACTTTAATTTATTCTAAGAATTCTTTAATACCTAGGATTATAACAATGCCTCTAATAATGTGTGGACTGATAAGCCTTGGTATATATTTAATGTAGATTTGGTGCACCTTTGCCTAAGGTCACGTATATATCATTTGTGCCTAAACATGCAATCTGTGTCCTCTAGGCTTAATATTAAAGATCCTAAATACATGTCATTTCATGAGCGTGGAGAAAGAAGATGTTAAACCTCATGTAGAAGGGATAACTAACTATAACTAAGTCCTAGGGACACAACCTTCCTTTTTGTGTTTGGTTTGCCATCTCAAACTATCTAGTATGCAATTTTTGTTTTGCGTCTCTATTATTGAGATCACATTAATTTATTCTAAGAATGCTTTAATACCTAGGATTATAATAATGTCTCTAATAAAGTATAAACTGATTAGCTTTGATAAATATTTAATGTAGATTTGGTGCCACGGCCTTTGCCTGAGGACGTCATGCATATATCATTTATGCCTAAATCTGCAATCTGTGTCCTCTAGGTTTATTGTTAAACCACATGTCATTTCATGAGTGTGGAGAAATAAGATTATAAAACCACATAGAGAAGGGATAATTGTTGTGATGGACTACTAAGTCCCAGGGATAATTGTTGTGATGGACTATCTAGAATGCAATTTTCGTTTTGCATCTCTATTATTGATAACTTTAATTTATTCTAAGAATGCTTTAATACCTAGGATTATAATAATGCCTCTAATAATGCATGAAATGATTAGCTTTGATATATATTTAATGTAGATTTGGTGCCACCTTTGCGTGAGGTCATGTATATATCATTTGTGCCTAAACTTGCAATCCGTGTCCTCTAGACTTAATGTTGAAGAGCCTAAACATATGTCATTTCATGAGTGTGGGGAAAGAAGATGTTAAACCACACATGGAAGGGACAACTATTGTGACGGACTATAACTAAGTCCCAGGGACATGACCTTTCTTTTTGTGTTTGGTTTGCCATTTCAAATTTTCTAGTATGCAATTTTTGTTTTGCGTCTCTAGTATTGAGATAACTTTAATTTATTCTACGAATGCTTTAATACGTAGGATTATAATAATGTCTCTAATAATGTATGGACTGATTAGCTTTGATTAATATTTAATGTAGATTTGGTGCCACATTTTCCTAAGGTCACGCATATATCATTTGTGCCTAAACTTGCAATCCATGTCCTCTAGGTTTAATGTTAAAGTGCCTAAATATATGTCATTTCATGAGTGTGGAGAGAGAAGATGTTATACCACACGCAGAAGGGATAACTATTGTGATGGACTACTAAGTCCCAAGGACATGACCTTCCTATTTGTGTTTGGTTTGGCATCTCAAACTATCTACTACCCAATTTTTGTTTTGCATCTCTATTATTGAGATAACTTTAATTTATTTTAAGAATGTATGGACTGATTAGCTTTGATAAATGTTTATATTTCAGGTAGTTATAATGAATCATATCATGAGATGTTAGTGCAATTACAAGTGCAGACATTCATCTCTTGGCTATCAAGATGTTACAAGACAAACTTATTATGCACATAGTTGTCAAGATATGAATGGCAATATGCATCCATCAATTGTGGCTTATGAAAGTAGTCAAAACCCTTTGAGAGATAATGCTACTATGAGTGATGACAACCCCGTTGGAAGCCATGTATTATCTCAATCATTGCCTAGACGTAGACGTGTATGGTGTAGATGCAAAACATATTGTGGTGGTGGAAGTTTGGTTCCTCCTTCAACTTATGTACGACACCATAATATTGAGGAGAGATTCGAGAGTCTTACAACCCATCTAGGTCTACATGACCCTCATGATTTATTATTGGAGGATGTTCCAGAGGGATGTGATTTTGAGTTGGATAACAAAGCCCATAATGAGTCCTCAAATGAGATTAAGAGCTTGGACGAAGGTAAAGAAGATGAGGTTGAGATGCATGATATTGAGCCATATTTGTTTGATAGAATTATTCAGAGACTAATTCAAATGCAAGCACTTTGGGATGAACATCAAGTCTCGATTGAGTTTCAGGACAAGATGCTTCAGATTTTGTTTGGTGATATTCTTGGGAGAAAGCCTTCTCAAACTTGTACAGACCATATGTTTGCAACAAACTTAGGCAAACTATTAGTGCAACTACCCAACACATGGGATGGAGACTTAGGTGGTATAAATATTCCTACTTGTTGGGAGCAACTCAATGTCATGTTAACACAATTTGGTATGGACGTTAACTCTCAACGATATAGAAAATGCCAAGGATGTGAGAGTTTTTCTCATGTACCATTGCTATACCAACCAAGCAAGGAAGATAACTATACTCGGGACACTCTTGAATGCCAATGTAACTTCAATGCCATGGGAAGGAAGAAGCTAAAGCGTGATTGCCCACAATGTTGTGAAAATTGTTCAAACTGTTCACTACCTAGGAAAGATATGCTTTCTTTTGATTATATCTCCATTACCAAACAATTGCAACTACTAACCAAAAGTAGAACCCTATGTCATGAATTATTGGAAATGTGGAGAAATAAAAGAAAGTGGTTAACAGAGGATAATGCAATTGGTACTTCACAAATAAATGAGTTCTGGGATGGCATAAAGTGCAAGAGTGTAAAATATTTTTGGGATCCAAAATCATACATAGAGATTCCACTGATATGTAATAATATGCATTGCAAGCAAGCATATAAAGCATGGCCTCTTTTTCAAAGGTCACCAGCGCTTGTAGATGGTTGGAATGAGGCAGAGAAAACCTACAAGTTTATTTGCAAATCATGTCGAACTCATATACACAAGGACAAAAGGATCTACAAGGTACATTTTATTGCAACATAGATTTTTAAAAATCCCATGAATAATCTTTGATATTGATTACTAATATATATATATATTTCTTGGTTTTGATGAGCAGGGTGATCCACGAAATTTTGCTTTATTATTACACTAGGACGGGTTTCAAGCCTCAAAGACAACCCATAATAATTGTGGAGTTGTTGAGGTGAAGGTCATCAATGCTGGAACGAACTCTTTTATTGGAGTTATACCAGTTTTATTTATTCCATTCAGCTGTAAAAAGGTGCTTGGGAGCTCTAGTAAGCTTTTTCATGTCTTCATGCAACCATTGATTGATGAGTTGGAAAGTATGTTTGTTGATGGATTTACAATAGATTTCAATTATCCAATCACACACATTACTGAATATAGAAATTCTCTCAATAGAAGATTCATTGCACGTGCCATGCTAATGATGGTAACTAGTGACCATCCAGCTCAGTGTAGGATTGGATCTTTTAAAGAGGGTAGGGTAGATTTTATGGGAAAAAACTCTTGGTTGAATACTTTAAAAGCCAACATGCAGTCATGCTTGAAAATTATCGACGAGTACGAAAATGCACTACAAGGATTTGAGCTGGTAGTGACGGTGGGTATCGGCGTCACTATTTGCATCGGTATTTGTGTCGCTAATACCGACGCAAATAGCGACGGTCAACAAGGAAAAAAGCGGGCCGAAACCGAGCGCGACTTTATTTTGCGTTTTCGGATTTTGTGTTTTGAGAGCGAGAGCGAGGGAGAGAGCGACCGTCGTGAGAGAAGGAGAGGAATAAGACTTGCCCCCGCCGCCGCCGCCGCCGTTGTTTGCGAAGGAGAGGAGGAGCCTTCATCGCAAAGAGGAGCCACCCCACACTCACCATATCTCATCGGCGAGTCTCCCTCTCTCCTTCTTTTGCTTGTTTAAGGTTTAAATCACTTTCTCTTTTGCTTGTCTAGGAGAGGAAATGAGAGAGAAAGAGAGGGAGAGGGAGAGAGAGGGAGAGAAAGAGAGGGAGAGGGAGAGGGAGAGGGAGAGGGAGAGGGAGAGGGAGAGGGAGAGGGAGAGGAAGGGGGAGGAAATGAGAGAGGGAGAGAAAGAGAAAGAGAGGGAGAGGGAGAGGGAGAGGGAGAGGGAGGGAGAGTGCATTCTCTCTCTCCCTCTCCCTTTTGCTTGTTTAAGGTTTAAATCACTTTCTCTTTTGCTTGTTTAGGAGAGGAAATAAGAGAGAGAGAGAGAGAGAGGGAGATGGAGAGAGAGGGAGAGGGAGGGAGAGTGCATTCTCTCTCTCCCTCTCCCTTTTTCTTGTTTAAGGTTTAAATCACTTTATGTTTTGCTTGTTTAGGAGAGGAAATGAGAGAGAAAGAGAGAAAGAGAGGGAGAGGGAGAGGGAGAGGGAGAGGGAGAGAGAGGGAGAGAAAGAGAAAGAGAGGGAGAGGGAGAGGGAGAGGGAGGGGGAGGAAATGAGAGAGGGAGAGAAAGATAAAGAGAGGGAGAGGGAGAGGGAGGGAGAGTGCATTCTCTCTCTCCCTCTCCCTTTTGCTTTTGGAGAGTGTTAGGATATATTGTGAGAGGGAGAGGAAATGCGAGAGAAAGAGAGGGAGAGGGAGAAAGAGGGAGAGAAAGAGAAAGAGATGTATACTCAAATGGATAGCTTTATGGAGATGTATGTCTACTCAAATGGATAGCTTTGGTCTATTCAAGATGTAGTCCACCTGTGTGTGTATATATTGGAACGATAACATATCCATGATTATGCTAATGGTATGCACTTTGCTTTTATTATGGGTACCATTATATCGACTCCTTAAGAGGGCTAAAAATTAGTCATACACTTTATAAAGTCTAATTAGGAGATTTAAGATGCACAATAGTAGACTTATCGATAATGGTATGCAATGTGCTTTGCCATGGGCCACGTACATTGGTGACTCTTTAAGATGGCTTAAAATTGGTCATATCCTTCATAATGTCCAAGTAGCATTACAAGATATAGACCTTATACCGATGTTTAAAGCGATGAAAATACAAACAACAAAATTTTCCCCCGTCATCGCAAAAAGCGTCGTTATTGACGACGCCATAGAAACGTCGCTATTGGCGTCGCTATATGCGTCGCTAAATGCATTTGCGACGCATATAGTGACGCAACCAGTAAATTTGCGACGCACATAGCGATGCCAATAGTGACGCGAGCAGTAAATTTGCGATGCAAATAGCGATGGTAACAGGGAAAAAAATTTTTGTGGCAGGGCAGCAAGCTTCGCTGCCACATACAGCACTGTGTGCTGTATGAGAGCCATACAAAATAGTTTCTGCACTACTGCATACAAAGCGCTTGCAAACAAAAAGAATGTATACTGAAATCACAAAACTGATACATGAAATAAATACATGATCGCATAAAATGCGATTGGTACAATCATGAAAGGATATCACTAATACATAGAAAATGTCTACATAGATCAGGCGACTAAAAACTAAAGGTGTGTGAGCTCCAAGGATCCAAGGGCGAGCTACAAATCCTCGTCCCCCGAAAGCTCATCCCGCCGCAAAGGAGTATCGAATGGATTCTGCAGAAAAAGAAACAACACATCAATCCACCATACAATAATGCATTCAAATATCTCATGGTAACTACGGACAAGAAAGATGAGTGACTTACAGGGCCACCGCGTCTATACAATCGGTCGATCAATGCATTGAGACCGTGCCTCTTTGCATATCGAGTCTCAAGGCCTTGCGGATCGCGATTTGTAATGGAGTGCTGCAAAGAAAACAAAATGCTAACTGTTAGAAACATGATTGTCAGTACAAAGAATATTTCAAAAAAACAAACAAGCAACACAAAAGAGAAACTTACAAAGTCCTCCAAATATGTCCTGTGGCCGCCACTCCCAAGATGATGGACCACTCCGGCCTCGAGTCGTGCCCTCGCCACCTCCCGCTACTGACTCCAACGTCTTGGCGAATATGTAGCCTCCTCCCTCAGTCGACGCCAGTCGTCTGCATCTAACCACTCGGGCTTTGCAGCCCCACTCTTGATTGCCTTGTGTGCGTCGGATCGTCTATGTGACATGTATGCACGTATGCAATCCATTATCCAGCCTGTAGAGAATCTATCTACTGCGGCTGGCACCGGAAACTCCTCGTGCAAGGATGCTACTATGTAGTCCTTGCTCCCCTCCGGTATGTTCTTCCAATGATCCAGGACGTTGTGTCGAAAAACTTGTTGGCACAACTCTCTCATGCGAGCCATCACCCTCCTCCCCTTATCATTCATGATGATGGCTCCTGACCTACTATCAACCAGGTATCCGTAACCCCTAGGAGTCTGCCTAAGATGGGTCTCTCCCATCTCCGTCCACGCTCCTGGGCATATCCAGGAGACCCTCTACATCCGGTGTACCGACGGGGGTAACCTCTCTCGGAGTGGCACTCAAAGGGGTGCCACCAAAGGGGGTGCCACCAAAAGGGGTACCACCTGCTGACGGCTGTGCAAAAGCCGGAGTAACTGGAGTAGACGTCCCCACAGGTGTGACAAATCCTGGAGGTGACGTAGCTCCAGCTAAACGACGAGATGGAGACACCACATTTGTGTCTCCACAGCAGCATCCCCATGATCCCGATGCAGTCCCTCCCTCTGGCCCAAGTCGTGAGTGTCGAGATCGTCTGCTCGAAGCTGAAGCATCTGATCGTGCTGAAGCAGATCTAGTAGAGCGCCCTGACGAAGAACGAGACAGCTCCTGGTCTGCCATATCTCTGAATCTCGCGAGCTGGTCTGGAGACATGCGTGCCATCATGTCCTGAAACTCCTCATCGCTCATCCCTCGACTCATCCTGAAAATGTCACCTGTACAGATAAAAAATGGTATTAGAATAATCAATTTAAACTATACAAAGCACAGTAATATAAATCATTTTTGAAAAATCCCTCTTAAAATGCATATCTTATGTACCTTTATGGAAGATCTAAACAACGAATTGAGTAATACAATTCTCCAAGAATGAAGTATCCTATGGTCCCATGTTAATCTCTTGACACAACTCTACATACACTGGAAGGTCGATAGACCTGTCACCAAAAAAGAATGAGTCTGCCTCGTTCTCAAAAAATTCTTGGACTCCTGTATTTCCATCATTGTTAGCCGATGCGGGCTCCAAGATTGCGGTGGCCTCCACCCCTTGTAATATCGACCCCTCTATTTGCATATTATCTTCATCTATGCCCGGAACATCGCTTTGATCATATACTCTCGCACTTCAAGGAGTTGAAGGTATAACATACGAGCATCGAGGTTGTCGGGGGTTTGGATAGAAGATTATCTGTTTGCAAACGCGTACAAAGCGAGTTCAAACCATTGTGACATAAACCATGTCGTATTACAATTAGCAAGCAAATGACTCTATACACCTGTTCACAATGGGCCGGCAACACAAAGGTGTCGTGCAAATCTGTCCATTTTTTTTCGGAATCTATTTCGAGAAATCCAGATGGACCTCGTCGAACTGTTGCTCCAACTCCTCCAAGTACCACTTTGAACCATTGCACATCGAATAGTATCATGGAGAAGCTACGGTAATCCACCGTAATAATACTTTGTAAGTTCCCAAAATACTCCATCTCATCCACAACCATGTTTGGATCCGTTGCTCGTCGCCGGCTCTCTTGCTCAAACCTTGCCATGACACCACAGTCCATTGTGAAGCGCATTTTGTCAATACGCTCTATGCGAAAATGCCGTCCGCGCGACCACGCTACACTATATATTTTGTACTGTACATTGAAACACTCAAATTAGATGTCGCATATAAAATTTAGATACAACATATTCTAAACCCCTCATCACCTTTGGACTACATCCCCTCGAGAACTCCCACTCCTCCATTGAGACCTCTGTCCCTTCGCTGGATGTTGCGGTCAAGGCTCCATGCAACCATCGTGTTGACATAAACCGCGGCATCTCCTCCATGCCTTCAGGATATCGAATCGGTCGATGATGCGTACTGCGTCGGAATTCAGCTTGCGCTTCCTCTCGATCTTGCCTTGCAATCTGGTACTTGGCGAGCCACGTCTCCATGGAGGCATGGTGCAACATACAAAAGCGATTCACCTTCTCTTCCATTGAGGCATCCATTATTTTTTCTACCCCATTTCCAACCACCACATCTCCAGTTAGTCTATCATCGTCCTTCAGCGTCCATAGCATTTCATTGTCTGGTTCCACCGTTGGTAGCCATTGTCAGATATGCACTAACGCCTTTGACACCAACCAACCTTCTGCCATGCTACCTTCTGGACGAGCTCGTTGTCACACAAAGCCTTTCAGGTTTTTCATGAAGCGCTCGAGGAAGAACATCCATCACGTATGGATAGGTCCAGCAATCTCCACTTCGTCCACAAGATGCACAAGAAGGTGAACTTGTATCATGAGCATGCTAGTGGGCAGGTATTTCTCAAAGAGATAGACCGTCTCCACTGCTCCCCACCTCGCGGATTCAATAGAGGACATCTTAATCTCTTTCTGTGAGATCCATTGCACCAAAGTCGACAACTTGTAAATGGCCCCCCGAATTTCTGGAGTAAGGCATCCTGCGATCGCGATCGGTAGGACAAACTGCCACAAATGAGAAAGCATTATGAATAATGGCCACTTTTCAAATTGCAAAATGCCCACGCTAATTACAATCCATTCTGTTCACAAACCTGACATATCTTATGCCAATCATGGGATTTTAGCCCCGACAATTGGTCATCTTTAGAAAATGCGGACATGAGAGAACGCATCATACCCGTCGGAGTGCGGATAGACTTGATTAGTTGCTTCACAATGCGCTCTTCTTTGGTGGACAAAACCCAAGGAGTGCGAGGAAGCTGCACTCCCCCTTCAGCACTCGACTGCGCGGCCAAAGCGCTTCCATCTTACCTACCTCCTTCAAATCCATTCATGACCCTATAGTGTCTCTCTTTCCTGTGATGTGGTCCCATAGCAAGCTACCCACATTCTTGAAAATATGCATGGGATCCAACAAATGGTTGACCTGTAAGTGGGTCCAATATGGCAACTCGTAGAAAACTGAGAACCGTCGCATTCCATTTGGATGTGATTCCGGGTTTACCATTTTCAGCTCGTACCAGCTTGCAGCGTTCATACGTGTTGGAGGTCGTCCAAGAAAACCTTCCCTGAGTTCATGATCCTCTGGCAAGAAAGCGGCGTGTCCTTGATATACCATCTTCTTCATGGTTCGTGACCTTCGGGAGTCTAACTGTGGCCCACACAATGGACATGCATGATTACCTGAGGTAACCAGACCTGTAAGGCAAGCCACGACCTAGTGAATACTTGATTGAATGAAATAAAATATAGATATTACCAGCGAAAACGGAGGTCTGCTCACCTGAGCACTCTCCCAATCCTGGAAAGTCATGCATCGTCCACATGAGAATGGCTCGAATGTTGGCTGACCACCGACCATCGCGCCTGCTCATATCTTGCATAGTGACCCCCTCCTCCCACAAAATCTTAAGCTCATCGACTAATGGACGAAGATACACATCCATATTTTTCACTTTGTAGCGGCCCGGGACAAGCAAGCTAAGGATGAGATGTCCTTTCTTCGTAGAAAGCCATGGAGGGATGTTGTAGTTGACAAGCACTATAGGCCACACATTGTAAGAAGTCGAGCGCAGACCGAATGGGTTCACAGCATCCATGGCGAGACCGAGCCGAAGATTCCTTGGCTCTCGCACAAAGCCTGGGAAGGTAGAGTCAATGTGGCTCCATGCGCGCAAATCCGCTGATATTCATTGAACTCCATCCGTGGACCTATTCTGCACATGCCAAGTTGTCAAGCTTGCCATGCCAGACATGCGAAACATGTGGTTTATGCGAGGGATGAGCGGAAAGTGTCTGAGAACTTTTTGAGGGATGGTTTGCCCTTGCAAGTCCTGTCGATACCTGTGAGCACCACACTTTGGACATGTCTCCATAGTCTCATATTCATCTCGAAACAGTATGCAGTCGTTGATACATGCATGAATGTTATTGTAGTCCATGCCAAGCTTCCGTAAAACATGTCGTGCATCATCACGAGACTCAGGCATGGTATTTGCAGGTGGTAATATATGATATTTCAATAACCTGAAAAAAATCATAAAACACCTTGAAAAAGCACAAATGTTTGCAATAATACTGTTTTTAAAAAAAATCAATGAAGCCTATGTGCAAGGTACCTGAATAACTTGGTCACACTCGTATCACTCCAACCATATTTTGCTTGCACACTTAAGAGTGCAAGCAATGTCTTCAACCGAGATACTCGGCACCCATCATATAATGGTATGGATGCTTCCTCTCTAAGCAGGTCAGATGTCTCAACATCCATGGGAATCAATGCATCGATCATTGCCTCCATCTTAGGCTCCAAGATTGTAGGTAGGTCAGGAAGGTTGTCTGTCTTCTCTGGCATTGACGGTATAGATGGGCCTTGCAAGTGGTGGATTGGCTTCTGCAATCCATGCATCGCACATCCACGAACTCTTCTAATTGGCCGCAAAGGGTGCACTCCCCCTTGGTCGAGACATCACCCCCTGGATAGAAAATTTGCCAACAAGACCCAATCTTATTGTGTATGGTTTTCAATTAGCTTGCAAGTACAATGCATGATTAATATTAACTTCAAATTACTGTTTGCTGAAAATCCGCAGTCGCCTGATCAATGATCTCAGATTGAAACTCGCCAAATCATCGTACGTGTTCTATAGACAATCGGCGTTTTCGTCTAATTGCCAACTTGCATTGAGAGCAAGGACATGGGACACGCTGATTAAGATACATCTCATGATCTTGAACAATAAGACCTTCTTCGTTTTCCATCTTATCTACATTATAGCAAACAAGGCTTAAATGGATAGCTTTATGGAGATGTACGTCAAGTTGCAAGTTGACCATAAATCTTGCATTGTACATAGTAGTTGAGAGATTTATTGATGTTATATCTCGGCCTTGTATCATGCTCAAGGATTTGTTTGTCCCAGTAGATAATTATTCGTTATTGTAAAAAACTGCACTAGAGGGCTTTGAGTATAAGTAATCCATTTATGAGCATCATTGAGGATCTCTTAGTCTAATAATAAATCAGTCTCAACAAAAAGCATCTTAGAAATGTGGTTTTTTTGTCCTAGGATCGCGTATTAAAATTAATGCCATCTATGAAATTTATCAACTATAGTAATAAAATTTATTTCAATCAATTCTACTCATAGTCATAAGGCCTGAGAGAAAATATCCTATACTCAATTTAAGGGATTCTTCTTCTATAACAATACTTTTGGGTTCATTTTGATGAAGTACCATGATGACCATTAGCCAGGGTATCATTTTCTTTTAGTCCTTCCGTTGACTAGTTGGCATGATTTCTAATTTGTTATGCCTATAAAGTTAATACAAAAACAATGAATTATGCATATCACAATTAGATCCCCTACTTGGACATTACGAAGGACATGACCAATTTTCAGCCATCTTAAAGAGTCACCAATGTACGTGGCCCATGGCAAAGCACATTGCATACCATTATCGATAAGTCTATTATCGTGCATCTTAAATCTCCTAATTAGACTTTATAAACGGTATGACTAATTTTTAGCCCCCTTAAGGAGTCGATGTAATGGTACCCATTAAAAAAGTAAAGTGGATACCATTACCAGAATCATGGATATGCTATCATTCCAATATATGTTATCTTTCTCTTTCTCTCCCTCTCCCTCCCTCTCTTTCTCTTTCTCTCGTATTTCCTCTCCCTCTCACAATATATCTTAACACTCTCCAAAAACAAAAGGGAGAGGGAGAGAGAGAATGCACTCTCCCTCCCTCTCCCTCTCCCTCTCCCTCTCTTTCTCTTTCTCTCCCTCTCTCATTTCCTTCCCCTCCCTCTCCCTCTCCCTCTCCCTCTCTTTCTCTTTCTCTCCCTCTCTCATTTCCTCCCCTCCCTCTCCCTCTCCCTCTCTTTCTCTCCCTCTCTTTCTCTATTTCTCTCTCATTTCCTAAACAAGAAAAAAATAAAGTGATTTAAACATTAAACAAGCAAAAGGGAGAGGGAGAGAGACAATGCACTCTCCCTCCCTCTCCCTCTCCCTCTCCCTCTCTTTCTCTTTCTCTCCCTCTCTCATTTCCTTCCCCTCCCTCTCCCTCTCCCTCTCTTTCTCTCCCTCTCTTTCTCTCTCATTTCCTCTCCTAAACAAGCAAAAAATAAAGTGATTTAAACATTAAACAAGCAAAAGGGAGAGGGAGAGAGAGAATGCACTCTCCCTCCCTCTCCCTCTCTTTCTCTTTCTCTCCCTCTCTCATTTCCTCCCCCTCCCTCTCCCTCTCCCTCTCTTTCTCTTTCTCTTTCTCTCCCTCTCTCTCCCTCTCCCTCTCCCTCTCTTTCTCTCTTACTCTCTCATTTTCTCTCCTAAATAAGCAAAAAATAAAGTGATTTAAACATTAAACAAGCAAAAGGGAGAGGGAGAGAGAGAATGCACTCTCCCTCTCCCTCCCTCTCGCTCTCTTTCTCTTTCTCTCCCTCTCTCATTTCCTCCCCCTCCCCCTCCCTCTCCCTCTCCCTCTCTTTCTCTTTCTCTTTCTCCCTTTCCCTCTCTTTCTCTTTCTTTCTCTTCCTCTCCCTCTCCCTCTCCCTCTCCCTCTCCCTCTCCCTCTCTTTCTCTCTCATTTCCTCTCCTAAACAAGCAAAAGAGAAGGTGATTTAAACCTTAAACAAGTAAAAGAAAGAGAGAGCTTGACTCACCGATGAGATATGGCGAGGCTCCTCTTTGCAATGAAGGATCCTCTTCTCCTTCGCGAACAACGGCGGCGGTGGCGGCCGCAAGTCTTCTTCCTCTCCTTCTCTCACGATGGTCGCTCTCTCCCTCGCTCTCGCTCTCAAAACTCACAAGCCGCAAACACGAAATAACACAGTATTGGTGAGTTTGGGAATCTCCCAATTCCCATTTTTTGAATACTGAAAAGGTGGCACCCGAATAACATGCCCATAAGTTTCTCAAAATCATATGATGTGACCTATCATTGGAAAGTGCTTGAAAAATGGAATCTATTGAGCTATATATAGATCACTCGATTTGGAGTTATAGTGTTCAAGTTATGACAAATCCAAAGATTTGACCACGGTCCCAAACTTATGGAAAATTCCCGTATTCTCCAATATGGTGTTAAATGAAAACCGCGCTCGGTTTCGGTCGCTTTTTTCCCTGTGAAGCGTCGCTATGCGACGCAAATAGCGACACTATTAGCGATGCCAATAGCGACGCCGCTATCCGCCGTCGCTAATCGGCGTCGCTACTAGCTCAAATCCTTGTAGTGTAGGGGATCTAATTGTGATATGCATAATTCATTGTTTTTGTATTAACTTTATAGGCATAACAAATTAGTAATCATGCCAACTAGTCAATGGAATGACTAAAAGAAAATGATACCCTAGCTAATGGTCATTATGGTACTTCATCAAAATGAACCCAAAAGTATTGCTATAGAAGAAGAATCCCTTAAATTGAACATAGGATATCAAAGCCCTCTAGTGCAGTTGTATCAGTAATCCAGGTAGAGCCCCTCTAAGATACTCAAAGTACATAACCTAGAGACCGTAGCTAGGTATATAAGGTATAATGCTTGTACAAGAAGACACCTCAATAATTGACTGATCACCACTAAATCCCAAAGAAGAATCGTGTTCCATCCCCTTCAACTCTATATTCACCTCATGAAGAACTTCATTAATCATAGCATCCTTGTCACCAATCTTTTTGTTGCAATGATGAAGTAACATATTCATCACTTCTCCTTTTAGCATCTAAGGCATTATCCAATCTTTTAGTCAAGTCCAAACATTTAGTCTTCGACTCATGAACCTTATGAACCAATGCTTTTTTTTTAAAAACAATAATGAATAATTATCTACCGGGACAAACAAATCCTTGAGCATGGTATATGGCCGAGATATAACATCAATAAATCTCTCAACTACTATGTCCAATGCATTCTTTACATCAATCAGTAAAGCATTTCTTATATCTTGAAGTTTAGATTTCAACACCATGGATGCATCAATATCAACCTCAATGTTTTACAAAATTTTCTTCTCAAGCTCTTGCAGAGGCTAAAACCTCTCAAGCAAGAGCTTATGGTCAACTTGCAACTTGACATACATCTCCATAAGGCTATCCATTTGAGCCTCATTTATTGTAATGTAGATAAGATGGAAAACGAAGAAGGTATTATTGTTTAAGATCGCGAGGCGTATCTTAATCAGCGTGTCCCATGTCCTTGCTCTCAATGCAAGTTGGCAATTAGACGAAAACGCCGATTGTCTATAGAACACGTACGACGATTTGGCGAGTTTCAATATGAGATCATTGATCAGGCGATTGCAGATTTTCAGCAAACGGTAATTTGAAGTTAATATTAATCATGCATTGTACTCGCAAGCTAATTGAAAACCGTACATAATAAGATTGGATCTTGTTGGCAAATTTTCTATCCAGAGAGGTGATGTCTCATCCCAAGGGGGAGTGCACCCTTTGCGGCCAATTAGAAGAGTTCATGGGCGTGCGATGGATGGAGTGCAGGAGCCAATCCACCACTCGCAAGGCCAATCTATACCGTCAATGCCAGAGGAGACAGACAACCTTCCAGACCTACCTACAATCTTGGAGCCTGAGATGGAGGCAATGATCGATACATTGATTCCCATGGATGTAGAGACATCTGATCTGCTTAGAGAGGAAGCATCCATACCATTATATGATGGGTGCCGAGTATCTCAGTTGAAGACATTGCTTGCACTCTTAAGTGTGCAAGCAAAATACGGGTGGAGTGATACAAGTGTGACCGAGTTATTCAGGTACCCTGCACATAGGCTTCATTGTTTTTTTTTTGACACTATTATTACAAACATTTGTGATTTTTCAAGGTTTTTTATGATTTTTTTCAGGTTATTGAAATATCATATATTACCACCTGCAAATACCATGCCTGAGTCTCATGATGATGCACGACATGTTTTACGGAAGCTTGGTATGGACTACAATAACATCCATGCATGTATCAACGATTGTATACTGTTTCGAGAAGAATACGATACTATGGAGACATGTCCAAAGTGTGGTGCGCACAGGTATCGACAGGACTTGCAAGGGCAAACCATCCCTCAAAAAGTTCTCAGGCACTTTCCGCTCATCCCCCACATAAACCACATGTTTCGTGCATCCGGCATGGCGAGCTTGACGACGTGGCATGTGTAGAATAGGTCCACGGATGGAGTTCAACGAATATCATTGGATTCGCGTGCATGAAGCCACATTGACTCTACCTTCCCAGGCTTTGCGCGAGAGCCAAGGAATCTTCGGCTTGGTCTCGCAATGGATGGCATGAACCCATTCGTTCTGCGCTCAACTTCTGACAGTGTGTGGCCTATAGTCCTTGTCAACTACAACATCCCTCCATGGCTTTCTACGAAGAAAGGACATCTCATCCTTAGCTTGCTCGTCCCAGGCCGCTACAAAGTAAAAAATATGGACGTGTATCTTCGTCCATTAGTCGATGAGCTTAAGATTTTGTGGGAGGAGGGGGTCACTGTGCAAGATATGAGTAGGCGCGATGGTCGGCGGTCAGCGAGCCATTCTCATATGGATGATGCATGACTTTCCGGGATTGGGAGAGTGCTCAGGTGAGCAGGCCTCCGTTCTCGCTGGTAATATCTATATTTTATCTCATTCAATCAAGTATTCACTAGGTCGTGGTGTCGGAACAGGTCTGGTTACCTCAGGTTATCATGCATGTCCATTGTGTAGGCCACAGTTAGACTCCCGAAGGTCACGAACCATGAAGAAGATGGTATATCAAGGACACGCCGCTTTCTTGCCGGAGGATCATGAACTCAGGGAAGGTTTCCTTGGACGACCTCCAACACATATGAACGCCGCAAGCTGGTACGAGCCGAAAATGGTCCACGTGGAATCACATCCAAATGGAATGCGACGGTTCTCAGTTTTCTACGAGTTGCCATATTGGACCCACTTACAGGTCAACCACTTGTTGGATTCCATGCATATTTTCAAGAATGTGGGCAGCTTGCTATGGGACCACATTGCAAGAAAGAGAGACACTATAGGGGCACGAATGGATTTGAAGGAGGTAGGTAAGATGGAGGCACTTTGGCCGCAGTCGAGTACTGATGGTCGCGTGCAGCTTCCTCGCGCTCCTTTGGTTTTGTCCACTAAAGAAGAGCGCATTGTGAAGCAAGTAATCAAGTCTATCCACACTCCAACGGGTATGATGCGTTCTCTCAGGTCCGCATTTTCTAAAGACGACCAATTGTCGAGGATAAAATCTCATGATTGGCATAAGATATGTTAGGTTTGTGCTACAAATGGATTGTAATTAGCGTGGGCATTTTGCAATTTGGAAAGTGGCCATTATTCATAATGCTTTCTCATTTGTGGCAGTTTGTCCTACCGATCGCGATCGTAGAATGCCTTGCTCCAGAAATTCACGGGGCCATTTACAAGTTGTCGACTTTGGTGCAATGGATCTCACAGAAAGAGATTAAGACATCCTCTATTGAATCCGTGAGGCGGGGAGCAGTGGAGACGGTCTGTCTCTTTGAGAAATACATGCCCACTAGCATGCTCACGATACAAATCCACCTTCTTGTGCATCTTGTGGACGAAGTGGAGATTGTTGGACCTGTCCATACGCGATGGATGTTCTTCCTGGAGCACTTCATGAAAACCTTGAAAGGCTTTGTGCGACAATGAGCTCGGCCAGAAGGTAGCATGGTCGAAGGTTGGTTGGTGTCAGAGGCGTTAGTGCATATTTCACAATGGCTACCAATGGTGGAACCAGACAATGAAATGCTATGGACGCTAAAGGACGATGATAGACTAACTGGAGATGTGGTGGTTGGAAATGGGGTAGAAAAAAGAATGGATGCCTCAATGGAAGAGAAGGTGAATCGCTTTTGTATGTTGCACCATGCCTCCATGGAGACGTGGCTCGCCAAGTACCAGATTGCAAGGCAAGATCGAAAGGAAGCGCGAGCTGAATTCCAACGTAGTATGCGTCATCGACCGATTCGATATCCCGAAGGCATGGAGGAGAAGCCGCGGTTTATGTCAATGCGATGGTTGCATGGAGCCTTGAGCGCAGCATCCAGCAAAGGGACAGAGGTCTCAATGGAGGAGTGGGAATTCTCGAGGGGATGTAGTCCAAAGGTAATGAGGGGTTTAGAATCTGTCGTATCTAAACACAATATTAGTGAGTTTGGGAATCTCCCAATTCCCATTTTTTTAATACAAAAAAGGTGGCACCCGGATAACATGCCCATAAGTTTCTCAAAACCATATGATGTAATATACCATTGGAAAGCGCTTGAAAAATGGAATCTATTGAGCTATAGAGCGCTCGATTTGGAGTTATAATGTTCAAGTTATGACAAATCTAAAGATTTGACCATGTGTCCCAAACTTATGGAAAATTCCCATATTCCCCAATATGGTGTTTCTAAATTTTATATGCGACATCTAATTTGAGTGTTTCAATGTACAGTACAAAATATATAGTGCAGCGTGGTTGCGCGGACTGCATTTTTGCGTGGAGTCTATTGACAAAATGCGCTCCACAATGGACTGTGGTGTCATGGCAAGGTTCGAGCAAGAGAGCCGATGACGAGCAACGGATCCAAACATGGTTGTGGATGAGATGGAGTATTTTCGGAACTTGCAAAGTATTATTACGGTGGATTACCGTAGCTTCTCCATGATACTATTCGATGTGCAGTGGTTCAAAGTGGTACTTGGAGGAGCTGGAGCAACAGTTCGACAAGGTCCATCGGGATTTCTCGAAATAGATTCCGAAAAAAAAATGGATGGATTTGCGTGACACCTTTGTGTTGCTGGCCCATTGTGAACAGGTGCATGGAGTCATTTGCTTGCTAATTGTATTACGACATGGTTTATGTCACAATGGTTTGAACTCGCTTTGTACGTGTTTATGAACAGGTAATCTTCTATCCAAACCCCCGACAACCTCGATGGTGGTATGTTATACCTTCAACTCCCCGAAGTGCGAGAGTATATGATCAAAGTGATGTTCCGAGCATAGATGAAGATAATATGCAAATAGAGGGGTCGATATTACCAGGGGTGGAGGCCGTCGAAAGCTTGGAGCCAGCATCGGCTAACAATGATGGAAATATAGGAGTCCAAGAATTTTTTGAGAACAAGGCAGACTCATTCTTTTGTGGTGACATGTCTATCGACCTTCCAGTGTATGCGGAGTTGTGTCAAGAGATTAACATGGGACTATAGGATACTTCATACTTGGAGCATCCACTTACTCAATTCGTTGACCAATCTCTTATAAAGATACATAAGATATGCATTTTAAGAGAGATTTTTTTAAAATGATTTATATTACTATGCTTTGTATAATTTAAATTGATTATTATAACACCATTTTTTATCTGTGCAGGTGACATTTTCAGGATGAGTCGAGGGATGAGCGATGAGGAGTTGCAGGACATCTTTGCACGCATGTCTCCAGACCAGCTCACGAGATTCAGAGAGATGGCAGACCAGGAGCTGTCTCGTTCTTCGTCAGGGCGCTCTGCTAGATCTGCTTCCGCGCGATCGGATGCTTCGGCTTCGAGCAGACGATCTTGACGCTCACGACTTGGGCCAAAGGGAGGGAGTGCATTGGGATCAGGGGGATGCTGCTGTGGAGACACGGATGTGGTGTCTCTGTAATATTTTTTGATTTATTTTATAATGCAGGTTGATATGACGAAAGAAAATATGGAGATGATACTTTTGAAGTACCTTGATGTGCATACGATTCATGATATGTACTTTTCATTGAAAAGTACATATATAAATCTTAGAAAGACCGATGTTAGATTTCAAGTCTTTTGTAAGGGTTCAAAAAAACCAACAAGTGATAATATGATACATGAGATTGTTCATTGGCTTTTAGAGAATGGCAAGATTGTAATAGCCACACGCAACAATATCATTAGTCTGGATGATGTGAAGATTGTAGCATAGTGTTATTGTACACTGCTCATTTGTAAACTCATTATTACTTTAGAAAATTTATTTTTTCTCTTTCATTGACACTATATATTGATTTTTTTATTTGTTAAGTTTATATTAACTAATTAGATGCGCACTAGGTCTTATTTGAAATTAACTAAATAATCTCTATGTAAATTTCTAGTTGAGAATTCTTAATATAAATTTTTACTTAAAAATAGACAAAAGTATGCATGTGCAAACTAGGAAAAATGTAATATCTCTAAGTTAGAGAAAAAAAGAATTATATAAGAAATTTCCTAGATAGGGAAACTATCATATGCAAGAAAATTTTCCCATGTAGGGAGAGTAAAATTTTCTTATATTGGAAAATCCCCACACATGGAAGTTTTTTTTACATAAGAAAGAAAAAAAAAACGGATTCCCTATTAATTCCATAATTAAACACACATAAGTAGGAAAAGTAAATTATAGGGAAAATGGAACATTTCCTAGTTAGAGAAAGGAGGGTAGGAAATTTTATTTTTCCCTACATAGGGAAATTTTTCTATGTAGGAAAATTTTCCTATGTAGGGAAATCACATTTTTTCCTATGTAGGGAATTTTTTCTATGTAGGAAATTTCAAATGTGATTCCCTAGCTTCTCAAGCTAGGAAATATTCCATTTTCCCTATGATTTACTTTCCCTACTTATGTGTATTTTTTAATAGGGAATTGATAGGAAATTCCCTTTTTTCTCCTATGTAAGGAATGATTAAAAGTTCCTTGTGTGACAAAAGACTTTGATTTCCCAAATGAATGATCTGCCCTCTTGCTCAGTCACTTTGTATCCTTTACTCCACCAGATAAGCTTCCCTTGATGATATCTCTACTCCAAGTATGGGTGTTCCAAATAAGGAATCAACTGCCCCATCAACCCCTTTCGTCTCTTGCAGGTCCTTGATTAGCCTAGCATTGACCTGCAAGGCATTTATCTCGTTAGTGCATTTAGAGATAATAAGGTTTAATTTTATTAAGATTAACCTTATTTCTGAATTCCACTCCCTCAAGATCAACCACCAGTAATGCCTTGGATTTATTCTTCCCTATTCTTACAATCTTTTAAGGACTGTCCCATTTGGGCTCAACTTTTTCTGGAAACAAATCTCTTTGTACATCATAATAAAGAACTAACTGCCCCTTTTGTGTGGCAACCATATACTTGCAAACAACACAATCTAGTTGCACCTTGTAAATGATTCCATCTTATACCTTTGTATCCTATCCTATATCTCCAAACTCTAGGATACTGTCTCGATCTAGGCAGATCTAGGCACTTTACTATGAACATAGTTCTTAAGGTCACGACTTCAGTGCTGGAGAAGAAGCCCAAGAAAATGGATATAAGCATAAAAGTGGATATTTTCTTTGAGTTCTTGAAATGTTGGGCTTTAGGTATTTCTATACTTCATGAAAAATTTTGCACCTATAACTCTCACTTATTTTATAATCTAGTAATGGCCACTGTTTACTCTTGAAATCTAGAAGGGGAAGGCTAGACAAGGCTTCCCATTGCCCACTTGCAGGAGGCGGTATGTAAAAAAGGTTGTAAAAGAACATGCCCCTCTTAGCCAATGATGCTTTTGTCCTCCCCTTATAAAGATCTTCACAACACAACCATGGATGACATCCATAATATCTACCACACATTCTCTGGATCCCAATCCTAGATGTTTGATGGATACAAGTTTTTTAATATCAAATGGTCTTGTTAGTTATAGGGTAAATAAGAAACACAAACCTTCATTCATACCATAAAGTAGATACAACCAAAATGCACCAATAGTTGGATTTATGGAGAGGGTTTTGAGATTTCAAGCTCTTGTGTATGACCAACAATATCTTAGTTGTGTCCAGCTATATCAAGAAAGTGTGGGACATTAAATAAGTCGGTGACTTTAGGCTTTGTGTGAATGGTCTATTAGACCTTAGAGTGTTGTATTCATTTTGATATATGTGTTATGAAATAATAGAAGGAAGTGAAGATGAGAGCATATGGCTCCGTTATGTTGCTCCTATCTCTCAACATGGTATCAGAGCCATGAATGGGCTCTGTGGTGGATAGCATTTTGGAAGAAGACTTGAAGACTGAAGGCCAAGGATCTTTGTGAAGAGGAGTAGGCTGCCATTGCTCATGTTGAGTAAGTATCAGGTCATTTGTGTTTCTCTTTGCTATTGGAGTGTGCATGGGTCCTGTCTGAAGCATTTGGAGGCTTCATTGACCACACTAGAGAGAGCATTGATTATCATTGGGCTACAGATTTGCTTAATACACCTCCAGGCTACATCATGTGTTTGCGCTTGCTGTCCAAATGAATCCCCATGGGTGCAAATCAATAAAATAATCACTACTCAAGTGATCTATAGCTTGCATACACACCTTAGAAGGCGCTTGAAGGTCCTAACATGGTAATGAATTGATGGAAGCTCACTTTGAAGGTTATGCATAGGTACATGAATTTGGAATAGAGAATAAACTACTTTAAATAGTGAATATACAACATACACTGGATCTTTGTTGAAGCATTGAAGCTATCTGACATACATTCTTGGCTCCATTGAAGTGTAGATACATCATCGAAGACATATGTATTATGGCTTATGTATTTGAATTGCAATTTCTTGAAGAAAATACTCAAATCTAGAAGTATATGACAGGTTGAAACTGTCATAAAACTGTGGACTACAAGCACTCATTGGTCCTAAAGCTTTACATAACATTGGTTAGCTTCTGTCAAATGTATGATATGGCTTATATCTGCTGAATATTTGGAGGATTGAGATGAGCATTGAATGCTCATGAAAAGTCAAGCTTGAAGCTAGAAACAAATAGATTGATGTTATCCTGGCTAGTTACAAATAGGGAATGCATTTTATGACATTGTCTATTGAAGACAGAGTGTCTATGGTTGTCTGTATGGTCATGTATTGACCCCTACACTTGATAGCACATGCATGAAGTAATTTGAGGGCATTTTGGAGCTGGATAAACCTAGTTTGATAGAGTATTAGATGACTACAACCTAAAAGCAAGGTATTTAACACTTGTACTTGATGTATATGCACTGAACTGTGCCCGCATGATAATGTGTGGATTTCTACATGTATTAGCAGATGTGTGAGAGTTTTTGGAGCATGTATGACTTGTATACATCTCAATTTTGGCCTTGAAAGAGCTACTGGTGATTGACAATCTACAGATCTCAGACTGCATGTTTGGTCGACTAGATTGAGGTTTCATGATACAAAGTTACAACAACTATATGGTCTATGTGTTGACTATTGTATCTACATGTTATGCCACATGTTTGTGGATGGTTTTGAGATGCTAATGGGATGAAATATCCTAATTACAACAAATAGTTAAATGCAAAAAATTGACATAAACTATCAAAGACTGCAGTAGGTCAATTAGACCTGTTGTCTTGCAGGAAGTTAGGCATTGACTAGCCATTGTCTATTACAATATGGCAAATGCACACACAATCGACAGCATAACCCAAATAGTGGGGGAAAAGCTTGGCAGCAATAACTATGTCATATGGAAGTTTTGCCTGGAGAACTTCCTGATAGGAAAAGGATATTGGGACTTGGTGACAGGTGTTGAAGCTGAACCTGAAATCCTAGAGAGGAGTCCTATAGTTGATCAAAGATGAGCACATTGAGCTTGGTTGGAAAGAGCTCACACAGTGCTAGACTAGTTATCTTTATGTATCTCAAATGCTATGGTAATTTGGACATCTGACAATCCTAATAAGGATAAGGATTGTCACTACTGTAGAAAGTACAGTCATATTGCCAAGGACTGATAGAAAAAGCAAGGCAATCAAAAGGGCAAGCAGCATGGACATTATGCATTGTCCAGTCAGACAGATGATGCTTCTATGGATAGACTATTTGCCATGACATATGTGAAAGACAGGGCTGCTAAGAATTCTATTGAGGATGTTGTTTGGTATATTGATTCGGGAGCATTGAATCATATGACCCCTCATGGTGATTGGTTTATTGACATTGTGCATGAGAGGAATGACTATGTATGCACAGGGGATGACACGGAACATAGTATTGAACATAAAGGCAAAGTGCCTTTGATAATCCATGATGGCAAGAAGAAGAACTTACATGATGTATTGCATGTGCCATCAATTACTAAAAATCTATTGTCTGTGGATCCCAAATGACTAAACAGAATTTGGAAATTAGGTTTTTTAAAGCATGGTTGCTTCATTGAGGAGTTTGGTAATTGTTGCAAATTGATTGCTCGTGGTCATAGGAATGCAAGATGTCTACTCTTGATGCCACTTTGCCAAAGTTAAAATCAACCACGTTTTCCCATGGCTCTGGCACAATTAGAGATTTAGAAATATGGCATAAGAGAGTGGGACATGTTAATCTTCAGCAGTGACTGCAAATGATGTAGAAGAAACAACTTGCGACAAGTCTACCCAAGTTTGCATACATTGATATTGGTCATGTTTTCGATACTTGTTAGTTTGGAAAATAGTCAAGATTTCCATTTGTCAAACATGAAAGAAATAGTAAGCCACCATTGCAATTGGTTCACTCTGATGTGAGGGGGCCAGCCCATAATGCATCTATGGGAGGCTCTAAGTATTATGTGACATTCATTGATTACTTCAGTCACTATACTTGTATATATACTGAAAACAAAGGATGAGGTATTTGTTATTTTTCAACAATTTAAGTAGCAAGTTGAAAAAGAATTTGATTGCTATATCTCTTGTTTAAGATCTGACACTGGTGGGGAGTATGTGTCAAATGAATTTGATAGTTTTTTGGCTGAAAAAGGCATACATAGGCAGCTTACATGTAGCTACACTCCACAGCAAAATGGGATAGCTGAACGAAAGAATAGGGTCTTAATAAAAGATGCACGTGCAATGATGAATGAGAAGAAGATGCCGCTCTATTGTTGGGCTGAGGCTGTTATGACAGCCATGTATATCTTGAACAGGACTCCCACTGTAGGTATTCATGATATGACACCATTTGAGAAGCTATATGGCTACAAGCCTGATATCAGTCACATGAAAGTATTTGGTTTTCTTGCTTATGTGCACATCCTTGATGAGAAGAGGAAGAAGTTGGATCCAAAAGCACATAAGTGTGTCTTTATTGGTTATTCACAGGAGAAGAAGGCATATAAATACTATGATCCCTCAACTCGGGAGACACTAGTCAGTAGAGATGTTATCTTTGATGAGATGGCCTCTTGGCATGCATCACCGGCTGCAATGCCATCGGATATGTCTTCTAACCCAACTTCTATAGTTCATTCGTAGCAGAGTACTACATTGATATGCCCTAGTGGTATAACTGTATCTCCATGGATAAGGAGATTGCGGAGCTCTAGCTCACCATCCACTGACATCAATATGTTAGTGAGGAGGAGATATGATGTGATGGATAGCAAAGGAAAAGAGCAAGCTTCTAATGATACATTTGCTGTGATTACACTTGGTAGGATGACTTCAGGCTATGACTCAACTGACATTCTAGATAGTAAGCTTGGTATTCGGACTGTGTATACGCCTGGCACTAGGTAGAACAGGTATATTCCACCTCATGAGAGAGGGGAATCGAGTAGTTCACCACAGCTTAAATTCTTGCAAAGAGTCAGGTACCCTATGAACAGGCTGACTTATAGTAGTTATTCTATGAAGCACTATGCTTATATGAAAAAGGTCACGGAGGTCAAAGAACCTACTACATATGCTGAAGCAGTGAAGGATAAATATTGGTGGACAGTTAAGGATGAGGAAATATTTACCTTAGCTGAAAATAGAACATGGGATCTTGTACCACTGCTAGAAGGAAAGAAGAACATTGGCTACCAATGGGTCTACAAGATTAAATGCAAGTTGGATGGCACTATACAGAGGTATAAATCCAGGCTGGTTGCTAGGGGTTATGCCGTATAGTATGGGTTAGACTATGAGGAAACATTCAGTCCTATTACCAAGATGGAAACCATACAAATAGTGATTGCATTGGTTGCTGCTGGTATGTACACCCTAATTTTCAACATTATGTATGTAAACTAAAAAAAGCATTGTATGGGCTAAAGCAAGCTCTGAGAGCCTCGCATGCAAGGATGAGTAGTTACTTTCAGAGTTTGGGTTTCATTGTTGGCACGGTTGATCATAGTCTATTTACGAGAGTACTCATTATCTATGTTGACGATTGGATAATCATAGGTGATGATGACTTGGGGTTACATCTTGTTATGTGGATGCTAACGTTTGAATTTGATATGAAAGACTTAGGTGAACTAAAGTATTTCTTGGGTATTGAGGTGATCAAGGCTGAAAATGGTTTCAATTGATGTAGAAACACTATGCCATGGAAATGCTAAATAAATATGGCATGGCTGAATGTAAACCACTGGATACACCTCTTGATCAAAATGTCAAGTTAGACATTAGCACTGGAGCGGAAATTGATGATGTGACCATGTACATGCAGATGGTTGGAATTCTAATCTACTTGACCATCACGACTATCACCAAGCTTGACTTGAGTTATGTTGTTGGGCTCATAAGTTAGTTCATGTAGAAGCCCAAAAAGCCACATTTGGGATGCTGTTAGGTGGATTATGAGATATGTAAAGTCCACTGTGGATTATGGGCTATTTTATGTGAAAGATAAGCCCTTGACATTGGTTGGATACACGATTACAAATTGGGCAAGATGCTCATAGGACTGTAGATCTACAAGTGGTTATGCTTTTGGATTTGGAAGTGGAATGATCCGCATAGTGAATGTCGGAAGGTCCCCAAGAACAATAGAACTCTACTTTTTGCACAAAATTCAAGGTAAAAAGCATGTACGACATGAACAAGAGACCAATTGGGTGTAATCTCCCCCCATGCCTTGTGTGAGCGCTCCACAAAGCATGTATTTTTATATATTAATCATCTTCAAGCTCAAATAATACCCTAAATTACAAAATAGCAAGCTTTTAGCTTTTGAGTTTGCTTTAGCGCAAAATATGAATAAAGCTAACGGGCGGTGCCCAAAGAGTCTGGCATACCCAATACAATGTCCAAGTACAAAAAACATAATCGTGCACCCATGCGCATACAAAATAATAAATAAATATCCAACGCCTCAATAAATAGGCGCGACAAAATATAGGCGCCATGCCTAAGGTATGCGCCCATCAAAATATAAATGATAAATCGAATACTCGCTATCCTCCAATGCTTTCCTCCGCCACTGCTGCTATCTCTACACATCAACTGAAGCATTCACAATCGTTAGTAAAATAATACAATTAAACTGACAAAGGTGAATACCTAGCAGTCTTGCTACATAAATAAATCAACTGGTTAGAAATCAATCCTAACCTTAATTTATTACGAGTGCGCACTCTAAACTCATAAACGTTTATTAATTTAATATGCATTTTGTGGAATCACCCGCTATGGAATCACCCATGTACACACTAAATTAATGAAACACCCGAAAAGGACAAGCGTCCCCATCAGCTTCTCGCACAAAGAGTCCACTTTGTGTATGAGCCCCAGTCATCAAAGTTTACGGAATCTACCGTAAAATCTCACAGAATCCACCGTGGCACGGAATCCACCGTGAAATATGCCTCCTGGCATCATACCCCCGGGGTGGGATAGCAATTGACCTCAATTGCTATTAGCTCAATGTGGAGCTAAAAGGGTGGGGAAAGCATTTAAGTCTCTAGCGTGCATCCATTAGGCTTCTTCTACAGGATGGTTCTTAAATTTGACTAGATATCTAGAATATCTTCGGCCAGTTCTAGTGGTCATAAAATCAGTATCTATGATAGCTTCAGGTTCAAGTATTTCAGTCTCTTCCTCTAACAAAGGTGGGTTTTCATAAACATGGTGTATAGGTAATTGGCCTCTAAAGGGTCTTAATAAACTAATGTGAAATGTGTTGTGAATTTTCCAGTGAGGTGGTAATTCTAACTTGAATGCATTATCATTAATTTTATGAATGATTCTAAATGGTCCATAGAATCTAGGGGCTAATTTTACAACTGGGTGTTTATCTACACTTTCTAATCTACGTTTTTCTATTCTCAACCAAACATAGTCATCAACTTTGAAATTCATTGCTTGTCTTTTCTTATTGGCTTGTTTGGTATATGATTGCTGAGTTTTGGCAATCATGTCTTTGACCTCATCAAAAATAGTATTGTGCATACTAGCAATATCATCAGCACTCTGAATTCTATTTGACAAAGATGCAATAGGTGTAGATATTCTATAATCATAAATCACTTCAAACGGTGCTTTCTTTGTAGATGTGTGTGGTGTATTGTTATATGCAAACTGTAATAAATGCAAATGTGTATCCCATGTCTATGGTTTAGAAATAGTATAAACACGTAAAAGATCTAATATAGTACTGTTAGTAGCTTCTGTTTGTCCATTAGTTTCAGGATGAAATGCAGATGAGAAATCAATTTTTGTGCCTAGGTTAGCAAACAAAGTAATCCAAAAGTTGTTACAAAATCGAGAATCACGATAAAAAATAATAACTTTTGGTAATCCATGGTTAGTAAAAACAGTTTTCAAAAACAATTGTGCTGTTTGTGATGCTGTTAAAGTTTTCTTACATGGAATGAAATATGCTTGTTTACTAAACCTGTCTACTACTGTCCAAATCATATCATGGTTAGATTTAGTATTAGGTAAACCAGTAATAAAATCCATAGAAATTTGTTCCCATGGTCTTGACGGAATAGACAAAGGCATAAGTAATCCATACTATTTACCATGATGTCTTTTAACTCTTTGACAAATCAAACATTCAGAAATAAAGTTAGATACATTAGTATCCATATGCAGCCAATAAAAATCTTCAGTTAATGTACGTAAAGTAGATATGATACCTCTATGACCTTGATATGGAGAACAATGAATCTCATTCAAAACAAAAAATCTGAATGGAACTGTAACATATAATCTCTTTTCATAAAACATGAATCCATTATTATAAGATAGTGAATCAATAGGAATCAAGTTATTTTGAACTAATTTATTCCAATCAGCATGAAAAGTAATGTCTTGATGATAAGTATCTTTCATAGCAATCAAAGAATCAAAAGATATAATAGAAATATTATGAATGGCAGGTCTTCTACTTAATGCATCAGCCACTACATTTTCTTTACCGGGTTGATAATGAATGATAGGATGAAAACTCTGAATAAAGGATGCCCATTTGATATGTCAGTCAGATATTTGAGGTTGGCTAAGTAAATGTCTAATACTTTGTTGATCGGTCTTAATCATAAATTCTGAACCCATTAAGTAGTGTTTCCACTGTCTTAAGGCTTGTACTACAGCTAATAATTCTTTGTTATATGTGGAATATTTTAGTTCAGAAGGTTTCAGCTTACAACTAGAATAGGCTATGGGATGATTGTCCTACATAAGTACAGCTCCTATTCCTGATCCACTAGCATCAGTCACTACTAGAAAGAATGGTCTATTAAAATCAGGCAACTGTAGTACATGAGCATGGGTTAATGCATGTTTCAATAAGTCAAAGGATTTCTGTTGATTATCGGACCAATGATAAACAATACCTTTCTTCAGAAGTTTAGTCAATGGTAAAGCAAGTAATGAAAAATTATGCACAAACTTCCTATAGAAACTAGCAAGACCTAGGAATGATCGTAACTCATGCACATTTTTAGGTACATGCTAATTCAATATTGCTTCTATTTTCTTAGGGTCAACCTTAATTCCATCAGATGATACAATATGACCTAAATACTCAATTTTTGTTTTAAAGAACTCACTCTTTTTTGGATTTGCATACAGTTGATTATCTTTTAATAACTGGAAAACCAAGGACAAATGCTCATAATGTTCTTTCTCATTTTGACTAAACACCAAAATATCATCAAAGAAGACAATAACACAATACTGATATTTCAAAAATATACGGTTCATTATTCTACTAAATGTAGCAGGTGCATTAGTCAATCCGAAAGGCATCACTAAAAATTCATAATGACCGAATTGTGTCCTAAATGCAGTCTTGAATATGTCAGACTTATCTAGTCTCACCCGATGATAACCAGATTTAAGGTCTATTTTACTAAATATGGCAGAACCTTGCAGTTTATCCATAAGGTCATCGACTCTAGGAATTGGATACCTATTCTTTACTGTGATCTTATTTAAAGCTCGATAGTCAATGCACATACGATAGGTATTATTCTTTTTCTTTACTAACAGAACAAGTACCCCAAATGGAGAACTACTAGGTCTAATCAATTCTCTATTTAGTAATTCCTCAACTTGACTTTGAATTTCTTTTTGCTCTATCTGGTTATGCCTGTATGGTGCTTTACAAGGTGGTTGGGTACCAGGAATCAAATCTATTTTATGGTCTTCTGGACGTGAAGGAGGTAAACCAGGTGGTAGATCTTCTACAAAACAGTCTTTAAAATGTGCAAGAAATTCTTTATGCCTAGGGTGCATATGATTTTCTTTAACTTGCAGTTCATTCACCCAAATGAGATAGGATTTACTACTTTTTCGTAATGCACGTTTAGCTTGAGTATGCGAAAGCAGTGGAAAAGCATTAGATGCATGCATACCATACAATGTAATATGTTTTCCTTGAAATTGAATATTAATTGAATGTGTGGAATAATCTATATTAGGGTTATGTTGATGACGCCAAGGAATACCTAAAAGAATATCATTGGACTATAATGGTACAACTAGAAAATTCATTCTTTCAGTGTATTCACCAATTTGAATTTCTAAGTCATGCACTTCCTATGTACCATTATACCTAGTGCCTAAGAATGCTGCTTTAATGCGATAATGTGTAGGTACAGTCTGTAACTTCAATTCTTTTACTAGCTTTGCAGAAATAAAATCATGAGTACTACCATCATCATGCAAAATCATCTTTTCCTTTCCATGCACTAAACATTTCATTGTCAATAAAGAATGTGGAGTTGGCATACCTGGTAAAGTATTTGAAGGAGTGGTAATGTCGTCTTCATCTTCCGTGAAATTAGGCATTTCTTCATGTTCGTCTTCTTCCATTGCTCCAAGGTAGTTGATATGGACAGGTGGCTTCTTCGAATGGCAATTTGCTGCTAGACGTCTAGGCTGGTGGCATTTATAACATACTATAGGCTTGGCTTTGGTTACATTGTTTGCAATGGCGGGAAGTCTAGGTACATTAGGATTTGGCTGTGGAATAGGCTTGGGGTTTTGGTTGGTATTGGATGGTAAAGTAGGTGGTTTTGCCCAATTTTAACGGAAAGATGATGAAGGAAAACGACCTTGATTAAATCTTCTAAAATTTGAGTTGAATTGCTTAGATCCATAGTTACCATTGGCTTGGAATTGCTGTGGACGCTTGTCTCTTCCTCGCAGCTTATCTTCAGTGTCATGAGCTAATGAAATTGCGTCTTCAAGAGTTGCAGGCTTGAACATATTAACTTTAGCGTAGTAATGCCCAAGTAGTCCAGACATATACTTGCGCTTGTGTGTCGCTTCAGGTACGTCTTCAAGCATGCGTAACTGGAGTAATACATTCCAAAAGCATTCGGTATACTGAGGAATAGGCTCACGATCCCGTTGCTGAAGAAGGTCCCATTGCTTTATGGCTTTTTCATGGAATTGTGGAGGAAGGAAATTCTGCATAAACTTCTTCTTGAAATTCTCCTAGGTAGTGGGACAATCTATACTTTTACAAATCACAGTCCACCAAAGAGATGCTCTATCCACTAAATGATTAGTGACACACTTGATTTTATCTTTTTCTGCATAGGTTTCCTCATGAAAGTAGTCATCAAACTGACTAATGAATGCAAGAACAGTTTTTCCCTCTCGAGTGCCATTGAAAGTACAGAATTTGAAATTTCTTTTACTTATCTTTGTTTCCTTGCGGATGGATTGAGCTTCGAGAGTCGCGTCGATGGTACGTCGAATAAGATCTTCAGATTGAGGTTCCTCTTTGTCGGTAGTCGATCTTTGTAAAGTAGCCAATTGAACTTGTAATCCTTGCCTAGCTCATCATTCTTCATCCAACTGCATCATAATTAAGTCTATCTTTTGCTCCATCGTAGGTTTAGGTAGGTCGCCTTCAGCCATTAAATCATCCATATATGGTTCTGTCATCCTGTAAAACTCAAAAGGCCTCTCACTCTCAAAATCAAGTTAGCGGGATGAGCGTAGCTCAAGATCGGGTATACAAGCCTTATATATTTTTGGGTGTGGCTTTCACAATCTTTGTCTTCGACTATTGCGGGATTTGTAATCTTTGAAAAATCTACGTTTTATCCTTCTTCGTATGCTGAAAATGCTTCAGCAAACCTGCGTATGCGAAGAGTACCTTCCAATGAACAATTTTGCAGTTCGGAGTTTCTGCGCAGGAACAACCCTTCTATGAGTTTTGAACAGAAGTCAGTTTCGACTCCAGGTGACTTGTCTTACTTGCAGAATTGCAGACTTATGTGACTTGCAGAGTTTGAAGACTTGCAGAACTTGATTGCTTTATGTGACTTGCAGAACTTGACTTGAGAGAACTTTGAAGACTTGAATAGTTAGATGACCTTAGATGATTTAGGGGATTACGAAGCTTTATGCTTCTTGGTCCGTCGTTAATTTTGAGGAGATGAATATGTCCTCGGCGGAAAAATGGCACCCAGAACGTCCTCACGTCCTCGTGATAAGTCGTTTTTGAAGCTTAAGTAAAGCTTCTAATTAACTAAGCTTTGTAACTTAAAGATTGAAGCTTTTAAGCTTGGCAAGAAATATGGCTTATCTCTGTTTCTTGATGACTTGATGTAGGAGATATCCACGTGGTCCTCCGCCTCTGCAAGCTAGTCCTTCACAGTCTGATGATGGAAACTGAGGTTCTTGATTGCCACGAATCCACTTGTATCGACCGTTCGCGGGGAGATTAACTGTAGAGCTCGATCGTTCCAGGAGCTCCGCCTTCGCACAAGATGGGTAGCGATTGGAAGCTCTTGATCTCAGCTTCACTCTGATACCATTGGTGTGCAGATTGGATGCTGTATGCTCGCGTAGTGAATGCCGGAAGGTCCCTAAGAACAATAGAACTCTACTTTTTGCACAAAATTCAAGGTAAAAAGCATGAACGACATGAACAAGAGACCAATTGGGTGCAATCTCCCCCCATGCCTTGTGTGAGCGCTCCACAAAGCATGTATTTTCATATATTAATCATCTTCAAGCTCAAATAATAGCCCAAATTACAAAATAGCAAGCTTTTAGCTTTTGAGTTTGCTTTAGCACAAAATATGAATAAAGCTAACGAGCGGTGCCCAAAGAGTATGGCATGCCCAATACAATGTCCAAGTATAAATAACATAATCGTGCGCCCATGCGCATACAAAATAATAAGTAAATATCCAATGCCTCAATAAATAGGCGCGACAAAATATAGGCGCCATGCCTAAGGTATACGCCCATCAAAATATAAATGATAAATCGAATACTCGCTATCCTCCAATGCTTTCCTCCACCAGTGCTGCTATCTCTAAACATCAACTGAAGCATTCACAATCGTTGGTAAAATAATACAATTAAACCGACAAAAATGAATACCTAGCAGTCTTTAGCTATATAAATAAATTAGAAATCAATCCTAACCTTAATTTATTACGAGTGCGCACTCTAAACTCATAAACGTTTATTAATTTAATATGCATTTTGCGGAATCGCCCGCTATGGAATCACCCATGTACACACTAAATTAATGAAACGCCCGAAAAGGACAGGCGTCCCCATCAACTTCTCGCACAAAGAATCCAGTTTGTGTATGAGCCCCGGTCATCAAAGTTTACGGAATCCAATGTCAAACCTCACGGCATCCACCGTGGCATGGAATCCACCGTGAAATATGCCTCCTGGCATCAATTAGTTGGGAATAGGATAAATTAGAATGGTGGGAAATGAGAAATGGGCTAGGCCAATGGCCGGCCATGTAAAAAAGGGGATGACCGCCCAAAGAAGGGAGGGCATGTATATAAAGTTCAAAAGTGAATGAGAAGCTCATTCTTGTGTGTGGCTAAAGCTTCTTCTTCTTCTTCTCTTGTTGCTTGCCTTCTTGCTTGTGCTTGAGAAAGGGAGTGAGGGAGTGTGAGAGAGTGAGGGAGTGAGTGTGTGAGAGTGAGGGATCATGGAGAATAAGCTCTCCATCTCCTCTCTCCATCTTCTTCTCTTCTCTTCTCTTCCCTTGTCTCGCGCGTGGCTATGGAGGATGGAGCTCATGGGAGAGGGATTGAGGTTGCTTGAGCTTTCCACAAGGATCATGGAGCTACCAGTGTGCAAGAGAGAGGAGGGTACTCGATCGAGCATCAAGGTAAGCTCACTACACTCGTAAGGTAGGCATGGTGTGTCGGCTATGTGAGAGGTAGCCATGGCTGCTTGGCTTGAAACGCTTGATCAATAAGTAGTTTGTAGGTCTCGGGGTAGAGCTTGTAGCTCCCCTTCATTTTGGTTCCGTTGCCAGGACCGACGGAATCGAGCCGTGAGCGCCGCGCGCATCAAATCGAGCATAGGAGTAGGGCCTTTGTCCGAAATGGTGCTTGAGATAGATAGGAGATTTAGGAGGTTTAATCGTTGGAACAAGTAAGTATTTTGAGTTTTTTTATGAGTGCTTGAGTACGTAAATACAACCCATGCTTGGTTTTGCGATTTTTTGTTAGCATTAGGTAGGATAGGACATTAGGGCCAAAAACGCTTCAAAAATGGCACTTGTAAGAAAGTGATTAAGTTGCTAATTAGTTGAGGTTTAGGAAGAATAAAACCTCTAAATTTGGTTGTCCAGATGTGATTAATGAGAGAATATTTGGTTCATTGAAGAGGTCGGCCATTAATTGCCCTCATCTTTTAATCCAGGTCAGGGGTCACCTTTTCGGCCGTTTATTGTCTTGGAACTCGAGAGATTTTGTATTTTCGAGATTTTCGTACGAACTTCGCATTTGTTTGCTCTCGCGTTTTCTTTCTACACACTATTCTCTTTTACCATTCCTTTTGTTGCACTTGCTTCCTATCACTGTGAGATTCTTGCTCGGTTCATTTGCTAGAATGTCTAGCAATACTACTTCAAATAACACAGGCGCAAGCACACGTAAATACAAGCTATCTATTCAACTAGATCCGATTTACACATCTTGGAGAAGTATACATCATCAAGTATTGATAGATGAGATTGAAGCCAACAGGTTGCGAACACAAGGAATGAAGCATATAGATTTGTGGGTGGATGGAAATATTTATCCCAAGGATCCTTCTACAGGTAAACCACCTCCTTTTTTGAATGTCCATGACTATATAAGATATGCTGGAGAAGGTTACAATGGAATGCTTGGCTACTGTATGAGGTTATACTCTGCATCTTACACATATATAACTCAAATGCACGAAATGAAAAAGCACTAGAAACTACACAAACAAATATTTTAGAGTTGACAAGTCAGATTGATATTCTGAAAAATGTTAACAAGTCATTGCAGGATAAGCTAACACGCTTGAGAGAAAGTCTAGTAGGATTTAGAGAGAGGAAGAGACCATTAAAAAATATAACCAGCTTGTGTGAGAGAGCAAAGAAAAGGAGACTAAATCTTACAAATAAATATCTCTAACATACTAGGCATAAATATCCGAGAGAATGAGGAAAGAATCAAACTTTTGAAGGAAACCATGAATAAGAAAGATATTTTTAGGATTCTTAAGTCACCCGAAAATGTGGATTTGAGAGGTCCAACTCTCAAAGAGTTAGTGAAGGATTTAAAAGGCACAGTGAAAGCAAATGAAATCGTAGAGACATGTGATACTGTGGGTATAAGTCGAAAAGGTTATCGTGCTATCTCTGGGTTATGGTTTAAAAATCTTAAACGCAATAGGGTAACTATATTTGGATTGCCCCGAGCCCTTGCAGTTTCGACTGCAAGAATTGCCATGAATCGCAAGATTCCACATGTTTTTGGAGATTACATTCACATCGAAAGGTCTATGTCCTATGAAAAACAAAAAAAATAGGCAGTTTTTTATTACAATGAGTTTAACAATATATGGGTTGATCTAAAAAAGGTGCAAATTGCAATGGTTCACATGTATAAAATCACAGTAGAAGAAAGTTATGGTGTTCTAAAGTTTGCCTTGAAGTTGGATGACGCACAGATTCAAAAGGGACAGAAGATGGAAAGAATTAGCATTTTCCTCATGAACATGGCATTGGACCATGGCAATGGTGAGGGCCAAGCTCCATTGCATAAGATCCAATCTGAGATGGAGATTTGGTGGATTGGTGCAGCCCAAGTACCAATTGAAAATCATCAAACGTTGAAATGGTTGTTCAACCATACAGGTATTCCAAATATCATTAAGTCTCAAAGTGAAGGCGAAATGTTGGTAGTTGATGGGGTTGGTAAATTTAATGTGAAATGGCATATGAGTGCTGATTTGAAAACTATCAAATGTATGCTTGGAATATGTAATGGTGCAAATGCAAAATATCCTTGCATTTATTGCATGGAAAGTATTAGATCCAAAGATTGGAGTAGTTTGCGACTAGTAAGAAGAGCCCCAAATAGAGACTCTATAGATTTGAGTAAATTTAAAAACATAGAAGACATCTGGGACCCCATTCTTTCCATCTCTCTTAAGAATGTTCATATTTGTACTTTACATGCAGAGATTAGAATAATTGATAAGCTTCTCAGGTTGCATCTTGACTACGCATATTCCATTAAGCTATTATCTTTATCAGATGAGTGTATTGATAAATGCGAGGCATTGCTATCAAAAATGGGATTTCATGGGGGCCAAGTTCACTTGAGAAAGGATCCAATACTTTCAGGAAAAACAAGAGATATCTTGGCCGATGACTCTATGGGAGGCTCAAAAGCTAGATGATTCTTAAGAAACCATTCAGGAAGGCAGGTGAATGCGGCTTGGGAGTGTTGGAGAGGTATATGTGAGATCACAACAAATGTTGCAAGCACGTCGAGGCTTGCATTTCTTAGAATGGAGGTCTGGATACACCTTGATGTTTTTCTGAAACTCCTCAGGCAACATAAGACAACATATACATATGCGGAAGAGTTCAAAAGATCAATCACAAAGCTTGTTCAGGCGATAAAAGAGGCATGGGGAGAAAAAGATATCACTTTTTATCTGGTAAAGTAATAATTATTTAATATGGGCTTATTTTGATAGGTTTTTCAATTGGTATAAAATTAGTGTTACTTTGTATTGCAGTATATTCTTCATATTCATGGACCTTACTTTGTGGAGGAGCATGGCCCCTTAGCAACTTATAGTAACCAAGGCATGGAAAAATACCACTATCAAGCACGCACAAGTTATTTTCGAAGCACAAGGCATGGGGGAGGAGTTACAAAAAGCAATGCTTTGGAGGAGCTATTCAATTGGTTTTTTCGACGACAACTTCAAAGAATGCAGATAAAAGACGGCAATGACACATGAGCAATCACACTTTTATATATAAGAAAGAATATATACAAAGCTATTTTTCCAAAACTCTCACATTCTCTTCCTCCTCAGGAATCTTTCCTCTATAACGTAGAAATTTTTTTCTATTGTAGCCAGCTATAGATTTTACATCAGTTCGGTTTGCAGCCAAGGCGTAGGATGAAAACGCCGAAAAGTATCCTGCTCTAGAAGCAGAGTAACCTGGACCGTAGCCAAAAATCCTAATTGCTACAGTCTTTTCCAAAAACATTACTTTGTGGGCATTATATTGTAATCCTGAGAAACCTAGAAGCCTTGTAAGAGCTTTAATACAAAGTATGGGCCATGCTGCATCCTCTGAGAAACTACTATGAAGTACTAAAAAGGAATCAGGGTCAATCCTAGCCAAGTAGTGGCCGAGTGCAATGTCTTTGAATGTGTTACTAGCAGCTCTCGATCCTTTGCCACGCCCCAAGAAGTTATCTGTATCAGCAATCTCCAACTGCAAATAAAACCCATACTGAATGAGCATGAAATGTAAACCTACCAATGTGTAAAAGCAAATTCAAAATTATCTTACCACTTGATTTTCATCGTACTCCAACTTAAATGGATTCCATAAATTTATTGATGATGCTGTCTCATTGGTGTTAATCAATTCTTTAACATATTCAGACTCCTCTCTTCCAAAATTGGAAATCCCAAGTTCGCTTTGAATGCGATCGAAGTCCTCATCAGTAATACTAAACTCTTTCTCAGCTTCTTTGGCCTTTTCAAAACAAAGAGAGAGGGCCTCACCAGCATCAATAAACTTATCGTCTAGAGTTTCTTTATCAAGTTTGAGTATCTCTTCCTTTGATTCATTCTCTGTGTCAATTATCCCATTTGCAGCATCAGAAGCCTCTGCAATAATTGCTAGACAATAATCTTCCCTGAGATTAAAAAGTTTTTGAATATCTGACAGTAAAATGTACTCCTTGTCCTTGAAAGGTATAGATGGTAGAGAAGGAACAATATGGTGAGAACTCTCATCAGTTGGAGGGTTTGTATCTCCTTGGCTCTCCTCAATGATAGTCTAAGCTTTGAAGTGAGCAACATCCAAATTCTCAGCAATAGAAGCCTCAAAATCTGCATCTACAACCTCCTCTATTTCCTTTTCATCTACCAGATCATCTAACATGCAAAAGCTGGCAGACTTTGCTCCTTCCAACTGTTGCTCCTCAGCTTTCACAGGATATTTGACAAGGGTGAAAACAATAAAAGCAGCAGATTTTCTCATCATCTTGCATTTTTTGGAATGAGTGGAGCACAATATGTCTCTTGAATAAAACCTCTCCAGAGAGTGGGCACCACACTTCTTAGTAAATACTGACTTTTCATTTCCTGTTGACCCAATGGGAACATGGACATATTCAATTGTGCCAACTTCAACAGAAGGACCTGCAAGATTTTCAAACTCCAAAAAGTCCTCCAAAATATATTTTTTACAAGATTTCAGAACACTGTCAAGGTCCCAATCAAGATTAAAGACATTTTTCACAACTCCATAGAATGAGAGATCCATTCCATTCTGAAGGATAAAATCAAGTAGTCTCTCTGATGGAGTGATATCAGTAAGCTCTGATACTCCTTGACCTCTCATTACCGACGTTCGCTTCGCTGGAGATGTACTTGGCATTCTCACACTGGTGGCAGAGCATGGAGAAGAAACAGAATGCACAGGCTCATCAGATGTTGATGCCCTTGAGCCTTTTGAAAGCCTTCTTCTTTTACCAGTTCCTGGAAAAACCTTGGAGCCTAGGAATTCTGTGGGTTCAGACATGTTTATAGCTTGTGCCGATACGGCACGATAAGAGTGAAACGATTCAGACGGATGTGCCCCCTCGCGCCATATCGGTGATTCCAGTAAGAACCTTAACGAAAGAGCCACAACGGTGGTCACACGAGCTTGGGCACTATGAGCTTGGGAGGAAAGCTGAAGGAAGACTCTACAGAACCTCCAAAACGAAGCGAACAGATGAAAGCAAAGAAGGCAAACACTCGCTCTCGCGCCGTATTAGGATAAGAGACAGAGGTCCAGAAAAAACCGAAAAAAGCCGTACGGATTAGGGACACACCCTTATGTAGGCGTGGAATTCTGCCACCTGGCACTATCCGTTGGTCTTCGACACATGGCAATAGCCGTTGGCCAACACGTGGCCGATAACCACGTGGCAAACATGTGGACCGGTCGTTAGTTCACACGTAGCATATGCACGATATATGCAGACACGTGGCACAATCAGCATCCGACACGTGTCATGATTGACGTGGGTATATAAGGGGTTATTTTTCCTACGTGTACACTTTACATTTCTCGAGCTCTCTCGCCTTGCTTGCTGATACGGTGCGATCCAAGTCTTGCATCTTCTGCATTTCTAATCTCTCGCGTTGTATCGGTGGTCTTTTTGCTGAGTCCTTTGCTTCGCTGGTCAAAACAAGGTGTGCCAATACGGAGCGAGTACGTTCGTTCGAGGCTTTCGTAACCTCCCCCTCGCGTCATATCGGCCTTGTGTCATTGCCAATACGGAGCGAGGGCATCTCTACGTTGTCTTCGTTTCCTCCATATCGCGCCGTATCAGCATTGTCGTCTCCAATACGGAGTGAGGGAGTGATTCCGCCGTCTACGCATTCCACCTATCGCGCCATTTCGACATTTCTCCTCTTGTAATCTCCAATACGGAGCGAGCGCGCAGTTCCATTCTCATCGTTTTGTTCATATCGCGCCATATCGAAATTTCTCATTTTGTCCCTTCTCGCGCTGATTAGCCTGTTAGGTTTACAGATTTTTGCTATTTCAGTTATTGTCCTTTTGGTTGTTGTATTTTCTTTTCTGGATGGCAAGGACAAAACAAACTGCAAGAAGAGTGTATCTGGATGGGAAGGACAGTGGGGGTAGAAGAAAGTTACAATTTGATGAATTTGAGGAGGAGACCTCTTCAAAGTTTGCTGAAGCTGGGCCATCACAGGCCCCAGAGCATTTTACCACAGAAATCCCCCCTACACCAGCCTAACATCTTCCATGGAGTTAAAGAATTTGAGTGCAGTGAATGTTTCTTCTCCTGAAGTTGAGGAAGCAAAGGGTGAGGCTTGCCTTGTGAAAGATTCATCCCCTACAATTGCACCTGAGCCTACGTCTGCTGAAGCCACTGAACCTCCCAAGCCACAAAAGAGAAAGAGAAAGTCCAGGTTCTTCTATATGCAGAGATGTTTTAGTGAGATCAGGAAAGCCCAGAGAGCTACACAGCATGTCATTCCAAAGGCTGCTTTTATAAGAGTCGTTAAAGAGATCTCTGATAGATTGTCTCAAGTGGCAACTGTCTCTGGTCTAAATAAGAAGTGGCAACTCTCAGCCATTCTTGCCCTGCAAGAGGCCGCAGAAGATTTTGTTATTGATTTCATGAACGATGCTTACATTGCTGCCGCCCATGCTCATAGAATCACCCTTATGAATAAAGATTTCAGCATCATCAGCAGAATCAGGTATAGATTTGACAAAGTGCTGAGGCCCTTGCCTTCCAACGATCAAAAAGCCCTTGAAATCCTTAACATTCCCCCAAAATTGTCCAGGAAAGAGAAAAAGCTAAAGGTTGAGGATGTAACTCACCTTTACTCTACAAGGGATGCTACCTAGCAGGAGTCTTTCTTGAGTGAAAAAAATCAGGAGGTGTTGGAAACTGAAGACGAAGTTTACAAGAGGAAAGTCGCATCACTTGCTCTCGTCAACAGCGAGAGGATGGGCAAAGTATATGGGCAGATTCTTGTGAATGTTTCTGCAGAACCTGAGGAGGAATATCTTAGTATATCTCCAGAGGACAAGCCCATGTTGGAAAAAAGGGATGTCCAACTATCTGACTCCGTTGTTTTTTGTTGCATAAGGTAAGGCTTATATATTTTTATTTTTATTTTGTAAGTAAAGTCTTATAGGTTCAAGTATATTTTGGATGTAATTTGTATTGAATAGCTTTTGCTATTGACTGCAGGGCATTGGTCTCCTCTCTCACTCTCGATATTCGTAGAACCATATATATTGTTGATCCACTTCTCTCCGTGGAACTATTTGCAAAATCTGGTTCTAATATTTCACCGTTTTTTCGTAGCTTCGATAGTGTGACAAATTACCACATCTTTTTCCCTTATGTAGAAATGTATTTTTCTTTTTCTGTAGAGGAAAATTTATATTCATTTGCTTTCACCCTTCTACTCACCTCTTTTATGAATTTGCAGAGGGCATTGGAGTCTCATCTACATTAATTGTCTTTCAAGAGAAATTATCTTTATGAACTCTCTCAGTGGTGTTCATGGTCAAGCACAAATGTATGTTGAAAGAAAATTACTTACTTTGATTTTATTTACAAAAAATATTTTGAACTTACAAAGCTTCCTTTTGCAGTGCTGGTAGACTTATTTCTACATTTTTGGATACAACATACGAGGATCTTGCTGATCCTCAAAGGCCTTATACGTTTCTTCTACAAGAAGTTCCATTGCAAAGCGATGCGCATTCTTGTGGATGGAGAGTTATCTCAAATATTTGCAGAAGAGTGGATTCAAAGTTGTTACAAATAGAAGGAGTGAATGTAAGTTAATTTCATTTGATGTTTGTGTAACCCTTATCATGATTTCTTTTCACTAACTTATAACATTTATTCTTACAGTGTAGAGACTATCCTGATTCATATGTTTGGTGGATAAGGGAGAGATGCATTGAGCTGATTCTGGACAAGGCAATCACACCATATGATCCTGACTCCCCTCTTCCTCCCAAAACTTCAATGGCCAAGGGCACAAGCAAGGGAAAGGGCAAGGGAAAGGGTAAGGACAATGGCAATGGTAAAGGGAAGGGCAAGGGCAAAGGCAATGGGACCACTGCTGCAGAGTCTTAAAAAAAAGGAATGCCAATGCTTTCTCCTCTGAAATTTGATCCATCCCCTCTTAAGCCCCAAGAAAAGAGACTACTTGTAAAGGTGAAATTTTTTCAACAATCAAAGAAAGGCCCTGTGAGAAAAAATATCTTTGAAGAAATCGATAAAGAATCAAAATAGCAAACATAAGCATACACGAGCCTTATTATTTTGGCTTTGTACATTTATATGAAACTTTTGTACCTCATGGTGTAATGAAAATTTTCACTTATAAATCGAATGTAATGTACATTTTATTTATATACATTCGAAAGGCAACTTGCTTCATGATAGCTTATGAGTTCCCACTAAAAAATATCTTAAGGACAGTCTATTAAGATAAATTCCTGCAAAGTTTTCATTCTCAAGGCTCAAAACTCACAATTGTGGGAGACAAACAACTCGTACAAGAGAAAGAGTGCTCGGCTCTTTTACCAATTGTTACGCCATTCACTTTGAACTTATATCTAGGGGATGTATTGTCTAGCAATTCCAAGGTATCCCTCACATCTTTCAGACTCCAATTGGAAGTAACATTCACCTTCTTTACTTCTTCATGCGGCAAAACGTGCACCGCAAGTTTATATGGTGTGTAATTTGTATCGGAATCCAAGGGAACCCAAATACCCAATCTTAGTTTGTATCTCCTGTAATCAAAGCCCAAAGCAAAAGTTTGGCGAGGGATACTGTAAGCCAAAGCCAAGGATTGAGGGCATGCACTGCACCTCAAGATATCACCCTTATGGTTGCACTCTCTAGATTTCCAATGCGTCCCTATAGTGTTGTCCAAATCCTCTTCCGAAAAGTTTCTACTTAGCCAGGATACCTTCATTCTTTGTAAATTTGCTATTTTGAAGCAAGCCACGAAGATATGGAGGGGTACAAACCATGATAAACATATTCTTCTTGAGATCCTTCCAGCTGTCATGGACTTTTTAATATCCTGAGATATTTTGAATTTGAAACTCTGCACCGTTACCTTGTCAGGAATCTCCCAGTTTAGAGATGAAAGACTTGGCAATGGCAAATCTTCGATATTCCCATACCTATCCGCTTTAGAGGGAACCACATACTGTGCATAATATATAAAAACCTCGCATTCACTAAAAAAAGACATAGTTTGATCGGCATAAATAATGTCTGCCAATACCTTATGAATGGCATGGAAAGTCCCACTTAGGCTTTCACAGGTTGCCATTCAATACTTGTTGACGGAAAGATATCTACAATGACGAACCGTTTGTTAGAACTTGCATAAATGGAAAAGAATTATATACGTTATTCAACTAATAACTTACAATGTGTTTGTTGGGGAACACGTTCGTTTGGAGGCAAATGCATATCCTTGGCCATGTAAACATGTTGCACCTTGACAAACCAGCCTTCGGGCATAATTTTGAAGGCAATGATACGCCCCTTCCAGTGATGTTTTATATCATCTCGTTTTCTTCTTTTCACCTTATGAGAGCCCTTGCAAGATGGCAGCATGGTAACCCAATCGTTTACAGCAAAGGTTTTGGGCTCAAAATTTCCATCTGCTTCCTGGCTATAGACTGTGCAAGAGTGTATTAAACGAGAAGGGCGCCTGGAGGAAGCCATGAAAAGAATGAAAGCGCAGAGAAAGAAGCTCAAAGAGGGGTGAATGAACTAAAAAGTAGCGCCAAGAACACAAATGAGTATGTATTGGGTGCCAAAAACAATATTGAAAGATCTCCCAACTTTCAAAAAACTCATTATTAATTTCATCACATCTCTGTCACGTATTTTGTCAGATTTCTAAGTAAATAATGTCTTTGGGACTCCAAAACATGTCAGACTTTAGGGGTTTTGGCTAAAAAAGAAGAGAGAATCACGAAATGGACTCCACTATCTCTAAAAAAGAGGAGACAAGAATACCATATTCTTGCACACGTGGCGAACTCTCTTTGGCCCTTTCCTTAATCCCGTGATTAACAAAAGTGCATTTTTTGAAGCGTTTTTGGCCCTAATGATTAAGATTCAAAACTGAAATGGTAGGGTTTTTGCTGCTGTAAAACTGGTTGCAATAAGAAAAAGAAGGCAAAAATCGTGTTTTTTAAGGGGGAAATCACAACGGGGAAAGGCTCTAAGGTTAGAGAGTGGTTGGGAAATGCTATGTAAGGCTGGGGTAAGGGGAGAAGAGCTCATTTGCATTCTGACTTAGTTGAGAGAGAGCAAGAGAGAGTGAGAGAGCAACAGGCACGAGAGAGGAGTGGACGCCCTTCGATCACACTTCCGGGGTGCTACAAGTATACAAATCTCTTTCCCAGCATGCCCTTGTGTGTATTTAACAACCTAGAATAGCTAATCATCAACATAACACTAGATTCGTCACCATTTTTATTGTCCAAAGTGCGCCGACCCCGATGCATTCGGACGTCTGAACCCCAGAGTTGGGTAGTTGGCTACCCCGAACCTAGGGTTCGGCGTTCGGCCTTCGGGCATTCGGCCACGTGCCGTTCGGGCTTCGGGCTTCAGTCGCCTGAACGAAGGCCTTCGGGCTTCCGAGTTCGGTCTTCGGGCCATCTAGCCATTCGGACGTTATCATTCGGGCTTCGGCGGTTCGGCCCCTTCGAATTCAGAATTCGGCCATTCAGTGTTCAGACGGCCGAATCGGCCCACCCGAACTCGGCCATTCGGGCTTCGGCCCGGCCGAACAAGACATTCGGACTTCAGCGGTTTGGATGCCGATTCTAGGATTCGGACCCTGGCATTCGGGCCAATTTTGGCCGAATGCATTTTTTGACATTATTTTAATAATTTAAGCCCAGACCCACATTGCCGACACTAGTGCGACCCTGTAGGTGTGAGAAAATCATAGAAAACTTGGCTGTGTGGCAAGGAAACCTAGCAGAGTGTGTTGTCGTAGCCTAGTCGCAACAGCAGACTAGACAACAGACCCCCACATACCTGAGAGACGCAGCAGAGACCCAGATTTTTACTAGGCAGCCGTGTGCTGACCTCATACCCAGTGGCCAAGAGCTGAAGGTAGCATTGACATCGCACTTGAGTGCCATAATCCCGCACACACAATAGGCCACATTGGTTGTGCACTGAAAGAGCAGAAAGCATGATTTCGCACCGAATGCACAAACACCACACTGAGTGTACATAATTTGAGGATTGGTTGTAATAACAAGGAATACACTCGAACATAATCATTCAAGGAACCCACCAATAGGAGTGAACCTCAAGACTTAGGAGACAAACAAGGTTAGGACCCAGGAGGACGTTAAGTGGACGCGAGGATCTAGAAGACGACAACATAGAGGATGAGGCGCTGCCACAACTACTCGAACTGATCGACAGCCTTGTGGAATTGGAGGCAGAAACAATGTCAGGATCAAGAGGCGATCAAGGAGAGGACCGGAGGAGAGGACCGGCTAGACCTAGGAGAATTCCCAGTCTTAGTAAAGGGACTAGTCCATGACTACGATTCACTTACTAGGACCGTGATCCAGGGCAGACCTGTAGAAGAAGTGGTAGCAAGCCTCGAAGAAGAGAGAAGAGCAATCAAGAGAGCGCTAGAAGGCATAATTGCCTACAACCACGAGCAAAGGGCTAGAAAGCTACAGCAAGACGTAGATATGTATGAGGCTAGAAGGGTGCTAGACCTAGCTGGGGTAGCCAAATCTGGACTAAATAAAGAGAGGGAGCGGGCAACAGAGGTTGACATGACATTGAGCGAACTTGTAGCCAAGCGACTCATGGACAATACGTCCGTTGAGTAGAGTTCTATAGCCCTAGCCACCGCACTACTCTTGGGATTGGGAGTCACGAAAGGGGCTAAAGGGCAGGCTAGAATCCCTATCGTAGCAAAACAACTAGCGAAGTATGAGCCTAGCAATGACCCATATAGCTTCATGGAGCAGTTCGAGCAAGTATGCGAAGCAAACGGTCTTACTGACCTTGCACAACGCTCTCAAGCTTTTGGCATGTGCTTAGTCGATAAGGGGAGAATCTGGTATTCTAGCCTCGATGATGTAGAACGTACAAACTTTGCTCGCCTTAAGGGCCTCTTCATCAAGAGATTCTGGAAGGTAGGGTATTCTGACAACCTCATCGTCTGGTTGATGAATATCAGCCGGGAGAAGGAAGACGTCAGGGACTACGTCACTCATGTGCGTAGCCTCTTCAAAAGGATCCCTGCCAATGAATGACCTACTGAGAGGGCAGTGCCTACAGTATTCATGAACAGAATTCGGAGTGAGGAGCTCTACAAGGCTTTGGCCAGTAACTCTACCTTGCAGCGAGACGTGCTAGCTAGAGTTTTCAAAGAGGCAGTACGTGTAGATGATCAGCTTAGGGAACGAGGCATGAGGACTACCAGCCAAGAAAGTGCAAATCAGAGGGATCCAGAGAGATCAACTATTTCGGGAGAAAAAGTAACCGCTAGTGTGCAGGAAAAGGGAAAGAGTATGGACCAAGGTCAGGAGATGGCGGAGATGAGAATGGAGATTGCAGGACTGCAGGAACTGATAAGGAAGCCTGCGTGATCGCATGTACAGTGTATATACTATGGCGGCAATCACCTCCCAGATGAATGCCAAGATCCTAGATCTAGGCCATGCTCAAATTGTGGTAGATTCGGGCATGATGCATTGCATTGCAGGATGACGAGGAGATTCCCATATGCACAGCAGTACAATCCTCCGTACTTAGGTAATAGACCACCCAATTTCTTTGGGAGGGGAGCCCAATTGGCACTCCCTGCACCAAATGACTCAAGACTTGCCATACCTAGGCTGGAGATGAACCCAATAGGTATACCAAGACCACCAAGGCCTTTTGTAACCCACCCACTGAGCGATGCTCCAGTTCACTATGTGGAAGAGCCTAATGAAGAGGAGACATATGTCAACCCGTACATATCCTATGACGAGGAGGGCAACCCAAACTTGATGGACTATTGGCTGGTGCTGGTGATGGCATTAGGTAGAGGAAGAGGCAAAGGCTTTGGAGGGCCAAGCCAAGATCCGGGACCTACGGCCATCCAGGCCACATTTCATCACGTTGCCCAAAGAAGGAACATGCTAACAAGGACAAAGCGGATCTCCGATGTATAGAATGTGGGATTGCTCACGTGTTTCCTGATTGTCCTAGGCAGAAACCATCAGCTAACTCTGCCAATGTACTGTCAGTACCTCTGGGGTTGTTTGGAGTGGAAACCTTTGATAGTGAGGACACACCTATCCCACTACAGGTTATGACGCGAGCTCAAACAAGGCAGGCAGGTATCTCCTTGCCTGGACCAAGTAACCTTGACACAGCCTCAATAGGAAAGAAAAGCCGAAGGAGAAGGAAAAAGAGAACAGATGCAAAGATAACCCTTAAAACGGAGGAAGCCACAATGTTAGTGACAAGAAAGAAAGTCACAGATGTAGAGGCAGAGACCTTAGCCCCAAAGATAGCTAAGCTAGGGAGTGCCAAGGTAGGGGAATATCCCCATCCCAAACGGCAACTCGAAGCTATAGCCAAAGTCAAGGAGTGGGTCAAGGATGCCCAGGAGCACCTCAAGGATGCTGAACCCATACTAGAAGATACAATGGACGATTTTTCCAGCGTGAGCACACCAGTCTCACCCACAAAACCAAAAACTAAAAGTGTATCCTTGCCACAGGGGGCAACTCAGCAGCAAGGCCAAAGGGGGACTTACCAGGGCAGATAGAATGCATGGCCCAGGAGTGCTAGCCTTAGGGGAAGACAAGAGCCCATCGGTCTCCTTGCAACCTTACTGTCCACCCCAGTAACTCTAAGCATAGAATACCTACTTAGGCAGAATCCTTCCTTATGATAGGAGTTAAAAGATTTGGTGAGGGACACACAGGACTTACGGGTGCTGATCAGCAAGATCAGGATGCAGTTACGCAAATCCCAAGTCTAACTCTACACTCAACTCCTAAGTCATTGCACATCAATGCTTTCTGGGAAGGCACTGAAATGCATTCAGTCCTATCTATTCTAGCCTTAGGAGATATGACGCGGAAAGGAATTGTAGACACAGGCACTGGTGTTAGCGTACTGAGCCATGCAGTTTTAGAGGCATGGGGAAACCCTCCTGTAGAGATTGCCAAGTTCAATGTCACGTTAGCAAATGGAATGAAGGTAAGGCCATTCGGAGTCTTAAAGAACTGGCCAGTAAAGATTGTAGGTGTGCAGTTTTTCGTGAACTTCATTGTCATGAAGGGAGTGGACTACGACATACTGCTAGGCCGACCTTGGATGAGAAATGCTCGAGTCATTGAAGATTGGGGGAATGGTTTGATCTTCCTAGGGAGCAGAACTGAAGCAGTGAGGGTAGAGATGGACACTTGGAAAACGACCCCCGTTGACCTAAATGCCATCTCAGCCATGCTGAAAGGCGATACTCAAAGGACCAAACCCTATGGATCATTCACTAAATATATTCCTTGCCCTGAGGATGAGCGGGATTGGATGCACGTCTTGGCAACCATTGACCTACCATTCTCAGATGAGGAAGAACTATATCGGCAGGCTGCTAAAGCCGCAAACATGCCAATAGAGGAGCCAACTGTGCCACTCTGCATGATGGCAGGAAGCTCACTCAACCCGAGGAAACCTGTCTCGTTCCATATCCCCAGCAATAAGCTAGAGCTTCAGGAAATCATAGAGTATCTAACAGACACACTGAAGGGCAACTGGGTTGCCAACCTAAAGCCTCTACGTGATCTGTTGACTAAGCCAGAATGGAAATGGACCAAGGTCCACGATTTGAATTTGTTATGCAATTGGGCTTTAGTTACTAATGACAAGGAGACTGAAGAGGAAAGCTTAGGTGATGATGAACGGTCTAAAGAGCAAGACTCTGACGACGAGGAATATGAGGACTACCGCTCTATAGGAGATGAAAGTGAGGAAGAGATAGATACAGTAGAGTATGACACAGAATGGAGAACGATGGAACAAATCAAGGCAGACTCGAGACCTAGGAAGGAAAAGACGAATTAGAGTGAAAAAGGAGTCCTGTGGATGGAGTGCGATAGATCCTGGCTAGAACACATAGGAGCCGTGGATTACGAGCAAGCCGGAGTAGCATGACCATGGGTGATCCCAGTGCTCAAGACGGATGCACCTACTGAACTACGACCCCCTGGGGAAACTCCTTCCTTGAGCAAGGGATGCGAGTTTAACTCGGAGTCGAAAGTCAGCACTAAGAGTGATCCCGAGATACCCCAACCCTCTAAGGTCAAATGTACAAAAGGGGACTTGCCAGTCCACCTAAGGCGCAGGAGATTAAAGGAGGAGGCCAGGACGCGAGCGAAGGACTCAGAAGCAGAGAGGCTAAAGAAACCGCAAGATCTACCCAAACGGTTTACAAAATTTAAAAAGGGTGATAGAGTAGTGATTTTGCTAGGTGTGAAGAGGCAGGGCCAAACTAGTGAACCGATCGAAGGACCTGCCAAAGTTAAGGAAGTCAACTTGGCTAGGGAGAGAGAAAAGCCAAGACCTGTATTCATTGCACACGATTTGACCGAGGATGAGGAGGCCAAACTTGTTGCAGTCTTGCAAGAGTATATTGATGTATTTGCCTGGACATTGGAAGAACTTAAAGGGGTCGACCCTAGGGTTGTGACTCATAATATCCCAATGGTCCCTGATGCAGTGCCAACAAAGAAATGACCTTACCCCATGAATCCCAAACACACCCATGCAGTAAAAGAGGAGATTGATAAGCTCATGAAGGCGGGATTCATATATGAGATTGAGCACACGGACAGGGTATCACTGATTGTGATTGTGATGAATAAGAATGCAAAAATCCGAGTGTGCATTAATTACAAGAAAGTCAATGCCGCTACGAAGAGGGATAACTACCCTTTACCATACACCGAGCACATGCTTGAGAGGGTAGCAGGTAAAGAGGCCTACAGTTTTCTGGACGGCTTCTCGGGCTACAATCAAGTGCAAGTGCACCCTGATGACAGGCACAAGACTGCCTTCGCCACGGAATGGGGTGTATTCACCTACATTGGCATGCCCTTTGGGCTGATGAATGCATCTGCGACTTTCCAATGCTTAATGTGCACTATCTTCAAAGATATGCTTAGGCGCGAACTAGAGGTGTTTGTAGACGACTTATGCGTACACTCTAGTTGGGCCGAACACTTAGAGAAATTGAGAGCTGTCTTTGAATGATGTCTGTTATACAACCTCTCATTGAACCCCTTGAAGTGCCAGTTCTAGGTGAAACACGGATGTATCCTAGGGCACGTGGTGTCAAAGAACGGCATCGCCACGGACTTTTCAAAAGTCAGAGTCATTGTCGACCTTCCGCCACCCAATAACTACAAGGGAGTTTAGTGTTTCTTAGGACATACTACATACTACCACCGCTTTGTACTAAATTATGCACTGATTGCTAGACCATTGTACAAGCTGTTGATCGTGTTCGAGTGGACTGAGGAATGCCAGCGCGTATATGAAGAGTTGAAGAAGGCTCTTACCATTGCACCAATCTTACGAGCCCTAGAATGGAACATAATGTTTCATGTGCACATAGACGCCTCTAAGTTTGCTATTAGGGCCGTGCTATGCGAGCTTGGTGAACATAACTTAGACCATCCAGTGAGTTTTTCCAATAGGTAGCTCACAGAGACCAAGATGAATTATTCCACCACAGAAAGGGAGGGGTTGGCCATGGTATTTGCTGTAAAGAAATTTAGACATTATCTGTTGGCCACTCCCTTTGTCTTCTTTGTTGACCATCAAGCCTTGCTCTATCTTGTGAACAAGCCTTGCGCTACAGGACACATAGCTAGATGGTTACTTCTCCTATTGGAATTTGACTTCTCTGTGGTTGTATGCAAAGGAAATCAGCATTACATGGCTGACCATATGTCCCGCATACCCACAGGAGAAGCCACTGGACAAGGCATACCTGACAATTTACCGGATGCTCATCTCTTTAACCTGTCTAGTGAGAGAGAATTGTTTAAAGCTAATCTGATGCCATATTGGGCCAATGATGTAGTTCACGTGCTGGAGAACGGGTTACTTGAGAGACCAATTGAGAAGGCCAGGCTGAGGAGGCTTATTTTGAAAATCCAACCATACCAATTGATAGCCGGCCAACTCTATAGGTTAGGACAAGACAGTTTGTTGCGCAGATGCGTGTGTGAGCACGAGATGCACGATGCGTTGAAAGAAGCACATGTCGGAATCGCTGGAGGACACTTTAGCGGGGATACAATAGCCCGAAAGGTGCTGCAATCCCAACTATGGTGGCCCACCCTATTCCGTGATGCTGCTAAATTTGTGAAGCACTACGACGAATGCCAAAGAACCAAGGTGCCCGTGCGCAAAGATAAAATGGATTTGACCCCTGTCATAGCCCGACAACCCTTTGAAAAATTGGGCATCGACTTCATTGGACCTATCAGTCCCGGGGCACAGTATTCTCAGGCTCGCTACATCATAGTGGCAACTGATTACCTAACGAAGTGGGCAGAGGCAAGAGCTACAAGGAAGAATGATGCTAGAACCACTGCAAAGTTCTCGTGGGAGTAGGTCATTTCACGATTTGGGTGTCCAATAGAATTAGTCAGTGATTAGGACACACACTTCATTAATGAGGTGATATCGCATCTGCTCTTTACTTTTCTAATCATTCACAGAAAATCCTCGCCCTATTACCCTCAGGCTAACGGACAAGCAGAATCCACCAATAAAATCCTAGTCAATGTACTCACAAAAGTGGTATCTACATCTCGGAGTGACTGGGACAACAAGTTAATGGCGGCCTTGTGGGCCTATCTACGGCTTATAAAACAGCTATAGGCCAGACGCCCTTTAGGCTGACTTATGGAACGGAGGCCATTCTGCCCTTAGATTTTTTTGTCCCTAGCTTAAGGATAGCAATGCAGAAGCGCTGGGAGGGAAGAGAGGCTTGGACAAATCGCTTGGTAGAGCTAGAACGTCTCACGGAAACCCGGCTCTTGGCCACCCATGCACTGATTTGTGAGAAAGCACGGAGGAAAATGTGATTTGACAAGCATGTCAAACAACGTGACTTTGATCCAGGGGATCTTGTTCTGCTATACTCTATGAAGGGTCACAAACAGAAAATGAAATTTCGTGGACTGGGACCTTTCCGACTACGTGCAATTAGTCAAACCGGCAACATTGAATTAGAGATGCTTGAAGGCGAAGGAATCGTCTTTTTCAATGGCAGCCGCATAAAAAAATACTATCCTCCTTCCCACCCGTTGCATGAGCCACCTATCTTGGAAGCCCCTGTCAACGTCTGCGTGGCTACTATTACGGAAATAACAAATCAAGATGAAGAAGTAGTGGCACCCGCCTACTTACGAATCACCCTCACTGCGAAAAAGACCTATTCTTTTGATGCTTTGATTGCCGAAGGTGTCGATTACAATATCTTGATGCATGACCATTGGACACGCATTGGTCAACCTAAACTGTAGCCCACCAACGCCAAACTCACCCCATTTGGGGGCAATGCTTACACACTCTTAGAGAAGTGCAAAGTGGTCATTTCTATCGAGTCTGACCGTATACCAACTTTCTTTCACGTGTTGCCTAACACAAAAGAGGCCGGTAATATGTCACTATTAGGTCGTACTTTTAAGAAGCAGACGAATTGTAATGTGGATTATAATCTTGATCGCATCCATCTTGCTATAGGCAATGTGCGCATAGTGACGACTTTCAGCAAGGGCTGTTCTGACCCTTTCAACATTGTAAAGCCACCGGTAGAAATCACTACGACTGCACTTATGCTCAAGTCTACACAGAAGGACACTAAGGTCTCATGCCAAGCTCTAGACCCTAGACCCAAACCCACCAAGAGTGCTCACAAGGCCAAGGAGTCTAAGCTTATATGGGTGCCAAAGCGGCAAAGACCACCTCCGGATAGACAACCCAAACGTGCTTCTAAACATCAAAACAATCAGTCATCACAGCCTAAGAGGAAATTTGGATGCTATCAACGTAGGCACACAACCACGCCGTGATGGATCCCCAAAGATCTCTTGCGAGCGCAAGGCTACTATGAAGACAACCCCTGGATTTGGGTGCCTAAGAATGGCAAGTCTAAAGGCTCATCTCCAAACAACCTCACTCCAGTGAGAGAGGCTTGCAAACATAGTGCCCAGGCTGTAGTTAGCAAACCACTGCCGGTTGTGACTAATAAGGCCCAGCTAATTTATCGACCAAATCAATCACTAAAAGCCTCAAGCTTACCTCACTCAAAAGAGTTGAATACTTCCGTGACTGTGCACTCAGAACCCATCACAACTTCCATGCCACCAGAGCTTCCTACAACACTTCAAAGTGCTTCGGAGTGCAAAGCCACATCCGTGACACCAGCAATGGAGTCACTGCTGTCCAGCTCAATTGCACCATCACCACCAGCAAGTCTTAGGCCTTCCTATGCGGTACGATCTTTCCTTTCCTTGGCTAAAGACCTTGCTGAAACTTTGGGAGATGACCTTGTGACCTGCATTAAGGTGTCAGACCACACTTTCACCACATTTTCTAGGAGTTATGAGCGGTTGGACCTAGGTCTTCTTGATGAACCACTTACTTCCGGTGTTCATGCATTACCATGCACTTGGGAGGAATATGAGTTTATGACCGTCAAATTCCCCAAGATTGCTACTGAACTAATAGCAAATGAAGAAATCTCAAAGGAGCAAGCTATTCTCAGGCGACTAATCACCTCATACCGTAAGCCTCCTCATTCTGCTCCCAAACAAGAATTACATGAGCTCACGCAACTTGCAAGCTCAATTTGCTCGTTCTTACAGCAGTGGTTCACTCTGCGGACCCAATGGGAAAAGAAAGGCTGTCGTATCATGACAAATGCTAAACAAAGGAGGGCAATCAAGACCATTGAGTACGATCCTACTTATGTGGCACCTCTTTCATTTAGAGTTTTGGCCATTACCCAGAACCAACACTTAGATGACTAGGTCCTAGCCCATCCTTACATTGACCAATTCCTTACAGAAGAAGAACTACACATTGCAAGCCGCCTTAATACCAGAGATATTTTTCACGATGTCTTGACCTATTGTTGAGATATCGAGCTCCACTCGTGATATGCCAGGGTGACCGTTGTGCATTTATATCACCGACGTGTTAGTTGCAGATGCGGTTGATACACCGCCCATGAATAATAGCTACATGATAGCTATCATTATCTACTCTAGTTCGTGGCTCAGTCAGTATGCCACCTTAGTTAGTTGAGTTTGGTTTGAGACCCATATATAGGGTTCTTCTATTTCTTTGTATGTGAGTTCTTTTTGGCTTACACAACTAAGAAGAGGAAAACTATTTTTAGCCTCCATCTCTGTGTGTATTCCCCCATTGTGCAAGCAAGAAAGCTACAAGTGAGTCTCCTTCCTTCTCTCCCACAATATTGACATGGTATCAGAGCCTTGTTCGTGGTAAGGAGCTCAAGAAAGCAAGCCAAGCTCGCGGTGTTCTAGCAAGAAGAGCAGTGTTGCTTTCATTTTCTGTTTTGGGAGCAGATCTCTGCAGAGGTAGCACAGCCGAAAATTGCAAGAGTGCATTGTCTCAGGTTGAGACGCCCTTCGCGGTGAAGCAAGAGGGCAGTATATGCTGCGGGGGAGGGCTTTAGCCCCTGGCGACCCTGTTTTTTTAATTTGAGGCCATTTTAGGGCCTGTTTTGGAGGCGGAAGTTTTCTGCAGGCACTCAGGAAAAGGCCCAGTTTTATGTTGTGCGACCACTGTTCTATAGGTCGGTGAAAAGTTACTGTAGAAATTGCATGGTATGCTTGTGTGCAGAGACATTGGGAGTTACAGAATCATCCTTGTTGCCTGTTGATGCAAAATCGTCACTAGGAAGTGACTGTGTGGTCAAATACCACTTTCGCCAGTTTTGCAGATTTGCCCTTGTGAGGGTGAAGCTGTGTTTTTTGCAGTGACAGAATTTTTTGCAGTGTTCTGTAATGGCGTCTGATTCTCTTTCACAGATTGTCACTGAAAATCTTGACAAGAAAAACTTCCAGGCATGGAAGTTTAGAATGACGAATTTCCTTATGGGAAAAGGATATTGGGAATTTGTTGCAGGAAATGAAGAAGAACCAGTTCTTCCTGATGTTCCCAATCAACAGCAAATGCAGGCATTCAAAGCATGGCATGAGAGAGCCAGGAAAGTTATGTACTGGCTGTCTATCAGTATTTCAGACTCTATGATTGTGCATATTCAGGATGCAAGTATGCCAAAGGAGGCATGGGATACTTTATCAAAAATATATAGCACAAATACGCAAGCCAGGAAAATGCAGCTCAAGCAAGAGTTGCACAATGTGCAAAGAGAAAGTATGAGCATCAATGACTATCACATGAAGGTGAAGAAGATTGCAGATGCACTTGCTTCCATTGGGTCGCCAGTGGAAGATGATGATTTAGTCTCTGTGACCTTGAATGGTCTAGGAAAGGATTATGCACAGTTTCGGACATCCATTTCAGTTCGTGAAAGATTTCCTGATTTTGAGGAGTTGATTGCTCTTCTAATTTCTGAGGAGCAGAGAAATGGTGGTGCATCTTCTTCAGGAGGAACTTCGAAAGAAGCTGTCTTCTACTCAAATGCTGGAAGAGGTAGAGGCAGAGGTAGAGGAGGCCGATTTGGAGGCCGTGGTAGAAATCAGAATATGCAGCAAACTCAAGAAAACCAGTGCTATGGAGGAGGACGTGGTAACTCTAGAGGCAGGGGGAGCCAAAGATATGGTGGTGGATGGCAAAGAGGCCAAAATGCAAACAGCAATGTTGAATGCTACTACTGTGGTAAAATGGGTCATATGGCTAAGGACTGCTATAAAAAGCAGAATGACATCATGAATGGTAAATTGCAACAAGGGAATTATGCATCTTCTAGTAGACAGGGTGATGACAGAAATGAGCATTTGTTTATGGTGCAGCACATGAACAATTCTGTGACAAGTGCAGAAGAAAGCAATGATGTATGGTATGTTGACTCAGGTGCATCAAACCACATGACAGGTCATGCAGAATGGATGGAGGATGCAAGGAAAATGGAAAAACCAGGATTTGTGGAGACTGGTGATGATACTGCACATTCTATTGTGCAGATTGGAAAAATTCCTTTGTCTATGCAGGATGGGAAAAAGAAATACCTGTCCGACGTATTTCATGTCCCGAATATCACCAAGAATCTGGTTTCTATTGGTCAAATGGTTGAGCAGGGCTTGCAGGTCAGATTTAATCCTCATGGATGCTTTGTTGAGGATATGAAAAATAAAGGTCGCTTGATAGCAAAAGGAAAGAAGAAGGGCAGAATGTTTACGTTGGATGCAGACATGTCTGAATTGAGTGCAGCAATGTTTGCACATGGGACCGGTGTAGTTGCAGATATTGATATCTGGCATAAACGCATTGGTCATGTTAATGTACAACGACTTAAATCAATGCAGGCCCAAAATATTGTTGCAGGATTGCCTAAATTCAAGGTTGCAGAAATGCATAAGGTATGTGAAGCCTGTCAGTTTGGAAAACAGGCAAGGAAACCATTTCCTAGACATGTTCAAGAGAGTAAGAAGCCATTGAAATTAATCCACTCTGATGTGTGGACTACTAAAGCTGCATCTCTTGGAGGCTGTCATTATTTTGTCACTTTTATTGATGACTATAGCAGAAAAGTTTGGGTGTATTTTATGAAAAAGAAAAGTGAAGTTTTGGGCATTTCAAAACTCTTAAGGCTATGGTTGAAAAAGAAACAGGCCTGCAAATAAAATGCCTAAGGTCAGATGGAGGGGGAGAGTACCTCTCAAATGAGTTTGCAAGGTTCTTGCAGGAGCATGGCATAAAGCAGCAATATTCATGCAGTCATACCCCACAACAAAATGGAATTGCAGAAAGGAAAAACAGGCATATTGGAGAGGTATCTCATGCCATGCTCAATGAAAAAGACCTGCCAGATTTTTATTGGGCTGAGGCAGTTGCTACAGCAGTCTACATAATGAACAGGACTCCCACTGCAGCAATACATGGGATGACTCCAGAGGAGAGGTATACTGGTAGGAAACCAGATATTTCTCATTTAAAAAATTTTGGTTGCATTGCCTATGTACATGTGCCAGATGAGTTGAGATCCAAGTTGGATCCAAAAGCTGAGAAGTGCATCTTTATTGGTTACTCTCTGCAAAGCAAAAAGGGTATAGATGCTATAACCCTTCTACTCGTAAGTTTACAGTGAGCAGAGATGTTGTTTTTGATGAGATGAGTAGCTGGTATAAACCAATAAATGTGATTGATGATGTAGATGCACAAAATGGTAATGCTGCACAGAATTCACAACAGCAGTCACAAAATATTAGTGGACCGGGAGCGTCCTCTAGCAGTGGTTCACATTCTTCACCATGGACAGGCAGATTGAGATCAGGAGAATCTACTCAAAGCAATGCAGATAGTGGTATGCAGGTATCACAAAAAGGAAAAGAGAAGGTTGATCAGCCCATGTTTGATGTGAATGCAGGTCACTCTTATGTGGATGGTGAATCCAGTGGCTCAGAACAGAGCATTGATGATGAGTTGGGTATTCCTTCTATTGTTACACCTGGAGTAAGAAAGACCAGGGATGTTTTGAGAGCACCTGGGAGTGAACCTACTTTGCGTAGGTCTACGAGAGCTAGGTATCCTATGGATAGGCTAAAATATGATGGATTTACAGCCATTCACTATGCATATATGGTCAAAGTGATACAGGAACCAGAACCCACTTCTTTTGAGCAAGCCATGGGAAAAGAAAAATGGGAGAAAGCCATGGATGAAGAAATGGATGCCTTGGAAGAAATGCTACATGGGAATCGGTATCTTTGCCTAAAGGTAAGAATGCAATTGGCTGTAAGTGGGTTTATAAGGTGAAGCACAATGCAGATGGTTCTGTGAACAGATACAAGGCAAGATTAGTAGTCAAGGGGTATGCACAGACATATGGCATTGACTATGAAGAAACATTCAGTCCGGTTGCAAGGATGGCAACCATAAGAGCAGTCATTGCTATGGCTGCATCAAAGGAATGGTCTTTACATCAGATGGATGTAAAGAATGCCTTCTTGCATGGTGATTTGCAAGAAGAGGTCTATATGGAGCAGCCACCAGGTTATGTGCATGCTGTTCATCCTGAGTTTGTTTGCAGGTTGAAGAAAGCCTTGTATGGCTTGAAGCAAGCACCTAGAGCATGGTCTGACAAGATAGGACAGTATCTTGTCACTATTGGCTTTCAGATTTCCAAGGCAGATTTCTCACTTTATGTGAGAAAAACAGAGAAATGTATTATGCTACTTGTCATTTATGTTGATGATTTGATTATGACAGGTGACAGTGATGAAGATATCCTTCATGTGAAAATGCTATTGAAGCAGAAGTTTGAGATGAAGGATTTGGGAGAGCTGCGTTATTTCTTGGGCATTGAGGTGATTAGATCACCAAGTGGGATACAGCTCTTGTAGAGGCAATATGGATTGGACATGCTGTCCAAATATGGGATGACAGGCTGTAAGCCTATTTCAGTTCCTTTGGAGCAGAATGTGAAGCTGAGCACAGATGCAGGTGAGCTTTTGGAAGACCCTACTATGTATAGACGCGTAGTAGGAAGCTTGATTTATATGACTATTACCAGGCCAGATTTGAGCTATGCTGTTGGATTGGTAAGTCAGTTTATGCAGGCTCCAAGGAAACCACATTTGGATGCGACTAGACGCATACTCAGGTATGTGAAGTCCACATTGCAGTATCGACTATTTTATGAGACTGGGGTTCAGATACAGCTGCATGGATACACTGATGCTGATTGGGCTGGTAGTATTTCTGATAGACGATCTACCAGTGGATATGTGTTGTCTTTTGGGAGTGCTGCAGTCACTTGGAGCAGCAAGAAACAGCCTACAGTTGCCTTATCGAGCACAGAGGCTGAGTACAGGGGCACAGCAATGGCTGCATGTGAGGTAGCTTGGTTGCATAAGCTACTTTATGATATGCATCAGCCTACAGATGGGCCAGTTGTCATTTATTGTGACAACATGAGTAGTATACACTTGGCAAATAACCCAGTCTATCATGCTAGAACAAAGCACATTGAGGTGCATTATCACTATGTGCGGGAGAGAGTTTTACTAGGTCTTGTTGATCTAGTTTATGTCAGCACAGAGGATCAGGTAGCTGACATATTTACGAAGGCATTGGGCGCAGAGAAGCTGCGCAAGTTCAGAGACCTGCTTGGTGTGCAGGAATTGGGATTGAGCTCGAGGGGGAGTGTTGAGATATCGAGCTCCACTCGTGATATGCCAGGGTGATCGTTGTGCATTTATGTCACCGACGTGTTAGTTGTAGATGCAGTTGGTACACCGCCCATGAATAATAGCTACATGATAGCTATCATTATCTACTCTAGTTCATGGCTCGGTTAGTATGCCACCTTAGTTAGTTGAGTTTGGTTTGAGACCCATATATAGGGTTCTTCTATTTCTTTGTATGTGAGTTCTTTTTGGCTTACACAACTAAGAAGAGGAAAACTATTTTCAGCCTCCATCTCTGTGTGTATTCCCCCATTGTGCAAGCAAGAAAGCTACAAGTGAGTCTCCTTCCTTCTCTCCCACAATATTGACACCTATATCTCCCAAGTTTTTGTACAACCCTGTGAACTCGATCGTCATGCTCAACTTGAGTACAACCTTGCATTTTATGAGTGGCTGTTGGCCGGAACACCCCATCACAATCACCTTTGATATCCTCACCACTTCGTTTAATCCTAGGAAGGATTTTCATCTTTCCGAGGGGGAGGAATAAGGCTAAGAAGTCATAAATAATTGTTGAAAGGTTGAACTCAGTGAATCAAATAATAATAATAATTAGTTAGCAAAATTTTTCAAGTTCTTTGCATTCCTGTTTTGCGTATTTTTCATGCTTAGCTTCATTTATCCATGTTTTCCTTTTCCACTTGTGATTAATGAAAAGTATTTTTGATGGGCAGGAACCCAAGATGGCTCATCAAGATCACGCTCATAAGCTTCCCTTCACGGAAGAAGAAAAGCAAAAATATATGTTGAGTCTGCAAATTCAAGCTTACGGACGGCTGAATTTCCGAACTGTCCACAACCTCAACCTATCCAGGGTCGTGGAAACGAAGGAAGAAGCTAAGCAGGTCATAGAAAAGTGCAATATGACCAAGTATGTGGAGAAGGCGGAGCAAAATGTGGATCATGCAAGGTGTGTTGAGTTCTTACGAACTTTCGACTCTGCCTCCAAGAGTGCCATGGTGACTGTGGGAAGGGGGGATGCTGCCAGGCAAGTCAGGGTACCCTTAAGCAAGGAACTAGTAGAAAAGGCACTGGCTTGGAATCAAGGGCCGTAAAGAGACCAAAAAGGGATGTCTTCGCGATGCTAAAATGGACAGGGGCCAGGTGCGGTCCAACGACGGAGTCAATATCCAGAACATCCCTGATGACGAAATCCGCATGCGTGCTAAAGTCATGCACACCCTCTTCTCCAGCAATCGATACACTGCCTATATGGGCTGAATAAATGTGTCTATGATCGAAAGCCTCGCGGCCAATGCACCAAAAGAGATCGACTGGAATGATTATGTAAGACCCCACAATCGAGAAGGCTATTGTAGCGCTTGATCTAGGAAGCCAACCTACTGGAGGTGAATCCCCAGCAGCAAAAGATAGGAAGAAGGCCGCCTCCAAAGCATCATTCATTGGATATGGAGGTGTACTAACCGCCCTAATTGAAGAAGCAGTAAAGGAGGTAGGAGCAGCAGAGGAGGAGCAGGAGAGACCGCCACACTCACCACACAACGAAGAATCCTCTGGCTCTGACGAGGAAACGGAAACTGATGAGAGTAGTGATGAAGAAGAAAAGCAAGAAGAACAACGCCAGCAGCAACAAAGAGAGCAGCGCACTAAGCGCTTCCAACAGCAAAGGGAAGAAGAAAGGAGGAAGAAAGAGAAAGAACTGCAAAAAGCGCAAAGAGTGTCAAGAGCCTAGGAAATAGAGAGGAAAAGGAAAGAAAAAGAGGATGCACAGAGAGTGGAAGAGGAGTCTAGAAAGGCAAAAGAGGAGAGGAAAAGAAGGGCTGAGAAGGAGGAAGAAGCCTTGAGGAAGAAGGAACAAGAAGATATAGAACTTGCAGCTCGCCTATCTGTGGAACAACATCAATGACAAAGAAAGAAAACCCCGCCCCATGAGGATGAGAACCCAGACACGAGCTTGAATGTGCCAGATCCCATCCCACCATCGGTCAACAGAGGGCAAGGGCAAGGAGGCCATCACGCATGTCCCTACCAGTTTTGTGCCAACTAGCCCTACTGCTTCCATAATAACCATCCCCACCCTAGGAACTTTGCCAAAGGTCGATGAGAGCAATATGGTCACATGGCTGTAGTTCCTGGTGGAAAGGGAGTTAGCAAGAGAAGCTGGCGTAGCCACCTTAGTGTCAGGAGTGAAGAGGGCAGCCACGGCTAATGTGGAGCCAAGCCCAGAGCTTTAAAGACAGAAAACAGAAGCTACTACCACCGCCGCCACCATGTCCCATCCCCCACCTCCAGTAGGCCAGTACGATGAGTATGTTAAAGAGCTACTCTCGCAGCTAGAAAAGGCCAAGGAAGGAAAGAGAACTGCCACGAAAGAGTTGGCAACAGAGCGAGAATCAAGAGCCATTCTCCAGCTGGAGAAAACTAAACAGATAGCAGAGTACCAAAAGGAGATTGCTGTGCTAAAGGAGGAAGCCAGCAATAGAGATGCAGAAGAAGCAAAAACCCTAAAGAAACATGATGCTGCCTAGGAGGGAAGAAGAAAAATCCTAATGGATTGCCTCAACAGAGAGAGGGAGGCCACTACTCACTTGCAGCGCAAGAACGACCAGCTCATTGCAGTCAACCAGGAGGCATAAAACCAGCTTGAGAAGATCAAACATGAGATTTCAAAGCTAGAAAAGCTAAGAGAAGAGCAGGTGCAGCTAGATCAGCTCAGTGCACAGATCGCAAATGAAGACCAGGAGCAGTCCTGCCTACACTGCGAGCTCAAAGACCAAGAGCAATGACTCATGACTATGACCGTCCATCAGGGGGAGAGCCTGGAAGATATGGAGAAGAGAGCGAAGGAATGGGCTGACCACAACAAAAGGAGGGTACGAAACTTGGCACGCCGATTGGCCAAAGCAGAAGGAGATAGAGTGTTGGTTGGCTGAAAATCAGGCAGAGGATGCCCAGCTCTCTATGATGGCCCAGCAGCACACTTTCCTCAACACGCTGCTTCACTCCACCAAAACAGAAGAAAACGAGGCCAATGATCAGCTGTTGCAGAAGAAGCTAGCCATTGCATGTAGAGCCCTAACAGCAGGCCTGCACGTACCACTGCAACTAGGAGGCCCACCGCAGATCTTGGAGGAGCAAAGAAAATACCTTACACAGGTAGGTCTGATGGTGCAAGAAATTGACGAACTTGGTTTCACAGAAGAGAAGGTATAAGAAGAAGTGCAAGCAGAAGGGGGTGGACCAAAGTTTGATCTGGAACCTCAAGAGGAGGACTACATCCCACCACGCTCTCCTCCACGACAAGATGAAGTGCAACCCACTGACACATCCGCTGAGAGGAAAGCAGCCCTGGCTAAGTGTAGAAGAGAAATGGTGGAGAAGGCAAGGAAGAAGCTGAACATTAGACCTGCCCCAAGGCAACCTGCTCCTCTCCCACCATGCCCTGAGGACCTCCCCACTGCTGCAGATTCCTTAACAAAGCCCCTCGCCCTCCACCATCCCCTACCCGACATTCAGATGATGAGGATTAAACTCCCATCATGCCCTTGTATCACATGCATCTATGTATAACTTCTTCAAAAAAAAAAAGCCACAAGGCAACAAAAGAAAAGGTGAACTGGAAAGAAGAGGCAATAGCAAAGAATAGCAAAGCCAAGGGATGAATCTACTACCAAGCAAAGATAAGAGAGAGAAGACTTCACATGATGAGCTTGCAACTTCCCTTCACCTTGTTGTGCACCACAATCACTGCATCTAGGGTTCTCCCTAGCCCCTTCCCCACTTCACACTTAGGGCACACCAAGGGCAAGACTTTCAGACCTGTCACCCTAAGATTTTCATCACACCTCCAACGACACACAAACTGAGTCCTCAAGTGTGGGACATTACCAAGGGCTTGCCCAAGGTTAGACCCATCTCCCAGTTCCACTGCCATGGGTAGCATGCACTACATGGTGAGGCTGACACACCCCTTAGGGAGTGCACAACTTTTCTTGCAGGTTATGTTCATGTTTCAAGAACTGGCTACTCAGCTAAAGAAGATCATCCACGGCATCCTTTAATGACCAAAACTTTTTCCATGTGTCGGACATGATACCATTGCTACTGTTTCAGGAGCTTTTCTGCATTGGATTGGACGAACCAACATGCTTCATGTCGCCAACAACCATCTACCTGTTGATGGCTACCGTGACTGAACCAAATTAAGCAAAAGGAGTACTCAGTAATAGATCTGCCATTGGCATAGATTTTGGAACCTCATCTTCCAAAGATGCATGCCTAATGCCTCAAGATCTACGGATCGCTTATTGATTCCACAAGCCTGAAGATTTTCAATGCAAGGTTGAAGATCTTCAACGCAGCACTGAAGATCTTGAAATCACAGACAAAGATCTTCGAATCAAAGACACAGATCTTCAATGCGAAGACAAAGCATATCTTTGTCAAGGCAGAGTTCGGGGGGGCTTCTCCAAGATAAATCCCTCCAACACCATCCTCCTAAGAGATTTCTTATTGATCAAGCGTTTCTGATGCTCAAGGGATGACCGGCTACATATTTTTCACCAGCCAACTGGAACCCCTATCAGCTGCTCGCAGAATGAAAGCCACAATTGTGTGAGAAATGCCGAGCATCTTCATGAAGCCTAAAGCATGCCGGAATCTCTCCTAGTCATCGTCATTAAACTCCATCACCTCTCATTCACACCGTCACCTTTGAATCAGTGTCATCTACCCACCAGTTCCGCTTGGCAGCAGACCCAACTATCCCACTACTTCCCACCGCAGTGCCATGGGACTGGCACTTGGCTAGGAGCGAGGTAATGTTTACCGTGTTTACCGCAGCACAGAGGAGCATAAAAATGGGGCAGAGGAGCGGGAAAATGCAAAAAAAGGAACTAGCAAAAAAGGTGCAGGATAAAAGAAGGAAAAGGCGCCTTGACTGGTAACCAGACCCTGAAAAATTTAAATGTTCGAGCACGACCCCCAGAAAGTCTCAGTGTCACCCCGAGAAAGCAAAAGAGTAAAAAGCGCACCATTAAATGTGGAAGCGCTCCCGAATCCTTGTAAAAGAGTGCCAGGCTCGCTCCTGTGCAAATTGTATGCATTAGTTAGGAATAGGATAAATTAGAATGGTGGGAAATGAGAAATGGGCTTAGACCAATGGTCGGCCATGTAAAAAAGGGGATGACCGCCCAAAGAAGGGAGGGCATCTATATAAAGTTCAAAAGTGAATGAGAAGCTCATTCTTGTGTGTGGCTAAAGCTTCTTCTTCTTCTTCTCTTGTTGCTTGCCTTCTTGCTTGTGCTTGAGAAAGGGAGTGAAGGAGTGTGAGAGGATGAGGGAGTGAGTGTGTGAGAGTGAGGGATCGTGGAGAAGAAGCTCTCTGTCTCCTCTCTCCATCTTCTTCTCTTCTCTTCTCTTCCCTTGTCTCGCACGTGGCTATGGAGGATGGAGCTCATGGGAGAGGGATTGAGGTTGCTTGAGCTTGCCACAAGGATCGTGGAGCTACCGGTGTGCAAGAGAGAGGAGGGTACTGGATCGAGCATCAAGGTAAGCTCACTACACTCGTAAGGTAGGCATGGCCGTCGGCTATGTGAGAGGTAGCCATGGCCGCTCGGCTTGAAACGCTTGATCAATAAGCTGTCCATAGGTCTCGAGGTAGAGCTTGTAGCTCCCCTTCAGAGGACAAAAATGTGCGACTAAGTAGAGAGAAAGAAATTAGAAACTCCAAAGGGTGAAAAGTAGAGGCAAGAGAGAGGGATTGGGCATTGAGAACTCAAAGATTTCAAACAAGAGGGTTTCACCAACTTTTTTTCCCCTGAGTAAGAGAAATGGACAAAATTTAATGGCAAAACATTACTATTGGAAAATAGTAATCAGTCCAATTTACTACTAATAAGTGGAAAATTACTCTACTCATTTCAATCAAACTAATAATATAAAAAATATTAAATTTATTTTTTGAAAATAAGAAAATGATTTTTGGAAAAAAATCATCATAGAAGCCTTCTCCTCATTGGTGGAGTGCACTCTCTACATGCTAAAAGACTGGGAAGTTATCTCAAACTCCCGCTAATCGTACAACTATTGCTGACATAGTGGCCCAAGATCCACTTCTTCTGCAAGATCATATATGAAATCAACTAATAAGCATGATATTAAAAATTTAATAGGTTTAGATCATTAGCACACAAGCTCTCTCTCTCTCTCTCTCTCTCTCTCTCTCTCTCTCTCTGGGAGAGGCATGGCACATCAGAGAGCAGAGCACACAGCGGGTCCCAGTCAGAGAGGGGCCCACCCAGACGACTATTACACAGTTCTTTCAGACAAACAGAGTGAGAGCTACTGTACCAGCCTCCAGACAGACCTCCGGGCTCACACTATAGCAGGCTGAGGACCAGCGTACCCGACGCCGCACGAGAATCCGTGGGTTTCGGACCCCACAGCCACACCAACAAGAGATCCAGAGGATTCTTGATCTACATCGACAGCAGACTGAGATCCGACGACACTCGACACATTGGATCTCAGATCTCCAGTTTGCTCTTTCTCCACCGCCGATGTACCACATCCTGCATCCAGGAGGGATCACCTGCTATTAGCGACTTCGATGACTACTACTACATCCCAGGATAGTATATCTCCATGCATCTGTTACATATACACATCGCACCACTTTATCACAGCCGAGAGTTGTTCCCCTATCACAGCCGACATTTATTCCCCTTTTGTAGCCATTATCTAGAGTACCAGAGCTACATACGCACATACACATACACAACACTTATCACACTCACAGCACCGTATTTTCAGTTTCCAGTTTTTAGCTTTTCATTCAGCACTTTTATTTTGGATAGCTGGACCTCATCAGTTGTATCACAGTTTGTCTCATAGGCCAGTTTTGGTCTTTAGAAGACGTTAATATAACTTTCTTTCTTTTCTTTCTTTCTCTCTCTCAAAATGTGTAAAATAAAGCTAAAATACTTTCAAAAATTGCTCAACTAGCCATAACACTCCTATAGCACTCATTCACTAGCTATAGTACTACTTTGAAAAATAAGTCTCATATCGCAAAAATGTATGCAAAGGATATGCAAAAGGTCTCCATATTTGTCTTTAAAGACTCCATGTTAAGAACTTCATATAGACCAAGGTGGCCTTCACCTAATTCCATATAAATCAATAACCACTACAAGGGAATGGGGGTATAGCGATGGTGGTTTCTCATGCAAAATAGTGGAGTTGCTAGTCGTGGCAATGCCAATAGTGATGCCGCTTTGAAAAAAAAACCACCGAAAACCCAAGCATGGCATTTTTCCACAAAGAGTTTGAGAGAGAGAAAAAGAGATCGTGGCTTTGGAAGGGAGAGGGAGAGAAAGAAGGAAAAAGAGAGAAGGAGAGCTTCTCATTACCGCCGCCGCCACCACCGTAAGCGAAGAAGAGGGAGAAGTGCACAAAGGAGAAAGAGGGGACATCACAAAGAGGAGACAAAGAGTCCATCGTCAAGCCTTTGCAGTAAGTGCATTGCCTTCTCTTAGTTTGTTCTTGTGCTTTCTTATTTTATTTTATTTTATTTTCTTGAGAATAAGGTGCATTGAGGGAGAAAGAGAGGAAATGAGAGAGGGACAAGGAGAGAGAGAGAGAGAGAGAGAGAGAGAGAGAGAGGAGAATAAGTGAGAAAACAATGAGGTGGTTGAGAGAAACAAAGAGAGACGCAACAAAGAAAGAGAAAGAGAGAAAGAAATAGAGGGGGGAGAGAACACGAAATGGAGAATGAAGGGAGAGGTGAATAAAAGGATGAAGTAAAGAGAAGACGGAAAGTGGAAAAAAAAGAGAGATAGAGAAAACAATAAATAGAGAGCGAGAGAATGAGAGAGAAAAATGGAAACAACGAGAGAATTAGAGAGAAAAAATGATAGAAAGAGAATGGCATAGGGGGAAGAGAGGCACGAAGAGGGGTGGGGAGAGAGAGTCTTTCAATGCCTTGTTTTATGAGTTTTTTATTTTTTTTCTTTGATATTTATTTTAGCGAGATGCATCAAGTGTGAATGAAGAGGAAACGAGAGAAAGACATAGAGAAAAGAAGGGAGGGAAAGGAAAAGAGATAAGAAGTGAGAGTGGGGAGGGAAGGTAGGGGATAAAGAAACATTTATAGAAATAAAGAGGGAGAGAGAAGCAAAGAAGGATGAAGGGAGGCAAATAAAAAAAGTGAAAGAGAAAGAGGAAAAAAACATGTTGTTTGTCGTAGCATAGATAAATTGGAAAAAAATGGTGGTCATGATATCCAAGATCGCGAGGTGTATCTTAATCCGTGTGTCCGGAATCCTTGCTCTCAATGTAAGCTGGATATTAGACGAAAGCGTCGCTTATCTATAGAACACGTATGATGATTCGCGACGAGTTCTAATCAGAGATCATTGATCTCAGGAGATCTCAGACTTTGAGTGAATGGTGAGAAAAGTGTGTATCAATCATGCCTTACATTCGCAAACTAATTGAATATCATATACAAAAACATTAGATGTGCCTGTAAAATTTATATAGGGAGGTGATGTCTCATCCCAAGGAGGAATGCACCTATTACAGCGAGTTAGAAGAGTTTGTGGGCATGTGATGGATGGAGTGCTTGAGCCAATCCACCATTTGGAATGCACGACTCAGTTTACACCCTCAATACAAGAGGAGACAGTCAGCCTTTCGCACCTTCCTCCAATCTTGGAGCTTGAGATGGAGGCAATGATTGATGCATTTGCCCATGGATGTCGAGTCGTTTGATCCATTAAGAGAGAAAGCATCCCTACTTTTAAATGATGGGTGCTGAGTATCTCGCTTGAAGATGCTACTCGTGCTCCTAAGTGTGAAGGCAAAATATGGGTGCAGTGATGCGAGTGACCAAGTTGTTTAAGTACATTCTACGTACGCTACGTTGATTTTTTTGACACTATTATAAAAAACACTTGTGCTTTTTCAAGGTGTTTTATGATTTTTTTTAGATTGCTAAAGTATCATATATTACCACTTGGAAATACCATGTCTGAGTCTCCCCATAATGCACAATATGCTTTACAAAAGCTTAGCATGGATTACAATAGTATCCATGCATGTGTCAATGATTCTATGTTATTTTGAGGAGACTATGGGACTATGGAGACATGTCCAAAGTGTAGTACGCATAGGTATCGATTGGACTTGCAAGGGCAAACCATCCCTCAAGAAGTTCTTACACACTTTTCACTCATCCCACATATATGTCACATGTTTTATAGGTCGGGCACGGCGAACTTGACAATGTGGCATGTGCAAAATAGATCCATAGATGGAGTCCAACAAATATTAGCAGATTCACACGTATGGAGCCACATTGACTCTACCTTTCCAGGCTTTGCACGAGAGCCAAGGAATCTTTGGCTTGATCTTGCTATGGATGGCGTGAACCCATTTGGTCTCTGCTCAACTTCTTTACAGTGTGTGGCTTGTAGTCCTTGTTAACTACAACATCTCGCCATGGCTTTCTATGAAGAAAGGATACCTGATCCTTTGCTTGCTCATTCCTCAGCGCTACAAAGTCAAGAATAATGGACGTCTATCTTCATCCATTAGTGGATGAGCTTAATATTTTGTGGGAGGAGGGGATTGCCATGGAAGATATGAGCAAGCGCGATGGTCAATGGTCCACCAATATATAAGCGATTCTCATGTGGACCATGCATGACTTTTCGAGATTTAGAGAGTGCTCAAGTAAGTAGGCTTTCCATTCTTGTTGGTGATATCTAACATAGCTCATTCAAGTTGTTGTTGACTAAATAGGACTATTGGGACAGGTCTCGTTACCTCAGCTTATGATGCATGTCCATTGTATGGGGCCACAATTAGACTCTCAAAGGTCACGGGCCATGAAGAAGATGGTATATCAAGGATACACTGCTTTCCTAGTGGAGGGTCATGAACTGAGGGAAGGTTTTCTTAGACGACTTCTAGCATGAATGAATCCCCAGAACTAGTATGAGTTGAAAATGGTCCACACGGAGTCACATCCAAATAAAATGTGGCAGTTCTCAGTTTTCTACAAGTTGCTATATTGGACCCACTTATAGATTAACCACTTGTTGGATCCCATGCATATTTTCAAGAATGTGGGTAGCTTATTATGGGATCACATCATAGGAAAGAGAGGCACTACAGGGGTACGAATGGATTTGAAGGAGGTAGGCAAGATGGAGGCGCTTAGCACTGATGGTTGCTTTGCAACTACCTCATACTCCTTGGGTTTTTTCCACCAAAGAAGAGCACATTGTGAAGCAAATTATCATATCTATCCATACCCGGATGAGTATGATGTGTTTCCTCATATCCACTTTTTCTAAAGTTGACCAACTATCAGGGCTAAAATCCCATGATTGGCATAAGATATGTCAAGTCTGTACTGGCCTCGATTGTAACTGGCCTACGTATTTTGCTATTTATTTCTAGTGGGTGTTCGTAATGCTTCTTCATTTATGGCAGTTTGTACTACCGATTGAGATCACAGGATACCTCACTCTAGAAATATGCATTGTTGGAGCGTTTGGGGTCAAAAGTCTCCCATGGGTGTAAGAGACAGTAGGGTGAAGCGGGATTCAGGGAGAGAAATAGATAGAACAGATGGGTTTTAAAGAAATAGAAGATGTGGAAGAGTACTCATGGAGGTGAAGCACGTCAATTTATTTCTACATCCTGAGAATATAAATCTCTTGTAGACCAAAAATGTGCATAGAACAATAGCTTCATCTCTGATGCTCAGACCGCCAATCTGATGCTTCAGTTGGCTCCAAAAAGGGGGATAAAATACTAGGGCACCTGCTCAGAATACTCCTAGATCACTCCTTTTTCTCCCAGTTTGGAGTGCTTTTTTACATGTAATCCTATTCTAGAAGTTGTCTACAACTTTTGGATATTTACAAGAGATAATATCTAAAATATCAAAAATATTCTATACTTATCAAAAAATCTAGTATTTTTGAACCATCCACACTATGGACACTAACACTAATGACTAATATGGCATTGGATCTCTAGATCAATAAGAAAGTCAAATGACGATGCACTCTAGAGTTTTTCACATGTCCACGTAGCAACATGATATCAGCCTCCTCTTAATCTGCACATCCTCCAGCATGTGCCAAATTCTTATGGATTTGCAATGTCAGAAGAAGTATCCTCTACCATGTCAACGTCTTCATCTTCTACCTCTTCTTCTTCCATATTCTCATGTTCATGCTCAGTATCCAGCTCCTTCAACTCATATGTTGAAGACTCCGTATGTTTAAAGAACTTGATACATTTTCTAGCACTAGAATCCTTAGCATTGTCCCATCCATCTCATTTAATGCATAAGTAGCATTGTCAAAAACAAACCTTATCACATATAGACCAAATCACCGCTTTGCCACTGGCACTATGCTGATTTTCCAAGCTGCTATCTCATAAACTAGCACCCAGTCCCCTTCTTGTCCCCTTCTTGTATACCTCATGGTTGAAGTATCTATTGCTTGTCAAACCTCTTCTTATTCTTGATTCTTGTAGTCGTGAGCTTTTTCATGGTTGTGTCAATGTCTTTAGGCCTTTCTTTCTAATTTTCTAATGCATAGGACCAGCATATGTTCTCTATTCAAACCCTCTTCCTATGGTAAAACACTCCAAGTAAAAATAGTTTCCTCAATAGGCATGATTGACTATTGTCTATACATTAATTTAGCATGCATATACCTTATAACTATAGTATGAGTGGTTCTATCAGCCCATAAAGAAAACGGTAATATTCTTGTCCATTCTTTCATCCTGTCCTTGCATGACTTTGCTAATGCCTTAATGATAGGCTAATGACCTCTTTCAATTTTGCCATTTGCTTCAGGATTGTAGGCTATATTTAAATCCAGCTTGATACCCAATTGGGAAAAGAAGTCACAAGCCTCATCCACATCCAATTCTCCTCTATCTGCCAGCTACCCTACCAACACAACCATACATGCAAAAGACTTCTTCCAATAAGAACCTCCAAACTGCTTGAGTAGTCTTTGTACTAAAGAGCTCGACCTTCCACTTGATTTTTCAAGTCTTCTCGTGCAAGCACAAGATATCTCATATTCCATGAACCTGTAGGCATGGTAACCAAATCAATTACCCATTTGTAATGCATAGACAATGGATAGGTTAGTTGCAACCCATCTCTATGCTTTACCATGGAATACATTTGACACATATTGCATGACTCCACATAATTCTCCACATCTTTATACATGTTTTGCCATCAATACTTCTCTTTGATCTTTGCAAATGTGCCCCAAACTCCTCTATGTCCAACCCATAAGCTTTTATGAAACTCATGCATCACCTGTTGTTGAGAAGCTCTATCTCCCAATACACATACTCGAGCTCCTCTCTTTTTCTTTGTGTGCTTTAATAAATATCCATCTTTCAAGAAAAACCCATAAGCTTTTCTTTTAATCCTTTTGAATTCAACTTCAGAATACTCACTCTTCATTGTCATGAGGCTGAGATATTGGCCTATTTTTAGCCAATCATCCTCATACAACTCTTCCAAAAATTGTGTTAACACTGAAGCATAACACTAATGATACTTTCTCTCTATTGCCTATCTCTTCTCCATGGCTGTAAGCTCTTTTCTTACTACTAAAATCCCTATTTAAATAGTTGTACCCATAGTAACAATAGCTCCATACTCATTCCTTATTGTCATAAAGTCGTTTTCAGCACCTATCACATTGTCATCTTTATCTTCCATCAGCTCCTCTTTATCTTCAAACCTTGCTTGTGAAAGCATGTCAACCACCACAAGGTTTTCTCTACCTGCAATGTGTTGAAAATCAAGGTTAAGTGACTTTACATATGCAATCCACTGTAACATGGCAAAATCAAGAGTTGAGTAATCTATTATAATGCCCAATAGACGTAGAAAATCTGTCTCTGCCACTACATGAGCTCCCATAAAATACTCCCTATCACACTTAAGGGCTATCACTACACCCCAAAGCTCTCTTTTGACTTGAAAATATTATCGTTGCCATTCATTGAGGACCTTTGCTCCAAAACCGAATGGCATACCTGTTTCCACCAGCATCATCCTGACCCACTGCCAAATCAATGCCAATTGGCTTGTATCCACGGTGAGAATAATAGGCTGCCTATTCTCAAAAATTTCTCTCTTTAGTCTTGGGGCTGAAATCAATCAGCTCTTTAACTTTTGAACTGCCTTCGTATACTATTTATCCCACCAAAACTTTTGGCCTTTTCTCAAGAGTTGATATAAAATTTCAGCCACATGAGCAAAATGTTGAATCCAAATCAAGTAAAAGACACCTGCACCCAAAAACCTTCTTACCTCTCGGATATATTTGAACATGTTTCATGCATCCTGCTTATGGCATCAATCTTTACAGGTGAGGGATTTCTTCCATATCGTACACACATGTGCCCAACAACTAATAGTTCCTCAACTCCAAAAATCGACTTTTCTCTTGACAGAGTCAAATGCACTTCTTCAAGATAGCCCAAAATCCTGTCACAACCAACAATATAATGAGCCACAAATCTTCTACATCCATGCTCATTCAACTCATCATTCTTCTCATAGATATCGCATCCTTTGATTGGCATATCATCAAGAAAAAGTAAGGTCAAATAAAGAATATACTCCCTCAAAACTTTATGCATAGCATTCATCATATGCACCATTGAATTGGTTGCTCCCTATGGAAGCATACACATCGTAAACTAATCCAAGCAGTGTCTTCATGGTAGTGATATCCTAGCTTTCCAATGCAACATAAAATTAATCATATCCTGAATATAAATCACCCATAGAGTAAATTGACTTGCTTGCAAATGCTTTTGCAAATTCATCCACTATCACAAGTGATCCAACATTCCCTATGGTGACCTTATTAACTGGTTGTTAATCCTATATAAAACTCAAAGCACCATTCTTCTTTGGAACAGTAAACCACCGATTTGAATATGGAGATGAAGAAGGCTCCAAAATTTGCATTCTGATCTTCTCGTTCAAAAGCTCCAACAGCTTAGGCAAATATGCCTAAGGTACTAGAATAGGCTTTAAATTCCATGGCACATGAGGTACTATAAAGACCACTATACGTGCAGAATCAACACATCTAATTTCACCTGGTTGAAACACAAAGGATTTCCCATGCCTTGCCAATATCTGCAAGAAACAAGCTCTTTCTGTGGGCGAGCAAAAGGAAGCTTGTATCACCAATTTTCAACTTTTGTAAAGTTTCAAGTGTAAATTTATGTCCTACTCCATACGGATCCCATAAACTAGGCTGTTGAGTCACTTTTTTAACCAATATGTCACTTTCAGGTGGTAAAGGCAAAGCCACAGGCTTAATCGTCTTTGCAACTGTTTTGTACTTTGTATCCACCCTTGCTTCAGCCCTGTTTTGCAGCCCATAACATTCATGCTCAACAAACTCTTGAATGACTTCATACATCTCTTAAGTGTCAACATAAATAACCTCTTTTTTTGTCATGTTTTTAGCATTAATTGTTGTAGAGATTTTATCCAATGTATCAACATCAACCAACCCTAAAATATCTTCATTTGCAGCCATCAAACCATATGTTTTTAGCTCTTTATCATCCCATCCTACATATTTATTCTTAAACAGCCAAGACTACATGCTGTTCATTCCTACAATTCAGACACAAACATAGTTTTTCCCTTTCTTGGAGGCATAATTATCTTCCTAGAGGCACTATCAGAGCCTCCACTTATAGCAGTATTCACACAAATTGTGAGAAAATGTACCACCTTTGTATTGTCTTTACTCTAAAGACGAGCGCATATGAAGAACCATCATCCAAGGTTTTTGTTTCTAGCCTTGATTCCGAAATATAGGGTTGCCCCAAAATCATCAGATAACTACATGAATCCTGCACAAAAAAATGATATTCATCCCTAACATCTCCAATAGTCATGGGTAAATTCGGACAAGCCGCATAAAGATTCCCTGATGAATTGTTTGCTACCTAAATGCGCCATCTTGGATCTACATCAATCGGCCAACCTCCATTCTCATACAAGCTATGTGCCATAACATTGATTTCTAAACCATGATCCAAGAGAGCTATGCAAGGCGTCTCTCTTTCTCCCTCTTTAATAAGTGTCTCTATTGTAGCACGAGCCCAATGCGTTCGTGAATAATGACTACTTCGAATAAAATGAGCATCTTTTTCTTCACCTGCTTGTTGATGGACATCCCCATTATACATAGCCTTCTCTCTATGTTTACTACTGCCCATAAGACCAATTTGAGCCACAAGCTTGCTGTCCACAATTCCATTTAACCCATTTTCAACATCAGCCTACTCCAAACTAGCATTACATACATCATCATATTCCCTCTGAAGTTACTTCTCTATGTCTTTGTCAATCTGCATCAATGTTTGCAAAACTTCACCATCAAACTATCTTTTTTATTTCATCATATCAATGATGAAATCATGAAATTCATGCTTTGCGATTCCAAGAACTTCATGAAGTGTGACTTCCACTCTACTGCCAAGTATGCGATCTCCCAAGACCTATTTAAGGTTTGTGGTAGTCTCAAGATCCGATTGTAACCAATAATTGGGCCGCTTGCCCCTTTTCTTTTCTTCTTCTTTATTCTTTTGAGATGCATCCTCCATAACATGCTCAAGTATGGATTTTTCAACCTCTTTCTAGTGCTCCATTTTACTTCGTGTTATGCATTTAGACAGGCCTGAAGAGGAAGGACCAACAGTGTCCTCGTCTATTCTTATCTTTTCTTCCACAAGAGCTTCTTGATTATGAACCTTAGCTAAATAAGCATAGGCTGAAAATGACTCCACTGGTGCACTCCATCCTGTTCTCCCTCGTATACTTTGACTTGCATCAGCCAATCCAAACTTTGTTATTTTTCCCTTTTCCATGCAATCTAATGCTTGCATCCAAAAGCAAGATTTTTCTTCATCCATGCCTCTTTTATAAGCTTCATTAGTCCTTTCAATTCTCAACCCATATGTGACTGCATCTATGGCAATAAATATTGTCCTTGTAGCCATATCTTCCAACCTCTTCTGTATGCCACCATTTCCAAAATTTGACTCTATTGGAAGACCAGTTTCTGTTGCATGTATTTTTCCATCTTTCCAAAAGATTAACCTTTTCACTTCCACTTCACGGTAGTCTTTACAGTCTCACTTTTCATGCTATAAAGTATCACACCAAATGCATCTCCTCTTGTATCTTCTCTATATGGCCTTTGGGCTATTTCCCGCTGACTCTTCTCTTCTACCTTAACATCCAACTTATTTACCTTTGCATATATTTCTATCAAATTCAATCTCAAATCATGCATGCCTTAGATTAATTCATCCACAAGATCACCTTTAAGAGCCGAACCAACAGGTCTAGCTAGTTGTTCTACCATAGCCCATGCGCCTTTTGAGCACTAGTAGGTGTGGTGCATGTACTCGATCTTAATTTTGTTTACTCTCTCTTTACAAACATATGCAATGCCTTAGTTACATTAGCCCGATTTGATTTCAGCCTCGTTTCAGAAGAGGCATCTTCTAAATGAACAGTTAGCTTCTCCTACAAGATCTGCACCCTTCACAAATAAATCAATTTTCTCACTCTCCAATAATTTCTACTCATTGGCATTCAACTGCACATACCGAATTTCAAATTCAAGGAGAAAAGCTATAATAACCAACCCTTTATTGGGCTTTTCAATCCAATCTGTAAATGTATTTTTAGTTACCAATCCTGCATCTTCTAAGAAAAACTCCTCTTAAAGCTTTCTTAAAAACTGCCCAATTAGCATCTCTTCTATGTAACTCATCAATCCGATCATGCAATGCATGCATGGCTAAATGGGAGAAATACCGACTCCATGCATACTACAGTACCCCATGAAACATCTTTTCTTCATACAATCGAATGAAGGCTGAAACATTTTGACCCTTAAGCTGCTTCAATTCCTGTCCCACTGCTTGCAATGCATTCATAGCTAAGGAATCAATTATTTCTACTTCCTACCGAGTTTGCATCTGTTGTCGTAATAACAACTTCTACTATTTTTGTTGCTGTAATAAAGCAATCAGTTGTTGTAAAGCATCACCACTACTTGAACCTGTAGAATTCCCTATCTTTACATACCTGCTACCATCTTTCACGTCGAGTTCACCACAACCGGAGCACTTGGGATCAAAAGTCTACTACGGGGATAAGAGACAGTAGGGTGAAGGGGGATTCAAGGAGAGGAGTAGATGGAAGAGAAGGGGTTTAAAGAAATAGAAGATGTAGAAGAATACTCATAGAGGTGAATCTTGTTAAATCATTTTTGCATATCTTGAGAAAATAAATCTCTTGTAGACCAAAAACGTGCATAAAACAATAGCTTCCTCTCTGATGCTCAGACAGCCAATCTAATGCTTCCATTGGCTCCAAAAAGGAGGGTAAAATACCAAGACACCTGGTCAGAATACTCCTAGATCACTCCTTCTTCTTCTCCCAATTCAGAGTGTTGTTTGCTGCCTATAAACTGCGATCGTGCATCACAAGATTTTGTCAATCCTTACTTTTGAAAAAAATCCCCAAAAATGGTTGAAAGCCACTTGCTTTTTTACATGTCATCCTATTCCAAAAGTTGTCTACAAGTTTTGGATATTTATAAGACTTAATATCTAAAATATCACAAATAGGCTATACTTATCCAAAAATCTAGTATTTTTCAACCATCCACACTAACACTAATAACTAATATGGCATTGGCTCTCTAGATCAATCAGAAAGCCGAATGATGCACTCTAGAATTTTTCACAATGTGTTCGCGTAGTGGCATGACAATGGGGCGATTTACAAGTTGTCGAATTCAGTGCAATGGATCTCACAGGCTGTGATCATGAATGATGGGGGGAAGGGTGATGTCTTACATGAGAGAGTTGGGCCAACAAGCTTTTTAGCACAACGTCTTGAACCATTGGATGAACATACCCGAGGGGAGCAAGGACTATATAGTGGCATCCTTACACGAGGAGTTTCTAGTACCTACCATGGCAAAGAGGTTTTCCATTGGGTGGATGATGGAGTTTATAACTGCGTACATATCACATAGACAATCGGATGCACGTAAGGCACTCAAGAGTGGCACCTCAAAGCTCAAGTGGCTAGATGTAGATGATTGGTAGAGACTCAAGGAGAAGGCTATAGATTCTCCACGACGTTGGTGACAACAGAGAGAGGCAGCAAGGGCACGATTGGAGGTAGGGGTCGTGCATCATTTGGGGAGTAACAGCCACACGACTTATCTAGAGGACTTTGTAAGTTTTTCTTTTGTTCTTCTTGCTTTCTTATTTGCAATATCACTTATACTGACAATCATGTTTCTAACAATTGTATTCTGTTTTCTTTTGCAACACTCCATTACAAACCATGATCCCACCGGCCTGGAGACTCAATATGCACAGAGACACAATCTCACTACACAGATCGATAGACTGTATGCTAGCAGTGGCCTAGTAAGTCAATCATCTTTCTTGTCTGTAATTACTATTTGTTTAAAAATGCATTATGTACAGTGGACTAATGTGTAGTTGTTCATTTTGCAATCGATCAATGCTCCTTTGTGTTAGGACAAGCTTTCACATGGTGAGGATCTATAGCTCACGCTTGGATTCATGGAGTGCACATCCTCTTTCTTTTTGTCATGTGATTTATGTGGGCATCTTCTATATACTATGTGCTTATCATCCTTTGTATCTTGTCATTATTCCATGAGTTTTCATCAACGATCTTGTACTTATTTTATGTATCAATCTTGTGGGTTTAAGTACATTTTATGCCCATCTTGAAAACCATTGTGTACCTAGCATGTAATTCATTTGTAGAATATAAACACAACACATGGTGCTATATGTGGTCGGGCCACAATTTTTTTTCTTTGTAACCGTCGCTATTAGCATCACAAATTTACTACTTGCATCGTTATTGGTGTCGCAATATACGTCGCAAACCGTCACTATATATGTCGCTATTTGCATCACAAATCTAATTTTTTTTAATGAACATTTGTGTCGCTTTGAACGTTGGTATGAGGCCTGTATCTTATAGTGAACATTATTTCTAGCCGGTATTATAAATTGAAAAAATCTAGAGATCATAAAGATAAGTTCACTCCTATGGGGGTAAGTATATGAAAATACCTCTTAATATGGCATCTCAAATGAGACATTTTACGTCCATCTTCCACATATAAAAACGCATCGAACCTTGTTCCTATCATAACATTCATGTGTGCACTTCTCAAGGCCACTTTCACTTGTTATATGAATAGGCAATCCTACATTGATAGCCTCATTCCCAAGGCATGCCTATTACCAAACTAACTCATCTTTTTAGAAACACAAAAGACTTGCAAGAGAGGCTTACTTTACCTTAATAGCCTGACTCCCTTTGAGAATACCTCACCTTTTGAGATCATGTGATCTAATCTCCTTCACTTATTTCATGTCTCCTTTTTTGTCTTGTTTTGGATTGGACCTCCTACATAGAACTTCACACCACATTAACAAGGGCACTTTTAGCAATGTTATTTTGGATTGGTCCCCCTACATAAAATGTCACACACTATCAATTGGGGTGCTTTGAGATACTTACAAGGTTCTAAGTTCTAGTAAATTCTATGCAAGAATCCCTTCATGGTTTTTTCTTGGCCAATTCACCTTATTAAATTGAATTATATGTAGAAGCATGTGTAACACCAATATGAGAGTCATAAGACACTTGAGAAGCCTTCTATTGAACTTTATATAAGCTTCCCATCTCTTGTTTTATTTTGGCAACTAGTCACATGTAGATGCTATATGCATAAATTTCAACATCTAATGATCAACCCTACCCTTCCCCCTCCCCCCAAAACACACACGTGTGCGTGAGTGCACCACTCCATGTGCATCCACATTCCCACTAGATTTTAAAAGTTGGTAGTTCCCACATGAAAGTTGAACTTCTTACAAACTAACCATTTGAAATTCTAGGTAAGTGACCGTAGCAATATAAAATTATCTTTATAATATTACTAACAAACAATCTCCACATGGTGAAGTTGAGTCAATGTATGATGATATCAAATGAAATAAAATTTGTATGAAAAAAATGAATTGTCACATGGAAGAAAATTTGTATGACAAAAAGGAATTATCTAACTACTCCCTAATATAGCTAGCTCTAGTGTCTTATGAAGTGGGATGTTGCATACTTAAAAGGGCATGGCTAATTTTACATTCATAAAATGCTTATACATAATTGGCTTTATTTATAGTCAAAGGCTCATGCCTTTGCAAAATCAAGACCACCCTTGTTTGCTTGAAGTGCCTTGCTATAAACATTCTTATAGTAGTCTCCAAATAGTGTTGGCTTGAAACGAGATGGATTCTTTTGATCTATTAAGACAGGGATGGGGGCAATAGTGGTATCGTGAGCGGGTCCAAAAAAGCATGCTATTGACATTCTTGCCTGCTTGAAGTTGGTAAACACCCTATGTTCAATGCTCTTGTACTTGCCATTTGTGAGTATCTTCCACATGACATAGAAAGTAAAATAAAATTCATGATAAGTCATTGACCATTGGAAAATGGAATAACAATCTCACAGCACTGCACAATGTTAAAAATAAAAAGCAAGTAACCGAAAAGGGATCCATCATCAATGTGATGGGACTTACCTCTATTTGGTCGCCAACATTAACAATGAGGGCATCTGGATGAGATGATTTGACAAGAATCCAATTTTTGTTCTTGCGCACTTGTAAGCCAGGGACACCATCTTGGTGAAGGATTGTTATACTAACAATGTCAGAATGGGGGCTAAACCCCATAACAGCACTTGGGTTGGGACAAGGGGGATAGTAGTTGATCCTTAGTGCACCAGAAGGTAGTTTTGGCACAACCATTTCACAATCACTCTTCAAACCAAGACTATCAAAGATGGCCCCATATATTACATTTGCAAGCCTCTCCACACGATCAAAGTACTCAAGAAGTGGTGCTCTAGAAGATGCAAAGTTACTCATTAAGAACATGAATAAAAGTATGTAAGCATTTATATATGAGATATGGATGTGCAGGTACATGTTACACACAATATACATACATAAATACATGCATACATGTATGTGTGTTTAGTCAAACACATACATGCACAATGAATGCATGTACATGTGTCTGTGTGTGTGTGTGTGTGTTTATGTGTGCATGTGTGTGTGTGTGTGTGTGTGTGTGTAGGTACAAAAGTATGTATGAATGTATGTCCCAATCTAAAAAGTGTAACTATGCAAACTCTAAGCTCAAGAAGTTCTTGAAATAATGTTAGACTCTAGTGGAGGTGCACTACCATGAAGTCTTGCTTAGTATGTGTATTCAAGGTGTATATGGAATCGAACCAAAAACTTGCATTCTTGTGCAATATGTATATTGAAAAATTCACATTATATCTCTCCTTTCTTAAACTCGCATGGTATATAATGGGATTATTAAGGTGCTTGCCTGCGGATTGGAAGATTGTTGGGGGAGATTTTGAAGTCATTAGTATCACTTCCACAAGGTGAGAGACGCTTAAATACTAATGCCTCCACCCAATCTTGTGGTGACGTTGCAAATTGTGAGTTGAAGCCTCCCTTATAAAACGTGCCCCCAATCCTTCTCCTCTCTTGAGGGGGTTGATCAAAAAAGTGCAAAGCAGCCTTGCGGATGTTACGAATGGCGTCTGATTCTACTCCATGGTTTATCACCTCAATAAGCCAAACAAAGTGCCATCCATGAGATTGTTGAAGTGTCAAAAAAGCACTAATTCATACACAAGAAGAAATATAAGAACATAGGATGCATGGAGTGGAAATGGCAAGAGAGGGAGAGAAGAGAGAGTAGTAGGTTTAACAGGCACTCACGCCTAACAAGCTTTGACAAATGGCTAAGCGAATGAGAATGAATCAGTGGTGCCTAATTAGGGTGAGCAAAGCAAGCTGAGGTTACCTGGAAGAAGCCATAGTCCTCGCATGCACGACCTATCCTCTCGAGTACCTTCACCCTTCCTGAAGGTTGATGAGACGCATCCGAGGTGAGACTTATTAGATCAGAGACATCAATGACCGGGATTTCCTCATCAGACATCAATTGCCGTTGACAGGTGCCATTGTAATCTTCGTCTGGCGATGCGCCGTTATCGAGGAAGCCATCGACGAAGGGCCGATCTTCCGGAGGGCGGATAAACATGGGCGGCACTTCTTGTATCCCATTATCAATCAACTCCTTGACGCTTAGAAAAGAGGACATCTTCTTACACACACAGACACAGACAGACACGCACAGACACACAGAGAGAGAGAGAGAGAGAGAGAGAGAGAGAGAGAGAGAGAGAGAGTGTGTGTGTGTGTGTGTGTGTACCTCGTGCGTTGGTAAAGACTCGGATATAAATCCACCGGATAAGCAAAGCTGGCATCTCTGGCTACGCTTTGCTTTCAGAACATCAAAGGAGACGTACGTGATAAAAGGTCTTGATGTTAAATCATGATGTTTCAGAACATCAAACCAATTAGTTGGTTTTTCTAAGGCCTACGTGAGATTTAGGCCTACGTGAGATTTAGGCTTTGCATAAGGAGACGCATTGAAGTGAGCTGTGAGAATATTAAACAAATTAGGTGGTTTTTCTAAGGACTAAGAGAGCTTTAGTAGGGTTTGTCAGCTCTCCCATCCATTGCTAGAAAGGAACAAAATAAATTTACTCGTGTCCTAAAAATTTACTGGGGCTATGTACCTAGCCCATGTTGCACACAAAACTCTGTGAATCCAACGTGTTTATAAAACAAAAATATCTCATTCATACTTTTCATCACATGCCATAAACCATAGTAGGATAGAAAGATCTCCTTCCCATTGTGCTCTCTTTAACATGCATGACTCTCTTAGATTATATTCAAAGATCAAAGCCCATTGAATGTAACTCTCAAACTCACAATCATAGAATAAGAATGCTTTTGACCTACCTAGTTGAGTGCCCACCTATGCCTCGACTTGAATTTCCTTATGAGACTTACTATACTCAAAGACCATTCATCTTAAGCATGAGAGAAACTAGAAGAGTATGAATAGTCCTCAAAACTTAGTGAGTACCAAAACATATTCATAATCATTGTTGCTTTTAACGTTGCCCAATGCAAAGCCAATTTTGACTTGGCTCACACTTCACTATCAAACTTAATAGTTTTCTCCTTAAATTGGGATCCACATGCGAACTTTTCACCAAAAGGCTATAGTAGATATCCAACTATCCTCTCTGTCCTAACTTTGACTTCAATAGCTTTTTGACATGTGATCTAACATCACCATTACTCAAATAATGAAGCTATGATGAAGACCACTAGTTGGCCCACTCCACACATCTTCCACCATTTCTTCACCTTGTCACAATAGACCCCAAGTAGTCACTTGATTTTCTTGCTTGAGAAATTTTGTCATGATTCTTACCTGAATCTTTTTCTTTTGGACTTGTAGAGGTGTTATTTGGCCCCATAAAATATACCCATTTTACCACATATCATCGTAGAAATTTTGGACAATATATAATGCATGCTCCATGCACATGGGTTTCACTATATAAAAACCCAACATGTGCTCAATGTATAATATTTTTGGGTATTTTTGTACCCCTTTATGCCTCATTTCAAGGGGTGCACTTCTAAGAAACCATCCATATCATGTGTACTTAAAGATTATTAGGAACATTCCCTTACTTGCATGTTATAAGGCAATAAAATGAACCATTTTTCTTATTAATTTGTTGGTTTTTTTCCAAATTGCAATAAAGAAGCTACTTCTCTTAAGTTAAGCTTGTAATTTTATCAAACTTTTATCAAATAAAATAATTGTTCTATAGATCCCATAGATACATTTACATTTTCCAAGGTGTGCTCTTGAACTACCCTCTAATGCAAACACACACATTCTATAACTCCACTAGAAAATGAAATCCCTTTTATTGCATATAGTACATGTTATCTTATATATTCTAAAGTAAACCCATACAAGTTTTGTGTTCTCCTATCTTGGCAATTCAATTACATTATGCATAATGAAAGTATGGTAAGTGAACACTTGTTATTAGATCAAGTAATATTTGTAATGGAAAAATAACTCGTATTTCTTTATGTTTACCACTATGAGAGTTTTTTTGCATAAGTTATTTCCCACCATCATCATTTGCAATTAACCTAGACTTGATCTCTATAAGAACCAATGACAATATAGATACAGTTGGAAAGGAAACTTGAAAGAAGTATTCCTTAGTAAATATCTCTAGATTTAAAGCATTGTTAGCACATTTTATGACATGCCCTATCATAGCTATGTTTCTTGGCATGCTATTAGTATATACATGATTACAATTGCCAAGATTTACATTGCTATGTATACTTGTATAAAAGGGATCGTATTTGCACCAGTATTTGTGCTACTCTATATGGATACGTATACCATAGCATATATCAATGCCTACATTGACACATGTAGGAGCACAAATATCATCATATTTACTTGTATATATATGAGTGAAAATACCAAATATCATTTTGGAGAGAGAGGTGAGGTTGAGTGAGAGGAGCTAAAGCAAAGAAAGGGCATCCTCACACCTCAAGACCTCTCCGCAATCATCACATTAATGTCAATATTCTTCTAAAGGACTTATTATACCCACCTTGCAAAAATCTCCATGAAGGCTCTATCACCTATTATCTAGACTTCATCCAAACAATTGCATAGTTAGCACAACATCCAATGTCTAACTTCAAGATCATCTCCTGCAACCCAACATCATGCCAAAGAACATGATATTGGAATATTTGTATCTTATCGAGTATCTTATAGTTCATGAATGCATAATATGGCAAGTGTTAAGATAGAAGTGTTGGAGGATCAAATATCTATTGTAAAGAGATAAGGATATGCAACATGTAGATAGAAGGATGCCATAATGATCCTCATTGTAAATATCTTAGATATTTGGAAAATGAGTTAACCTACCTCATTCAATGTATCATCTATATATAGAGTTGCAAGTAATGAAATGAGCAACTAAAGTTCACTCTACTTCTCATACTCTCTCTATCTCTCTCCATACACTATGTACAATATCTTCTCATTCTCTTATTTTCTAGCCTATCATTTTCAGTTCATGGTATTAGAGCACCAGCTCAGCACTGATTCTAATTGCCAAGCCTATCGTTTCTTTCCAAGTTTTTAAAAAATCACAAACTCCTTACTCTCTTATCTCTTTTTTTATTCTTATTACTCTAATTGAATGGCTCTTGTCAATGCCACCAGTTCTTATGACCGCCACATCAAGATGGCCAAACTCAATGATAATAACTATCAAGTTTGGAAGTTGAGGATGGAACTCTAACTATCTCAAGAAAACCTTTGGAAAATCATCAATGGCAAAGAAGAATTCCCTAAACAAGAAGGAATGAACGAAGAAGATTGGATGCAAAGAGATGCGGCCACAAGGATGGAGATTCTAATTCATTGTGGAGAGTGATAAATGTAACTAGTGAGAACAACGCCCACTACAAAATGTAATTGGAAATTCTTCAAAAATAGTTATGAACACACAAAAATTGTATCAAATGAACATGTTTGGAAAGTCAAGCACTATTGTTATGCATGAAGACTAATCTCCCATCAAGTTCTTGAACACTAGTAGTCCTTGTTGGATGAAACTATAATATCTAGTTTTATCACTTCTGAAGAACTACAAGTGATGTTTCTTCTCTCGTCTTTGCTTATATCCTATAGACCCTTCATCATGACTCAAAACTCCACTAATAAACTTAAGGTTCAACCTCTCATCAATAGAATATAATAAGAACAAGTTATGAGGGACACTCTTTCCACTTCATCTACCAAAGAAAACCAAAGCTCTAGCTTTCAATACCTATAATCCAAAATATTAGCCCCAAAATATCTCGTTATTCCAACTTCAAAGGAATCCTTTCCAATCCTTATCATAGTCTCAATTTTCATTGTTATCTCAATCCTCATCCACTCCTAGAAATCCTCACTACCTCTTCATATGCTCAAGGAAGTTACTGTATGTATATCCTCTACATCACATGAGTTAACCCCTTAAATATATTACACCTTTCTATATGTAGAAAATATATAAATATGATTTTTTTTAAAACATTATTTTGAAGCCATATGATGCACACATATATTCATGAGTAACCTACTTGAGTTCATGTGCACTATTTGTAAAAGAAAAGGTCATATAGAGAAACATTGTTGGCAAAGAGAAGATGTAATAAGAATCACTCAAGAGAGTAAGCTCACTTTTTTAGTATCGAAAACTATAATAGAAGATCAATCATACACTATTGTTAGCCTAGCTACAAGTGTCCAAGTACCTCATCAAGACTCCAGAAAAGAATACACTTAGTTTCTAGACTCTAGAGCTACTCATCATATGACCCTCCACAAAGAATGGTTGGTGAACTTCAAGGAGATATCTTCTGGACCACTCAATGTAGCCATGGGGGAAAATAACATCCAATAAGAGATAAAGAATATGGCACCATTCAAGTGGAGCTTCCATCCAATCACATCATTAAGGTATACAAAGTTTTTTATGTTCCAAATCTCAAGAATAATCTTCTCAACATCAATGAGATCACCTCTCAAGCCTCTCTCACTGTTAACTTCTTTAAGGACCATTATATCCTCCAGCTAACTTCACCTCCTATCAAACTCAGTTGTCCAAAAATAGGAAGGCTTTACACTCTTGGTTACTCAATCCTTAAACCTTTTGCTAATGCTTTTGCTAATTCCACATCACTCTTAAGCACATTTGAAAACTCTCTTCTATGGCACTTCTAACTCGATCATTCCTCTCAACATATCTTCCAGTAACTTGTCCATAAAAGGCCTATGTTGGGCATTTCATTATCCTTCTATAAAGCTTGTGCTCTAACCAAAGCTACACACCAACCTTACTCTAAATCACACTCTGTTACATCTCAACCCCTTCAACACATACACTCCAATATTTGGGGTCCTATCAATTCTAGTTCTCTCATAGAAGCAAATATATTTCATGGTGTTAGTAGATGATTATTCCAAATATACTATGTCATATTTTCTTACAAAAATGTCACAAGTTATTTCAATGTTTCAAGATTGCAAAGAAGTGGTGGAGAATAAGCATGAGTTACAAATTAAAGCTCTACAGACAAATAATGGAGGAGAGTACACCTTGAATGAGTTTCAGGATTATTACAAAGCTTTTGAAATTCATCATGAACTCAACACACCATATCATCATTAACAAAATGGAGTCCCTGAGTGAAACAATCATACTCTTTTAGATGTAGCAATAGCCATGCTCTTTGTGGCTTGTCTTGAAAAAGAATATTGGGAACAAGCAATTTCCATTGCAGCTTATCTCCAAAATAGATTTTACTCTACCTCTCTTCAAAACTACACTCCTATGAATTATGGTTTGGCCACCCTCCTGACTTTTCATATCTGAAGAATCTTTATCTATGGTTGCAGTGCAATATTTCAAGAGTTAAAAAACTTTATGGGATCCTTAACAACCATTTATTCTTAGTCTCTTATTCTATATCTAGTTGCACCAGTAGAATGCACCACATCTCTCTTTTCATCCACTAATCACCACAATCTTAGTGATGGGTCCCATTTGACACCTTCATCTCTAAACATTCAAATCTTATCCTATGTAAACTTGCCAACAATCCAAGCCACATGTGACAAGGCCTAACACAAAGACAAAAGATTTGAATGTATTTAAGGTTTGCAAATGATCAAAAGGTTTATCCAAATAATTAAATTCCTCTTTCAAGGTACGGACTTCTAGCTCTGCACTTACTACTCCTGCAATACCTTCCATTTACTCTTTTAAGCATAATCATGCTCTCCAATAGGTAGGAACCTCATCCATATCTCCCTCTCAACACATTGGATACCCACAGATGGTATCATATCCAATAGGCCCAACATGACATCAATCCTTTACATGCTAATAAAAGTGCCTCTCTTCAGCTCCTAAGCAACCATATTCAGCATCTTCAACCCTTGATAGCATCCATTTGAAGACCAATAAGTGGACATAGAGGCAAGAAGGGATCCTCATCAGCAAGATTTCCTAGAAGATTTTCCCATATTGCTATAATGCCTTCCATCAACAATATTACATCCCCTATTGTTCTCATTGTCACAAGCATCCATCCTCCACCTATTTCTGTTGAGATATCGAGCTCCACTCATGATACGCCAGGGTGACCGTTGAGTACTTATGTCACCGACTTGTCAGTTGCAGACGTGGTTGGTACACCACCGATGAATAATAGCTACATGATAGCTATCCTTATTTACTCTAGTTCGTGGCTCAGTTAGTATGCCACCTTAGTTAGTTGAGTTTGGTTTTGAGACCCATATAGGGTTCTTCTATTTCTTTGTAAGAGTGTTCTTTTGGCTTACACAACTAAGAAGAGGAAAACTGTTTTCAGCCTCCACCCTTGTGTGTCTTCCCCCATTGTGCAAGCAAGAAAGCTACAAGTGAGACTCCTTCCTTCTCTCCCACAATCTTGACATGGTATCAGAGCCTTGTTCGTGGTAAGGAGCTCAAGAAAGCAAGCCAAGCTCGCGGTGGTCTGGTAAGAGGAGCAGTGTTGCTTTCATTTTCTGTTTTGGGAGCAGATCTCCGCAGGTAGCACAGCCGAAAATTGCAAGAGTGCATTGTCTCAGGTTGAGACGCCCTTTGCGTTGAAGCAAGAGGGCAGTATATGCTGCGGGAAAAAGCTTTAGCTCTTGGCGACCCTGTTTTTTTGATTTGAGGCCATTTCGGGGCCTGTTTTGAAGGCGGAAGTTTTCTGCATGCACTCAAGAAAAGGCCCTGTTTTATGCTATGCGACCACTGTTCTACAGGTCGGTGAAAAGTTACCACAGAGATTGCATCGTATGCTTGTGTGTAGAGACATTGGGAGTTACAGAATCATCCCTGTTGCCTGTTGATGCAAAATCGTAACTAGGAAGTGACTGTGTGGTCAAATACCACTTTCGCCAGTTTTGCAGATTTGCCCTTGTGAGGGTGAAGCTGTGTTTTTTGCAGTGACAGAATTTTTTGCAGTATTCTGTAATGGCATCTGATTCTCTCTCACAGATTGTCACTAAAAAGCTTGACAAGAACAACTTCCAAGCATGGAAGTTTAGAATGACGAATTTCCTTATGGGAAAAGGATATTGGGAATTTGTTGCAGGAAATGAAGAAGAACCAGTTCTTCCTGATGTTCCCAATCAACAGCAAATGCAGGCATTTAAAGCATGGCATGAGAGAGCCAGGAAAGATATGTACTGGCTGTCTATCAGTATTTCAGACTCTATGATTGTGCATATTCAGGATGCAAGTACGCCAAAGGAGGCATGGGATACTTTGTCAAAAATGTATAGTACAAATACTCAAGCCAGGAAAATGCAGCTCAAGCAAGAGTTGCATAATATGCAAAGAGAAAATATGAGTATCAATGACTACCACATGAAGGTGAAGAAGATTGCAGATGCACTTGCTTCCATTGGGTCGCCAGTGGAAGATGATGATTTAGTTTTTGTGACCTTGAATGGTCTAGGAAAGGATTATGCACAGTTTCGAACATCCATTTCTTTCCGTGAAAGATTTCCTGATTTTGAGGAGTTGATTGCTCTTCTAATTTCTGAGGAGCAGAGAAATGGTGGTGCATCTTCTTCAAGTGGAACTTCAAAAGAAGCTGTCTTCTACTCAAATGCTGGAAGAGGTAGAGGCAGAGGTAGAGGAGGCCGATTTGGAGGCCGTTGTAGAAATCAGAATATGCTGCAAACTCAAGAAAACCAGTCCTATGGAGGAGGACGTGGTAACTCTAGAGGCAGGGGGAGCCAAAGAGGTCGTGGTGGATGGCAAAGAGGTCAAAATGCAAACAGTAATGTTGAATGCTACTACTGTGGTAAAATGGGTCATATGGCTAAAGACTGCTATAAAAAGCAGAATGACATCATGAATGGAAAACTGCAACAAGGAAATTATGCATCTTCTAGTAGACAGGGTGATGACAGAAATGAGCATTTGTTCATGGTATAGCACATGAACAATTCTGTGACAAGTGCAGAAGAAAGCAATGATGTATGGTATGTTGACTTAGGTGCATCAAACCACATGACAGGTCATGCAGAATGGATGGAGGATGCAAGGAAAATGGAAAAACCAGGATTTGTGGAGACTGGTGATGATACTGCACATCCTATTGTGCAGATTGGAAAAATTCCCTTGTCTATGCAGGATGGGAAAAAGAAATACCTGTCCGATGTATTTCATGTCCCGAATATCACCAAGAATCTGGTTTCTGTTGGTCAAATGGTTAAGCAGGGCTTCCAGGTTAGATTTAATCCTCATGGATGCTTTGTTGAGGATATGAAAAATAAAGGTCACTTGATAGCAAAAGGAAAGAAGAAGGGTAGAATGTTTACATTGGATGCAGACATGCCTGAATTGAGTGCAGCAATCTTTGCACATGGGACCGGTGTAGTTGCAGATATTGATATCTGGCATAAACGCATTGGTTATGTTAATGTACAACGACTTAAATCAATGCAGGCCCAAAACATTGTTGCAGGATTGCCTAAATTCAAGGTTGCAGAAATGCATAAGGTATGTGAAGCCTGTCAGTTTGGAAAACAGGCAAGGAAACCATTTCCTAGACATGTTCAAGAGAGTAAGAAGCCATTGGAATTAATCCACTCTGATGTGTGGACTACTAAAGCTGCATCTCTTGGAGGCTGTCATTATTTTGTCTGTTTTATTGATGACTATAGCAGAAAAGTTTGAGTGTATTTTATGAAAAAGAAAAGTGAAGTTTTTGGGCATTTCAAAACTCTTAAAGCTATGGTTGAAAAAGAAACAGGCCTGCAAATAAAATGCCTAAGGTCAGATGGAGGGGGAGAGTACCTCTCAAATGAGTTTGCAAGGTTCCTGCAGGAGCATGGCATAAAGCAGCAATATTCATGCAGTCATACCCCACAACAAAATGGAATTGCAGAAAGGAAAAACAGGCATATTGGAGAGGTATCTTGTGCCATGCTCAATGAAAAAGACCTGCCAGATTTTTATTGGGCTGAAGCAGTTGCTACAGCAGTCTATATAATGAACATGACTCCCACTGCAGCAATACATGGGGTGACTCCAGAGGAGAGGTATACTGGTAGGAAACCAGATATTTCTCATTTGAAAATTTTTGGTTGCATTGCCTATGTACATGTGCCAGATGAGTTGAGATCCAAGTTGGATCCAAAAGCTGAGAAGTGCATCTTTATTGGTTACTCTCTACAGCAAAAAGGGTATAGATGCTATAACCCTTCTACTCGTAAGTTTACAGTGAGCAGAGATGTTGTTTTTGATGAGATGAGTAGCTGGTATAAACCAGTAAATGTGATTGATGATGTAGATGCACAAAATGGTAATGCTGCACAGAATTCACAGCAGCAGTCACAAAATATTAGTGGACCTGGAGCACCCTCTAGTAGTGGTTCACATTCTTCACCATGGACAGGTAGATTGAGATCAGGAGAATCTTCTCAAAGCAATGCAGATAGTGGTATGGAGGTATCACGAAAAGGAAAAGAGAAGGTTGATCAGCCCATGTTTGATGTGAATGCAGGTCACTCTTATGTGGATGGTGAATCCAGTGGCTCAGAACAGAGCATTGATGATGAGTTGGGCATTCCTTCTATTGTTACACCTGGAGTAAGGAAAACCAGGGATGTTTTGAGAGCACCTGGGAGTGAACCTACTTTGCGCAGGTCTACGAGAGCTAGGTATCCTGTGGATAGGCTGAAATATGATGGATTTACAGCCATTCACTATGCATATATGGTCAAAGTGATACATAAACCAGAACCCACTTCTTTTGAGCAAGCCATGGGAAAAGAAAAATGGGAGAAAGCCATGGATGAAGAAATGGATGCCTTGGAAGCAAATGCTACATGGGAATTGGTACCTTTGCCTAAAGGTAAGAATGCAATTGGCTGTAAGTGGGTTTATAAAGTGAAGCACAATGCAGATGGTTCTGTGAACAGATACAATGCAAGATTAGTAGTCAAGGGGTATGCACAAACATATGGCATTGACTATGAAGAAACATTCAGTCCGGTTGCAAGGATGGCAACTGTAAGAGCAGTCATTGCTATGGCTGCATCAAAGGAATGGTCTTTACATCAAATGGATGTAAAGAATGCATTCTTGCATGGTGACTTGCAAGAAGAGGTCTATATGGAGCAGCCACCAGGTTATGTGCATGATGTTCATCCTGAGTTTGTTTGCAGGTTGAAGAAAGCCTTGTATGGCTTGAAGCAAGCACCTAGAGCATGGTCTGACAAGATAGGACAGTATCTTGTCACTATTGGCTTTCAGATTTCCAAGGCAGATTTCTCACTTTATGTGAGAAAAACAGAGAAAGGTATTATGCTACTTGTCATTTATGTTGATGATTTGATTATGACAGGTGACAGTGATGAAGATATCCTTCATGTGAAAATGCTATTGAAGCAGAAGTTTGAGATGAAGGATTTGGGAGAGCTGCGTTATTTCTTGGGCATTGAGGTGATTAGATCACCAAGTGGGATACAGCTCTTGCAGAGGCAGTATGGATTGGACATGCTGTCCAAATATGGAATGACAGGCTGTAAGCCTATTTCAGTTCCTTTGGAGCAGAATGTGAAGCTGAGCGCAGATGCAGGTGAGCTTCTGGAAGACCCTACTATGTACAGACGCATAGTAGGAAGTTTGATTTATATGACTATTACCAGGCCATATTTGAGCTATGCTGTTGGATTGGTAAGTCAGTTTATGCAGGCTCCAAGGAAACCGCATTTGGATGCGGCTAGATGCATACTCAGGTATGTGAAGTCCACATTGTAGTATGGACTATTTTATGAGACTGGGGTTCAGATACAGTTGCATGGATACACTGATGCTAATTGGGCTGGTAGCATTTCTGATAGACGATCTACCAGTGGATATGTGTTCTCTTTTGGGAGTGCTGCAGTCACTTGGAGCAGCAAGAAACACCCTACAGTTGCCTTGTCGAGCACAGAGGCCGAGTATAGGGGTGCAGCAATGGCTGCATGTGAGGTAGCTTGGTTGCATAAGCTACTTTATGATATGCATCAGCCTACAGATGGGCCGGTTGTCATTTATTGTGACAACATGAGCAGTATACATTTGGCAAATAACCCAGTCTATCATGCTAGAACAAAGCACATTGAGGTGCATTATCACTATGTGCGGGAGAGGGATTTTACTAGGTCTTATTGATCTAGTTTATGTCAGCACAGAGGATCAGGTAGCTGACATATTCACAAAGGCATTGGGCGCAGAAAAGCTGCGCAAGTTCAGAGACCTGCTTGGTGTGCAGGAATTGGGATTGAGCTCGAGGGGGAGTGTTGAGATATCGAGCTCCACTCATGATACGCCAGGGTGACCGTTGAGTACTTATGTCACCGACTTGTCAGTTGCAGACGCAGTTGGTACACCGCCGATGAATAATAGCTACATGATAGCTATCCTTATCTACTCTAGTTCGTGGCTCAGTTAGTATGCCACCTTAGTTAGTTGAGTTTGGTTTTGAGACCCATATAGGGTTCTTCTATTTCTTTGTAAGAGTGTTCTTTTGGCTTACACAACTAAGAAGAGGAAAACTGTTTTCAACCTCCACCCTTGTGTGTCTTCCCCCATTGTGCAAGCAAGAAAGCTACAAGTGAGACTCCTTCCTTCTCTCCCACAATCTTGACAATTTCTTCATTTGAACCCATCAACATTTTTAGATCATCTAATACAAACAAAGAGGAAGTACTATCCATTCCCACTCCATGTTTCAAAAGCTTGTATGATCTTTCAATCCAAGCAAACATTGCAATCGGTCAAGTAAGAGACTCACTCAAATAAATCATACCCAAGCCTCCAATATGCCCCTCCATCAATCAAGATCTTTGAAGTAATGAGACTCATCATTGGCAAGCTTCTATGTGTGAATAATATAAGGCTCTACTCTAGAATCACACTTGGACTTTGGTTTCCCTCTCTCATGGATAGTCACAAACTAGTGGAGAATAGTTTCTTTGTAAGAAGGTTAACCTAAATGGTACAATTGACAAGTATAAAGACCAATTGATAGCTCAAGGACTCAAAGAAATTGAAGGTTTGCAATATGGGGGTACCTTCTGTCTAGTGTTGTCCATGACTTCTTTACATAATTTTTTTGCAATGGCTTCTCATTTCCATTTTCTTTTGTATCATGTAGATGTTGAGACTACATTTCTCCATGGACATTTAGAAGAGTAAATCTATATGTCCTAGCCTCTACATTTTGTAGATGAGAGGTATCCTAACCATGTTTGCCTTCTTAATAAGGCTATATATGGTTTAAAACAAGCACTCAAACAATGGTATGCCCTAATACATGTGACAGGTGATTTTTGATGCTGAGAAGTGCTTAAAAATAGCCAAAAATTACGAATATCAAGGGAAAAATAGACCGTCGAAGGCGACGGTGGCAATTAGTATGATTTTAAGCGGCAATGCCTAGAAAGTGCTTAAAAGAGCCATTGGACGGCAGTCGGAGAATTTTCATAATCTTTTGGCATGACAGACGAGATGCTGGGAGATGCCCGGCAGTGGAGGACTTCAAGACGGATGCCCAAGATTTTTCAGACCAAGAATTGGAGCCCCGAGAGGAACACCAAGGAAAAGGGAATTCTCTTGCAAGAAAATCTATCTTGTAACATCAACAAGCTTTTTTATCATGTTTCATATTATCACAATGAAGAAAAGAACACCAGGCACAACAAATCTTCATGCAGCATCATGTAGATCTCCCACGGTTTTAATAGAATCAACCATATTCTTCAATATCTTCATAAAATCCATCAATAGAACAAAGAAAGCAAAGGAATACACCATCTTTGAATGGAAATACATCACATAGTATTCATCTTCAATATCTTCATAGTCTTTTCTCTCAATCTCTCATATACAATCACTCTGTTTGAGTAGAATTGGCTATCTCTGACTCTCTCTCTCACACTCCATCAATAATACATCATATCCTCACTACAATCTCTCAAAAATTACCCTCAATAATCACTCTTAGGTTGTGGATACCCCTCCCAAGAGGTATGTCTGATATGAAGAGTCACCAGAGCCACTACAGTGTCTCTTCACAGCTCACTACTGTCACTTCACTCTAGTCTTCTCTTGAGTCTTCAGCAGCTACTTCTTCCACTTCTTTCAGCTCTTTTGCACTTGTATTCACCTCTTTCCAAGGCTAGAAAACTTTCCCAAAGTCACACATACATTCCACAGAACACTTACAGAAGCATACAGAACAGTCTACAGAACAGTACCAGAACAGCTACAGTACAGAACAGAACAGAGACAGAACAGAAGCAGAAGCTCTACAGAAGACCTACAGAAGGTTACAGAAGGTCATCAAAACCACATAACTCACTCTCAAATCATTCCAAACTCTCACAAACCATTCAATAAGCTTTCACAATATCTCATTCTTCATCAATCAATACTCCTTCCCTCCTTACAGAAGACAATCAGAACAAAACAGACCAAAATAGAACAAAACAAAAGGTATACAGAACCTATCAGAACATCATAGAACCATCAGCAAACATCATGAACTTCCAAAACACAATCAATATCATCCAAAACACTCTCAAACCACTTCCAAATCAATCAATCATCCCATAAAATCAACCATTCAGCTCTCCAAAACAACAAAAATCAGCCAAAAAACAAGTCATTTCAACACTCAACAAGAATCCGACACCGGACGCGGAAGAGGGAGTGCCCAGAAGGCCAAGGGCCAAAAGGCTAAGTGTGAATAGGATTATACTCTTTTGGGGGCTCCCCTTGGATCCTCAATTTTTGGAAAATCGTGGGGATGAGGGTGGCCATTTTTTTCATGATCAGGAAGAGGAAGGCGCCATGTTTCTTCATGCTTGATGGATGGGTTATGGGGGCTGTAAACAACCCCCCCCCCCCCCCCCAACTGACCGAATACATGATCTACACTCTATCTATGCTTCCAATAGCCAGTCTCTGCTCCTCCATTGGATGCCTGGTTGTGGAGATAAAAAACCCCTATTTCTTTCTCCTCCCTCTCTCTCCTGCATAGAGGCAAGTCATGTGCAAGGAATTAAGGAGAAGAGGGGCTGAAGAATGCTTGTCTGACTATGATCGGATTGCTTCAAGATGAAGAGGAGGCTGAGGAAAGAGGTTCAACACTGAAGTATGGTTGTTGGTCGGTCTGTGGGCTGCCCAGAACAATTATTAAAAAACCCGCAACACGCAAGACACGTGGTATGCTCCAATTTTATAAAGAAAATTGCTTGTTTTTGTTGTTTCATGGTCCAAATGTTGTTCATATGCGATGAATCTTTCTTTGAACCTTGTTTGCATCATGCTTAAGGATTGTAACTACAGAAATACAGAACCTGTAATGATTTAGAGCCGTTATTAATTCTTTAAAATCCGTAAAATGTCATTTTTAATGGAAATTAGTGGTTTTTTTCGATTTTGAGTTGGGAGAAAGGAGTGGAAATAGGATAAACCCAAAGAAAATGTTAAGTTTCAGTCAAAATAACAAGCCAACACAAATAAATTAGAAAATACCTATTGTCCATGAATAATAAATAGGAAAAAATAGTGAAAATAGAGAAAATTGGGATATTCGCGCTCAAAAAATATTGAAAAATAAGATTTATGTGCATGAATATTTGGCAAGGTTAAAGCATGAGGTGAAGCCTCAATTTGGCCTCGACCTTTGTGTTATAGTACGTGTTTATTAGTTTTTTTCATACAAAACTGATATAAAACAACCATTTACACCTACACACCGTGGCAACACATAAACGGTGGGGGGGGGGGGAAGTTTGTGCGACGATCTAATTACTAAAAAGATACAAATTTTGATTTCCCTCTTTGTGCATAGCATTTAGGGATCGTTCCATAATTAAATATAGGCGACTAGTAGCATGAAAGTTTCGGTGCTAGTCCCTAAAGTAGCGCAGCACCTAACCCTTAGTTAAAATTCATGAAAGGGTTGTTTTTCACACCTCACATAGCTGGATTTTTAATCATAAAATGGTTGTGCACAATCGTCATACACCTTGCATCAAGTATGTCACGTGGTATCTCCTGGAATGCATTGCAATTGATTGATAAACTTTAACCAACGTTGAGAGGACAGGAAATCTAAGTCGTGGGTTAGACGGGTGCTTCCATTGGGGAAAGTTTTGTGAGGCAAATCAAAAATCTCCTGGAACACTGAATTATGAAAGAGTGGAGTTTGTGCGAATGTTATATGTGTTAGCAAAGCATCTTGGGGCCAATCCTTGAGGTGTAGGAGACTCGCAGTGGTGCTGTGGCAATTAGCCGAGAGGTGCTTCCCTATGTGTGTATTACGAGGCATTATGCCTACATGTTATGGGATCTCCCTCTAAGGAGAAGGGAAGGTGAACGTTGGACTACATATTGGATACAAATGCAAAATCGTCATAAGCATTTAGTGTAAAGTGAGTTTTAGACGCTCCCGGCCCGCGAGGTAGTGTGGTGGGGTTGTCTGTCGTATGCATGAGGTCCAGCTAGTGCCATAGCTAGTGCCGGCCCATTTTAGGTCCCATCAGTGGCGCGTCTGCCGAGAGCCGGCAACAAGTGGTGGTTCTCGAATCGAGGGTTTTTAGGGACCGAATAGTTGGTTTATGTCCTCTGACAAGGACCGTCAAGCCGAAATACAAAAAGAAGAACGTGTTGAGAGGGTTAGACGGTGGTTGGAGATTGTAAGACGCTATTCTCCTCAAAGGAGCAGCCGGTTATGCATAAGTGGTAGTGGTTCTAGTAACCTAGGTGTTACGAGTAGCTCTTCGAGTGCAAGTCATTAGGAGAAATATGGACTCTCTTTTTTGCCCCTTAAGGGGTTTCTCTCACCTCTCTCTCTCTCTAAAAAGAGATTCCAAAATAATATTATAAAAAGAGATCTTCTACAATCAAGCAAATCTCGTTTTTGTGTTTTCAATAGATTTCACCTATTATTTTATTCCCAAACTGTAGGATAAGGTCACTTTTTCTCAAAATCCTCATAACTAAAAAAATACAATTCTATTTTTTCTAAAAACGCAGCCAATCGTTCTTTAATGCCCTCATGACTCTTTAATGCCCTCTTTAGTGCCCTCATGACTTTTCAATCATTCTCATTCTCGCTTCTTAAAAGGGCGGAAGTTAAAAAATGATATAAAATGACGTACACATCATATTTTAAGATTATTTTTTACCCAGAGACACCTTTTTGACTCGAGAGTTTCCTTGTAAATTTTCATCTTTTTTGGACAAGTATATACCTATTTCTGGGCATTTTTTCATTCCCTCAGAAAGCTCTAGTTTTGTCCCAAATTTTGTGCATTCTTGTCTTTCCCTCCAGAATATGGTTTCTTGCATACGAGTTCTTCTGAAGCAGCATTGAGGAGTAGTTTTGATACCATTTGTTGAAATCAAAGAATCTCTATCTACAACACACTCTACCCTGCTACAAGCCATCTTCCTCTTCAGAAATATGCAGTAAGAAATCTCTGTCTTCAACAGTCTATACTACAAGCAATCCAGTGATAATGGAGGTATCTTTATTTTTTAGACTGAAAGCAAGAGAAAGAGACAAGAACCAACTGGGTTTTAAAAAAAACACAGATATAGTGAATCAAAGGGGTGTAGTTCTGCGATTTGAATGTTAATCCAAGTTAACATTTGCATACTTTTTTTTTGTAGAATGTAGGTGCAGGATGTACCAAGAGAAAGAGAGATATTCACTTTCAATTGGAGGATGAATATGCACCAATGTTCAAAAGAACTGTGGAAAGAGATGATGCAATAAGATGCAGGATACAACAAGAAAGAAATGCAGGGAAAAAAAATGTGGACCTTTGGGTTGATGGGTGCATTTATCCACCCGATCCACTCACTCGAAGGCCACCACAATTTGAAGGGCTTACATCATTTGTAAAGTTTTCTTGTGAAGGCAATGAAGGATTGTATGGATACACATGCAGACTTGTCACACAAGGATTAGCAGGGGCTCATCAAACCTTGACAAATATGCAGACAAGATTACAAGGGAATATGCAACACACGTGCAGAATATGGAGTTACAGTCTAAAGTCAATGACTTGGAGAAGGAGAATCGAAACATAGAGAGGAAGCTCACAAAAACTTTGGAGATTGGGCCCACTTTAAAAACCAAAGAGGCACGTCGGCGCATCCGATCCGTTAAACCAATTGGCCAATTAGCCAAAGGAAGTGGACAATATCATAGACGGATATATGCTCAATCTACTACAATGAGAAATATGTTTCCTCATGCAGAGAATGATACTATTGCCAAAGTCCTTAGCAAGGATATGGTCAAAAATGCATTGGAAAATCATAAATTCAGGGACATTGTGGATGGTGTTGCTAGTGAACGTCTTAGGGATGTGAGCAACTTGTTTACTGCTACAGATGCTCAGGGATTATGTGACAAGGTGGGAATGAGTTCTGAGTCATATAGTATGCTCTATCAACAATTGGATACAGGTTTTAAGCAAGTCTTCAATACTAAGCGAGTAATGCCTCTGCCAAAACCATTTCACGTGAAGAAGGCTCGAAAACAACTAAATGAGAAAGTTTTAGAACTAATTGGTGAGCCTACGCATCTGGAACACACACACATATTGAAGTATGGTTCCAAAGAAGTTGCCTTTGTATTGAATGCATCCAACAACTTTGTATTGGATATATATAGGGTTCAGATTGCTATGGTCAAGTTTTACAATATGTCTATGGAAGAATGTAGAGGCAAGCTTAAGTTTGTCCTCAAACTTGATGAGAGTGAGATTATCAAGGGGCAAAAACTTGAGCGTGTGAGTATAACACTTATGAATCGAGCATTGGATCCCAACATCGATAAAAAACATCTTTTATACTTCAGTGTACAATCGGAGAATGAAATATGGTGGCTTGCAGCATTTGAAGTACCAAAGGAGGACCATGAAGTACTTAAAGTTTTTTTTAACCTCACTAATATACCCAGTGTTATTCAACAGCAAAATAATGGAGCAGTTTTACATGTTGAGGGGTTTGGGGACTATCAAGTTGAATGGCATCTTGCAGGTGATTTAAAAACATTGAAGTGTATGTTTGGTTTATCAAATGCAGCAAATGCAAAATTTCCGTGCATATACTGCATGCAAACTAGGAAGAAAGGGAAAGATGGAAAGAAAGAATGGCTTGCCAAGGCAGGACAACAAGGTGCTCCGACACGTGATCAGAAAGTCATGAGAAATGGAATGCTAATTCCAGTGGATCCAAACTGGCGCCCTATTTTGGAAATACCACTAACAAGGGTTCACTTTTGCACATTGCATTGTTTGGTTAGAATAATTGAGAAGCTAGTATATGAATATATATGCTTTGCATACAAGATGCAGCCCGCGTCAGAATCTGATGCTACATGCAAGAAGGTAGAACAAGTCCTCTCTGAAGTTGGATTGCACGGAGGCCAAGTAGAAATAAAAAAGGACGAGAAAAAATCGGGGAAGAGTGGAAATGTTCCTTGTAAACCATGCTTTGGCGGACCCAAGGCTAGGAAGTTTTTATCTCCACCTCGAGATGAGGAAGGCAATATACTAGTAAAACAACCAGAGAAGTACGAAGCATGGAAAAAGTTGCACCTTGCTGTTTCAGATTGGAGCAATGGGGGACGAACGAGGATTGCGAAGGCAGAAGTGTGGATACACCTAGATAGATTAGCAGCTCTCTTACAGAAGTTGGGGCTTATGGATGGTGATGCCAATGCATTTAAAGAGACAGCTGCTAAATTTCATAAGTCCATGGTGGAGGCATGGACTACAAATAGCATAACACACTACATGGTCAGTATTATCACCATTGCAAAAAAAAATCATCATTTCGAATTACTTTGTGTTTCTAATCTCTTTTCTTGTGCATCATATACTTGAAGCACATGGTCCATACTTTGCAGATCAAGGAAGTTTGGCAATATGGTCAACTCAAGGCATGGAAAGATCTCACTGGCAAGCTCGCTGTGCTTTTCAAAAGGCAACTGATCATGGAGGTGGCATCAATGATTCCAATTCTATGAGGCAATTATTCCAATGGTGGTATAGGAGACTAGAGATACGATACGAGGAAAAAGAAAAGAAGTCCAAAACATCTCAAGCAGAATCTATAAGTAGGGCAATATATAAAGTGAGAAAAGCAAGATATGAAAACAGCACAGCTAGACAACGGCACGCAGAATGGTTGGCAACCCAAGAGAGAGATGGCAAAAAATGGAGACCTAGATAAAGACAATAATTTTGATGCATTTAGAGTCCACAAGAGAGCACAAGTCCCAAGGATATGACACATCAATACTCATATCTCTAACATGAGATGTCTTATAAATTTTCTTTAAAATTTCAAAGGTTTGTCACTATATTTTTCAAAGTCGATTTCGAACTTTGTTTTTTAATTATGAAAAGTCGATTTTGAAATCCTAAGACAAAGATATGAAAATTCTAAACATTGGAACATTCATTGGCCTAGAGAGAGGGGGGGGCATGAGGGGGGTGTCAGGAGATAGAGAGAGGTAGGGATAGGGTGGAGAAATGAAATGAAATGATAAATTTAAAATTCATTTACACCACAGTAAGTTTGAAAGTTTTGTATTTAAGTCGTCTCTCCTTTCATTTTTTCCCATTGCTCTCCACTCTACCCTCCACCTTTCTAACCTTCATCATCGCAGCCATGGCACGTTCCAAGCTTCCTATCAAAAAAGCGCATGCGAGAGCAAGAGCTCAACACTCTTCCGAATCTAGTGAGTGTACTGTGAGTGACAAAGATCCCCTGGTGACCGATAACGGTGGCCCTACTGCAGCCAATAATGGTGGTGCTACTGTGGCCAACAATGGTGGCCCTAGTATGGTCGATAATGATGGTTCGCCATTGTCCAGAAATGGTGGTCCACATGCTCCAGCTGCTCCACCTCCCACTACTGCTCCAGCTCGTAATGCACGCCCTCCAACACATAAAAAGCGAAGATGGAGACCAGGCACAGCTGCGCTATGCGAGATAAGGAAATTCCAGAAGAGTGCCGACTTGATTATTCCTAAGGCACCATTCTCCAGGTTGGTGCGAGAAATACTGCAAGATCTACAGTCAGGGCATCATCACAAGTTCTTTTCGAGGAACCAGGCAAGGAATGTGGGGCGATGGTCAAGCCAAGCCTTGCTTGCTCTCCAAGAAGCAGTTGAAAGCTACTTGATTGATCTAATGAGTGATGGTCAACTTTTAGCCATTCATGCCCGACGTATCACTATTAAGCCCATAGATCTGGTTCTTGTTCGCAGGATCCGCAATAACAAGGATGCATTTAATCTTAATGTCAACAATATGCTTTGAGAAGCTACCTTGTAATTGGATCTATGTTTTTAGCTCAGGTTTGGTTGTAGATTGTAAGGAGCTTAGTTTTGGGTTATCTTTCCAGTAGACCTTCAATTATTTGATAGTAGTGGCCTGCAAAATGGAGCTAAATTTTCCCTAGCTCTAGTTGTACTTGGTGCGATGCACTATCTACCGTGTATTTCATAGTTTCGGAATGCTAAATCCAATATGTGATATTCTATTTTGACCATGTTTCGCATTGTGTGAATTTTCAAGTTTTCAATTTTGTAAGTAGTTTTGTTGAGGATAAATTCAATGTGCAACCACGTACACGTCGGTGATCAGTTGTACATGGGCCGATGCACTATATCCTTACTATATTTAGTGGTTTGGCAACAGTATATCTGATGCGATATTCCATTTTACCCATGATTTATTTTTTGTCAATTTTTAAGTTTCCAATGTTTCGCATTGCAAGGTTGACAAGACATTTAATCTGCAGTTGCGCACACTCATTATCAATACATTTAATCTACAGTTGCGAGGTTGAAAATACATTATCAGTGCAGTATAATGCAGTTAACGAATTTTCAAAAAAAGATTGAACCGTCAAATTTATAAATCGGAATCTGGTGAAACTTCACCCTCATGCTGGGCATTAGAAAAACTCATTTATATTAAAAATTTGGCCCCATCAGAAGCCTCTCGGTCACCTGTCCGGAGGCTCGCGTCTGGGGCCCTGAATCTGGGGATTCAGGGCCCCAGACGCGAGCCTTCGAATAGGTGATCCAGAGGCTTCTGTTGGGGCCAAAAAAATTTTGGGTGGTTGATGTGTCCTTGAGGATCCTACAGGTAAAATTTCATGTGAATCGGAGCACTGGTGATATTTTTCCTAAGCGTGGATTCATTAATTGAAATTTTAGGGTTTTTGAAAAGTTTGGCTATAAGTTTAAAGTTTCACCTCATTTTACACATTTCACTTCTGAGTTCTGAGTTCTCTCTCCTAGAAGACATGGTACGCACCAAGCAAGCGGCCCGGAGATACCCCCTGGAAATTCCATACGGCAGCCACGTCCTCCAGCTCCACCACCACCACCACCACGCCAGCATCGCAAGCGTCGATGGAAGCCAGGCACAGTGGCTCTTCGCGAGATCTGCCACTACCAGAAGACCACTCACCTCCTAATACCGAAGGCTCCATTCCAGAAGTTGGTGCGGGAGATCATGGAGGGCATACTAATCAGGAACAACAGGAACCAGTTTCCAGACACATCACGTGTGAAACAACCGGATCGCTGGACTGCCCAGGCCCTCCTCACACTACAAGAAGCTACTGAAGCCTACCTCATCAACTTATTTGGAGACTCAGTCTATGCAGTGGCGCATGCAAGGAGGGTCACTGTCACCGAGAGGGATCTACGGATAGTCAGGTTCTTTCGGCGATGGAAAGATAGTCCTCACGGAGGTCAGCAAGGATAGAGGTGTACAAACTCAAAAGCACATGGAATGTAGCTTCTGAAGACATTTTGTAAAGCCTTGGTTGTAATGGACCCCATGTAAAATTGTTATTAATACAAATACAAAGTTTTTGGCGCATCTTATTTTTGTTTAGTCACTTGATATTTATTTTATTTACGTCGTTGAGTTATCGTTACATGCGTTCGAACAAATACATGTTGCGCACGAATTCGATAAAGCACTGTGTATTAAATTTAGGGTACGAATCGTGTTACCTATAAATTCAATAAATAAACGTAACATTCAAGTTAAAAAAAACAGTAAATGACACGTATCACAAACTACATTGCACACGAATCCAACAAACATCAGTTTTCATTACTTGAAGAGAAGATTACAAAGTGCAGTACATCAGTGATGCGACATCAGTAGGCATTAAGTACATCTATTCTCTCCTAGGCTTCTTGGAGCTAGGCTCCCCATGGTCAGAGCTATTCTTGATCATAGGCAACAATACATTTTGCCCCAATAGTTCCTGTCTAATGACAGTGGGGTCTTCAACACCGGCAACCATGCCACGGGCCACCATGGAGAAAAGTGGGCCAGACCTAGTACTCGTGAATAAGTAGAGAAGCTTCGAACGTCGAAGCAACACTACTTTCTCCAGGCTGGAGTTGGTCGGGATGGTCTTGAAGGGCCCAGCCTTTGTTAGTGCCCTCAACTTCAAGAAGTTCTCTACAAAAGCAGGGGAGCATGTCTTATGAAATACAATAATGTCATTGACAAGCTGCCCAACGTACTCCTTCAATGCTGAGTCTTGCACCCTTCCTTGGCTACCAGATCGGCCACCTTGCCTAGATGAAAACTCATCTACATAGACAATCTCCTGCAACACACAAGTTCAGTATCAGACTCACTATGCATGGAGTGTGTTGAAGATATATAAATCATATTCATATGAAACTTAACCAGTAGGGCCTCTAGGGCATCGGGAGTTGCAGATTCAGGCCCCCAGACGCGAGCCTCCGGCCAAGGCACATCTGGGGGCCCGATCCCGACAAAAACACATGTGTGTGCTCCCGATGCCCTAGAGGCCCTACTGGTTAAGTTTCATATGAAACCGAGAACATTACCTTCTCTGCATCATCTATCTGCCGTTGTAATGGAGCATCCAGGTCTGCTCCTGCCACTGGGCTGCCCTCGTCTCTCTCCTGGGTAGGCACTGCATAGTCGGGTTGAGGACCAAAAAGGCTTTCCTGCAACCGCTCGAACTCCTCATCAGAGATCTGATACTGTGGCGCCGCATCCTCAATCTGCTCCTGGATGCTCACAATGGCAGAGATGTCATCGATGCTCGTGCCATCATAACGAGCCACCTCATCAACATGTGGTGGGGCATCCTGTAAATCAAAATCTATGAAATCACTAGGTGCATCACGCACCATGATACAGTATAGTTCTTCTTCCCTAAGCTCCAACAACTCTAGCACATCCTGCATGAGTAGATATTCCACCCCCTCGATGGTGATAGCATGGAAAGAAGAGAGGGGTGGCTCTTCGCTCGTGGGCATCTCATCAGGGCAGGGAGGTGGGTGCACAATGGCCAAGCTCTGTGCTGCCTCAACACTCAGATCGAGAGTGATCTCCTCATGGTCCGTCTCAAAGTACTCTAATAGTGGCCGAGAGGGTGCGTCGATGTCCTCGTGACTGTCCTCTTGCACCTCAGTGCACATAACATATATGGCAAAGGCGGCATCCCTCTCAATGAGATCCATCGTGACGTGGTCCTGTGACGAGGTGGGCACTGCTCTAGCGCGGAGATGTTGCCCCACATGCACCGGGGCTTGACTTATCACCTTTGCATAACTATACAAAAAATCCATGGGAACCCACCTGAGAGTGGAGTCGGGAATAGAGCAAGTGAGAGGGTTCACTACATCACAAAACGATGCTAGTATACTAGAGTCAGGGTCTACAGTGGAAAGCGAGCTCTCTAGACTCAAGGTCACGCAAAACCTAGGGTATATCTGGTCCCCTATGTGCGCGTAGCATGTGGAACTGATCCATGCGGCGAAGGCGGGAGTGGTAGCCATGGCACACAAAGAGAGAAGGAATGAGAGCACAAGTGTAGGGAAGTGGAGAATGAAAGTGAAAATGAGTTTGGAGTTATAGCTTTTATGTGTCTAGGGTTTTAAATAAAGGTTCTTTATAAAGTTATTAACTCTAAAGTTTCAAATTAAAACTCTTACCTTAGTTTCTTTATTTCAGTACTTTAAAGTCACTGTTAAAATTACTCATACAGACAAACGCTTCGTTCTACATTATTATATCCTCGAATATGTTTGGGTCGCTGAGTATATTCAAGTCTAACGAGAGAAAATATATAATTTTTTAAAGAAAATAAATCTAAAAGGCCTTGAAATTCCCTTTGGATCCAATTTAATATTAAAATGTAAGAAACGAGCAGCAGAGATGCGCTACAATATATCATTGTGCAAAGACAATATTCTCTAGATTATAGACCTCTAACCTGCAATTTAATTATGATTTTTAACTGCACGATTGAGTAATTATAGTATGTATTATCGCACGCTTGGATCACAGTAAACTAAAATTTAAAGTACTCAGAAGTTCAAAAAATGTATGTATTCGCTCTTTATAAAGTTTTTTTACAAGGATTCCACTATCTCAAGGATATGTGGAGAAGCACATTGTTTACATGTCATGGATTGCTCACTACGAGTCCTGACTTTTCTATTATCTAACTTGAAATAGAAGTTGTAGAGGGGCTCACTGGACATTAATTGGATTTCTTGTCTCAGAAAATAAATGGGCCAATGACTCTCTGCACTGACTACGAAAGGATTATGACCACTCCACAAGATTACCACATCTACGAGCGCTGTATGTGTGTCATCTCGGATATCTTGATCCAAGCTGATCCACTCCCCTCGCAAAAGTCGCCATCTTCTATATCGAAAGCGAACGCATAGAGTTTGTCTAGCAATGAAATACCTGTAATAAAAACAAAAATAATGGTAAGTGATCAATGCGACTAACATAACAATTCATCTAAGCGAGACCTATGTCAATTAAATCAAGGTATGCAAAGTAGTAAAAAAGTTTTACCTGAATGTAATATCAGATTGGTTGACCCTGCACTCAATCGTCTCATCAAAATGTGTTCTTTTGACTTCCCAAGACTCACCCAATAGCTGACTCATTCATTCCTCGGATGGACACTTGCATTGATAAGTAATCTTTGTTTTCTTCAAAACATCACATGAACCAAACAAATGTGCAAACAATGAGAATGGAATAAACCAATTAAGATGCACATCTTTGGAGCCTGTGGTGGGTTTCATAGCACTATTGATGTCAGATTTTATCTTCAACTTGCAAGCTCCTGACAACTCCAAGCTACCAATGAACCATTCACCACTAGACAGTGGCGGCAATGGGACATGCTGCAATCTCTGGCTTTCTACCACATACAATGAATTATAAAAAAAGATATTTTGAGTGGCAAGTTGACTTGTAGAGGTATTATCATAGATCAAAGAACCTATCTCTTCATGCCAAACATGTATCTTACCGCTTAAACATTCCACATTCTGCCATTCATGCAAAGTCGATGGATATAGAGCTGTCAATCAAACAAGACTGAATTAGAATACTGCAAAGACTTTTAAAAACAACTCTGATACAAAAGAATAATCAATGATAAATTTTAACAACTTACTGTTTTGTTTATAATTTGCAATGTTGTTCTCGTCGTGTACAAAGATTTGTTTATGCGTATAAACATATTGAATCAACACTTCTGTTACTGCACTTGTGCCATTAAACACTTTTCTGAACTCTAGAATTCTACCTTTCCAATGTTTGCTAGGGTTTGCAACATCCTTGCGCTTGACCTTGAAACTCCCTCGAGTACTTGGGTGCATCAAAATCCAATCCAACTTATAATACTTATCACAAATCCAATTACCGCCATTATCTTTCCTATTGAAGACCTCCACTGCAAGTATGCTACTGATATTTTTCCTCCGTGAAGACATCTGTAACAACCAAATACAAAAGTTACCTATCAACATGTGTATAATTTGCAAATGTTCTCTCCAAATGAAATGAAATTTAAATGGATCAATTTAAAAAAGAAACATTGTACCTGTAATTTCTTTCACAAAGATCCCTAGATATGTTGAACAAGAAGTTGACTTATAGCAAGACCATTGTTCCTTCACTGACAGATTCCTGTAGTACAAAAACAAAAGAAATATTGGGTCAACGCATACATATAACTTATATAGGCTTTGTCCAAATGCGTTGAAATTTAACCATGGAATAGTAGTAAAAAATGGCAATATACCTGTGGCTTTCTTTGCAAAAAATCCCAAAGATGTTGTAGAAGTTGAGTTCTTAATAAATCATTGTTCTTCACCCTCGGAGATTCTTGGACTAAAAAAACAAAGGAAAGCTCAGTATGCATGTAACTTGTATACATTTTGTCTAAACGAGATAAAATTTAACAGTGGAGCAACAAAAAAACAAGACAATATACCTGTAACTTTGTTTACAGAGAAACCCTAAGATGTTGAAGAAGAAGTTGAGTGTTCAAAATCCCAAAGATGTTGTAGAAGTTGAGTTCTTAATAAATCATTGTTCTTCACCCTCGGAGATTCTTGGAGTAAAAAAACAAAGGAAAGCTCAGTATGCATGTAACTTGTATACATTTTGTCTAAATGAGATAAAATTTAACAGTGGAGCAACAAAAAAACAAGACAATATACCTGTAACTTTGTTTACAGTGAAACCCTAAGATGTTGAAGAAGAAGTTGAGTATTCAAAATATCACTATTATTGACTGTAAGAGACTCCTAGAGCATCAAAACAAAAGAAATTACATGTCAGAGAATGCACATAACTTGCACAGGTTTTCTCCAAACGAGATAAAACTTTACCATAGAATATCTATGGAAGAGAAAAATATACCTGTAGAGTTTTGTGAAGAGAATCTTAGGGCTTTGGTAAAACAAGCTCTACTCTCATAAAACACATGAAACTCTCTCTGTGCTTGTGCAAAGCAAATGAAATTTTACAGGGTTACAGACAGGGCAAGAAACAGTGAGGCTGTAAAATTTCGTCAGGAAAGAAGAAGCGGGGAAAGAGATATGACAAATTTGAGTTCCGCCTAAAAAAGAGGGGAAAACTGAAAAGGGGAGAAAAGAAAAGTCAAACATAAAAAATAAGAAAATGAAAATTTGAGGCACAAACTTCCAAGAAGTGACAGCTTTGTACTCCCCTTTTCCCTTATTTTATTGTTGAGGGAAGATTTGGTCCAAGATATGGCTAGAAGATTCATGTTACATGAATCTGGAATCCCAGCTCTCTCATTGGTTAGGCCTATATTTGTTTATTCACTCCTTAAGGGGCAAAAAAGAGAGTCCATATTTCTCCTAATGGGAAGTCTTGGTACTTCCCTATTTCCACTTAATCAACCCACAACAAGTGGGGGTGTAGTGTTGCCTACACAAACTCCTATTGTCAATCCGGTTGTAGCCATGGTGCAACCTATCGCAATTCCAGCAGGAACAATAGATTTACCGGCATTAGGAGCAACATTGCCCATTTTCCATGGGTTAGTAGAAGAAGATTGAGAACTCCACATTAAGGAGTTTCAAATGCTCATGTTCAACTATCGAATCCAAGACGAAGGACACCTAATGATGTTCTTCAACATGACGTTAAAAGGAAGAGCGGCCTCATGGTAGTGGAGTCAGCCTTATTGAGGCTATACGTGTCAATGATGCTGAAACTTCTAATATACGAGCCGTAACAAGAGGTCAAAAGATTAAAGAGGGTGAAAAAGGAATTGTAAAACCTATCGAGGGAAGCCCTAAGCAAGATGCTAGGGAAAAGCGAGTCTTGAATCCTGATATGGAAGGTGGACCGTTAAGACCTGTTGACAGTAAAGTCGATCCCGAGGAAGATAAAGGATTGCCAAGAAAGAAGGTAATAGGCAATGTACCTACCTCAAAGACCTAAAGATGAAACCCTTTGTACCTTCTCTTCGCACCTTCCCTCCCTTCTCCCTTGCACACTTCTCTTTCTTCTTCGTGTTTAGTGCGTTGGCAGTAATGATGGTGATGAGCTCCCTCTCTCTCTCTCCTTGTTCCTCTCTCTCTCTCTCTCCCTCTCAAAGCTTTAAGCTCTCTCGGTCTCTCTTTCATTCTTTCTTGCAAATGTTTTCTCGGCAAATGCCGCTCGGGTTTTTGAAACTTTTTTTTCAGACCGGCGTCGCTATTAGCGTCGCTATTTGTGTCACTAATAGAATTAGCGACGCAAATAGCAACACCCCTTTTTTGCATCGCAAACGGCCGTCGCTATTGTCCCATTTCCTTGTAGTGATTCTCATGCAAGGAAATACAATCATCATCCTAGGACTTTATGTTAATGACATACCCATCATCTAATGCCATGTTAAAGGGAAAATCCATCATATCCTCAAAGTTTGCTATTATTGACTATAGCCTTATTCATTATTGCTTTGGAATTGAAATAGATCAAACCCTAAATTCATTAGAGTGCGTCAATATACATATATCCAAAATATCCTAACCAACTCCTCTATATCTCATTCTCTCTCCATTGAGCAAGCTAAAGAAATGAAAGCCATACCCTACATAGAAGCACTTGGACATTCAAGGTATTTAATCACTTGTACACAATCTCAAGGCCACATCTCATGTGGAAATATGATTTTCCAAAGCACACAATGAATTTACCTTGAAGGCTTATTCAGATTCAAATTGGGGAGGAGACCTTGATACTAGGAGGTCTCTCATAGAATTAATTATCACTCTAATAAGTGGGCCCATCTCTTGGAGTACCAAATAACACAATCACTAGCCCGTTTCTACTACCGAAGCAAAATATATGGCATCACAAGAGGTAACCTATAGCAAGAAACGCCTAGAAGACATCAGTTTTGGCTACAAACCTCAACCAATTCCTATCTTCACTAACAACCAAGCATGTATTTCTCTAGCCCAAAGTCTAGCCCAAATGCCAAAATTAAGTCTTAAAATCCATCACATTGACATGTGCTATCATTTTGCATGAGAGTTAATGAAAAACTAATGTTACACTTGATTATGTTCCTTCTTGTGGCAATGCTATTGACATTCTTACCAAATCAATCCCTCATCAATCCTCACCTAAAATATAAGATTGTAATTCAAATCCTTTGCATGCTCTAGGGAGGGGGACATAGTATGGATTGATGAATGGATGTATGATCATTATGTGATCTTCATTATCAACTCATTGCTCTTTCCTTCAGTTGTATTAAATTATATTTCCTTTTTTACAATCACCATGGAATCCTTTTGAGAGGGAATGTTAGGATAGAAGTATTGCAGTGAATAAGACATTTATTGTAAAGAGATAAGGATATGCAACATGTGGATAGGAGGATCCCATAATGATCCTCATTGTAAATATCTTAGATATTAAAAATTCAGGTATATATATAGCTGCAAGTAATGAAATGAGAAATTATAGTTCACTTTACTTTTTAGACTCTCTTTGTCTCTCTCCATACATTGTGCACAATATCTTCTCATCCTCTAATTTTCTAGCCTATCATTTTTAGTTTAGAACATGATTTTCTTTTCTTCATTTTTATGCATCTTTAGTTCTTTTTCTTACTTTTCTCTTCCACATACATACATACATACATACATACATACATATATATATATATATATATATATATATATAAAGAAAGAGAAAACATGATTGAAACGTGTTTATGTGTTTTCTTCATTTTCTTTTTGGTTTTTTGTAGAAGAGATTGTGCAAAAGGAATAGAGAGTCGAAGAAAAGAACTTAAGGAAGAGAAAGTGAGTGAATGAGGTAATAAGACTGTGTAGATGTATTTTTTGCTAATTTTATTCCACATCATCATCAAAATATTATTAAAGAGAAATAGAAAGGGTGAGAGAAAAGAGTGAGGGGGAGAGAAATAAAGGATTGGAACTATAGGTTATGTAATTTATTGTTTGTCATTTTCTTTTTCTCTTAATATTTTTGGTTGAATAAGAAAGAAAAATGAAGAGAGAAAGGAAGTTAAATTGTGTTATGTATGTTAAGTGAGTGATCAAATTAGCTCAGTCCCTTATTTCTTAAGTGAACTTGAGAAGAATTGGGCGAGCAAAGAGAGAGAGAGAGACACACACACACACACACACACACAAAGAGAGAGAGAGAGAGAGAGAGAGAGAGAGAGAGAGAGAGAGAGAGAGAGAGAGAGAGAGAGAGAGAGAGAGAGAGAGAGAGAGAGGAGACACAATGATGAAATACCCTTTTACCTAGGTAACCTAGGTTAAATATGGGGTCACATGTCACGAGGATGTGAAATTTTGATGCTTTTCATAGCATTTGATTAAGTAAATCACATGTGCAAATGTGACTTACATGTGAGATGCAAGTTAATCATTTCACAATGTGTGACTTAAGACATTTAGTTATTAGTTGGGTGCTAACGGAAAAAGTTTTCCATGGCAGGTACTAGGTGGTGCCTAGTGTTGGAACTTGGCCTAAATTTCTAATCAGCTATTAATATTAGTGGTGAAACTAGGAAACTAAGATTAATTAAATAATTAATGCTAATTCCAAGTTAATGAGCAATCAAGATCACTTAATTTTAATTATTAGCTAGTCAGATTATTTATCTAAGTCATAGATAATTATTAACTTAATTTTTAAATTACTATTTAAAATTTTAATTAAATAAAGTTTGATAATGTATAAGAACATTGTTGTGGAAGGATATCATTTAACAAAACTTGCCCATGCAACTAGAAAAATCAATTTTTGAGGCTAAGAGAGGATCCTTCTAGCCTTGTATAGACAGATAGACAGATAGACAAATAGACAGACAAATAGAGAGATAGATACACACACACACACACACACAGAGTACCATTAGTGTTGCAATAGTTAACAAGCCATTTGTTGAATAGTAGGAAACCCTCTTAAAGCTATGGATATGCCCATAAGTGACTATTGTAGTAAAAAACAGTAGTCTCAGGGCTATTTCATCCTAGCAATTTCTTATTCAACGTATTTTATAAGTGGAGAAAACTTTCATGGCTATCCAAATGAGGAGACAATTGATTATTTTCATTTGCTTGCTCTATGAAAGTCTCAATTTTCTCTCTCTTCAGTGTTTTCTCCAATCCTCCAGCCCATTCTTATCCCTCCTTAGAAATTTCCATTAAATTGAGCCATCGGAGTTTGAGATTTTAGTGAATCTCTAAATCCTAATCTACATCAAAACTTAGCATTTGATAGACACCTCACAAGCATGTTGAGAATTTGAAGCCCTAAAGACTTGAATTTCACTGACTCGAATTGTGTTAATTTCAGGAGATTCAAGTAGCCATTCAAACAATTAACTTTTGCAACTAAATTTGTCACCCAAGGAGCACAATTGAAGGCCAGTCCATGGGAAAACCAAGGAACAAATTGGTTTAAAGGCTTGCTAAATATTTATGATAGCAAGAAGCACTTGGAGAGCATAGAAGATTAAAGAATCTCAATGTACTCTACGAATTTTCAATAAAATATAAATAAATATGCAAGGGGCACTAGCTTTTTGGGGCCAACAAGTTGTTCACTATTGAAGATGAAGTGATAAAATTTGCATTTTTATTTTATGTGAATTTTATGCTTGCTATAACTTTTGATTAATTAGGTCATTACCTTCCTCTTTGTGAAGCAAGGCTAGTTCTAAGATCCCATTGCCAGGATACCATCAATTTTATATAATTTGTGGGCTTGTGGCATGTAGTTGGAAGCCATAAGCATTGCTCTAGTACTCAAATTATAATTAATTGAGCATTACAGCAAGAATATCTGTATGGGTAGCAAGCTATGAATGAGGAAATTGAACAAGAGGTGGGTCCTTCTAGGGCTTTTCAAGTTGATGACCATCAAGTAGAAGAGGAATTCAAGGACCAATTTAATGATGAATTGAGAATAACAACAAAGATATTTATGAAATTGGCAAAAGATCCTCAGTTTATACACTTTTTGGATGCCTTTAAAGAGGACATCAAAGGCAAGAAGAGAAAATCATCTTCCATATCTTTGGTGTCAGAGGGGTTTTAGTCAAAAGGTCATATCTACTAGGGATCAAAGAGAGAAGTAGAGAATAGGAGATAAAAGAGAAGAAAAAGAATACAGAAGAGGTACAAAAGATAAAGACAAAGCTCAATGAATCAAAGCACTATGTATTGATGGAACTTGAGAATATAAACAAGATCCTTGTCTGGGACTACTCGGAAGAAATCTCCAAGCATTAGATCTCGTGGAGTTCCCTGCTAGACAAAAAGGGCACACCAAACATTAACTTCATCTCTACTGCTCAGACTGCAAATTTGATGGTTTCGTTGGCTTTGAAAGGGGGAAAACCCCATGATGCGTGGTTAGAATTCTCCCAGATTACTCCTTCTTTTCCTAGTTTGGAGTGCTATTTGCTGCCTATCAACTGCTTGTAAATTGTTGCGACCACACACTGCGCGATTTCGGAAGTCCCTTCTTTTTGTATGAGATCTCCCAAAACTAGTTGAAAAACCACTTGCTTGTTACGTGTTACCCTATTCTAGAAGTTTTCTATAGCTTTTTAGGATATTTGCAATAAATAATATCAAAAATATAAAAAGTAAGCTAAAATTGTCTAAAAATCCCATATTTTGAAAGTAGCCATACTATGGACACTAGCACTAATGACTATGATGACATTGACTCTCTAGATTAATAAGAAATTCGGATGATGATGCACTCCACGGTTTTTCACACTGTATCCACATAGAAGAATCATGACATTGGGATATCAAGATGCATTGAAGGAAGAGCTAATGCAATGACATGATGTTCCCAATATACGTTATAATTGGAAGCAAATGTTGCTAGTGGGGTAATTGATGTATATATGCAAGGCTAACTTGGAAGTGCTAATCCAATAGCCTAGCATGCATGCTAATGTGGGTCACGTGAGATACTTTTGTGGTGGTTTGGTTTTCCAAGAAATAGTTGATAATGCTTCAACCATGGGGATGTTGTTGAGCCAAATGCACCTACAATTGGGACTTTGGATGGAATTCTATTGTTTCAGAAGCTACAACTCACTTTGATGACAATCTCTCACCTTGTCTCTCGACACTTCACTCTAGCTAACCATGCATCTGTCTCTCCAACACAAGAAAGTAAGAACACAAGACTAGCTTTGAGGTGTAGTGAACTCACCAACTTACCTTCTTACATTTTATTCTAAAAGATTAAAGGATCAAAGATGGTTCCACAACCACAATCAACATGATCCAATGCTATTGCTCCTTTGTGTCCACCACCAAGCACACCAACAAGTGAAGAAGCTAGTAGAGAAAAAGAAGAAGAGAGAGAGAGGACAACAAAGAGTTTCACCTTTCCTTGTCCCTTGCTTCATACACCTCTTACTCACTCTCTCTGATTCACTCTCAACAATGGAGGGAAGATGATAGAATAAAAGAAGAGAATAGAAAGCTTTAATAGTTGCATTGATAGAGCTTCCACAGCATGGATGCACCAAAAGGGTCCATAAAACTGAGATCTCCCACCCTAATATAGATACAAACTTAGGGCTAGGTCACCTTTTTAGGATGCTAGGCCATTTCAGGGTTAGGGTTTGCACCCCACTTTGCATTTTACAGTTTCAACCACTGTGAAATAGGGTTTGAACCCTCTTCTTGACATCCTATGCTGTTTGTGGATTCTAGACCGATCAATCCTCATTGCATGCTTGTACCTTAGTCTAAATAGACCAAGCCCACGCTAATCTAATCACAAATCCATATGCACAACCCATGCAACACATGTGGGTGCAAAAAATATAACTTTTGGTGATAAATACAATGTACACAGGAGTGATCACGGCTCTCACAAAATAATACATCAATGATAATCTGATATCCATGAAGTACAACAATAATACTCAAATGTCCAAAATAATATCATGAAGTTCTACAAAATAACAATATACAAAAAAAAATAGCCGACACTTACACTTCTGTAGCCTTCTCAAAATACCATTAACATTATTCCCCCCCTAGATAAGTGCCAACCCCATGGCACTCACATCATAGGTGGCATATTGGAGCTTGCATCAAAGAGATAGAATGCTAGGAGTAGTCCATGAAGAAGTAGTCTTGATGGAGAATTAAATGTTGCCGATGAAGGACTCAAACTAATAAAGATGATGTGTCTAATGACCAATGATGTGAAAAGAAACTTGCACTAAAGAGTGATGCTCCTCCTAATGGTATAGATGATGTCCAAAAATGAGGCTCAATGATGGTAGCATGAAGGATCAATGATAGCTTTGTTGAAGAAGAAATCATGGCATGGGGAGGATGCAAAGGCTACCAATGGTGATGGTTCTTTTGTTCTTCAAATGGTCCTCCACAATAATCCTACAAGCCAACTTGTGCTCTCCCTAAGGGGCATGTCAAACATATAGTGATTTATGCATGTGTAAGTGCAACTAGAAGATGGGTCCAACTTGCCTGTGAAGTGTTTCCCAACACTTGAGGGCCCAGTTGTTGGTGAACTGTTATTGTGTGGTGCAAAAATTAGGGTGACAGGTTGTTTGAGCAATCCCTACATTGATGTTGAATAATAGAGGTGGCAGTCATCCTCATAGGGAGTTAGTGGCTACTGTAAGAGCTTGACTATGAGGTGGAGATAATTGCAAGTAATTATGAATGCAAGATTTGTAGAAAATGTCAGATCTAGAGCATGGGTATGGAGGTTGAAAGAGGAACAGTGAGCTCATGAGGTAACAAACATCAAGACCAAATGTCACACAAGTGAATTAGGTTCCAAGATGGAAGCTTGGACTCATAAACAAAATCTTTTGTAGTGGAGTGACAATGACACATACACTTTGTTGGAAGTACAAAAGTACTATGACATTGCATTCAAAAAGAGAGAAAGTACATTGCTTTATAGGAATAAACTAGGCTACACTTTCCATCATTGTGCATATGGGATTTTGCATCTTGAGCCCACATTGCTCCATACAAAGAGGCTAAGATGAGTATGATTGCCAATATCTCAACACCCCTCCTCAATCACAACCAAAGTAGTACAAAGTGTGTAGAGGATTTAGTGAGCAACCATTTGAAAAGTGTGGGCACACTACAAACATGGTGAACACTTAAGGCTATCACAAAAAATGCTAAGTGTGGGTACTAAAGAGATGGTGGACATCCAAAGGCTGCAAAAGGGGCCTCACAAAGTGTACAAAGACTATAGCACAAGGTTACATGAGGAGTTTACAAGCTTATGTCAAAAGAATTAGGGATATGCAATACAAGGCTAAAAAATTCTATCAGAATAGAAGGAGTGATGGGGTTTGTCCTTCTCCTGGTGTTCATTTTCTTCTTTTGCTCCATGGTCTTCTTCTTCTTTAATAGCAACTAGACAGGCCTTTTGGAACTTCTTCCTAGCATGACATAATTTCTCTATGTGCCCAATCCTTTTGCAGAATTCACATATCAGTTGATCTTTCTTTCCCTTGTCCCTGGTACTGACATATAGCATTTGTTCATCTTTAGAGTGCTTGGTTATTCTTTGGATTTTACCTTCATTTCTTCTTCTAATAGGAAGGACTTAATGTTAACCTAGGCATGTTGATCTATAATGTGTCCTCCTATTATCTTCAGGACAAGTCTTAGAAGTCCATCGGAAAGGATGTCTAGAAAGCTCCGCCTGGCACTCCCATGGAATGTTACGGTGTTTGCAATCTAGGACTTTCTGCATCTGCCATGTAGCGGAAGTATTCCAGCCATTCCCACTTAGGACCGACCTGATTTAGGGTTTTCCCTATTGGTCATTTCCTAATAGCAACTAGCATCGAACCCGAGCAAACTACTTTACGCAGAAACGCCAGGTCCGAAGCAGATTCACACTGCACTTGGTTCAAGGAGAATGGAAAATGAGAGGGATGCGAAGCTCAACCTCTCTGCCATAAGGCATAGTCCCATTCCGTTCCCCTAAAACAGCGTAAATCGGGATCATTTATAACTTAGACTCTAGGTCAACGCCCTTGCTGTTCATGTCCTTTGAATGATATTCTTACTGTCCATCATGATTTGAGAAAAGTTCCCGGCCAACCGGGACCACCCATCCGTACGACGGACCTATGGCCACATCCTCCGCACTTTTCTCAGGTTATTTTAGTTATTTAATTACCTAACACATTTAGTTGGACATGTATCAATCAGCTTCCTTAATTAGCCCATTAGGCACTGGTTCCTTCACGTAATCATAGCACTTGACATAAAAAAACAATGTCAAACAAGTTCTTTTTCAATAGGTTATCATATTTATCTTTGAAATACATAAAGTCCAGCCTGTAGGCTTATCCATAATCCGCCCGAAGGCTATCCAGCAATCCACAGGGATTACTAATCCAAGATTCCGCCCGTAGACTAGTATGCGGGCCTCGAGATCCAATCCCGAGTCACGTTGGCCTCTTGTGCAGGGCCTAGAAGGCAAGGGATTTATGGCCAAAGCCCCCTAGCACCCAAGCGTCCTCCTGCTCCAAGTAGCGCTCAACGGAAAGACCTCTCACGGCAGGTTCGGTCCACCTTCCCGGTGCGGTTAACAACCCCCTTGGTTAGGGTCAAGCAGGCAGTCAGGGGTAACTGAAGCATCCTCTCCCTTCATACCTTCAACCTGAAGCATTAGATATCTTTTCATCCTTTAATTCTTTGAGCATACAAAGCAAAACAGTGCTCTTAAAACTATTACAAGCACAATCATTTTCATTGGTCATTATTTGGCCAACTGTTAAGGAGTGAATCCTTCTTTCTGAATGCATCCATCACTCGATCCGGGATCAATTACGACTTGGCAAGATCCCCAAGGGTTTATTTGTTAACCCTATATCCTAGGTTACGGCCGTACCCTATTAACCCGACTTAGTCAATACCTTAAGTTCATATATTATTCCAATTTATTGATTGGTCTTTTGCTTCCAAGCAAATATTTAATCCCCGTATCTTGGTCACTTTACCCAAGAAAGGTACTATATCAGGACAATTATTGATCCTCTTGCAAGATAAACTTGCGTAAGAATCTGCCAATCTCATTCCGAGGAATTGGTCATTCCCTTGTGATCAAATCACAAGATCATGCAACTCTGCAATTTGTTGCACAAGTGTCGCATCAAACTATGGGAATATTCTACTCATCAACAGTGTCTTCTAATCACGGTATCATGATTAGATATAACAATCCGTTCCTAATTGCATTAGGCCGACATTGTTGATCCTAGGATTCCGAATTTCATTTTTTTAGCAAGAGATTCTTAGGAAAAACCCTAGATCACTTCTCGCAAGTATGTTCCAATGTCCCTACATTCCGTGAATGTGAGTAAGTCTTTAGGGTATAGGAGTTTCAGCTTTGGTAATACGAGCGACTAGGTAATGTCCCCAATGTGCTAACCCTAGTTAGCTCTTTGGGATATGTTGCATTGAATTAACCCTTCCTAAACGAGTACCTCACGGTTTTAGGTGTTTAGGTTTAAACCAATTTAACTTGTCTATTCTTGAAGATAATTACGCTACCATTTCCATAACCACATGATTCATTGTCTACATATAGTTAATTTACAAACCCTAACTTTTCGGTTTAAGGTCAAAGTATAGGTTAAGTTATAGCCTAATTCCAATTGATCATCCTATAACATGGAAACAAGATTCATGCTAAAACATACAGCCTTTTTCTACTTTCATTTCTGAATGAATTGGTTGTTTGCAGAACTTACACAACCTTTCGTTGATTTTGAGTTTTTAGGCCACTTGCCTAGAGTTAAATCTTCTTCATGCAGCCCTAGTAATTTCCTATGATTGCTAGCAACTTTCTTTAAGAATCATCTCGAAAAAAAAAAGTTCAATAATGCAATATGCGGTTTATTCCTTCCATGCTTAATCGAAGTGTACTATCATAATTCCGTTTTGTAAAGATGGGCATTAATTAATCTAATTAATGCATAAAGCCACTTGCTAGAAATGCATAGAAATCTTATGCTCACTTTATTTCGTTCGTTTTATTGAAAGATACTAATGACCGAATTCTTCCATCGTCAGCTATTTCTTTTAAATTAGTCAAAGTATTTAAATCGAAAGATGCATCCTATCTCCAAAAATGATCCATGCACGATTGAATTATAACGACGTAGATCAAAATTAGGAAGAAAAAACCTGGACTTGTGGTGAAATGTCCACATGGATGTTAGGAGACGATCCTCCTATGGTTGCGCCTTACGCTTTCTTAGGAGCCATCGCGAATGCGGCCTTTTCGTCTTGGATGCAGATTTATGATGTTGGCCGTCTCCTTTGCACATGAAACTCCCTTTGTAATTCCACCATCCTTTATGAAATTTTTTCCTTCCTTTCGTAGAAGCTCAGGTGCAAATTGTATACACGGAAAGGGGAAAAGAAAGTAACTTTTTGGTATGCAAAAAGGGGGAAAAAGAGGGTGTTTTGCGAAGGGCAATAGGAAGGCGTTCTAAGAGACCCCGAGGTTAAGATGAACCTTTGAGGGTCTTGCAATAAAAAAAGGCTTAAAGGACCCTAAAGCAATATGTGGGGGTAAAACCCACGGGGAGGGTTTTAAATCTCGAGGAGGGTGGAAAAGAGGTTATAAAACCCTTAGAAAGGAAGGTTTAATAAAGCCACGGGAAGAGGAGGCTTTGGTTCCCGGGGGGGGGGGGGGGGGGGGATGGAAAAAAAGTTATGAAACCCTTCAAGTGGAAGGCTTAATAAAGCCACGAAAAGGGGGGGGCTTTGGATTCCGGGGGGGTGGTTTTATCAAGCCCACATGAACAAGGGCTAGGAGGAAGCCCCACAAGGAAGAATTTGGGGGGGTGTAATATGAAAGGGGGCTTAGGAAGCCCCCTTGGAAGCTTCAAGAAGCTTCCAAAAACACGTGGAAGGAAGACTTCAACGGCGGCATGATGATGGGAAGGGGCGGACTATAGCGGCAAATGGCGATGTGATGATGGCAGCTTCAATGGCGGCTGATGGCGATTCCCACGCGGCTCCACTCCCTTCACTCTTGACGGCAACGTGCAGCTCCTAGCTCTCTCTTAACAGCATGCTAGTCCTATCTCACACGCTCCTCCTCTCCGTCAGTCGTCGGCAGTATGGCGGCTCCCACTATCCTCCCACGATTCTCCATTCCGGCTCCACCTCACACACAGCTTAAATAGGGGAGGGGAGGGGATTCTCCCTCCCCCACGCGGCATCACGCATGCCTTCACCCCCTCCATGAGCTCCAGTGTGGTGCTCTGTCATCGCGCCTCCCCTCCCTCTCCTCCAGCACGACTGTCGACTGGGGGAGAAAGAGGGGATAATTTAAAAATTTTACCCTTTTCCGTTTGGCCTGGGCAATATTACATGATCAATGTGGTTGACACATTATTATAGTCAGGAAGAAGCTGGCTTTTTAACAGCACACCAATACAAATATCTTCATCCATCTTGAGATCAATTCCTATAAGTTGAGTTAAGATAATTTCCATGTAGTTTAAGTTAGTTTCAAGAGATGTGTTTGATTTCATATCTAGCCTGAAAAATTCAATTATTAATCCATACTTATATGACTTTGATTGTGCACCAAACAAAGTATATAATCTCTTCCATGTATCATTAGAGGTCTCACAGGTATCGACATGGTGGATGTAGCTATCATCCAATTCCATCTTAATGATGGCATGTGATTTGTCATTATTATTTTGCCAAGGAACTGCAAGGTCTGCATCCCAAGGCTTCTTCTCCTTGCCATTGGTAATGGCCCAAAGACCCTTCTTCTCATCAAAATGAGCTTGATGCCGTTTTGCCAGATGTGAAACCCAACCCCTTTGAGTCGAACAGTTGGAGAGTCTTTTCCCATGATGGAAAAGTAAATCATCACCAAAACACTCATATCTGAGCAGAAGAAGATTTAATTTTATCAAGAGACATAAGGAATGTAGTGTCAAATAACACTTGATAAGTATCAATAGATACTATGCTTTCATGCACTTGAGTTTGATGCTTTGATGTTTGGATTTCTCCCCTCTTTGCTAATTTGATGGAAAATTCTTGCTGCAAATAGCTTCAAAGTGGCCTCACTTGATTGCGGTTGATCAGTAATGGTAGCATAAAATTTCACTATGCTTGATGCTTGTACTTCAGTGAAAGCTTCAAATCTTCAAAAGCTTTCCAAGGCTTGCTTGTTGGATACTGAAATCTTGCTAGAAACTTCAATTCTTAGTGGATCAGAGTGGCATAGGTTTGCTTAAGTGGCAAGAGAGAGAAAATGAAGGAAAAAATGAGCTTGAAGGTAAGTGGCTATGGCTGTTAGTTACGGTTTTAGGACATCTACCTAATATTTTGGCTGCTCACCCAGTGGACCATTTGAGTTGAAATTTTGTCAGGAGGTAGCTTGTATGATAAACTTCAAAAGCCCTATGGTAGCCCTTGAGATTGTGAGGAGTGATGATGGTGCCATCAGTTGATGAATAGTAGCAGGCTGGCTATGGCTTCCTATAGTACCACCTCTCAGTAATCTTCTAACATCTCTTTGTATGAGTGGAATTTTATCAAGTCCTTTTAGCTAAAGTAATTCACCTATATGACCAAGAACTGCCCTATGACAACTCGTGGAATAATGCTCATAGTAGGGAGAGAGAATAGGTCCAATTTACATCAACAAAATTTGCACCAGATCTGTGTTTTTCAACAATGTTGCATTGTCTGTTGCACAATGTCAGTAAATTTTCAGCTAGAAAGATGCATCTTGACCTAAGGAACAAGTCTTGAAGAGATATGGCCTAGTTGAAGAGATATGGCTGCTCCAACAAAGGTAGGTAGGTGCTGTCTATGGTAGCCAAGAGAGATAGAGTGAAGATGGAGGTGAAAGTTGAAGGGTGGTTTATGTCAAGCCAAGCTAACCAAAGATTGAGAGGAGCTGAAGGAGTGATTTATAGAGCTAAGCCATGCCCAACTAGTGGGCTCTGATACCATGTAGAAAATGTCAGATCTGGATCATGGCTATGGAGGTTGAAAGAGGAAGAGTGAGCTCATGAGGTAACACACATCAAGACCAAATGTCACACAAGTGAATCGGGTTTCAAGATCGAAGCTTGGACTCATAAACATAATCTTGTGTAGTGGATTGATAATGACACAGACACTTTGTTGGAAATACAGAAGTACTATGACATTGCATTCAAAAAGAGAGCAAGTACACTGCTTTACAAGAAGAGACTAGGCTGCACTTTCCACCATTGTGCATATGGGATTCAGCATCCTAAGCCCACACTACTCCATACAAAGAGGCTAAGCTGAGTGTGATTGCCAATATCTCAACAAGATTTGGGCAATTTGATTGCAATTTAAGGAAAGTGTTGAATGAGGGCAGGAGATCACCCCACTAGAAGTGATAGATTGTCCAATTGGATTGCAAATAAGAGTCCATTTGCACCCCCAAACAGGCCAAAAACCCTTCTGCAGGAGTGTGAAAGTGGTTTTTTTGAAGTGGACATTTTATAAATGAAATGAAATGAAACTATAAATGAAGAAAACATGCAAAAACATATCGGGATGCAAGGAGGGGCGTTTTTTGATTGACACCCCATTTTTGGAGGGTTTTTGTGCCTCTTGGATCTGAATCATGTAGAGAGAGAGGGGGAAATCCCTGAACTATGCAGAGAGGGCAAGATTTTGATGGTAACCATGTGTAATATGATGAAGGGAATAAAATTGTGATTTTTAATATTTCTCTCTCCTCTCCTCTCTCTTCCCTAAGAGGCAATTCATGTGGAAGAAGCCCGATTGATGAATGATCGTCCGGCATAGTACTCGATTGCTTCCAAATCGAGTGGGACTAAAGATGAATGATTGGAGAAGGGCTGAGCATCAATGGTGGACTGTTTTGCTGTCCCAAATCAGACTTCAAAAAACCTGCAAACAAGGCCAAATACTAGTAACTCTCTTTTATGACGAAAAATGGCTCTTTTTTTATATTTTATTGGTCAAATGGTGTTTATATTGGATGAAAATTGGTAGACATATTGTCTTCTGTTTGTTTGAGGGCTCTGTAGAAAAAAATTAGAATACATAATGCCATAATACTAAAAATAATTTTCTAAAACCCGAAAAAACACGCATTTTACAAAGAAAATGTGTTTTTTGTCCTTTCGGGTTTGATAAAAATGATGCATGAGAGATGAAATGTGGAAAATTAGTGATTCTCAATTGTCATAATTTAGAAAACTAGAAAAAACAATAAATGCTCTATTTTCTTGATAAATAAATAGGAAAAATTAGAGAAAAAGGGGGAAAAATAGGTTTTCATGCTTCGAAAAATAGGCAAAAAATATGGATAATGTCTGTGCATGTTTGGCAAGGTTGAAGCATGAGGTATAGCCTTAGGTAACCCTTGTTTGTATATTTTAGTTTGTTTTTATTGCTTTATACATAAAAAATGACAAAAAAAAAAACCCTACACCTATGCAACGATGCACCACATAAACGGTAGGGGGGAAAGAAGGGTTGTGGAAGTGTTTAAGTGCGGAAAAATAAAGTAAAGTCTGATCTTTGGTTATGCATGTCATATAGGGCGATAATAATTTAATTTTTAAGGAGCTATGCATCCATGAGATTATACCATGTCATGCGTCATGCATAGTGCACATAATCCTAGTGTACAAAAAATATTTATCAAATCAACATTTTGTGATGTGCAAAACTAGCCCTTTCATGATCTTCACTAATCGTATGCTTTGATGTATGGAGGCTAGCACCGAGTTCTCGTGCTACTAGCACTTGTATGCTAAACATTGACCAACATTAAGAGTGTGAAGAGATCCTAAGCTATAGGTTAGTTGTACGGTTTCTTTGGGATTGTTTGGTGAGGATCTATATATTCCTGGATCGTACAAAACAAGAAACGAGTGGAGTTTGTGCGTTATGTTTTATATGTTAGGCAACACATCTTGGGGCCAATCCCCTTGATGTAGGAGAGCTATAGTGGAGTCGCGGTAGTCAACCAAGAGGCGCTTCCCTATGTTTGTGATACAAGGTGTTATATCTATATGTTATGGGATCTCCCTCTGAGGAGAAGGGAAGGTAAATGTTGGATTGTGTCCTATTACAAATTCAAAATCAATATTAGAGTTCAGTGTAGAGTGAGTTTTAGATGCTCCTTGCCGCGAGGCTATGCGGGGTGACTTGTGTGTCTTAGAGGTTCGTCTAGTGCTAGAGAGCCAATGTCGGGCCCATTTTAGGTCCCAACATCCCTCTTTTGCTTCTCATGGTAGGACTTAATGGGTTTATCCATATCCTCGCTTTGTACCTCAACATCTTGCATGTTAGTAGGATACTCTAGCACATCTTGAGGGGTAGCTCAAAGGACTTGAATTATCCTATCAAAGTGCTCTTGGACCTCAAGTGCCATGTCTAGTACTAGTGGTGGTTGCTCTTAGCAGCCTTCTTATTCCCACTGGAGTCTCAGAACATACCACTTCCTCAAAAACGATGAGTCATTATAAGCTAGCTTGCGAAGTTCTCCGCTTGTGGAAACAACTCTACTCTTGCTATAGGAGGTGATCAGCCATTGATTGAGGGCTTGCTCTCGAGATATCTTGGCATTGGCGATCAATTAGTCTATGCTCGTGGGATTTTTTACCATCATGAATTCATATTCCTTCCAAATGCATGGCATGGAGCAGATATCCAATGTTAAGGATGGATCAAGCAGGCCTAGGTCCAAATGCTCATAACTCTTAGCGAGTAGAGTGAACATGGCATCCAAGCACTTGATGTAGGTGATTAGGTTGTCTCCTGTGTTCTCGACCAGATCTTTACCCAATGTGAGGATCAATCGTTGTCGTTCCTAGGACAGCTTAAGCCTATTGGTGGGTAAGGCTTGACTGAACTAGATAATTTGGCAGCTAATGGCTGCGGCTCTGGTTGTTCTTGAGAGTGTTGTCAAGACCCAAAATAGTCCCGATAATGACTATGGGCACTAGCTCGGCCTCTCTAATACTCACAAGACAACCCCACATGGCTTCGAGACAGCTAGGAGCGTCCAAGGGACACACTGTCCTAATTGCTACTATAGATATCACATTTGTAGTGGAACGTAGTTCAATGATTGCGCTTCCTTACTCCTCAGAGGGAGATCCCATGCATCTTGGTGTAGTACACCAACATAATAGAAACATAAAGGAGCCATCCCTCCAACAAAATTTGGACCTTGTCTTCCTCAAAAATATTTTGATCATATCTGAAAGTCTTATGAACTTGTAACTTGCCAATATTTTTAATTAAGAAATTGTTTTATCATTCAAAATTCTTCTAGATAAGTTATATTTCATTGAATTCTCCCATCTCAAAGTGTTCCTCCTGCAAGTGACTTTCACGAATCCCCGCGCAAATTCCATGCGATAGCGTGTTTTTATGAAATGGTTTTAGATAGTCAACAGACCCATCATCAATTCCCCAACAGTGCTGGACCTTGTGTCTCATCCTCCTTTCGATCTTGGAGCAATCCGGTCCATGCCAGACAAGCATCCTTCATCCCTTCTTCTTCTTGATTTTTTGCATGTGATCAACCCCTTAGAGGAGAGAGGAGGAGGGGAGAGAAAGACTAAATTCTGTTCTCTTCAATCGGACAGCCATTGCATGAGTGAAGACTAGCGAACGAAGGCAAAAAAGTGTGGGAGCTCATTACTGTGATGGGGGGTTGCTGCCAGGACCAACATGGCCTTTTTCACCAAATCCTCATGGACTTTGGGGGTGGTAGCCTGGCATCACGCCATTGGGAAAGACACCCCCCGCCCCCCATGATTCTAATTTTTTTAAAAGGGGGCCCAAGGCCCCCCCAACCATGCCCAAAATATTTTGACCATTGGCCTATTTTGGTATTCGTAATGCCCACCTTGCAAATCTTGCTCGTCCGGCCTCTGTTTCGAGTGCCGAAAATTTCTGCCAATTCATCTTGAGGTCCCAAACTGCCAATCACTTGCTGGAGCTCATTCTGGCATCTAGAAAATTTATGACAAATCCACAATTGCTCTTCAAAATTGCTTTCAAACCCCGTCCCTTGTGGCTTGTAAAAATTACCAAATTTTTCTTTGCTACTTCCAATGATGTTCAATTCCTACCTTGAATTTGCACTTCTCTACTTCTTTTCTCACACTTTATTGGGATTTATATTTCCTTCTCATTGGGGACCACGGGATAGGATGACTCAACTCATAGAATCCCACGAACTGATTTGCACAAACATAATCATACAGAGCATCAAGCTGAAATGACAAATACACAACAAAACACTCCACAACTCTCACCCTACCCCCCTGAGAGAATCAAGGCATGAAAATCTACAAGGGATAGGCCTAGCATAATCTGATAGAAATCCAAAGAGAGTCTCTGACCAATTGCTCTAACATGGACGAGCTAAAAAGCCTATCAAGGAGGTCATCCTAGTGGTGGTCTGAACTATCTACCTAACTTAGGACAACTAGACTAGCACCTCCTACTAGGCAAGGACTCCTATAGCATGGGCATCATATTTTTCTTGTAACACATTGCCTTCCCAAGGTTTCCATACTCAGGTGTGTCAAAAGGAGGGAGCTAAGCATAGAGTGAACCAAGGAGAATAGGGCATCGACCTTAGGTCTTGACTCGGTACCCAAGAACCTACCAAGCTCTCGTGAGGTGACACTTATTTCTTTTTTAATGCTCATTTTTAATTTCTCTCCAACCTTCATTTCTATTTTCTTTTTCACTAGCTGCTACCCCTAGGAAGACAAGGCATCTAACTTGTCCCCAAGAACCTACCAAGCCTCTGCAAGGCGATACTCAACTGTGAAAGATGGATTTTAGGAGCCGATTTTGAGCTGTGCTTGAAGCATTTGAGGCTGTTTCTGCAGTAGAAAGTGCCCGAGAAGTGCCAAAGACTAAGTTTTCATGAAAAATCAAAGAGTGGCAGATAGCCAAGCTAGAGTTTTTCTAGATTCATTTCAACGTCAGGAATCTAATGCAAGTCTCTCTTCGTCGATCGCTATAAAGCAGTTATTGGATGCAAGAGCTGGAAAGTGCATGACACAGGCCAAGATGATGGATTTCGAGGTTAAGACAGATCTTCTCATAATGCAAGAATAAACTAACAGGCTTTTTCTCTATTAGTATTCTTCTACATTTTCTAATTCTTTATGGGAGTATTCTTCTATATTTTCAATTTCTTTGAACCCCTTCTATTCCATCTACTCCTCTCCCTAAATCTACCTTCACCCTGCTGTCTCTTACCCCCATGGTGAACTGTCGACGCCAAATGCACTGACACCATGTTAGGGGAAGTTTATACTATAATCAAAGGTGAATTCGAGAAGATATTTGGGGTGATTTGGGACTGATATTTTCAGCCATATTCAGAGAATTAGTTACAGCATTGTTCTTTTAATTGATCATTTCTTACTCTACAAAAGACATCTTGTCAAAATATTCAAGTATTATATGCCCCTATGGCAGGGCAATGTTTGTAGATCATTCATAGATGCTTTGAGTTGAAGTAAGAAGATTTTTTTCTTTTATTTCTTGGATGTGGTAACTTATTCTTATTAGAAACTCAATTTGAAGCTCTCTTGAAGCAAGTCTCTTTGTCCTACAAGCCTTGTAATTGACTCATAAGCTTTTTTCCCTAACAGTCTACATTGAATGTAATCATGCAAAGTTGATTCATTCTATGGCATCATGTATGAATGATGGGATGCAAAGTTGTTTATGATACATGACATCATATTGTACTTGTTTTTTTTTAAATTGCTCTTACAGTCAAGAAAGCAAGCTTGATTTGAGTTAGAGCTTATGAGATAATACTCTTGTGATCTTTGCTAAGAACATGCAGTTGGAAGTTCTAATAATCAATATCTTCAAGAACTTGGCTTGAAACCTTCAACCCTTCTCTTATCTCTACCATCTCCGGAGTCTAAGCTCTTGAACCCCCATACATTCTTCTCTCTCAAACCCCTGTGATTGACCGTGAAGTACCTCTTGAACCTTTAAACATTCACTATAATCTACATATCTCTTGAAGACACATCTCCATCTGTCTTGTCTAGTTTTCTTGCCAAACCCCTATGGTGACCTTCAACCCTACGTGCTACGAAATCGCAATTTTTTTTGCACCCTCTCCAAATCTGATCAGTGCCGCTTCGATCCACATCCTTCTAGAGAGAGAGAGATTATTGATCCATGCAGAGAGAGGAAGAAGATGACTGTAAGCTTGCTGGATTTCATGAAGGAATGAGAAATTTGATTTTTTAGTCATTCTATGCATAAGTGATCTTTTCTTTTGTTTTATGATAAGTGGTTGAAGAAATTGCTTGAGAATGATTGGTATTGGTTCCCCATAAACTATTTTCTCAAAAATACAAAGAAAAATTCAAAAAATTCAGTAGTATAATAATTTTTCTTTAAACATGCAAAACCCGCAAGTTGCAGTTTTCATGGAAATAATGGAATTTGGGGTTTTTGTTGGGTTTTTTGGGTTCATATGAGATGAAAATAAATATGGGAGTAATATTGAGTATACTTGATCAGAAAACACCAATAACTCTGAAATATCATAATTTTTAGGACAAAAAATTTGCAAAAAGTAAGAAAAATAAGAGAAATTTTAGTTTTTGCATCTAAATAAATTAGAGAAAAATATATTTTATATTGATGAACGCATAACAAGTCTGGAAAATGAGGATTAAGCCTTAGTAAATCCTTTTTTCTATGTTATAGTATATTTTTATCGGTTTTTATATGAAAAATTAGAAGAGAATGAACCCTATATTTACCCAACGAATGCAAAACCTAAATGGTAGGAGGAAAGAGGGTTTATGAAAGTGGTTAGTTAGTGAAAATGATTCAAATTCTGATTTATTTGTCTATGCATAACATATAGGATGGACCGTCATTTGAATTAGGGAGACTAGTAGCACAAAGAAATTTGGTGCTAGTCTCTATCAATGCCGGATGTATGATTAGTTGGAAAATCATTAAAGGGTTGTTTTGGCATCTCACATAGCTTGTTTCTAATGATAAAATTCTTGAGCATAATGGTCATCCACACTTGCATCGAGCATAATATGGTATCAAACCTGGACGCATTGCAATTGCTTTCCAAGGATTGACCTACATTGTAATGTACCGACCTGTTGTCTTCAGGACACGTCTGAGCAGTCCATTCGGAAAGGATGTCTAGAAAGCTTCGCCCGGCACTCCGATGGAATGTTACGGGGTTTGTAATCTAGGACTTTCCGCGTCTGCCACCACGTAGCGAAAGTATTCCGACTGTTCCCACTTAGGACCGACCTGATTTAGGGTTTTTCCCTATTGGTCATTTCCTAACGGCAACTAGCATCGAACCCGAGCGAACTACTTTACGTAGAAAAGCCAGGTTCGAAGTAGATTCACGCTGCACTTGGTTCAAGGAGAATGGAAAACAAGAGAGATGCGAAGCTCAACCTCTCTGCCATAAGGCATAGTCCCATTCCGTTTCCCTAAAATAGCGTAAATCGGGATCATTTATAACTTAGACTCTAGGTCAGCATCGTTTTTCTGTTTGTATCCTTTGAAACGATCTTCTCGCTGTCCATCATGATTGAGAAAAGTTCCCGGCCAACCGGGACCACCCATCCATAGGATGGACCTATGGCCACATCCTCTGCACTTTCCTCAGGTTGTTTTAGTTATTTAATTACCTAACGCATTTAGTTGGACATAAATCAATCAACTTCCTTAATTAGCTCGTTAGGCACTGGTTCCTTCACGTAATCATAGCACTTGACATAGAAAAGCAATGTCAAACAAGTTCCTTTTCAACAGGTTATCATATTTATATCTTTGAAATACATAAAGTACAGCCCGTAGGCTTTATCCATAATTTGCCCGAAGGCTATCTAGCAATCCACAGGGATTACTAATCCAAGATTCCACCCGTAGACTAGTATGCGGGCCTCGAGATCCAATCCCGAGTCACGTTGGCCTCTTGTGCAGGGCCCGGAAGGCGAGGGATTTACGGCCAAAGCCCCCTTTGGCACCCAAGCGTCCTCATGCTCCAAGTAGCGCTCAACGGAGAGACCTCTCGCGGCAGGTTCCGTCCACCTTCCCGGCGTAGTTAACAACCCCCTTGGTTAGGGTTAGGCAGGCAGTCGGGGGTAACTGAAGCTGCCTCTCCCTTCAGGCCTTCAACCTGAAGCATTAGATATCCATTTATTCTTTAATTCTTTGAGCAAACAAAGCAAACAGTGCTCTTAAAACTGTTACAAGCATAATCATTACCATTGGTCGTTATTTTTGGCCAACTGCTAAGGAGCGAATCCTTCTTTTCGAATGCATCCAGCACTTGATCCGGGATCAATTGCGACTTGGCAAGATCCCCAAGGGTTTATTTGTTAACCCTATATCTTGGGTTAGGGCCGTACCCTATTAACCCGACTTAGTCAATACCTTAAGTTCATATATTATTCCAATTTATTGATTGGTCTTTTGCTTCCAAGCAAATATCTAATCCCCGTATCTTGGTCACTTTACCCAAGAAAGGTACTATATTAGGACAATTATTCATCCTCTTGCAAGATAAACTTGCGTAAGAATCTGTCAATCTCATTCCAAGGAATTGGCCATTCCCTTGTGATCAAATCACAAGATCATGCGACTCTGCAACTTGTTGCACAAGTGTCCCATCAAACTATGGGACTATTCTACCAATCAACGGTGTCTTCTAATCACGGTATCATGATTAGATATAACAATCCGTTTCCTGATTGCATTAGGCCAATACTGTCGGTCCTAGGGTTCCGAGTTTCATCTTTTTTAGCGAGAGATTCTTAGGAAAAAACCCTAGATCACTTCTCACAAGTATGTTCCAATGTCCCTACATTCCATGAATGTGGGCAAGTCTTTAGGGTATAGGAGTTTCAGCTTTGGTAATACGAGCGACTAGGTAATGTCCTCAACGTGCTAACCCTAGTTAGCTCTTTGGGATATGTAGCATTGAATTAACCCTTTCTAGACGAGTACCTCTCGGTTTTAGGTATTTAGGTTTAAATCAATTTAACTTTGTCTATTCTTGAAGATAATTACGCTATCATTTCCACAACCACATGATTCATTACCTATGTATGAGTTGATTTACAACCCTAACTTTTCGGGTTAAGATCAAAGCATATATTAAGTTATAGCATAATTCCAATTTATCATCCTATAACATGCAACAAGATTCATGCTACTAAGCTTTAGGATTTTATGTTTAAACAAGTAGCCTTTTTCTACTTTCATTTCCGAATGAATTTGTCGTATGCTGAACTTACATAACCTTTCATTGATTTGAGTTTTTAGGCCACTTGCCTAGAGTTAAATCTTCTTCATGCAGCCCTAGTAATTTCCTACGGTTGCTAGTAACTTTATTTAAGAATCATTTCAAAAAATATGTTCAATAATACGATATGCGGTTTATTCCTTCCATGCTTAATCGAAGTGCACTATCATAATTCTATTTTGTAAAAATGGACATTAATTAATCTAATTTCATTACTTTGTAATGCATAAAAAAGACTTGCTAGAAATGCATAGAAATCTTATGCTCACTTTATTTTGTTCGTTTTATTGAAAAATACTAATGACTAAATTCTTCCATCCTGAGCTATTTCCTTTAAATTAGTCAAAGTATTTAAATCGAAAGATGCATCCTATCTCCAAAAATGATCCATGCACGATTGAATTATAATGACGTAAATCAAAATTAGGAAGAAAAACCTGGACTTTTGGTGAAATGTCCACATGGATGTTAGGAGACGATCCTCCTGCGGTTGCGGCTTGTGCTTTCTTTAGGAGCCATTGCGAATGGGGCCTTTCCATCTTGGATGCACATTTATGATGTTGGCCATCTCCTTTGCATGTGAAACTCCCTTTGTGAACTGATTTCACCATCTTTCAGAGTCAGCTTTAGAAGGCTTTATAGGGTTTTCCTCCTTAAATTTGGCTAAAGGGGAACTTGTGGGGAACCTAAGGGAAAAAAGGGTGTTTGTGAAGGCCAATAGCAAGGGGGTTCTAAGGGACCCCAAGGTTAAGATGAACCCTTGTGTAAGAACGCGAGGGGGGGGAAAAAGAAACTCAATGGGCTTATAAAAGCTTGGATGGGACAACACGGAAAAGGGCTTTGAAGGAGGCCCACAAGAAAGGATTAAGGGGCCTTTGAATTCTGGGGGTGGGGAGAACCCACGTGGAGGGTTTTAAATCCCGGGGAGGGGAAAAGTGGTTATAGGAACTTTTCGAGAGTAAGATTTTATAAAGCCACGGGAAGGGGGCTTAATGGCCTTTTAGAAGATCGGCTGGGACCCCACGGGAAAAAAGGGGAAAAGCAAAGGGTGTGAAAGACCTTCTAAAGGAAGGCTTTAAAGAGGCCACATGAAGGGGGGCTTCTTAGGAGGCTTTAGAAGCTTCCTAAGAAGATTCTGAGGCTTCAAGGAGTTGCCGTGGAGGCCCACGTGGTGAGAGAGAAGGAGATAAATGCTGGCGGTAGCAGTGGACAACGTTGGGGCGGCGAGCAGCAGCAGATCTTCAACGTCTTCTTCCCTCCACTCTCAATGGTGGCGTGTGCCACGAAGACTATCACCTCCTCCTCTCTGTCGAAGCTGTGTGACGGCTCCCACTCTCCTCTCACGACTCCCCTCCCCTCCTCAACAATAGCGTGACGGTCTTGTACCTCCTCTATCCCCCACGACGCCATGGGTTTATATAGCCGTGAGGGAGAGGTACCTCCCTCCCTCCACGCGGCCATTGGCATGGGGTTTCGCCCCCCCTCTGGCATCCAGTAGGGATGCTCATTCGACCCCTTTGCTCATCCATGACCTCCTTCGCAAGGCCTACGTGCCCGTGGTTTACTTTCCCACCTCCAGCACAGCCTTCGGCTGGGGAGGATAAAAAGATTTGAAAGAAAGATTTCACCATAAATCTTCTCATTTCCTCTTGACCTCCTCCCAAGAAGAGGTTCACATGGAAATATGCGGTTGTTTCATTAACCATAGTTTCGGTTTTACCAATGATACATCGTGTTTTAAATTCACACCATCCGTGACCCAATGCCGGCATTGTCTTTTGCCTAAGAATTCACACGGCTTCGTAATAGCTGAAAATACATGGAATTGTAAGAAAACGTGAGCTATAGGGTGGATGAACGATTTCTTGGGCCAAGCTTGGTAAGGAAATATCAAATCTCCTGGATCATTCAAAATATAAAAGAGCACTGTGTGTTTGCATGTGCTTTATGTTGGAGCAATGCATCTTGGGGCCAATCCCCAAGGTGTAGGAGAGTTGTAGTGGGGCCATGGCATTCAGCCGGAAGGGTGCCTTCTTTATGTTTATGTTACATGGTATATTATATCAAGGTGTATGGGATTTCCCTCTGAGGAGTAGGGAGGGGCAGTCGTTGGACTACGTTTCACTACAAATGCAATATCTACATTAGCAATTAGGGCATTGTGTCCCTTAAATGCTCCTGGCCACGAGGCCGTATGGCGTTGTCTTGTGAGTGTTATAGAGGCCCGACTAGTGCCTATAGCCAGTGTCAAGCCCATTTTAGGTCCTGATAGGTGGTGCATTTGCTGGGAGTTGCCTACAAGTGGCAGTTTTTGTAACTTGGTCGATTGGGATCTATTCTTTAGTGTATGCCATAATTTAGTGAGCTAGACTCACAAGACCATCTAGCGGAGCTCCAAAAGTAAGAAATGGCTAAAAAAGCTAGATGGAAGGACCCGAGATTAAAAAAAGATATTCTCGAAAAGGAGTGGCCCGATATCCTTACAAGTGCAGGGTCTTAGTATCCCTAGTTTAAGGAATAGTCCGTTAGGGGGAGGAAGCTCTATTACTTTCCCCCTTCCAATCAGTCCTCCCACTTCGAGTGGACCTATAGTCCTGATTGTTTGAACCCCTGTAGCGAATCCAGTTGTTACCTTGGTGGCACAACCTATTGCTATACCTACTGGAATGGCAAATTTACCAGCCTTAGGTTTTCCCTACCCATCTTTAATGGGTTAGGGGAGGAAGATGCGGAGCTCCACATTACGAAGTTTCAAAAGTTGATGCTCAATTGTCACATCTAGGATTATGGAAATTTAATGATATTCTTTAATATGACTCTCAAAGGAAGAGCTGCCATATGGTATCATAGCCTAGAGGACAAAACCATAACCATTATTGATTTATTTTTCGAAGCCTTTCGAAGGGAGTTTTCCCCTGAAAGGGGTGGTAAATATTGGCTACGTGTACTAAATGTGACACATCAAGAGCCACATGAGGATATCCAAGCATATGCCAAGAAGTTAAAAGAGGTCTTTCACAAATTGCAAGCCTCTATACCTATCCCAGCAGCTGCCTAGCTGCAATATTCTTTGCATGGTCTGGATTTCAACATTCAAGTGCAATCGAGTAGTGTCACTTTACCAAATATAGACATTGCTATTAGACGAGCACAAGTAGAATCTTGACAACTTATGCTGCTCAAACCAATCTTAATATAGATCTAGTTTTGGGGAATAATTTGGCAGTGACCAATGGCAATGGAAGTCAAGGGATAGCTATGACTAACTCGAATGTGAGAGGAAGCATGGTATAAAATATTCCTTCATTGCTAGCTCCTCCTAGTGTGACTATGTCTATGGCTCCACAAAATGTTGGAGACCAAGCATCAAACCCTAACGTTGTTCCTATGAGTCAACAACCAATGCCCAATCAAAGTGTTAGGCCAATGGAATGACCAATAGATGATCATGGCTATGAGTCAAGTGCATCGAATTTCCTTAGAGAAGTAAGGATATGATGAAGCACTATACTGATATAATTAGCGAGAAATATAGAAAAACAGCCGTTGATGTTAATTTCCTTAAAAACCAATAGAATCTGATAGGAAGTAGACACCCCTGAAGAGGATGCACCCTCAAGATTTGGTTGTAAGTGGTGCGGCGGCCAGCAGTACCCTCGAATTTGTCCAAATTTTAAATGTGATATTTGTGGAAGGCCCGTGGCCATTTGGCTACCACCTATTGGAGTAAGATTAGCTCTTCCCACAACAAGGTAGTAGATAGCCAGGTCCTGTTAGCCATCGTGTGCAAGGGAATAATCTTCAGCAAGATGATGGATTGAAACAAATGCTTCAAAGAAGTAAGGTTACTATAGAGGAGTTGCCTAGTGGCAATGGAGTTAGCCTCATTGAGGCTGTATAGGTTAATGGCACTAAAGCTTCTAATCTGCGGGCCATTACGAGAGGTCAAAAGGGTAGAGAAGGCGACAAAGGTAATATAAAACTTGTCGATGTGGAAACCCTAAGCAAGATGACAAAGGGATGAAAGTCCTTAGCCAGAATATGGAAGGGAACCTTTAAAGCCTGCTAAGAAGGAAGCACCAACACGAGTTCAAAGACCAAAAGAGAGAATGGTTTGGCAAGAGAAGAGAGCTCTAGAAAATTATCACAAATTTGATTTGGCAAGCTCTCTTTATGAAGTTAAAACAAACATGAATCTCTTACAATTGATTAAGCTGTCTACAGGAGTGTGCAAGGAATTTAAAGAGATTATGCGTACTAGGTATATCGTGGAACCTTTGGGCATAGCATGAGTAGGAGATGATTGGTGGGAGCATACTGAAAAACATTACCCAAGGGTTGCAGCCTACGTTGATGGAATACTAGTCGATCATGCTATCATAGATACAAGAGTGTGCAAGGAATTTAAAAAGATTATGTGTACTGGGTATATCATGGAATCTTTGGGCATAGCGTGAGTAGGAGATGATTGGTGGGAGCATGCTGAAAAACATTACCCAAGGGTTGCAGCCTACGTTGATGGAATACTAGTCGATCATGCTATCATAGATACAAGATCATGTGTTAATATCATGGGTTCAGAATTGATGGAGAGGCTGGGTCTAGCAATCCAAAAAGACGCCTCCAAAATTCCGCGAATGGCTGTTGATAGTTTAAGACAACTTGAAGGTTGTATTACGAAAGTTCTTGTGACTATTTGCTAGTGTGGAATGCATTGTGGACTTTAGGGTTATTAGATTTTCAAGAAAACCAAGCTATCAAGTATTGTTAGGAAGGCCATGGATTTTGTGATCCAAATGTGAAGTGGATATACATACTGGTCAATTGATATTTGGCAGAGGTGCCAATCATGTGGTAGTAGATGGTTACGGTGAGTCTCCTCAAAGTGAGAGAGCTCCTCTATCCTCTACCGAATTAGAGACATTAGAAGATGTATCTTCTAGTGAGACTTCTTCAAGCGATGAATCAAAAGAAGGGTCCACTACAGAGGACATCTATCAAATAACTCTAAATGAGCCAATAGAAGCTACAAATAGGATAAGAGATGCAGATGTGATTGAGCTAGATCTTGGTATGCCAAATGATTCGTGGCCAATTAAATTAGGGTCCATGCTCAGTGTGGTAGAAAGGAAAGAATATGTGTCCCTTATCCAAGAGTTCCATGACATTTTTACCTGGAGTTAGGATGAGCTGAGAGGTATTTCTCCCAATCTAGCTCTTCATACCATTCCTCTAAAGGAAGGTAGCCATCCTGTGCATCAAAAAGTAAGGTGTATGCCTTTTGAATTGAGGGACAGTCTGTTCGAAAAAATACAGAAATTGTAACAAGCTAGTTTGATCTTCCCTGTTTTAGCACACTGAATGGTGTTCACCTGATGTTATCAGGAAGAAGAAAAATAATCAAATTTGGCTTTGTGTAGACTTTAGAGAGCTTATTAAGTAGACAGTTAAGGACTACTATCCATTACCCTTTATTGATCATATTTAGAACCAGTCAGCGGGTAGGGAGATATATTTGTCTATGGATTGCTTTGTAGAATACAACTAGATGGCAATTGCATAAAAAGATAAGATAAAAACAACACTCATTACTGTCTTCAATACGTTTTCTTACCATGTGATGGCCTTTGGTTTATGCAATGCACTTGGTTCATGGCAATGATTAGCAGACAAGACCTTTGGTGACATGTCCCTAAAGGAGCTGAAAGTATTTATCGATGACCTGGGGGCAACCACCATACGAGGAAGACATTTAATTATTTTAAGACATTGTTTATGGATTGCTTTGTAGGATACAACTAGATGGCAATTGCAAAAAAAGATAAGATAAAAACAACGCTCATTACTGTCTTCAATACGTTTTCTTACCATGTGATGGCCTTTGGTTTATGCAATGCACTTGGTTCATGGAAGTGATTAGCAGACAAGACCTTTAGTGACATGTCCCCAAAGGAGCTGAAAGTATTTATTGATGACCTGGGGGAAACTACCATTAGAGGAAGACAATTAATTATTTTAAGAAAGTGTTTTGAGCATTGTAGACAATTTTGCATAGCTCTTAACCCATGAAAGTGCATCTTTGGGGTGCCTTATGGGCTATTGCTAGGCCATGTGGTTAGTTCAGTAGGGATCATTGATTGAACCTGAAAAGATCAAGGTCATAGTTTCCATGAGTCCACCATGTACTCCAAAGGAAGTACATAGCTTTTTGTCATCATCAGTAAGGTATTATCGAAGATTCATAAATGCCCTGGCAGAAAGAATCTTGCCACTAACGAATCTGTTATCCTTTAGCTCTCTATTTATATGGAGTGACCCTTGTAAGGTAGCTTTTGATGATGTGAAATAGGAGCTAGTAAAAACACTAGTTTTAAAAGCATCTAAAAGGGGCAAAGTATTCTACATATTTTCCGCAGCCACCATGCATAGTATCAGCTGTTGTTTATCCCAAATGTGGGAGAAAAAATGGTATCATCTGATTACTTTTGCTAGTCGAAAGTTACACCTACATGGAGAAGTTGTGCCTTGCAATGGTATTTGTGACTAAGAAGTTTAGGCACTACATTCTCTATGAGAAGATAGTTTTCTATACAAAGACAGAGGAGCTTAGATTGCTAATGAACAAGGTATAGCCGCCTGATCATTTAGCAAAGTGGTTAATCACTTTGCAAGAGTTCGATTATGAGATTAAAAGTAAGCCATCGAAGCTGCAGGGTATTGTGGAATGCCTTGTGGATTTTTGGGAAATAAAAGAGACTTTAGTTTCAGGAAGTGATATTGAGGAAATGTTTAAAATTGATAGCTACATCAAAAAATCCACCAAGAAATTGATAGGCGTACACAAAACTCAAACGGCATCATATATATAGGTATACCTATGACCATCCAACTTCCAAGATCTGAAAACCAACTAACTTTCAAACTTACAAAAGACACTTTAAATATTCAGAATTAAATCCGCCCAAGGTCTGGCCTTAACAGCCACCAATAGCCCGCTCTTAGATTTTTGTGCAATTAGCTGTCTAGCAAAATGCCCTCCACAAGCAAAGTCATGGCACTCTTCCAAAATAAATGGAACATCATTAGGCATCACACATCGGCGATAGATATCATCAACCCCCTATCGATATAGTGTTCTTGCGATCAAAGAAAATTTCAAAGTATGATGTCTAATTTTTTGCTTCTCAGACTTTGATAAAGTGGCTCCAGCCTCTCCTGTTAATAGATAATGTGTTATAGTAGCATACCAAGATAGAATGGAGGCGGAATACAATTATGACAGTCTTCTTGGCAGTTTCTAGTCTCTTTACTTGTCTATTTCCCATTCGATTTTTCAGTGTGGATTTTGTCAGAGAGAGAGTAATAGTCATGCGGAATGGTGTGTATGTTTGAGGTGAAGTAAGAGTGTTGTCAGAGTGATGAGAGTTGTGCACTGAATGTATTAGGGTGGATTGAGTATAGGAATGCATTTTTTTAAGGCTCTGCCAAAGCAACAATAAACACTGGCATTCACGGTGCTTGTGGAAGGTATTCATGGTCGAGTCCACTTTTCTTCTGTAGAAGGTTGAGTGCTGAGAGGATGTAGAGCAGAATAGGAAGTCATATATGTGGTCGAACCTACGTTTCTTGGAGAGTCAAATGCTAGGAGGTAGTCAGGCTGGAAGAGTCAAATTAAGTTCTTCATTCATATTTTACCAAGTGGGCAGAAAGACAGCGAAGGCTGCATCAGCAGGAGGATGACCTTAATGTGGAAGAAACCCTTGGAATGCAAAGGGACAGTACATGGTATGAGTCTGAGAGGAGTGTAGAATATTTGGAGGATGTTGAGCATTATGGGGGAATTTTTCAAGAAGAGAAATAGCAACAGCAATGGACACCAGTTGAGATAGGAGTAGTTTTGCAGCAAGTATTTTTTGCAAGAAGGATGTTACAATTTGATCCGTTGGGATTAGGAGGGGGCTTATCAGCACTGCCTCCATCACCAGTGACGTCAGCATCTTCTGCAGGTAATCTATCCCCAAATACGCGGCGAAGGATGGCAACAGCTACGGCGGATTTTCACATCAAGTTTGAGAGCTTTTCAGGGAAGTCAAAAGAAGACCCTAATTGCCACATAGCTCAATTTGAGACAAGATGGCTGGCCAAAGGATTTGACAGAGTATATGATGCTCAGCATAAAATGTGACAATTCAAAGAAACTTTGGAGGGAAGAGCCATGCAGTGGGCTGAGCAATTACAACCCAGCTCATTTTGTAGATTACTTGGATTTAAAGGCAACATTTTTTAATAGATTTCGGAAGGAGAAAACTCCTAATGATGTTCTTGCTAAGCTAAAAGCAATTAAGCAGAAGAAGATGTTTGTGGAGGACTATAGTCAAAAATTCAATCATTATTTGAGACGACTTATAGCAGCAGAAAGGCCGACTGATGAGATGTTAGCCAGATATTACATGAATGGCTTGAGAAAGGAGCTGCAGAATGCAATTGCAGGAGTGAATGTTGAAGCAGGATTGAATGATTTAATACAGATAGCAACTAGAGCAGAGAAGAGGTTTGGAGTGATTGATTCAAAATCCACAAAGCGTAGTTCAAGAAAAAAGAAAGGGAGAAAAAGGAGATCTTCGGATGATAGCAGTGATGATGATTCAGAGTCAGATATAGATTCAAGTTCCAGGTCAAGAACAAGTAGTGGATCTGATTCTAATACAAATTCCGATTTGGATTCAGAAAAGGAGGATAAGAAGAGGAAGCATAAGAAGCGGGGTAAGGACAAGCCAAAAGACAATTTGATGGAAAAAATGGTGGAGAAGAAGCTGAAAGAAATGGGGGTCAAGCAGGAGGCTGAATCAAGTAAGAAACATCATTGTGATATATGTGGCATGGATGGTCATAAAACACAAAATTGTTGGTATAATCCGAATTACAGAGGCCCAATACCAGAAAGGCTTCAACAAAGAATGCAGCAAGGTATAACACAAGCAGGTGGGGTTTTTCCTGATGCTGCAGGACAACAAAGGACATTTAATAATGTGGGATGGAGAGGATCTCAAAATCAACAGTGGAGGCCACCTTATAATCAGAATCGGCCATATAGAGGTAATTTCAATTCTAGCTTTAGACCAAGATATGGTGGTTATCAAAATTATAGGCCATGGGGAGGAAATTGGCAGCAGCAGCAGTAGCAGGGATGGCAACAACATAAAAATTGGAATCAACAAAACTGGAATAAGCAAGGATGGCATCAACAAGTACAGAATACACAAATACCACAGTTACTTGCACCACCTGCACAGCAAGGAGAGGCAGCTAAGGTTCCTCAAAGTAATCTTATTGAAGTAGAAGTGACAGAAGTTGAGAAGGAAAGTCCTCTAGTGGAGGATCAGGTGACAAATCAAGTGACAGCCGAGTGTTCTCCAGAATGTGATTGCTTTCAGTGTAAGACAATAGAGCCTGAAGCATTGGCAGTTACGCGTTCAAAAGCTAAGCTTAAACCACCACTTGATTGGGAGGAACAGAAGGAGGTACGTGATGAGGTTGCTGAGGAAGTGGAGCAATTTGGAAAAGAAATGGTGACATTTGGGCAAAAGCAAAAACAGCTTAAAATTGGTGGAAACTTAGAATTAGCATCAAAAGTCTTATTTGGGGAACTGTTAAATACTCCTATGCAATTTACATTGGATCAACTACTTTCTTTGGTTTCCATTTTCAAGGACAAGCTATATTCAATCACAAAGAAGTCACCTATTGTGGATTTTACGAAAGCAATACAAGAAAATCTTGGGGCTTATCAGATCAGTCCTGATGATGTGGATTTCACTATTCCTATGGTAAACCTGGAGTTTGATGGTCGAGTGTTTTCGGATGTTCTGCTTGATGGTGGATCTAGTGTAAATATTTTATCAGAGGCAAAATTTTTGAAGATGACAGATGCTAAACTAGAGCATGCACCATTTCAAGTGCGAATGTCGGATCAATGAAGAGTCCAACCAATCGGAATGCTAAGAGGTCAAATACTTAAGGTGCATGGGTTATCTTTTCAAGAAAATTTTGTGGTTTTAAAAATGCAGGATGCAGGGAATGCGTATTCTATGCTTCTGGGAAGGCGATGGTTTAAAGTTGCAAAGCTTAAACAAGATTGGGATTGGAATGAAGTCATTGTGAAGAAGGGCAAACATTCTGTCAAAATTCCTATGACTGCAAAGAAAAAGTTGCCAACATTTGTCAAACCTATGATGGCTCAGACCATAAATTTGGCTGAGGAAGTTGAGGATGATGAGGAGGCATGGTTTATGGAAGTAGATCTAATAGTTGTTCCTATTTTTGAGGTGGATGTAGAGCAAATTCTGGAAAAGTATGTTTTTCGGGAGAATCTGGATAATTCTGATGAGAAGTCATCTTTTAAGTTAGGGACTATAGCAAAAAATCAGGAGACTGATAAGGAAGCGAAAAGCAGTTTTGAATCCAAAATGGTGAAAGACACGGATTATTTTGATGATGCAGTTCCACCAAAAGAAGCTGTTACAAGGGCAGAATTTTTGTATGACAGGTTAATGGAGAAAGTTTCAAGGGTCAAGGAGAATGATTTGCAGGAGTTAAATTTGGGATCTGCCACAAGTCCTAAGATGGTGAAAGTTAGTATGCTTAGGACATGCAAACAGATTGAATCCCATATGCACAGAAAGGGAAATGGCTACCCATCCAACAGTTATAAAGCATTGTACTTGACTACCACTTTTTGATATATGGAATGAATACAATATCATGATGCTTTCCTCTTTTAGTTAGTGTCATTGGAATTGTTTGTCTAATACAAAAGAATGTCTTTATGAGTCCAAGTCTCAATCTTGGAACCTAATTCACTTGTGTAACAATTGTCTCTTCTTTGTCTATGTCACCATGATTTTGGTCTCTATCTTCCAACCTCTATAGCTCTTGCTATGCTCTAGATCCGTGTCTTCCAACCTCTATAGCTCTTGCTACCTCTATAACTCTACCTTCACTTGAGCTTCCATGGCAGCCATAGCCAGCTACACCCTATTAGCTTGAAGCTCTTATATCTCACTCCACAAGTCCAATATCCTGGAGCTTCCTTCTAGAAAAGTATTTTTTTGCTTCCAGAGCTTCCTCTTGTCACCTCAATCATTGACATCATGCAACCATGGGCTCACGATTGTCAAAATTCTCAGTCACTACCATAGCTTGCAACTGTGACTTGCAGGACATACCCTGCTTGAAGTCCTTGGATCTCACAGCAGAGGCCATTTTAGCTCACAATTTCTTCTGAGGATCTCTTCATCACTTTAGGGTGCTCCTCCCTTGTACATTAGAGTATGACATTGAGCCTCCCTAACTCCACCATTGTGCGGATTGTCTGTCACTTCCCTGTTTGCGCCTCCATGCTATTTGTATTGACAAATTGTCTCCTGCGCTACATAATGTATGTTGTGAGCATAGGGCTTTGATAGAGCATCAAGTCAGCTTCATTTTCATAAAAAAATTTCAAAAATCATCAAGTATAGCTCATAAAATGTTAAAAAAATGAGGCAATTGTTAGAAACCCTAACCCTAACTCCATAGACATTTTCACCTAAGCTCAAAATGTCATCATTTTCTCTCTCCTGCCACCTGGAGCAACCCATTTCCACTCTAATCTGCTATCCCAGCATCAATCAAGGAGGGAAAGGACTTGGAAAGATCATGATCCCAAAGTAAGAAGATTCAAGCTCGACATCAACTCAAACATAGTCTTTACATAGTGTGTTTTCACACTGTCATTACTTGTGTCTCTTGACACACTGTAATCTGCTATTCCATTGATAAATCTAAGAATTATGGAGTTGATTTGCTACTGATCATTGGTTATGAAAATGACAAACAAGAATATCTTAATGCAGATGCAAAGTAACATTACTCTTGTTGCTCACTTGCAGTACATAGAAGTCTTGTTTGCATCACTTGCAGGTAATGTTGGAGCTGCCTACACCAAAGATCAATCAATGAACTTATCTGAAGACCTTGAAGATGCTCTAGAAACTCTACTCAACATGCCAAAAAATGGCATGTCTTTGCTTGAGGTGGACATCGACATAAAGACTAAAGCTGCAAGCAAAGTGACGAACAAGTACAAGATCAAAAAGAGCAAGCTGGAATACACCGACAAGAAGACCTGCAATGAATTGAAGATCTATCTAAAAAGAAATGCTAAAAACTGCAATGACCTCATGGTCCTGACTTTTTTATCCTTGTATTTCTTAGCCCAAAATGCTTCTGTCATAAGCTTGTAAACTCCTCATGTAGCCTTGTACTACAGTCTCTGTACACTTTGTGAGGCCCCTTTTACAGCCTCTGGATGTCCACCATGTTTGTGGTGCCCACACTTAGACTTTTTTGCGACAGTCTCTCGTGTTTTGCCATGCTTATGATGTGCCCACAATTTACAAGTGTTGCTCTCACTAAAGCCTCTACACAATTTGTACTTTCTAGTTGTGATTGAGGAGGGGTGTTGAGATATTTGCAATCACACCCACTATGGCCTCTTGTATGAGGCAATTCTAGGCTTCGGACATGCAGACAGACTGAATCCCATATGCATAGAAAGGGAAACTGCTACCCATCCAACAACTATAAAGCATTGTACTTGACTACCACTTTTTGATATATGGAATGAATACAATATCATGATGCTTTCCTCTTTTAGTTAGTGTCATTGACATTGTCTATCTAATACAAAATAATGTCTTTATGAGTCCAAGTCTCAATCTTGGAACCTAATTCACTTGTGTAAAAATTGTCTCTTCTTTGTCTATGTCACCATGAGTTTGGTCTCTATCTTCCAATCTCCATAGCTCTTGCCATGCTCTAGATCAGTGTCTTTCAACATAGGGCAAGAGCCCTATTTCTCCCTTGGGATGGAGCATCTTATTGTATATTAATAAGATTTTAGAAGGGGGGATATATAAGAGCTATTTTGTTTTATTCCACTAGGCCAAGAGGGTCGATTCTTTTTAGGGCTTTAATATTTGATTTACTTAGGCCAAGAGGGTAGATTTTTTTATAGTTTAAATGCTTTATTTCTTTCGTCCATGAGGACCACTTTTGTTAGGGGTGAACTGTGATATTTCTTTAGGCCAAGAGGGCCATATGTTTGTGTGGTGCAGGTATGTTTAATGATTTTTTGTTTTAGTGATTTCCTCACATAGGTTGACGAAGTTACTAGAGGGAGCCTTTGCTTTATGGAGGAGCTTCTTATGGCCCTTCTAGGTGGTATCTCCCCTTTTTTAGTTTTTCCTTAAGTAGATAATGTTATATGTATATGTAGGGGTTAATTTATTTTTGATTGTTGGGGACTGACAATCGAGGCATGAAGTCCTAGGGTTGGTTAGGTATATCTAGGGGAGATTTGAGTAGCTATCTACCTCCTGTTTGAACATTTTCAAGCGATAAAGACCTGTGTGAGAGGGTAGTCCTTGTGAGCCTGTCCTTCCTACTTGCTAGGTAGTTGTCTTAGGAGTCCATGTTAGTGTGAGGCAGTTAGAGAAGCCTGCCAAAATATGAAGAGAAGAGAAATTTCTAAATCTTTCTAAAAATAAAAATGACAGAGGTGTGTAAAAAGGGGTTCTAACCCCTCAATAAGGAAAGGAAAAGAAGAAGAAGAAAAATGAATAAAATTCCCACAAGTAGTTGCTTATTGCCTTGTGGAGGCTTGGTAGGTTTCCGACCCAGGGCCGATACCTTGTCTTCCTAAGGGTAGTAGCTAGCCAAAAGAAAAGAAAAGACAAGGAAGGTTGGAGAAAAAATAAAAGTGAGCGTTAAAAAAAGATTATGGGTTGCCTCACGAGAGCTTGGCATGTTCTTGGGTACCGAGTTAGAACCTAAGACCGATGCCCTGTTCTCCGTCGGTCACTCTCTATGCTCAACTCCCTCATTCTTACACGCCCAAGTATGGAAACCCTTAAACAAGAAACTATGTTACAAGAAGAATATGATGACCAGACTATAGGAGTCCTCGCCTAGTAGGAGGTCCTAGTCTAGTTGTCCTAAGTTAGGTAGGTAGTTCAGACCACCACTAGGACAACCTCTTTGATAGGATTTTTAGCCAATCCATGTTCAAGCACTTGGTTAGAGACTTGCTCTGGATTTGTGTTAGATTATTCTCGACCTATCCCTTGTGGATTTTTCATGCCTTGATTTTGTTAGGGGGTAGGGTGAGAGCTGTGAAATGTTTTGTTGTGGATTTTATGTATCAACTTTGCTCTTTATGGTTATGCATGTGAAAATTTATTTGTGGGATTCGACGGGTTGAGTCACCCTATCCCATGGTCGCCAATGAGAGCTGGATTTTAGAAGTGGATTTTCAACTGTGCTTGAAGTAGTTGATGCCGTTTCTAGAGCAGAAAGTGCCCAGAAGCGTCAAAGACCAAATTTTCATGAAAAATAAAACGGTGGCGGATGGTTGAGCTGGAGGTTTTCTAGATGCATTTTGACGTTAGGAATCCAATAGAAGACTCAGTTCGTCGATCAGAGGTCGTTTGACCCCCCATTTAATCCCTGCAATGTTTGACATTATAAAGTAACTACTAGATTCGGGAGCCGAAAAATGTGGAACAGAGGCCAAGATGATGGATTTCGATGCTTCAAAGTCGCCTGACCAGACGGATCTTGAATCCGAGTTCATTTGTCCACTCAAAATCAAAATATCCACTTGTCGAGAAGTGTGAACACAAAGGACATAAGCCGGTTATTTTAATAATTTAACCTTAGGCTTATTAAAAGAGGGCTAAAAACTTAAAAGATTTGATGAGACAAGGGGGCGCAAATTTTTTTGCACTCTCTCCAAATCGAATCGATGCTTCAATCCACATCCTAAGAGAGCCACAAAGAGAGAGAGAGAGAGAGAGAGAGAGAGAGAGAGAGAGAGAGAGAGAGAGAGAGAGAGAGAGAGAGATTACTCATCCACACAAAGAGAGAAAGAAGATGACTATAAGATTTCCGGATTTCATGAACGAATAAGAAATCTATTTATTTAGTCATTCTCTCTCCTCACTCCTCTCTCGTCTTTGATGTTGTTCGTATGCATCAATTCAAGAGAGAAGGGGGAGGGGTGTATTGAAGAATGCATATCAAATGATGACATTGGAGCAATGGAGGACATAAGTCGGGCTGAGAGAGTGCGTCAATGGCAAAGAACGAGCGTCAATGGCCTCTCGTTTATGAGATACGAGCCTCTAAATTACAATTTCCATGTGTAAGTGATATTTTCTTTTGTTTTATGATAAATGGTTGAAGAAATTGCTTTAGGATGATTGATATTTGTTTTCCATGCTATGTTTTCTTAAAAATGCTAAGGAAAAATAAAAAAAATTCAATAGTATAATAATTTTCCCTTAAACACACAAAACCGACAAGTTGCGATTTTCATGGAAATAATGGAATTTGGGGTTTTTCTTGGGTTTTTTAGGTTCATATGAAATGAAAATGAATATGGAAATGATGTTGAGTATACGTGATTAGAAAAAACCAATAACTCTAAAATATCATAATTTCTCTGGACAAATAAATGTGAGAAAAAAAAGTGGAATTTTAGGTTTTGAACCTTTAAAAATTAGAAAAAAAATATTTTATATTTATCAACGTATAACAAGGCTAGAGCATGAGGGTTAAGCCTCAATTAAGCCTTTTGTATGTTATAGTATGTTTTTATCATTTTTTATATAAAAATTTACATGAAAATGAACCCTTCTGCACCTACCCAACAAATGCAAAACCTAAATGGTAGGAGGGAAGAGGGTTTGCAAAAGTTATTAGTTGCTGAAATGATTCAAATTCTAATTTATTTGTCTATGCACAACATATAGGACGGACTGTCATTTGAATTAAGGAGACTAGCTGTAGCACGAAGAGATTCGGTGCTAGTCTCTATCAACGCCACACATACGATTAGTTGGAAAATCATTGGAGGGTTGTTTTTGCACTTCACCTAGCTTGTTTCTAATGATAAAATGTTTGAGCACAATGGTCATCCACACTTGCATTGAGTATAATATGGTATCAAACTTGGATGCATTGCAATTACTTTCAAAGCATTGACCTACGTGGAGTTGTAAGAAAACCTGAGCTGTAGGGTAGATGAACAATTTCTGGGGGCAAGCTTGGTAAGGAAATATCAAATCTCCTGGATCATTCAAAATATATAAGAGCAGAGTGTGTTCATATGTGCTTTATGTTAGAGTAGTGCATCTTGGGGCCAATCCCCAAGGTTTAGAAGAGCTGTAGTGGGGCCACGACATGCAGCTGGAGGGGTGCCTCCTTTATGTTTATGTTACATGGTATATTATACCAAGATATATGGGATTTCCCTCTAGGGAGTAGCGAAGGGAAATCATTGGACTACGTTTCACTACAAACACAATATCTACATTAGCAATTAGGGCAATGTGTCCCTTAGACGCTCTTGGCTGCGAGGCTGTGTGGGATTGTCTTGTGAGTATTATAGAGGCCCGACTAGTGCCTATAGCCAGTGTTAGACCCATTTTAGGTTCAAACAAACTAGTTATAGGAATTTTCTTTCTTATTAAGGGATTAGAACCCCTTTTTACGCACCTCTATAATTTTATTTCTTTAGATATACTCAGAACTTGATCTTCTTTTGATATTTTTACAGGCTTCTCTAACTGCCTCACACTAATAGGTACTCCTAGGACAGGTGCCTAACAAGCACAAAGGACAGGGTCACAAGGGCTATCCTCTATCACAAGTCTTTAATGCTTGACAATGTCCTAATAGGAGGTAGATGACTACTCAAATCTCCCCAATATATACCTAACCAAACACTAGGATTTCATGCCTTGATTATCAGTCCCCAATAAGAAAAAATTCTCCACAAGTACATGGACACATAAAAACAAGGTACTCATAAAAGGAAAGAGAGCACCTGGATTGGGCCACAAGAAGCTTTGGCACAGCAAAGCCTCCCCCCAGGTTCCGGTAAATTTGTCTAGCACAAGACTAAAACAGAAAACTATAAACCACAATTGCACTAGATAGACACATGGCCCTCTTGGCCTAAGGAAATAGAACTCTTTAATCAACCAAATACATGGTTTTCTTGGCATATACATTGCATCTTATCTGGCTAGTCCAAGTGAACCAAAGATGTCATGAGATGTAAGGGCTAGCCCCATCTCTTATGCCATGTAGCTCAAGGCTTGATCTTGGGCTTTTGTAGATCCACTAGCCCAAGCCTTTCTACTGATATCTTAGCAATAAGGCCCATCCCTTCTTGGGTACTATGAGTTGAATGAGTGATCTCCTTGGGCTTATATATGTCATCTCCTTGGTTATTGTTCAAATGGATCTCGGTCGTCCCAACTTTCTAGAAACTCCTCCTATAGGGAGAATCATACATTTATGATAATTCAACCAACCCTTCCCTAATTGGATCAGTACTTATGTCAATGACATGACCCAAAATAGGCAGAGCTTCAAGCCTAGGCCCATCACCTAGATGCATCTTAGGCTGGTGCATATTGTCAGATGAATCATTATGACCTCTAGTCACATCCATGGAAATTCATCAAAGCATATCCACATGGAATGCTTGGCCTTTCATCTGGCACATCAACCACACATTTAAAAATTTTGGGTCTCCAAACCTATCATATATTACTTTTTATATTCTTATATTGCCACATTTGTCTAATGGACTCAATGCAAACCTATTGCTATAGCCAACTGGCCTCACATCCTTATGACTTCTATTGAGCACAGGTGGACCTTCAGTATTTTGAATCTTCTTTATATGAGATGTCTTTACTTGCCTTTGTCCACTCTGCAAAAACCACTTAGCCATAGGCACCATGATTTTATTAAAAGGAATAGCATATGCTCGAAAGCATGATTTACTAATAGGCAACACAAGTCTCTTATGAGCATGACTAGGAGCAAGATAAAAACCACTCATAGGATGCTCATCCATACTTGTGGGCCCACTTCTTCTATCACTAGTACTTCCACATCTACCTCTTGTGGAAGTGTTGCAAGCCCTAATGGAACTTGCTCGGATTAAAATCTTTTTACCACCAAGAGGCATCTTATCCTTGCTCGTAGGATTGCCACTTCCTACTTGGAGATTGTGGCTACCAAGATCTCCTGCTAAGATTGTATTGGTATTAGCAAATGAATTTTCTCCTTGCAAGATTGGCTGGATATTTGGATGCACTTGCACTGAATGGGATAAACTCCAAAATTTTTCCCAACATCTTTGAATATACTACTCATAGTCAATTGTCTTGAGAAATAAACAAATGATGTATGCTCGAGGAAGAGCTGTCCTGAATCCCATATGCACAGTGATGAGAGTGGAACAACCCGAATTCTATAAAGCATTGTACTTGACTATCACTTTCAAATGAAATGAATACAATGTCATGATGCTTTGTACTTTTCGTTAAGTGTCTTGACTTTGTCAATTTTCAACACAAGATTGTGTTTATGAGTTCAAGCTGCCATCTTGGAACCTAATTCACTTGTGTAACAGATTGTCTCTACTTATCTATGTCATCATGAGTTTGATCATCATCTTCCACTCACCATAGCTTCTGTCATGCTCTAGATCTACATCTTGTAACATGGAATCAGTGCGCAAGTAAGTATGTCACAGCCATTAGGGCCAAAAATGCTTCAAAAAATGCACTTTTGTTAATCACGGGATTAAGGAAAGGGCCAAAGAGAGTTTGCCACGTGTGCAAGAATATGGTATTCTTGTCTCCTCTTTTTTAGAGATAGTGGAGTCCATTTCGTGATTCTCTCTTCTTTTTTAGCCAAAACCCCTAAAGTCTGACATGTTTTGGAGTCCCAAAGACGTTATTTACTTACAAATCTGACAAAATACGTGACAGAGATGTGATGAAATTAATAATGAGTTTTTTGAAAGTCGGGAGATCTTTCAATATTGTTTTTGGCGCCCAATACATACTCGTTTGTATTCTTGGCGCTACTTTTTAGTTCATTCACCCCTCTTTGAGCTTCTTTCTCTACGCTTTCATTCTTTTCATGGCTTCCTCCAGGCGCCCTTCTCGTTTAATACACCCTTGCACAGTCTATAGCCAGGGAGCAGATGGAAATTTTGAGCCCAAAACCTTTGCTGTAAACGATTGGGTTACCATGCTGCCATCTTGCAAGGGCTCTCATAAGGTGAAAAGAAGAAAACGAGATGATATAAAACATCATTGGAAGGGGCGTATCATTGCCTTCAAAATTATGCCTGAAGGCTGGTTTGTCAAGGTGCAACATGTTTACATGGCCAAGGATATGCACTTGCCTCCAAACGAATGTGTTCCCCAATAAACACATTGTAAGTTAATAGTTGTATAACGTATATAATTCTTTTCCATTTATGCAAGTTCTAACAAACGGTTCGTTATTGTAGATATCTTTCCGTCAACAAGTATTGAATGGCAACCTGTGGAAAGCCTAAGTGGGACTTTCCATGCCATTCATAAGGTATTGGCAGACATTATTTATGCCGATCAAACTGTGTCTTTTTTTAGTGAATGCAAGGTTTTTATATATTATGCACAGTATGTGGTTCCCTTTAAAGCGGATAGGTATGGGAATATCGAAGATTTGCCATTGCCAAGTCTTTCATCTCTAAACTAGGAGATTCCTGACAAGGTAACGGTGCAGAGTTTCAAATTCAAAATATCTCAGGATATTAAAAAGTCCATGACAACTGGAAGGATCTCAAGAAGAATACGTTTATCATGGTTTGTACCCCTCCATATCTTCGTGGCTTGCTTCAAAACAACAAATTTACAAAGAACGAAGGTATCCTGGCTAAGTAGAAACTTTTCAGAAGCGGAGCCTACCAGCACTGCAAGAAAAAATGTAACAAGTTGGTAAAAAGGGGTCCCTAAAAAAACCAACAATATGAAAGAGACTTACATTCACTCCATCTATCTTGAGTATCTTTGAATCTATTGTCCTGCAGACATTTGAAAAGCACTCTTTTTCCATAAGTATATGTATGACTTTGTGACTTTGCAATGGTACTTCTTGTTAGAGAGAGTTATATGGTTTTCTAGGATCAACAATATCCTCATATGTGGTGTCCAAGAAGGTAGTCAGGAGCCTGCCAGCACTGCAAATGGAAACATGTAACTAAAATAGATAATCAAATAAAATAAATAATTAACCAAAAAGCAAGCAGTATTCCATTCAACCCACATTCTTCCTTGGCCATGGATACCACTTAGAGAGTTCATGAGGATAATTTCTCTGGTGAGTGTATCCGATGTAATAAAAAAATTTATGGTAGTTGTGATGGAATCAAAAGCTTTGAAAGACATTGTTATATTTGAACCAAATCTAAAAAAAAAATCCATTGATAACAGTGGATCAACAATACACATAATTTTAGAGATTTATTGGCTAAGAGATGCAATCAATGTCCTAAAGCTAATAGCAAAAATAAAGGAGTGTTATTTGCAATCAATAGCACAATTATTCTATATACTAAAATTTTTTAGAGTCAAAATGCCTTACCTTATGCAATAATAAACTACAGAATCTAACAATTAAATATCCTTTTTACAACTAGCATGGACTTGTCCTCATGAGATATGCTAAGATAGTCCTCTTCCTCAGAAGTGCAAGAAACATTAATAACCATTTGCCCATACACCTCACCCATTCTCTTATAATTAACAAGTCCAAGTACATCGATTTTTCTCTTGCAAACATCATCCTCGGTACCTTATTCTGCTAATCATATTAAAATCTTTATTCATTAGGGTGATCTTATGAGCATGAGCAGCAACAATGTAAGGATAATTCATAAATTCATAAAGTCAACCATGTGAGGATAAGTTGATATGACGCGAGAGCAGCAAAGCTAAATTTTCGCAGGGTCATATTCGCACCGTATCGTGGAGCAGTTCATACGGTGCGAGCGTGGCAAAAAGCATAATGTTTAGTACTATACTTTTCGCTGCATATCATGGATGACTTGATATGGTGCAAGAGTGGCACAACAAAATCTCCGTAGGGGTCCTCCTCCCTCAGTATCGTGAAGGAGTAAACATGCGCGTGCAAAGTACACCCCCCTTGTAATGACTTATTTTTTGTGAGATCTTAAACATATAAAAAAAAATTTAAAAAAATTCCATCAGTTAATTAGGCTTTTAAAAAAAATAAAAAAAATAAAGATTTTTTTGAGCTCATTTGCTATTTTTTAAAATATTTTTAAGCGAAAAATAGCCTTAAAAAGACCCAAAAAATCACAAAAAAAACCACCCAAAAATAGCATGGCCGATACAACGCGAATATGGGTGACCGAGACGCTCGGTTACCCATATTCGCCGAGACGCTCGGTTACCCATATTCGTGTTGTATCGGCCATGCTATTTTTGGGTTTTTTTGGTGATTTTTTGGGTCTTTTTAAGGCTATTTTTCGCTTAAAAATATTTTTAAAAATAGCAAATGAACTCAAAAAAATCTTAAATTTTTTTTTAAAAAAAATTCAAAGCCTATTGAACTCATGGAAATTTTTTTGAATTTTTTGAGCTCTTTTGCTATTTTTAAAAATATTTTTAAGTAAAAAATAGCCTAAAAAAGACCCAAAAATCACAAAAAAACCACCCAAAAATAGCATGGCCGATACAACGCGAATATGGGTAACGGAGACACTCGGTTACCCATATTCGCGTTGTATCGGCCATGCTATTTTTGGGTGGTTTTTTTGTGATTTTTTGGGTCTCTTTTAGGCCGTTTTTTTACTTTAAAATATTTTTAAAATAACAAACGAGCTCAAAAAAAGCTTTAAAATTTTCTAAAAATTTTTCAAAGCCTAATAAACTTATGTAATTTTTTTTTGTGAAATGGAGACTAATTATTTTGATGGTCTTTTTTTTGTGAAATTGAGATATATTACATTTGAAAAAAGATATACAAGGATAAAGCATCAATAATGTAGTGATGCTTTCAATTATAAAATCAATCTGCTTTAGAATCAGAGTTCTGAGAGAAAGAAATAGATTCAAGTCCTTTCTATTTCTTCTTACAAATCAAGGGAATAGATCTTAAGAGATTTGCTAGGATATGATATCATGAGTAGTATCATCCCATGACATCAAGCCACCATTTAGGTATTGAAATCTGATAGTGCTAATAAGAATCACAATTGAAGATATTGAAACTTGAAACCCCATAGTGCTAATCATAGTTGAGGGTATGATGAGAAAAATACTCCCAAGAGCTAATATTAAGTAAGAAGTTGTATCCTTCATATTCTTCGAAGCATCCTGCACACATAAAATCATCTTAGTCCTAAAGTTGATATGATACACAATATCACTAATACTTCTATCTATTACTTGTTTAATTTTTTTATATTTTAAGAGACAAAATTGAATAATAAATATTTTTAATCTATTACTAGGTAAATATTTTTATCTCCCAGAAATCAAAGTACTTCCTTTCTTCTAATTATAATATATTATCCTTGTCTTATCAATTAGTCCTTGCTAAAAAGTTGATATTACAACACTGTATAATGAAGATATTCTATTTTCAAGTGTCAATATCAAAGTGAAAATTTTCACTTTCTATTCTATTAGCTTAAGTATTATCCTTAGTATATCTATCCCTACCAATTTGCATCAACACCATGGGACTCTTTTACCCATTTTCTTATGAATCAAATTGAAGAGATTGAAGAAAAAGCTTGGATTTCGTTGAAACAAAATCTTACAGAATGGATATCTTAGGGGTTGAAGTAAAGATGCGGCTTGGATGTCCCAACCTAGTTGGGTTTGCTGAAAACTAACAAGATGATCTCGTCTCAGGTCCATGGAGGACCATATCTCTATAGCTCAATCGCCAAGTAAGTGGTATTGATCCTCTGTGTAGAGACTCTTTTGATTGTTGATCACCTTCTCAAGATTTTGTGAAAGGAGACGAAGGGAGATGAAGGGAGACCAATGCACGCTGCTGGTAAGAACCGGACGTGATTTTGGTGAGAAATTTTACGACAGAGTAAAATCTATTTTAAGAACTAAGAAACAAAGTGAAGAGGAGAGAACGATGATTCAAATGAATGCAGGCGAAAAAAGAAGCGTGATTTTGGTGGGAAACGTGATAGTAAAATATTCAAAATGAAAGAATAATGGCCGAAAAGTGACCTCTGACATGAGTTAACGTCCTTAAGCATTTAATGACTAACCTCTTAAATGAATAATAAATTTTCATTATTTTAAAACCTCAACTAATTAGTAACTTAATCATTTTCTTACAAGTGCCATTTTTGAAACGTTTTTGGCCCTAATGGCTCCATTTTGCTCTTATCTAGCTTAGCTTGAGCTCAGTCTAGGACCTCACCTCCCACTCCTTCTCCACTTAACCTTGTGTTGTGAGCTGAGGACAAGTCTAGGACCTCACCTCCCACTCCTTCTCCACTTAACCTTGTGGCAGCCATAGCCAGTAGTACCTTGCTTGCTTGAAACTCTCATATCTCTCTCTACCGAGCAAGTCTTACCAAGCTTCCTTCTGAAGAAGTGTTCCCCCATTATTACTGAAGCTTCTCTATTTCACTTGAGTTCAACATTCCCCTATCTAAAGCTTAGCATTGTCACTTATGTCAGTTGTTGTCATAAACTCAGCCTATGGCCCGCAAGACCTAGCCTTCATGGAGAACTTGGATCTCTCTCTAGAGGCAATATCTTCACAAGACTCCTTCTTAGAATATCTTCCTAACATCAGGGCGCTCCCTCCTGAAGAATCAAAGCTTGACATTACTGATCATTCAACATAGCATTACACAAATTCATCATCCCACCTAAAAATGCACTTGCCTGCATTTACGTGCTTTGTGCATGACAATTTTGCAAAAATGCAAACAATGGTCATAGGGCTTTTGTAGGTCATGAGAAGAGAGATTCGTTTCCATAAAAAACCTTTTGAAAATGATACATTGTAGCTCCTGAAATTAGTGAAAAACCAGACCTGGTTCAAAACCCTAATCCAAGAAACCATAGCCAAAGCTTCAAAATTTGACATTTTTCACTCTCTAAAGTTCATTATAGTTCTAAAAGTGCCTAAGGAATCTCAGAAGTCATCCAAAAAGTTTGTGAGAGAAAGTAGATCAAGTACTGACTAGTACCCATTAATACTCAACTAGTATCAATTTGACACTGATTCTCTTGTGTCTCTTGACACATTAAAATAAAATATTTTTGCTAATTAATTGAAGCTTATCAACATATTAGAGCTTGAGCAAATAGGTAAATCCAATGGTGAAGGTTTTCATGCTTGGAAAGAGAAGACCATGTATCACCTGATGCGAAAGGACTTGTGGGACCTGTTTGAAGATGATGCAGATAGCAAGAAGGAATATGATGAAAATGGGTTCGTTGAAGAAGGCTAGCTCAAAAGCCAAGAATGGAAGAAGATGAATAACAAGGCACTAGGTGTCATTTCCTGGGGACTAAGTGATGTGCTACATCATATCTTTGCCATTAGAAATGCTAGAATTGCTTGGGAGGAACTTGACAGGATGTTTGGTACCCAAGCAAAGAACTCAAAGGTGAAATTACTCATGCATTTTTATAAACTAGATATCAAAGACAATGCTTCTATGAACACATACATTAACAAGTTCAAGAGCCTAAAAACCTAGCTTGCAACTCTTAAGAAGAATATGGATGAAGATGAATGATGGGACCTAAAATGGGCCATCACTGGCTATAGCACTAGCCGGACCTCATGCATATGACAGATAACCCCACCACACGCCCTCGTGGTCGAGGAGCATCTAAAACTCACTTTGCACTAAATGCTTATGAAAATTTTGTGTTTATATCCAATATGTAGTCCAACGTTCACCTTCCCTTCTCCTTAGACGGAGATCCCATAACATTTACGCATAATGCCTCGTAATACACACATAGGGAAGCACCTCTCAGGTGATTGCCGCGGCTCCAGTGCGACTCTCCTACACCTCGAGGATTGGCCCCAAGATGCGTCGCTAACACATATGACATTCGCACAAAGTCCACTCTTTCATAATTCGGCATTCCAGGAGATTTTAATTTGCCTCACAAAACTTTCCCCAACGGAAGCACCTGTTTAAACTTATAGCTTAGGTTTCCTGTCCTCTCAACATTGGTCAAAGTTTATCAATCAATTGCAATGCATTCCAGGAGATACCACGTGTCATGCTTGATGCAAGGTGTATGACGGTTGTGCACAACCATTTTATGATGTTAAAAAAACCAGCCATACGAGGTGCCAAAAATAGTCCTTTTATGAATTTTAACTAAGCGTTACGTGCTGCGTTGCATTAAGGACTAGCACCAAAACTTCCGTGCTATTAGTTGCCTATATTTAATTATGGAATGATCCCTAAGTGCTATGCACAAAGAGGAAAATCAGAATTTGTATCTTTTCAGCAATTAGATCGTCGCACAAACTTTCTCCCCCCCTCACCATTTAGGTGTTGCTGCGGTGCATAGGTGTAAATGGTTGTTTTGTATCATTTTTGTATGTAAAAAAACAATAAACACGTACTATAATACAAAGGACGCACATAAATCTTATTTTTCCATATTTTTTAAGTGCAAAAATCCCAATTTCCTCTATTTTTCACTATTTTTTTCTATTTATTATTCATGGAAAATAGGCATTTTCTGATTTATTTGTATTTGCTTATCATTTTGACTAAAACTTAACATTTTCTCTGAGTTTATCCCATTTCCACTCCTTTCTCCCAACTGAAAATCGAAAAAAACTACTAATTTCCATTGACAATGACATTTTACGGGTTTTAAAGAATTAAAAACGACTCTAAATCATTACGGGTTGTGTATTTCTGTAGTTACAACTAGCCCTCAATGATGCAAACAAGGTTTAAACAAAAATTCATGGCATATGAACAACATTTGGAGAATGAAACAACAAAAACAATCAAATTTCTTTATAAAATTGAAGCATACCGCGTGTCTTGCATGTTGCAGGTTTTTTAATAATTATTCAGGGCAGCCCACAGACCGACTAGCAATCATTCTTCAGTGCTAAACCTCTTTCCTTAGCCTCCTCTTCATCTTGAAGCAATCGGATCACTGTCGGACAAGCATTCTTCAGTCTCTCTTCTTCTTGATTTCTTGCACAGGAATTGCCTCTATGCAGGAGAGAGAGTGAGGAGAGAGAAATACTGGTTTTTTATCTCTTTACTCAGTGCATCATTCCTGGCGTGGTCTAGAGCGATCGGAGGAGTAGAGAATCTTCATTCCATAGCCACGAGGGCTCCTCTCCATTATCCTGATTAGAAAATGATGATGAAGGGGGGGGGGGGGGGAAATAGGGTGCAAAAAACTGACGCCCCCCCAACGTTTCATATCGTGAGTTTTTTAAGCTCTTAATTAGAGCTTTAAGCTTTAAAGCTCAAAAAAAACGGTTTATGACTTGGGTTTCACACTGCGCAGAAGTGGATTTTTCAGTTTTGAGAGGGCAAACGACATCGGATTCGAGATCCATTTGGAAGGGTGGTTCTATGGCATCGAAATCTACAAAGCTGGCCCCTGTCACAATCTTCCCAGCTTTTAGATCTAGTAGCTACTTCACAACCCCGAACCTTGCGGGGATTAAATGGGGGATTAAACGACCTTGGAATGGAGATCGGAGACTTGCGTTGGATTCATGACGCCATTTTGCATCTAGGAAAACTCCAGCTCGGCCATCCGCCACTATTTGATTTCCATGAAAATAAGCACTAGCGCTTTAGGAACTTGCCACTTAAAATTATACTGATTGCCATCGTCGCCTTCGATGAAGTCTATTTTTACCCTCAAATTCGTAATTTTTTGCTATTTTTAAGCACTTCTCGGCATAAAAAATCATCTGTCACATTGGCGACCACGAGATAGGGTGACTCAACCTGTCGAATCCCACAAATAGATCTGCACATAAACAACAAAAGGAGCATCAGGCCGATACAAAAAATACACAACATAACACATCACAGCTCATACCCTACCTCCCTGACAAAACCAAGGCATAAAATCCACGAGGAGTAGGCCTAGCATAATCTGATAGAAGGCCCGAAGCTAGTCACTAACCAACTGCTGCAACATAGCCATGCTAAAAAGAACTATCAAAGAGGTCGCCCTAAGTGGTGGTCTGAACTACCTACCTAACTAAAGGACAACTCAACCAGGAGCTTCTACTAGGTGAGGACTCCTATAGCCTAAGCAAGAAATATTTTCTTGTAGCACAGTTTTTCTTCTTTTAGGCTTTTATTTTTCCATACTCCGGCGTGTAAAAAGGAGAGAGCTGAGCGTAGTGACCCAAGGAGAACAGGGCATCGGCCTCATGTCTTATATCGGTACCCAAGAACCTACCAAGCCCTCGCAAGGCGACACTTAATCCTTTTTTAACGCTCACTTTTATTTTCGCTCCAACCTTCTTTTATTTTCTTTATTTTATGGCAAGATGTTACCCCAAGGAAGACAAGGCATCAGCTGCGGATCTTGTCTCATCCCTAAGAACCTACCAGGCCTTCGCAAAGGGATAAACAACAGCTCAAGGATTTTTCTTTGTTTCCTTTTCTATTTTTATAGGGGTCAAACCTCTTTTTACACACCTTTGTATATTCATATATTGTCTTTTAGATCTTTAGGGTTTTGTCTCTTTCCATCATTATTTTAATAGGCTTCTCCAGCAGAACAAGGTCACTAGAACTCCCATCTAAAATAGGTCCTTCAATGCTTGACAATGCCTTGTAGGAGGCAAGGACTGCTCAGACCTCCCCCAGACATATAGAGCCTAAACTAGGAACTTCATGCCTTGATTGCCAGTCCCCAACAAGAAAGAAAACCCTCACTCGCACATATATCATTAATTGCTTAAGGGGAAAAACTAGAAAAGGGGACGAAACCACCTGGAATGGCCACAAGAAGCTTCGCCGCAGCAAAGGCTCCCTCCAACGACTTCGTCAACCTGTATGGTGCAATCACTAAAACAACAAAGCATTAAACGTACTTGCACCAAATAGAGATAGGGCCCTCTTGGCATAAAGAAGTAGCACATTTCACTAAAAACTAACTGACCCTCTTGGCCTAAAGAGATAGATTATTAAAACCTGAAAACAAACTGGCCCTCTTGGCCTAAAGAAATCAGACATTAACTACTTAAAGCAACTGGCCCTCTTGGCCTAAAGAAACAAATAACTAGCTCATAGAGATCACTCCTTGGAAGAAGGTAGATATACGCAAATACGCTCCATTCCAAGGGGAAAAATAGGGCTCTCAGCCCTAAGCTAAATGCATCAAATTATGGCCCATACCTCTTGCATATACAACAAGAGGCATACACATAACATGTTGTCGGATCAACCTATGGGTCCAAGATAATAGTGGTAAATGGGTCTCGGATACTCTTTGCATTACCCATATCAACCATCGCCTGCCATATAACATGTGGTCTAATAACATTCCCCACAAGCGACCATGTCCTATCTCATTATTAATAGCAACATCCGGTCTAGGACCACAATTGAAAAAGAGGTCCTCTTCATAAGAAAATTTAGTTAAGGAATCCGCAAACTGATTCCAATAACGTGGAATCAGCTGAAGAGATATGCTCTCATATTCATCAAGTAGGGTTATAGCAATTCGATGATACATACGAAGGAGAGGATTCTGGACTGTATATGTCCCATTGAGTTGATTTAAGATCAGCTGGGAATCCCCTTTTATTAACAATCACCTAATGCCACCTTTCTTGGCAATATTCAATCCCATAATCAAGGCTTTATACTTGGCCATGTTGTTAGTAAATCCTACCCCGAGGTAAGCAGTTAATTTCATTGTAACTCTACGTCGGGGATCTCAGATAAGCACTCCAACACTTCCTTTTCTATTAGGGCCCCTGGATGCTCCATCAAAGTATAATGTATACGTCCATAATGGGTTTACACAGCTAGCCATAAAAAACTCACCTATTCGTAATTGTGATAGTCAAAGTTCAACATATTTAAAGGATGAACTGATGGCTCCATCGCACATTCTTCATTAAACTCAACAAGGATGCTTGTCAAGATTTGTAAACAGTGATGGCAGAAAACTTTAATTTCCCACACAAAGGTACCGTCTTCTTGCTCTAAATCACTTTATATCCCTTGCTCCACCAGATAAGCCTCCCCTGATGATATCTTTCCTCAAGATATGGGTGCTCCAAATAAGGAATTAACCGTCCCATCAACCAATTTAAGCGCTCCTGCAGGTCTCCAATCAGCCCTAGCATGGACCTGCAATGCATTTTTCCGCATTAACATACTTAGAAATAATAAGGTTTAATCTTATTAAGATTAACCTTATTCTTGAATTTCACCCCTTGTAGATCAACTAATAGAACTGTGGACTTATTTTTAGCTATCCGAACTATCTTTTAAGGGCCATCCCATCGAGGTTCCAACTTTCCTAGAAATAACTCTTTACTTGCATCATAATACAGAACTAATTGTCCCTTTTTAAAAGTATATTTCTTCGCTTTCAAATCATGCAACCGTTTCATCTGACGTTTAACGACCTCCTAGTGTAACAAACTCTGTAATTCGAGCTCATCCAAGTGGGCTATAGTTGTAAACCACTCAAATAGGGCATCTTCATCACCCACAGAATGATTGATTACGAATCTAATGGTTAGCAAATCAATTTCTAAGGGCAATACACACTCCTCCCCATAAACTAATTTGAATGGGGTGTGGCCAGTGGCTCGTTTAAACGTCATATTATACACCCAAACTGCCACGTATAATTTTGTATCCCAGTCCTGCTTCTTTTCGAAGACTATCTTGGATAGAATACCCACAAGGTGCTTATTGGTACTTTCGACTTGTCCATTTTCTTGCAGATTATAGGGGGTCATCTTGTTATGCTTGATTTTCGAAGCTTCAGTCAGACTTTTAATCACTTTATTTAAAAAGTGAGTTCCATGGTCCGATACTATTTCCTTTGGCGGGCCAAAACGGCAAATAATTTACTCAAGTAGGAAACTGGCAGTCTCTTTTGCATTGTCCTGTCGCGTCGCCCTTGCTTCTGACCATTTTGTAAAATAATTAGTTGCTACTATAATGTACCTCTTTTGAGTACTAGACGATGGGGTGATAGGACCCACAAAGTCAATGCCCCACTTCTCAAATGTAAGAATAGCCATGATAGGCGTAAGTGGACGCTTCCTATACTCTCGACTCTCATGCCTTTGACAGGTATCACATCTCTTAACGTACTCAAAGGAATCTTGGAAGATAGATGGCCACCAATATCCATCTCTTAAAGCCTTCTGTGGCGTTAACCGCCCAGTAAAGTACCCTGCACACGGGGAGTCATGGCACTCTTCCAAAATAAAGGGAACTTTGTCAAGAATCACACATTGGCGATAGATATCATCAACACCCTGCTGATATAATGTGTTTGCGATCAAGGAAAATTTCAACACCTATTGTTTATCTTCCTCTTCTCCGATTTTGATAAAGTAGCTCCAGTCTTTCTCGTAGAAAGATAGTGCGTTATAGCAGCATACCAGGAGGGAATAGATATCGTATCAATCTTGAACAAAGTTTCCATGTCACTTCCTTCAGCCACGACCTCTTTTGGCTCTCTGAAATCCACAAGACACTCTACAATACCCTGAAGCTTTGACGGCTTGCTCTTAATCCCATAATCTAATTCCTGCAAAGTGATTAACCATTTTGCTAAACGGTTAGGCGACTGTAACTTATTCAACAACAATCGAAGCCCTTCTGCCTTCGTATAAAAAACCACCTTCTCATAAAGAATGTAGTGCCTGAACTTTTTGGTCACAAATACCATCGCAAAAGGCACAACTTCTCCATATAGGTGTAGTTAATTTTCGATATGCCCAACTTTCGACTGGAAAAAGCTATCAAATAATACCACTTTTCCTTCCCGATTTGGGCTAAACAACAGCTGATACTATACATGGTTGTTGCTGAAAATATATAGAACATTTCGCCCCTTTTTGGTACTCTTAAAACAGGTGCTTTGGCCAACTCCTGCTTCACATCATCAAAAGACAATTTGCAAGCATCACTCCATGTAAACTGATAGTTAAAGGACAATAGGTTTGTTAGCAAGAACTCTCTTTCTACTAAGGCATTGATAAACCTTTGATACTACCCTATTGATGACCGAAAGCTATGCACTTCCTTTGGAGTACGTGGCGGACTCATGGCGACTATGACCTTGATCTTTTCAAGATCAATCGCAATCCCTATAGAACTAACCACATGGCCTAATAAGAGCCCATAAGGGACTCCAAAGACGCACTTCCATAAGTTAAGAGCTATGCAAAATTTCCTGCAATGTTCAAAACACTTCTACAAAATGATCAACTGTCTATCCCTTACGGTGGCTGCCCCCAAATCGTCAATAAATACTTTCAACTCCTCTAGGGAGATGTCACCAAAGGTCTTGTTGACTATTCTTTGCCACAAACTAGGTGCATTACACAATCCAAATGCCATCACATGGTATGCAAAGGTATTGAAGACTGTAATAAACGTCATTTTTAGCTTGTCTTGCTCAACAATCGCCATTTGGTTATACCCTGCAAAGCAGTCCATAAATGAATAGATTTCCCTACTTGCTAGTTGATCCAAAATTTGGTCAATAAACGGCAACGGGTAGTAATCTTTAACAATCTACTTATTTAGCTCTCTAAATTCTACACAAATACCAATTCGATTATTATTATTCTTCCTAATCACAACTTGTGAGCACCATTCAGTATACTAAACAAGGAAGATCAAACCCACTTTCTGCAACTTCTGTAGTTCCTCGTACAACCCGTACCTTAATTCAAAAGGCATACGCCTTACTTTCTGACGTACAGGGTGGGTACCTTCCTTTATAGGAATAGTATGCACAACTAGACTGGGAGGAATACCTCGAAGTTCGCAAAAATGTCACGAAACTCTCGAATTAAGGACACATAATCCTCTCTTTCTTCCGAACTGAGCATAGACCCTAATTAATTTGGCCGTGAATCATTTAGCGTACCAAGATCCAGCTCAATAACGTCCGCGTCTCTTATTCAATCATGAGGCTCTATCGGCTCATTCAAGGTTATCTGATAAATATCCTCTATAATGGACCCTTCCTTAGATCCATCACTCGATGATGTCTCACTACCAGATGGAGCATCTACTATTTCTAGTTCAGTGGAGGATACTGGAGCTCTCTCACTTTGAGGAGACTCAGGGTAAGCGTCAACTATTACACGATGGGCACCTCGACCTAGAATCACTCGACCAACGGGTATATCGACTTGACAGTCTGTTCATAGAATCCATGGCTTGCCTAGCAAAACTTGATAGCTAGGATGTCGTGCAAACCTTATCACCCTAAAGTCCAGATAGCATTCCACGCTTGCAATTGTAATGTGGACCTTAGTAATGCAACCTTCTAGTTGTCTTAGACTATCATCAGCCATCCTAAGAAGTATGGAGCCGTCTTTTTGGATCTATAGACCTAACCTCTCCATCAAGTCTGAACTTACGGTATTGACAGAGGATCCAGTGTCCACGATAGCGTGCTCCACTAATATTCCATCCACATGTGCTGGAACCCTAGGGCAATGATTTTCAGCATGATCAAACCAATCTTCCCCCACTCTAGCTATGCCCAAAGGTTCTACTATATACCCTATACACAAGATTTTCTTGAATTCCTTGTATACTCCCGGAGAAAGTTTAATTGCAAGAGATTCACGTCTGGTTTGACTTTGCAAAGGGAACTTGCTAGATCAAAGTTGTGGTAATTAGCCAAAGTTCTCTTCTCGCGCCAAACCATTCTCTCCTTTTGTCTTTCCATTGGCTTTGGTACCTATTTTTTAGCCTTTACTTTCTTTCTTGGCAATCCTTTATCCTCCTCGGGATCCACTTTACTGCCAATAGGTCTTAACGATCCACCTTCCTTATCAGGATTCACAACTCACTTTTTCCCAGCATCTTGCTTAGGGCTTCCCTCGACAGGTTTTACAATTCCTTTGTCACCCTCTTTAATTTTTTAACCTCTTGTTAACAGCTCGTAGATTAGAAGTTTCAGCATCATTGACACATATAGCCTCAATAAGGCTGACTCCACTGGCATGAGATAACTCCTCTACAATAGCCTTTCCTCTTTGTAGTATTTGCCTTGGTCCATCGTCTTGCTGGAGATTATTCCCTTGTGCAATATCACATTTGACATTCGGGCAATTCCTAGGGAAATGTTGGCCCCCGCACCACTTACAAGTGAATCTTGAGGGGCCACCCTCTTCAGGGAGTTGGCTCCCTATCAAATTCTGTTGTTTCATAGCTATTTGTCGATACTGTTCAGAGATCATCAGTGTAGTGCTTCATCATATCCTTAACTTCACCAAGGACATTAGAAGCACTTGACTCATAGCCACGATCATCACTCTATCGCCCCATGGGCCTAACCACTTGATTAGGAATTAACCCCGCTAACCAACTGGGACAAGATTAGGATTCATTGTTTGGTTTCCACCACTATTTGGTGAGGCCGCCTAACTAGCCATAGGCACAGTCATGCTAGGAGGAGCTGGTAACATAGGCAAATTTGACATAATACTTCCTCTACCACATTGTTTGGTTTCCACCACTATTTGGTGAGGCCACTTAACTAGCCATAGGCACAGTCATGCTAGGAGGAGCTGGTAACATAGACAAATTCGACATAATACTTCCTCTGCCACATTGTTTGGTTTCCACCACTATTTCGTGAGGCTGCCTGACTAGCCATAGGCACAGTCATGCTAGGAGGAGCTGGTAACATAAGCAAATTCGACATAATACTCCCTCTTCCACTCGTATTTAACATGGGGTCCCCTTGACTCCCATTGGTCAAGGACAAATTATTACCATTCCAATTTATCCTTGCTGCATACGCCGCTTGCAAGTGCGACTCTACTCCTTCTGCTTGGGTAATGGCAGTGTCAATATCGGCCAAAGCAACACTACTCAGATGTAGCTGGATATTAAAATCCAATCCATGTAGGAAATATTGCAACTGTGCAACCGCTAGAATGGGAATATAAGCGTTAAGTTTGCGAAGAACTTCCTTTAGTTTCTTGGCATATGCATGGACATTCTCATTTGGCTCTTGGCGTGTTACATTCAGAACACGCAACCAATATTTCCCACCCTTCTCAGGAGCAAACTCTCTACAGAAAGCCATAAAGAATTGGGCACTGCTAGTTATGGTTCCGGCTTCTAGACCATGATACCACACTACCGCTCTTCCTTTTAACGTCATGTTGAAGAACATCATTAGGTGTCCTTTGTCTTGGATTCGATAGTTGAACATGAGCGTTTGAAACTCCTTAATGTGGAGCTCTCCATCTTCTTCTGCTAACCCATGGAAAATGGGCAACGGTGCTTCTAATGCGGGTAAATCTGGTGTACCTACTAGAATTGCGATAGGTTGTGCCATGGCTACAACCGAATTGTCAACATGAGTTTATGTAGGCAACACTACACCCCCACTTGTGGGTTGATTAACTGGAAATAGGGAAGTACCAAGACTTCCACTTGCACTCGAAGACCTACTTGTAACACCTAGGTTACTAGAACCACTGCCATTTATGCGTAATAGGTTACTCCCTTGAGGAGAATAGTGTCTTACAATCTCCAACCGCCATCCAGCCCTCTTAGCATGTTCTGCTTTTTTTATTTTGGCTTGACGGTCCTTGTCAGAGGACATAAACCAACTATTCGGTCCCTAAAAACCCTATATTTGAGAATCACCACTTGTTGGTGGCTCCCGGCAAACGCACCACTAGTGGGGCCTAAAATGGGCTGGCACTAGCTATAGCACTAGCTGGACCTCATGCATATGACAGACAACCCCACCACACGGCCTCGTGCGCCAGGAGTGTCTAAAACTCACTTTGCACTAAATGCTTATGACAATTTTGCATTTGTATCCAATATGTAGTCCAACGTTCACCTTCCCTTCTCCTTAGAGGGAGATCCCATAACATATATGCATAATGCCTCGTAATATAAACATAGAGAAGCACCTCTCGGTTGATTGCCGTGGCTCCACTGCGACTCTCCTACACCTCGCGGATTGGCCCCAAGATGCGTCACTAACACATATGACATTCGCACAAACTCCACTCTTTCATAATTCAGCATTCCAGGAGATTTTGATTTGCCTCACAAAACTTTCCCCAACGGAAGCGCCCGTCTAAACTTACAGCTTAGGTTTCCTGTCCTCTCAGTGTTGGTCAAAGTTTATCAATCAATTGCAATGCATTCCAAGAGATACCACGTGTCATGCTTGATGCAAGGTGTATGACGATTGTGCACAACCATTTTATGATTTTAAAAAAAACGAGCCATGTGAGGTGCGGAAAATAATCATTTCATGAATTTTAACTAAGCGTTACGTGCTGCGCTGCGTTAGGGACTAGCACCGAAACTTCCGTACTAATAGTCGCCTATATTTAATTATGGAAAAATCCCTAAGTGCTATGCACAAAGAGGGAAATCAGAATTTGTATCTTTTCAGCAATTAGATCATCGCACAAACTTTCTCCCCCCCTCACCGTTTAGGTGTTGCTACGGTGCATAGGTATAAATGGTTGTTTTGTATCATTTTTGTATGTAAAAAAATAATAAACACGTACTATAACATAAAGGACGAGGCCAAACTAAGGCTTAACCTCATGCTTTATCCTTGCCAAGCATTCACGCACATAAAACTTATTTTTCCATATTTTTTGAGCACGAAAATCCTAGTTTCCTCTAATTTTCACTATTTTTTTTCAATTTATTATTCATAAAAAATATGTTTTTCGATTTATTTGTATTGGCTTATCATTTTGACTGAAACTTAACATTTTCTCTGAGTTTATCTCATTTTCACTCATTTCTCCCAACTCAAAATCGAAAAAAATCACTAATTTCCATTGACAATGACATTTTATGGGTTTTAAAGAATTAAAAACGACTCAATCATTACGGGTTCTGTATTTCTATAGTTATAGCCCTCAACCATGATGCAAACAAGTTTAAATAAAAAATCATCACATATGAACAACATTTGGAGCATGAAACAACAAAAACAATCAAATTTCTTTGTAAAATTGAAGCATACCGCGTGCCTTGCGTGTTGCGGGTTTTTTAATAATTATTCTAGGCAGCCCATGGACCCATTCTTCAGTGCTAAGCCTCCTCTTCATCTTGAAGTAATCCAATCATAGTCAGACAAGCATTCTTCAGCCCCTCTTCTTCTTGATTTCTTACACAGGAATTGCCTCTGTGCAGGAGACAAAGGGAGGAGAGAGAAAGACTGGTTTTTGATCTCTTTACTCAGTGCATCATTCCTCACATGGTCTGGAGCGATTGGAGGCACAGAGAATCCTCATTCCACAGCCAAGAGGGCTCCTCTCCATTCTCCTGATCAGAAAAAGATGATGAAGGGGGGAAAATGGGGCACAAAAATTTGATGCCCCTCCCTCAACGTTTCATATCGTGAGTTTTTTAAGCTCTTAATTAGAGCTTTAAGCTTTAAAGCTCAAAAAAACCGGTTCATGACTTGGGTTTCACACTGCGCGGAAGTGGATTTTTTAATTTTGAGGGGGAAAACGACATCAGATTCGAGATCCGTCTGGACGGGTGGTTTTGTGGCATCGAAATCTACAAGTTGGGCCCTGCCACGCTCTTCCCGGCTTCTAGATCCAGTAGTTGCTTCACAACCACGAACCTTGGAAGGATTAAATGGGGGATTAAACAACCTTGGAATGGAGATTTGAGACTTTCATTGGATTCCTGACGTCATTTTGCATCTAGGAAGACTCCAGCTCGGCCATCCGCCACCACCGTTTGATTTCCATGAAAATAAGCACTAGTGCTTCAGGGACTTGCCACTTAAAATTGTACTGATTGCCAGCCGCCTTTGACGAAGTCTATTTTTTCCCTAAAACTTGTAATTTTTGGCTATTTTTAAGCACTTCTCAGCATAAAAAATCATCTGTCAATGAAGTAATAGGGATACTACTTGCAAGTGTAAACAAGGATCCATACGAGAACGTTGTGTCCACTGTAAGTAATGTTTCCAGTCTCTCACTCAAAGATATTGAGTACTCAGTGCTTGATGTAGAAAGCAAATTTAAAAGAAAATATATAAAAGAGACCAGCTCAAGGGAAAATCTCCTATACACCAAAGAAGCTACCGGACCCAAAGAAGAGGTCAAGGATTCAACATCAACAATAGAAACCGGATGCAATGTCATTATTGTGGTAAGACTGGCCATATTGCTAGTGATTGTTTTCATAAGAAAAGAGCATAGCATATGCAGAATGACCACCACCAAGGTCAATTCATGAATGGAGAAGAAGAAAAAGATACTTCTACAACCATCAACAACTTTGACAGATTGTTCTAGGGAATGTGTTTCCCATATTGGATGTAAAAACCCTACCAAGATGTAAAGTTTCAAGCCTTAACTTGACTAGACTGCAAAAGAGCTAGTCTCCTAGTCCATGTACACATGCAGGGGGGAAAAAGTGAGCAAAGGTAGAAACTCATCATTTGAGGAGGGGCGTTGAGAAATAAAAAAATGATATTTGCTCGAGGAAGAGCTGTCTTGAATCCCATATGCAGAACGAGGAGAGTGGAACAACCCAAATTCTATAAAGCATTGTACTTGATTATCACTTTCAAATGGAATGAATACACTGTCATGATGCTTTGTACTTTCAATTAAGTGTCTTGACTTTGTTAATCCTACACAAGATTGTGTTTATAAGTCCAAGTTGCTAGCTTAGAACCTAATTCACTTGTGTAAGAGATTGTCTCTACTTGTCTATGTCATCATGAGTTTGGTCCTCATATTCCATCGGCCATAGCTTTTTTCATGCTCTAGATTTACATCTTGTAACAAATTGCGTGCATCTTCGCCTCATTTAATGAATTAGGATATCGCATTCTCACTTAGATTTGTGTATCAAGCACTAGACCACTCATAAAAAAGATCTCATATAGCACATCACTGGCAACATAGTGGCTCTTCTTGGCCAAAGCCTAAGAATATCATCAAAGGCTCTAACGCATTCTTTAGTAGAAGTAGACAAGTCTTGTCTAATCTCCATAAGCTTCCCTAAGACCTAAGTCATGGGCACCTTCTTTTCATATTCACTAAGAATTTATCACATAGCTCATTGAAGGATTGAATCGACCCTCTTGGGAGGTTCCAATACCATTTCCTTGCTTGTCCCTTCAGCGTGCTTGAGAATAGAAGTATCCAATGTATATCACTTAACCCACTTGCAAGGTAAGCTAGGCCATATTCTTTTAGGTGCAACATTGGATCCTCCTTTACCAGCCCATGAAACACTGGGAGATCCCTATAAGGAGGAGAGTATTTAGTCTTCTCCTTCGGGATCAATACTAGGTTATTAAAATCTTCATATTCCAAGGGACACACTACCCTAATTGCTACTATAGATATCATGTTTGTAGTGGAACATAGTCGAATGGTTGCCCTTCCTTACTCCTCAGAGAGGGAGATCCCACACATCTTGGTGTAGTAGATCAACATAATACAAACATAAAGGAGGTACCCCTCTAGCTAAATGATGTGGTCACACACTGCAAGTCTCCTACACCTTGGAGATTGGCCCCAAGATCCGTTGCTTTAACATAAAGCACGTATAAACACACTCCGATCTTATATATTTCAAACGTTTCAGGATAGAAATGTCCTCACTTGACAATTTTCCAAAGATTCAAGCGTCTAGCCTATAGCTTGGGTTTCCTCACAACTCAATGTAGATCACGTGTTTAGGAATCAATTGCTATACATCTAGGACTTACCATGTGATATGCATAATACACTTGTGGATGATACACCTCCTACTCAAACATTTTATGATAAAAAACCAGCCATGTGAGGTGCAAAAACAATCCTTTAATGATTTTCAAACTACTCGTAATTGTGGCGTTGCTAGAGACTAGCACCGAGTTTCCTCATGCTACTAGTCTCTAATTTAAACGATGATCGTACTGTATGCTATGTATTACCAAATAAATCAGAATTTAAAATATTTTCAAGGACCATCAGTTTCACAACGCCTCTTCCCTCCTACTATTTAGGTTTTGCATTCATTGGATAGGTATAGCATTCATTTTTGGGTAATTTTTCATGTACAAAATGATAAAAACATACTCTAATATAGAGACAAGGCTAAATGAGGCTTAACCCTCATGCTTTCATAATTTTTAGGTGCAAAAACTAAAAATTTCCCTATTTTTTTCATTTATTTGTTCATAAAAATGTGGTATTTTCTTATTTATGTATCTTGACTAATAATATTGATTGAACACTATTTTTTATCAATTTTTTATCCCATATGAGCCTCATTCCCCAACGCGAAACGAAAGAAACCCTCATTTCTCCTCATTTAAGACACATTTCGGGTTTTAACTTATTGATTACGACTATGTATGACTACGGGTTTTGCATTTAATCATGTGTAGCCCTCAAACATACTTCCCACATGATTTATACAAATTTTCTTTGAACATACACATCATTAAAGCCATCAAAACATCAAAACAATTAGATTTTCTTTGTAAAAATTGAGCATACCATTTATTTGCGTGTTTTTATGAAATGGTTTTGGGCAACCAATGGACCCATCAGCAGTTCCCAAATAGCGATAGACATTGCCTCTCATCCTCCTTTCAATCTTGGAGCCATCCAGTCCACACTGTTGGATAAGCATCCTTCATCCTCTCTTCTTCTTGATTTTTTACGTGTGATCAGCCCCTTAGAGGAGAGAGAAATACTAAATTATGTTCTCTTCAACCTGATAGCCATTGCATGAGCGAAGATTGGTGAATAGAGGTGAAAAATTGCGGGAGTTCATTGGTGTGAGATCACTTCGAGGGGTTGCTCATCACAGGCCCAACATGGCCTTCTCCACCAAATCGTCATGGATTTTGGGGGTGGAAACCTAGCATCATGCCCTTTGGGAAATGCCCCCTCGCGCCCCCCCCCCCACCCCCACAATTCAAATTTTTTTAAAAGGGGACCTAAGGCCCCCCGAAAGCCCATGCCCAAAATATTTTGACCTTTGGCCTAATTTGACCTTTGTAATGCTCACCTCGCAAATCTTGCCCGTCCGGCCTCTGTTTGGAGTGCCAAAAATTTCCACCACTTTATCTTGAGATCCCAACTGCCAATCACTTGCTCTAGCTCAAGGCAGCATCTGGAAAAATTATGCAAAATTTGCAACTACTCTTCAAAACCGCTTTCAAACCCCATCTTTCATGGCTTGTAAAAATTGCCAAATCCATCTTTGCTGCTTCCAATGAGGTTCAATTCCCACCTTGAATCTGCACTTTTCCGCTTCTTTTCCACACTTTAATGGGCTTTAAATTATATTCTCAAGTGTGGTTGGGCTCCTTATGTGATGGTCTTGATTAGAGTCGGGGGTCCTACGCTACTAGACGCTAGTGAGGTCTTAGGGGCACTAGTAGGACAGTGTTGAGGCAGTGTGCAAGTGGCAGATTTGGTCAATAGACTTGTTGAGTCTCTGTTGGCTTATACATTTGAGGTTATATGGGCTTCGCAGCCTGAGTCATTTGTGGCATTGGGGTGTTTTTTGTCATGTGGCTTTGTGTGATCAAGGTTGCCACGAGCAGCATTGGATTATTTCCCTTGGCCATCTTGGCTTTAGGTACCCAAATCCAAGCGTTACCCTCATAATAATCTTGCACTCACAATAAGTTCATAGGGATCCATTGTTGCATGATTGTTCGTCAATGCCTATTAATAAGTCCTTCTCTGCCTCAGTTTCAAATATGAGCTCCTAGCGTTGCGAGGTCCTGATTGTCTACTTTTGGGTGGTGGTCCTTGATGTTTTGGCATCCATTTGAACTATGGTGCATGGGCCTTGGCTTTGATTTTAGTGGTTTGCTAAATTTGATGTTTGGTAGGTTGTGATGAGTTACAAACCCCCTCCTTCGGCTTGGTGGTGGGTTGTTCTACTAGTTGCTTTACAAGATTTGATGGAGCCGTGCTACCCTTGTTGAAAGCTGTGACTATTGGTACATTGCAAATAGTAAGGTGAATACACTATGAGTCATATTTGACATTGCAAAGTGTTTGCTTTTTAAATGTACATCTTAACAACGATTCCGTACTTTCATCCTTTGCATTCGGCAACACATAAAAGACCATTGGCATGCTTTGAGACTTGATAGAGATTGCACTTTGCACTTTCCCAGAAGTGGATATGATCGACCCCTAAATGGGCTGAGTTTGGGGTTAGTGGGATTTAACTGTGGTCTTTTGAGTCCAATGATCATGATTCAATATATTACCCTCATCAAGCAATGCATCAATGGCATGTGTTTGCTTGGCAATGACAGTCATGCGTAGGTAAGCAAGAGCTACGACTTCCTCATATTTATCTTCAATTTTCATTATAGTGGCCACTTGCACATTGATAGGGTTAGGTTGTTTATGCAAGCTCCTAGCCATCATGCAGATTGATACTGAGGGCATGTCATTGGGCTTGTGCCTTAGTGGCTTGCTCGTACTCCTCATCATCCAAGAATGGCAGATCAATCGTAGCTAACACATGCATCCAATCTCGCTCATCCTTCGGACAAGGGATATACCTAGTAAGTGGCCTATAAGATTTCCTAATCTGCGCATCACCCTTCATCATGGTGGAGATGGCATCTAGGCTGACTTGTGTGGTCTTCCATGTATCCATCTCTACTCTAATTATCTCTGTTTGATTTCCTAAAAAGATCAACATGTTGCCCCATTCTTCTATGACCCATGCATTATTGCACATTTAGGGCTAGTCTAATAGGATTTCATAGTCCACTCCCTTCATGACTATAAAGCCAATAGAGATTTGGAACCCTATAATCTTCAAGGGCCAATTCTTTAACACTCTAAGTGGCTGCACATTCATTCCATTGGCCAGAGTGACATTGAACCTAACATTGTCAACAAGAGGGTTACCCTAGTCCTTGAGTACTACATGGCTTAGCACACTAACTCCTGCTCATGTATCTATGATTCCCTTTCTCGTGGTGTCTCTCAAAGCTAGGACCGGTATGATTGCATGCCTTTCAGTGCCTTCCCAAAAAGCATTGACATGCAAGGACTTGGGCATCGAGTGCAGCATCAGATTGGATATCTGAATTATTGTGTCATGATCATGTAGATCAGTTGTCCCTTACTCCATTGGTCCTTCAACCCACTACTTTAGTTCTTTCCACATCGTTGAATGCTGCCTAAGTAGATCTCCTAGGCTTAGAGTCACTGGGGTGGTCACTAGCGTGGTGAGGAGGTCCTTGGCTACTTGCCTCTCTTCTAATTCTATGTTTCTTAGCCAATGGCCCTGGTACAACTACATCCCTTGACTTTGGTCATGGAGGCTAGGATGGTGCTCTTACACTTGAGAGATCATCGATCTCATCCTCCAATATGGGTTCATTATCCTTCAAGTTCTCCTAGACTTCTTTTATCCACTCCTTGACCTTTTCAATGGCCTCAAGTTGGAGCTTCTTTAGGTTGGCCCCCAATCGTTGCACTCCCCTTCTCGGCCGTCTTTGGAGCTTATGTTTTTGTCTCTGTGTCTGTCACGTTTTTCTTGTTAGGGAGCGTCATGGAACTCTCGATTTTTAGCATGACCTTTGCATCTCATGATGATTCTCAGTGGAGATATGAAGCTGTATGATGTTCTGTTAAGGTTCTGATTGGTTCTGTATACCTTCTGTATAGCTTCTATTTTGTTCTGATTGTCTTCTGTATGAAGCATGGATTGATGATTGATGAATATTGAGATCTTTTGAAAGCTTATTGAATAGTTTTTGATAGTTTGTAATGGTTTGATTATGAGTTATGAGGTTCTGATGACCTTCTGTGACCCTCTGTAGACCTTCTGTAGAGCCTCTGTCTCTGCTCTGTCTCCGTATTGTAACTGTATTGTAGCTGCTCTAGTACTGTATTGTACTGTTCTATAGATCTTCTATAAGTGTTCTATAGAATGTATATGTGACTTTGGGAAAGTTTTCTAACTTTTGAAAATGATGAATCTAAGTTCAAAAGAGATAAAACAAATGGAAGAAGCAGTTGTTGAAGACTGAAGAGAAGACTAAGTGACAGTGACAGTAGTGAGCTCTGTGTGAAAAGACATTGTAGTGGCTTTGGTGACTCTTTATATTAGACATACCTCTTGGGAGGTGCATCCACTAACTAATAAGGATTATTGAGAGTTATTATGAGAGTATTGTAGTGAGGAGATGATGTACTATTGATAGATAGAGAGAGAGAGCCAGAGATAGTCAATTCTATCAAAATAATGTAACTGTATATGAGAGATTGAGAGAGAGAACTATGAAGACATTGAAGATGAATAATATGTGATTGATTTACACTCAAAGATGGTGTATTCCTTTATGTTCTTTTTTCCATTGAATAATTCTATGAAGATGTTAAAGATTATGGTTAATACTATCAAATCCGTGGGAGAAATCTACTATGATGCTGTGTGAAGATTTGCTATTTTCTTTGTTTTGATGATCAAAAGAATGAGATAAAAGCTTATTGGTGTTACAAGATAGTTTTTCTTTCAAGAGAATTCCCTTTTCCTCGGTGTTCCTCTTGGGGCTCCATGTTTTTGGTGCACAGCCAGGGAAACTTGCGATCAACAAGCACCAGAAGAGGCTGAAAATGAAGGAAATGGCATTGCCAAGAAGAGGAGAATTCAATGGATGTTTGCAAAGTTCCTTCTTCCACTGAAGAGTTGGAGATTCTTATCATCAAAGCCACTTTTCACAATAATTTCATCCCACAATGGCGGAAACATATCGTGATGCATGCTCTATGTGGTGGATTGTTTCATTTTCCTGTTAAAGCAGCAGAAACTTGCATCTTGGTGGCAAACTGTTTGGGAACAAACTGAAGAGCAGAAACAGAGAGAATGACCATCCATGGAAGATTTGACATTCATTGAGAAGTTTCCAGACATCATCAAGTGGGAGATTGTGAAGAAGCTTCAGGAGTCGTGGTCTGTCGAGGGTCAAGAAAACAAGAAGGAAAAGAGTTGGAATTTGTTCGTGGATGCTCAATAGCAAGATACGTGGGATGCTTGGTGCACTGACAACCTTCTGTTTATCAAATTAGCAACCCACTGGAATTTGGTAGACAGATTTTTTTTCACAACATACACTATTGAAACCCTCAGAAGTTGGCATTATTATAATGACACAACAACGATCCTAAGAAGAATGAGTTTTGATACTTTCAGAATGGAACATCTCCCCCTCTGTAGTGGTTTGAAAGCTGAATTCAAAGATGTTGAAAAGAAGAAAATAGAAGAGATATTGGCCAGAGAATCCTCCAGAGACTGAAGCCCCCTCTGATACTATCCTGTTGAGTACAGACCCACTGGTTGGAGCCAACTCCCTGATGAATGACATAATAAAGAGGCAAGCGTTGGAACAAGTCCAGAGGTACATGAGAAGAGAGAATGCAAAAATCAAAGCTGAGAACGAGCTTGCAGAGAAGAAGCCTCCTTTGAAGCCCTAAAAGCACTCTTTACAGAAGTCCCAATGGCGACTCAAGGTACCCTTCCTAGTTAGATTCATCCTAGAAATATTAATGGTAGGCTAGCAAATGTAGTCCCATTCCCAATTTTTAAGGGAGAGTATAATGAAGACCCTGATCTTCATGTAGCAGAATTTATGGTAGCATGTGTGGCTAACAGTGCCAGAACCCCTGAGCATTGGTTAGCAATATTCCTCGCTACTTTCAAGGGCGCGGCGTTTCAGTAGTATGAGAGACAAGCAGCAGAAACTTTTGGTACATGGGACGACCTGAAGTTGGCATTCCTCACTAAATTCAAGCGTGAAGGTTTTGAAGAGCGGATAGGAGAGGAGTTCATGAACCTAAGTCAGTCCTCTGGAGAAAGAGTAGAAGCTTATGTCTCGCGAATGGAATCCATCCTGAAGAGATGGACTAACCATCATCTAAATGAAGGCATCCAGAGAGGAGTGTTTCTCAAGGGCCTACAACCAGGAAGTTTGCAAGTTTGTGGAATTGAGAAGATCAGTCAATCTGCAAGCTGCAGTGGAAGGTGCAAGATTGTATGACGAAGTTGAAGCAAGGCTGTCAATGACTCCAGGAAGAGGAGTCTTACCTCCTCCCATGCCTGGAATGATATACCCACCAAATGCAGTCCTAGGGACAGTTCCCTACCCCTATCCCTAGATGCAAACAGTGTCGCAGTATAATGCACCTAATCTAGTGTGGTCACCACAGACGACAGTATCTCAAATGATGGTTCAACCACAGCAACAGTGGCCTCAAACAGTTCCTCCAATGGCGACTCAACAACAGTGGAATCCTACTAACTGGAATTAACAACCCCAAGTCTCAATAGGAGCTCTGAATCGGAGCCAGAACAGAGGACCTTCTGGATTGACCCAACCAGTTTATGCAGTAATAACAGAAGCTTCCCAAAATCTCATTACAAGCACTTCAGGAGGTGACAATCTGAAGGACTACTTATCCAACTCAGTTGCAAATATTAAGAAAGAGCTTCTGGATGTGATTACAGAGTAGCTACAGACACTGAAGGTGAATACCACCAATATATCTACTCCTGTGGAGCTGGAAGAGATGTGATGCACTGTAATACATGGTATGGAAAGTGTCATCAAGGAGGACATCTAGCCACTGAATGCACCTGAAAACCAACCATTCCTGGAGCCTTCTGTTCCTACTGTTTTTGGAAGAACCATACAGAGGATATTTGCTCTCTGAAAGAGATGCAGGAACAAAGATAGAAGGATGAAAATGCAAGATTCAACTTGCTAGAATCCAAAATGACAACACAAGATATTGGACCAAAGCCTAGGGAGTTTGGTCCTAATTTCAGTCCAAGGAGGTTCCCTCTCAAAGTTACAGAGGACGATAGTCTGGCGGTGGTCAGAGATCAGAAGTGGAATGTTACATGTGTGGGGAAAATGGACATATCTCCCCGAATTGTCCAAACCCTAGATGATCTATGAATTACAAGCCCTTATGTAGCCGATGCAAAGGATAAGGCCACATTGCAAAGGACTCTGTCCAAGTCTAGCCGCTGTAAAGGCCAATGGCATTGATAGCCAACACAAGGTACAAGAGCCTGCCTCCAATTTGGTAGAGTTGGAAGTTTCTGCTGTTACGCACACTAAGAAGAAGGAACCAGTTGTTCAGAATGAAAATAACTCTCCTGCCAAGACTGTGAAGTTTAACCTACCCACAGAGGGACAGAGCAGTACAGAACAGAACAGTGAAATACAGAGCATTGTAGTGCTACAGAAAGTTACAAAGATAGTCCCAAAGACAGGACCAGAGGCCCAGGAGATAGATGATACAGAAGCACCTCCAAAAATAGAAGAAGTGCTGATGCTGCAACTATTAGAAGAAAAAGGAAAGATGAAAATGGGTGTAGCCCCATTCCCCAGTAGGCTGGAGAAGCCTGTGGATCCTATCAAAGAGTATGACTTGGTCAAAGACTTAGACACTTTTAAACCAAACTTAACATTTCGACAGTCTGATGTTGTCTCCCAGCTGCCGAAAGAAATTCAAAAGCATCTTGACAAGAAGATGTGGACTAAGGATTGCTCCTTCAACAATGACCAAGACTAATAAGTCCCCGGAGCCTGTAAAGAAAGTAGATGTGGCTAATGCTTTCCTAGATCCTGGAACCCCAGAGATTAGTGTGTCGATAGAAGGATGCTTTATTTCAGATGCATTGATTGATGGAGGCTCATCAGTAAACATAATGACAAATGTGACAATGAAGGACTTAAGGATTGTAAGGAATTCAACCTACATAGTGACTTATCAGATTGGTGGACCAAAGCAGAATCAAACCATTGGGCATCTTCCCATACGTAAAAAAAAACCCTTGCAGGAAGAGATTATTGGCTGACATATCTAGTGGTCAAACAAAATTCTTATGGGACCTCATACCCTCTGCTGTTGGGAAGACCTTGGCTTTTTGAAGCAAGAGCCAGGACGGACTGGTTCAAAGGAACCCTAACCCTAGGCAGAGGACCCAACAAAGCGGTGTTAAAGCTGTATGGATTGCAAAAAGGCAATGGATCCACATCCATCAAAGTCATAACTGACTCCTCCAACGAGGTAATAGATGGTACATCAGGAGATGAAGAGGCTGTTAAGAAAATCTTTCCTAAGAAAACAGAGGCACAGTCCCTAACAGTGGGCATTATAAGCCAACTGCCACGGGAAGCAAAATCCTTGTCCATGGGTGAATACCTCCTGCCTCAACTAGAATTAACTTCTGAAATCACATCTGACAGTGAAATAGAAGCATGGATGTACTATTCTCCCTGTTACATGACAATCGCAGAGATAGTATAGAGGCCAAACACTCACAGAGTAGAGATAGACCAGAGACAATACAGAGGTAGAATAAAGACAGCGGATATAGTACAGATATAGAGAAGATACAGAACAGAGATAGAGTGGATACAAAGACAATCACAAAGATAGTAACAGACATAGAGCCAGAGCCAGAGCCAGAGATTGAAGCAGAGTCAGAAGCTGTGATAGAAGTAGAAGCAGATGTAGAGGTAGAAGATTTGTTCTTCTCTTACAGAGCCTCTACAGAAGCAGAGACAGAGCCTCCAGAGGAAGAGGATGAAAATGATAAGGAAGAAAATGAAGCAGGTTATGAAAGTGCAGATGAAGAATTTCCTCTGATAGCAAATGATCTTGTTGTTGTCCCTACAGAGACCTCAGAGACTAAAGATCTCAGGGTGCTGTATGGAATGACCATAGTTCCATTTGGGTTGGCAAATGGACCACAAAGTATGCAGAATCTGTATAAGAAATGGATTAAAAGCATAAAAATTAAGTTCACTAGTGGCTCATGTCACCCTAACTGTTCAATCCAGAGAAAAGATGATGATGATGCCCCTTGTCAACAGAAGTCAAAGCCCTCAGAGCCCGGGCCTCTAGAAGGTCCGTGCTATGTGACATTACTAGACACATCTTCGAAAGATGAATCCCTAAGTCCAGAAGAAATTACCACTCACACAAAAGCAAACAAAGCTCTGATACTCTTCTAGCATCCTCAACAGACGAATGAGTCATCTGTTCAGAAGGAGGACACCGGCTCTAATGGAACATCAGATGAGGATACTACTCTCTTGAAAGAGTCAGACCTCTATCCAGATGCAATCCATGGGAAATTCATCCGCGAAGTGGAAGGTGAAAGACAAGTAACATTCTTGGATACTGACGGTACCGAACGTCACCTGAAAGTGGGTCTCAATCTTCCAGAAGAAGAATTAGTGGTCCTGCGAGACCTACTCAAGGAGAACTTAGATGTGTTTGCTTGGTCATATAAAGATCTAAAGGGGATTGACCCCATAGTATGCCAACATCACATTGACCTAGAGCCTAATGCCAAACCTGTAAGGCAAAGACAAAGATGTATGAACCCTAATTATTCTGCTCTGGTGAAGGCTGAATTATTGAAACTTCTTGAAGCAGAGTTCATTTATCATGTGGCTAACAGTGAATGGGTTTCGCCCATTGTGGTAGTACCCAAAAAGAACGGGAAACTTCAAATATGTGTGGACTTTCGGAAGCTCAATTTGAAGACGAAGAATGATTATTTCCCTATCCCTTTTATAGACCAACTGTTGGACATAGTAGCAGGCCATGAGTTGTACTCCCTCTTGGATGGATTCAACGGATATAACCAAGTCCAAATTGCAGAAGAGGACCAATCCAAAACAATATTCACCACAGAATGGGGGACCTATGCCTATAGAGTGATGCCATTTGGGCTCTATAATGCTCCTGCACCTTTCAACAAGTAATGATGACTACCTTCCAAAATCATCTGCATGATTTCATTGAGGTGTATCTTGATGACTTTTGTGTCTATAGTTTGATCCATGAGCACTGGGGACACCTATAGCAATGTTTTGACAGATGCTGCGAGTATGGGATTTCTCTCAACCCCGACAAATGTGTCTTTGGTGTCTCATCAGGAGTTCTTCTAGGCCATATTGTTTCTGCACAATGGATTGCAACAGACCTGGTGAATATTGAAAAGATTGCCACCTTGATAGCACCAACAAACCTCAAGAAATTGAGAGGATTTCGTGGCCATATGGGCTACTACAGAAGATTTATTGCACATTTTGCAATCAAGGAAGCCCCTCTGTACAAGCTCCTAAGGAAAGATGTGGATTTCCTTTGAACTGAAGACTGTGAAGAAGCCTTTAATACCCTTAAAAAATGCCTTATCCAAGCACCTATCTTACAGCCTCCTGATTGGATGAAGGAGTTCCATGTGCACACAGATGCATCAGTTAAAGGGCTAGGTGATGTCCTATGTCAAAAGGCCCCCTCTAAATTAGATCAACCGATATATTATGCAAGCCAAAAGGTCACTGATAGGGAACAGAACTACATAGTGACAGAGCTTGAATGCTTGGCAATGGTGTTTGCACTAGAGAAGTTTCGATACTATTTATTGTCAACGCATTTCTACGTGGATCATGAAGTCGTGTCCTTCCTGATGAACAAAGCAGATGTTAAAGGACGGCTGATGAGATGGTTGTTACTATTCTAGGAGTTTGACTTCAAAGTAGTCACTAAGCCTGGCCGTTCCCATGTCCTAGCCGATCATCTATCACGAATTCCTCAAACAGAAGAAGAGGAACATGATGATCCATACCTTCCTGATGCTTCCTTGTTTCTAGTTGAAACAGTTGCTCCCTGGTATGCAGACATAGCCAACCTCCTAGCAACTCAACAGTATCTTCCTGGCATCTCAAGGTGTGAGAAGAAGAAGCTTCAGTTAGAATCATCCCCCTACACCTTATTAGGTGGTGTACTATACAAAAGAGGCAAAGATGAAGTGCTACAAAGATGTGTTGCAGGGGATGAAATTGGCATAGTATTGACAGCATGCCATGACGAACCATGTGGTAGACACTTCGCAGGAGAAACGACAACCAGGAAGGCTCTGATAGTAGGATACTGGTGGTTGGCCGACCCTCCACAAGGATGCATATGATTACTGTAAGAGATGTGATACCTGTCAGCGAATGGGGAAACCCACAAAAACAAGTGCCATGACATTGCAACCCATTCTTCCCCTAAATCCATTTGAGAAGTGGGGGATTGATTTCATGGGTCCCATTGATCCACCTACCAGACGAAAGCAAAACATATAGATCTTAGTATGTACGGATTATATCACAAAGTGGTGTGAAGCTAAAGCCTTGAAGCAGGACGATGGTAACAGCGTAGCCTTGTTCGTGTACGAGAATATTATCACCCATTTTGGTAGTCCCCTTGAGTTGATAAGTGACAGAGGCACTCATTTCCTTAACAAAATCATGGAGGAGTTGACTGAGCTGTATAAGATCCGCCATCGCAAGTCCACTCCTTATTACCCTAGAGCCAATGGCCAAGTTGAAGTCACCAATCGCATCCTTTGCTCGATTCTGACAAGAATGATTGCCGCATATCGTCACAACTAGGATGATCAAATTACAGAGGCCCTCTGGGCATACAGAACCTCCCATAAGGCAGTTACAAGACAAATCCCTTTCTAGCTAGTGTATGGTACAGAATCCGTCTTCCCTCTTGAGCTGGAATCGTCCTCTTTGCGAGTGGCAATCAAAGAATGCTTGGGAGATAATGAGTCACTACAATGCCGTCTCTAGCACTTGGAATGCTTGGATGAGGTACGCTGGATGGCCCTACAGTGCATGGAAACCATTCAAGTGTGATGGAAGGCCTATCATGACAGTTTCATCCGGCACAAGGAGTTCAAAGAAGGTGATCTTGTCCTAGCTTATGATTCGAGATTTGGCAAGTTTCCTAGCAAGCTTCAATAACGGTGGATGGGTCCATACAAGGTACTTGCTGTCAATCCTAACGGCTCTGTTCAGGTGCAGGCCATTGATGCCTCCCATGATCTTTTCCTCATCAATGGCTATCACTTTCGAAGATGTACTTTCCTCCCTGGGGATCTTGATAATCACAGTCGACCTATCCTTTTCCTTTTGGGCGTCGCAGCCCTTATAATTCTCCTCATGAGATGGTCTCGTTCGGCTAACCCCTCTCAAAAACATCTCAATCTGACCTTATTATCTTCTCGTCTGATCCAACAAAGGTGGTGAGGTTGGTCCTGACACATGGTATTTCTACCATTCTCTTTCTTAAAGAAAAAGAAAACCAAAACAAAAACAAAACAAACAAACTGTTATGGGAGAAAAGAAAGAAATTCCCTGTCATAACAAGCCTCGTTCCAAGAAAAGGTGGAAACACGCTTGGGTGGGAAGCTGACTGTCGAAAAGGTGTTGATACCCCGCACTTCAGGATAGCTGACTCATCACTAGCAAAACCTTTCCAGCAAAAGTAATTTGAAGCCACCTCCCTTGGTGCACTGTCTCTGCAATATCAGTTCGTCTACCTTTCTTAACAGACGACCTTTCTTACAAATCATTGAAGTACGAGACTTGCTGGCTGCTTCCCTGCGTATGCCTCCTACTCAAGATCTTGATGACAACAATAGCTAACAAGATCTTCATCATCAACCCCTTGAGTAATGTGAGCTTTCATCCTAATAGGATAGGGATGTGAGTATGAGCTGCCCTCTGTATCTATCAGAGAGTGAGATAGAGAGTGGGGTGAGTGACCAGTCTTTCCCTTCAAATCAAATGAGAGGTGAGATGTGTGAACAGAGTTTTGCATGCACGGGATGGGCCTCTCAATGCACAAAGCACGATTTGTTTCTGTGCATTGTACCATAAGGCTCCTTGGCCTTCCTTCTTGCACTGTATGCCAGCACAGGGTGGGATGTACAGTTGCACCATCAAAAGTGCACAAGGCATACAACCTTTGCACAAGTGACGGTAAGGATTACATCAATGGGTTTTAGAAATGGGTTGCCCTCTATATCTATCAACAGAGCATGAGACAGAGGGTGGGTTGAGTGTGACTGATATTTCTTCAATCAATTATCGAGAGGTGAGGATTGAGGGACGTTGCGACCATTGGAGTCGGGTACGTTCTCGTTTCCCTATGCACCCACGGGCTGGATTTCTGCCATCAGCACAAGACACGTCACTCTGTTCTGTACACTGCACTACAAGGCTCCCTGGCCTTCCTCCTTGCACCTATGCCAGATGGGTAGGATGCACTAATGCACCATCAATTGTGCACCCTGGCATACTCTCTTCACACCATCCCCTTGTCAATTCCTAAACCAGGTGTGAGCTATGGGTTTTCATCATTATTTTCTTTGAGTGAAGTTAGTAATGGGGTGAGTGACTGCTCTTTCAATCCATTTGAGTGATCGTGAGTTGAGTGCAATATCCCTTGTCATCGACAAATTTCCTGTGATTCCTTTAACCAGCTACCTCCCTGGGTGCTGCCGCGTGGTCCCTGCCACAAAGGACGTTGGACGTGTACTGTGACAACACATGGGTACCTCATGAAGCCGACAGTGACACTAGACGTAACCTCGACAATCGACATTCCTCCTCGGCAATATGGGCCAAGTTTTTCAGTGACGACATTCCTCCTCGGCAATATGGGCCAAGTTTTCTAAACCTACACCTTCTGCTTCTCAGTGATGGTTATGTCTTAAGTGTGGGGACGTCGTGGTTGGTCTGATGTGTGGTACCTGTAGTACCAGGTTCTTGATGTTCAATTTACCCTTCCTGCTAAGGTTCTTAGTGTGGGGATGCTTCCATGTGCATCTATGTTATATACCCCCATGCATATACCCTGTTCTAATCATGCATCCATGCCGTGACTTCGTTTTGCCCTGATGGGGTCCCTTTCCCACTCTTCTGTTCTATTTTACCCTGTCGCCGGTGTTGTTTCTTGACTGTTTTCCTTCATCCTTTGTTTAGTGACTTTTTCATACAAACGCACCCTACATCCACTGAAATCCCAATCCAACCTTACACTCTTGTTCATCCCTTCGAACTGCTTATTTTTCCTTTTACCGACCCCTGTTCCGATAGACGGTTCTCAAGTTATTAATTTTTGAAGCAATTCCCGTAAATTGGACGGTTTTCCATGTGAATGTGTCTTTATTGCTTCAGAACCCTCGTCTAATATGCCAGCCTTGTCCTACCCCTTCCCCCTAACCTTTTTCCTTCTTGGTCCGTGTCCTTTCTATGCACAGTTGATCCGTTATGAATTTTTACGGGTTTTCAGGCCTTCTTGTGCTTATTTTACACATTTTTTCATGTGAACCTGCCCTATTTTCACCGGAATTCCAGTTTGATTTGACAGTTGTGTCCTGCCTGCCAGCCTTTCCCCCCCTTTTTTCTTTTTTCTCCCCCCCTCTTCTGATTGCCGGATTTTTAGTTATTTATTTTTCCAAGTGTTTTCGGATGTGTTTTTCGTGTTTTTTCCACGTGAACCCCTCCTAATTCCTTTCCAACTAAGTTTTGATACGCTAGTCCTGTGAATCCCTTTCTTTTCGAACATTTTTTCTTTTTATTGTTCTCTCTTCCGGTGCATAGTTTTTCCTGTATTAATTTCCAAGTCCATTTTCAGGCCCCTTTTTGGGGTTTTTTCCATGTGAACGTGTCCTATCTCAATCGGACATGTGTTTTGCCATGATAGGGTTGTTGGAAACCTTGTTCTGCACAATTTTCCTTCTTTCCACACTTCGTTCCGATGCACGGATTTTTTCATATTAAAACACGAATGTGTTTTCTTGTTTTTTTTGTGTTTTTCCCATGTGAACACCCTGATTTTGCCTTGGACCCGGTGTTGCATGTTTTTACCAATTTCCTCTCGTCTCCCCGCATATTTTTCCTTTTTATGGTTTTTCGATTCGATGAATGGTTTGGATTTTATTAAATTTTTTTCCTTTTTCCCGTGTGATCATATTTCTCGTGTCGCGCGTGAATGCGCCTGTTTTTGGTTTTACGTGCCTCGGGATGCCCTCATGGCGTCTGTGGCTCACGCATCATCGTCCCTGCCCCGTTTGACCCCGTCACGGCAAAATTTTTTACCCCTGCCTGCGTATGTGCACAGGACGGGGGTGTGTTTCTAGCCCCTCTATTTTCCATTTTTTTATTTATTTCATTTTTCTTTTTCCATTAAAAAACAAACACAACACAAAAAAAAAACCACCCCAAAAAAATTAAAAAAAACAAACAAGGACCCACAAAAGAAAAAAAAATCCAAAACTAATCCTAATAATAATTAATCGAAAAAAGGAAAAAAAAAGCAAAACACAAAAGAAAAAAAGAAGAAGAGACAACCAAAGAGAAAACAGAAAAAAGAAAAAAAAACACACACATCACAGTATTTTAATTATTAAAAACCATATATATCATAATTAATTTACTTTAAAACACAAATAACATTATTAAAAAAAAAACAAAACAAAACTACCTCCTTACTTGTCGTGGCCATCGGCCCTCCCTTTTTCCTCCTCCTCCCCTACTCCCTTCTTCTTCCTCCTTCCCTTCTCCTTCCCCTTCTTCCTCCCCCTTCCCCTCCCTTCTTCCTCCTCATCTTCCTCCTTCTCCCTCCTCCTCCCCCACCTTCTTCTCCCTCACCACCTCCTGCCCTCCTCGCCCTTCGGTCGCCTCTGTTGAGGCCGCCCGTCATCTGCTACTCCTTGACGCCCGTCGTCTACTGCTCCTCGATGTCGTCAGCTGCTCCTCGACGCCGCACCCGCCATTCTCCCTCTCCACCTCCCGTCCTCCTCGCACCCACTGGTAACCATCTACCCTAACCATAGTAACAATCTAACCTCACCTTAGTCATAACTAACCTAAGTTAAGTTAAGTTAAACTAACCATTAGTTAGTTAAACTAACCCTAGTTAGTTACCCCTAACCCAAGCTCAATTAACCCTAGTTAGTTACCCCTAACCCAAGCTCAACTAACCCTAGTTAGTCCCCCACTAACCCTAGTTAATTGACCCCTAACCCTAATTAGTCTAACTCACCCTTAGTTAGTCCACATTAACCCTAGTTAGCTGACTCACCCTTGGTTAAATTCACTACATTGACTAACCCACAGTTAATTAACCTAACCCCTAGTTAGCTTAACTTCACACTAGTTAGTCTGACCTAATCACAGTTAGCCTCCCTAACCCTAGTTAGATTAACTTACCTTTAGTTAGCCCCTAACCCTAGTTAGACTTACTAAACTTAACTGGACTTAACCTAACTAACCAGACTTACTAGACTTAGCCTATCCAACTAGACTAACCCTAGTTAACATGACTAACTAGACTAACCTAATTTACTCAACTTAACATAATTTACCAGACTTAACCTGACTAACTAGACTAACCTAACTAACCTAATTGATTTACCTCACTAAACTAACTTAATCAACTTTCTCAGACTAAGCTAACCTAGTTCACTTAACCTACTCAGTTAGCCCTCGTTCTTGCCCTTTCTCTTTCATTATTTTCCTGTTGTGTACGGGTGTGCTAGCGGGCGTTCACGCGTGAGGACACGCTTCTGACTTGTCCGTGCGATGGCGTATTGCAGTCAGCCGTTCACACGCACTCATCCTTCGATGTTCACACGCAGCCCGGGTACCGCCTTTTATTTTCCAACCTGCAAATACATAAAAATAAACAGAAAACACATTAAAAATTCCAAAAAAATCATTTAAAATTCAAAAAATTGTATTTTAAAATTTTTAAACCAATATTATTGAAATTATTTGGAATACTTTTAAGGTGTAATTTAAGAAAAATAAATTACAGAAAATTTAAAATCTGAAAATTACTTCAAAAATTACATGTAAAATGAGTAAAACTCATTAAAAATTAGTAAAAATACAAAAATAGATTCAAAAAAAATCTAGAAAATTCCACAAATCCCCTCGCCCCTTTTGTCAATAAATTCTCAATAAAAAATATTTCCATAAAATGAAAAAATATTATTTGAAGTAAAAAATCCCTAATTTTAATAGTTCACTTTATAGAAATTGATTTTAAAATGTACAAATCAGCTGAAAATCATGGATGAATTAACATACATTGTTAACACTTGCTAGATGGCTGAAAATTCACTCTTATACTTCATAACATATTCATGTGTCATATATCATGATTTATTAATTTAAAAAAATAAAAAAAAAACAAATAAACCAAACCAAACAATATACACAAAACAAACACACCTAAAATACAAATTAAAAAACCAAAATAATAATAATAAAATAAAATAACAATCAACAAAAATACTAAGGTGTTGTATTTTTTTCAGTCAATGGTGTTTGTTTTTGTTTGACTGGATTCCTTGCATTTGGGGGACTACTTCATGTGCCTTCAATCCATTGCAGACACATTCCTACCAGGTATTTATTTTGTGATTGTTATTTATTTTCATTACCCCTTAACTTCAATTAATTGCTAAAATGGACTATATTCACCCACCTTTTCCACGTGCATTCGCGCTAAACACACAATTTTTAATTTAAAAATCAACTAGCCGTTCACTTTGCACGTGCTACGTGCGCTTAAGAGGCACCTTAATTGTTAATAAAAATGAACCAGCCGTTACAAACACTACAAGATATAGGCCTTATACCAACATTTAAAGCGACGAAAATGCAAATAACAAAAATTACCCCCGTCATCGCAAAAAGCGTCGTTATTGGCGACGCCATAGAATAGTCGGTATTACCGTCGCTATCAGCGTCGGTATCAGCATCACATTTGTTGGTATTGGCGTCGGTATATGCAACGCTGATAGCGACGGTTTGGGACGTACATAATGACGCCAATAACGATGCGAGCAATAAAATTTGCGACGCTAATAGCGACTTGTTGCCCTACCACATATAGCACTGTGTGCTTTATGAGAGCCATACAAAATAGTTTCTACACTACTGTGTACAATGCACTTGCAAACAAAAATAATGTATACTGAAATCATTAAACTGATACATGATCGCATAAAAAGTGATTGGTACAATCATGACAGGATATCACTAATACATAGAAAATGTCTACATAGATCAGGCGACTCAAAAATAAAGGTGTGTGAGCTCCAGGGATCCAAGAGCGAGCTACAAATCCTCATCCCCAGAAAGCTCGTCCCGCCACAAGGAGCATTGAACGGACTCTGCAGAAAAAGAAACAACACATCAGTCCACCATACAATAATGCATTCAAATATCTCATGGTAACCATGGACAAGAAAGATGAGTGAATTAAAGGGCCGCCATCTCTATACAATCGGTCGATCAATGCTGTGAGACTGTGCCTCTCTGCATATCGAGTCTCAAGGCCAGTCGGATCGCGATTTATAATGGAGTGCTGCAAAGAAAACAAAATGCTAACAGTTAGAAACATGATTGTCAGTACAAAGAATATTTCAAAAAAATAAACAAGCAAAACAAAAGAAAAACTTACAAAGTCCTCCAAATATGTCCTGTGGCCGCCACTCCCAAGATGATAGACCACTCCATCCTCAAGTTGTGCCCTCGCCGCCTCACGCTGCTGACTCCAACGACCTGGAGAATCTGTAGCCTCCTCCCTCAATCGGTGCCAGTCGTCTACATCTAACCACTCGGGCTTTGTAGCCCCACTCTTGATTGCCTTGCATGCGTCGGATCGTCTATGTGACATGTATGCACGTATGCAATCCATCATCTAGCCCGTAAAGAATTTATCTACTGCGGCTGGCACCGAAAACTCCTCGTGCAAGGATGCTACTATGTAGTCCTTGCTCCCCTCCGGTATGTTCTTCCAATGATCCAAGAAGTTGTGCCGAAAAACTTGTTGGCACAACTCTCTCATGCGAGCCATCACCCTCCTCCCCTCATCATTCATGGTGATGGCTCCTGACCTACTATCGACTAGATATCCATAACCCCCTGGAGTCTGCCTAAGATGGGTCCTCTCCCATCTCGTCCACACTCCTGGGCATATCCACGCGACCCCTGTGCATCCGGTGTACCGACGAGGGTAATATCTCTCGGAGTGGCACCCACAAGGGTGCCACCTGTGTTGACGACTGTGCAAAAGCTGGAGTAACTGGAGTAGACGTCCCCACAGATGTGACAAATCCTAAAGGTGACGTAGCTCCAACTAAATGACGAGACGGAGACACCGCTTCCGTGTCTCCAGAGCATCCACCTGAGCCTGAGATACACTCCCTGGAAGGGCCACGAGAGCGAGGAGTCACACCTGTATCCCGTGTCAACCACGGGCTCATTACCTCTCTATCTCTGTAGCATCCCCCTAATCCCGATGGACTCCCTTCCTTTGGCCCAAGTCGTGAGCATCGAGCTCGTCTGCTTGAAGCCGAAGCATCTGATCGCGTTGAATCAAATCTAGCAGAGCGCCCTGACGAAGACTAAGACAGCTCGTGGTCTGCCATCTCTCTGAATTTGGCGATCTGGTCTAGAGACATGCATGCGAAGATGTCCTGTAACTCCTCATCGCTCATCCCTTGACTCAACCTGAAAATGTCATCTGCACAGATAAAAAATGATGTTAGAATAATCAATTTAAATCATACAAAGCACAGTAATATTAATCATTAAAAAAAAAACTCACTTAAAATGCATGTCTTATATACCCTTATAAGCGATTGGTCAATGAATTGAGTAAGTGGATGCTCCAAGTATGAAGTATCCTATGGTCCCATGTTAATCTCCTAACACAACTCTGCGTACACTGGAAGGTCGATAGACATGTCACCACAAAAGAATGAGTCCGCCTCATTCTCAAAGAATTCTTGGACTCTTGTATTTCCATCATTGTTAGCCGATGCTGGCTCCAAGCTTTCGACATCCTCCACCCCTTGCAATATCGACCCCTCTATTTGCATATTATCTTCATCTATGCTCGGAACATCGCTTTGATCATATACTCTTGCACTTCGGGGAGTTGAAGGTATAACATACCACCATTGAGGTTGTCGGGGGTTTGGTTAGAAGATTACCTGTTCACAAACATGTACAAGAGAGTTCAAACCATTGTGACATAAACCATTTCGTAATACAATTAGCAAGCAAATGAGTCCATGCACCTGTTTACAATGGGCCGGCAACACAAAGGTGTCATGCAAATCTGTTCATTTTTTTCGAAATCTATTTCGAGAAATCCAGATGGACCTCGTCGAACTGTTGCTCCAGCTCCTCCAAGTACCACTTTGAACCATTGCACATCGAATAGTATCATGGAGAAGTACGATAATCCACTGTAACAATACTTTGCAAATTCCCAAAATACTCCATCTCATCCACAACCGTGTTTGGATCTGTTGCTCGTTGTCGGCTCTCTTGTTCGAACCTTGCCATGATACCACAGTCCATTGTGGAGCGCATTTTGTCAATACGCTCCACGCGAAAATGCCATCCGCATGACCACACTACACTATATATTTTGTATTATACATTGAAACACTCAAATTAGATGTTGCATATAAAATTTAGATACGAGAGATTCTAAACCCCTCATCACCTTTGGACTACATCGCCTCAAGAATTCCCATTCCTCCATTGAGATCTCTATCCCTTTGCGAGATGCTGCGGTCAAGGCTCCATGCAACCATCGCGTTGACATAAACCCCGGCATCTCCTCCATGCCTTCGGGATATTGAATTGGTTGATGACGCGTACTACGTCGGAATTCAGCTCGCGCTTCCCCTCGATCTTGCCTAGCGATCTGGTACTTGGCGAGCCACGTCTCCATAGAGGCATGGTGCAACATACAAAAGTGATTCACCTTCTCTTCCATTGAGACATCCATTCTTTTTCCTACCCCATTTTCAACCACCACATCTCCAGTCAGTCTATCATCGTCCTTCAGCGACCATAGCATTTCATTGTTTGGTTTCACCGTTGGTAGCCATTGTGAAATATGCACTAGCACCTCAGACACCAACCACCCTTCGGCCATGCTACCTTCTAGCCGAGCTCGTTGTGGCACAAAGCCTTTCAGGATTTTCATGAAGCGCTCAAAGAAGAACATCCATCTTGTATGGACAGGTCCAACAATCTCCACTTCATCCACAAGATGCACAAGAAGGTGGATTTGTATCGTGAGCATGCTGGTCGACAAGTATTTCTCAAAGAGACAGACCGTCTCCACTGCTCCCCGCCTCGCAGATTCAATAGAGGACATCTTAATCTCCTTTTGTGAGATCCATTGCACCAAAGACGACAACCTGTAAATGGTCCTGCGTATTTCTGGAGTAAGACATCCTGCGATCGCGATCGGTAGTACAAACTGCCACAAATGAGAAAGCATTATGAATAATGGCTACATTCCAAATAGCAAAATTCCCACACTAATTACAATCCATTCCTAGTACAAACCTAACATATCTTATGCCAGTCATGGGATTTAAGCCCTAATAATTGGTCGTCTTTAGAAAATACAGACCTGAGAGAACGCATCATACCCGTTGGAGTGCAGATAGACTTGATTACTTGCTTCACAATGCGCTCTTCTTTAGTGGACAAAACCCAAGGAGCGTGAGGAAGCTGCACGCGACCATCAGCACTCGACTGCAGCCAAAGCGCCTCCATCTTACCTACCTCCTTCAAATCCATTCGTGCCCCTATAGTGTCTCTCTTTCCTATGATGTGGTCCCATAACAAGCTGCCCACATTCTTGAAAATATGCATGGGATCCAACAAGTGGTTGACCTGTAAGTGGGTCCAATATGGCAACTCGTAGAAAACTGAGAACCGTCGCATTCCATTTGGATGTGATTCCAAGTGGACCATTTTCATCTCATACCAGCTTGCGGCGTTCATACGTGTTGGAGTTCGTCCAAGGAAACCTTCCATGAGATCATGATCCTCCGGTAAGAAAGTAGCGTGTCCTTGATATACCATCTTCTTCATGGTTCGTGACCTTCGGGAGTCTAACTGTGGCCCGCACAATGGACAAGAATGATAACCTGAGGTAACCAGACCTGTTCCAACACCATGACCTAGTGTATGCTTGGTTGAACGAGATAAAATATAGATATTACCAGCGACGAGAACGGAGGCCTGCTCACCTGAGCACTCTCCCAATCCCGGAAAGTCATGGATCATCCACATGAGAATGGCTCGAATATTGACTGACCACCGACCATCGCGCCTGCTCATATCTTGCACGGTGACCCCCTCCTCCCACAAAATCTTAAGCTCATCAACTAATGGACGAAGATACACGTCCATATTTTTTACTTTGTAGCGGCCTGGGACGAGCAAGCTAAGGATGAGATGTCCTTTCTTCGTAGAAAGCCATGGAGGGATATTGTAGTTGACAAGGACTATAGGCCACACACTGTAAGAAGTTGAGCGCAGACCGAATGGGTTCACGCCATCCATTGCAAGACCGAGCCGAAGATTCCTTGGCTCTCGGGCAAAGCCTGGGAAGGTTGAGTCAATGTGGCTCCATGTATGCGAATCCTCTGATATTCGTTGAACTCCATCCATGGACCTATTCTGTGCATGCCACATTTTCAAGCTCGCCATTCCAGACGTACGAAACATGTGGTTTATGTAGGGGATGAGCAAAAAGTGTCTGAGAAATTTTTGAGGGATGGTTTTCCCTTGCAAGTCCTGTCGATACCTGTGAGCACCACACTTTGGACATGTTTCCATAGTCTCGTATTCTCCTCGAAACAATATGCAATCGTTGATACATGCATGGATGTTATTGTAGTCCATGCCAAGCTTCCGTAAAACATGTCGTGCATCATCATGAGACTCAGGCATGGTATTTGCAGATGGTAGTATATGATATTAAAATAATTTGAAAAGAATCATAAAACACCTTGAAAAAGCACAAAAGTTTGTAATAATAGTGCTGAAAAAAAAATCAATGAAGTGTATGTACAAGATACATGAACAACTCAGTCACACTCGTATCGCTCCACCTGTATTTTGCTTGCACACTTAAGAGTACAAGCAGTGTCTTCAGTCGAGATACTCGGCACCCATCAGGTATGGATGCTTCCTCTCTAAGCGGATCAGAAGTCTCGACATCCATGGAAATCAATGCATTGATCATTGCCTCCATCTTAGGCTCCAAGATTAAAGGGAGGTCTGGAAGGTTGCCTGTCTCCTCTGGCATTGACGGTATAGATTGGCCTTGCGAGTGGTGGATTGGCTCCTACACTCTATCCATCGCACGCCCACGTACTCTTCTAATTGGCTACAAAGGGTGCACTCACCCTTGTGATGAGACATCACCTCCCTGGATAGAAAATTTGCCAGCAAGACCCAATCTTATTGTATATGGTATTCAATTAGCTTGCGAGTACAATGCATGATTGATATTAACTTTAAATTACCATTTGCTAAAAATCCACAATCGCCTAATCAATGATCTCAGATTGAAACTCGCCAAATCGTTGTACATGTTCTATAGACAATCGACGTTTTTGTCTAATTGCTAACTTGCATTGAGAGCAAGAACATGGGACACGCTGTTTAAGATACGCCTCGCGATCTTGAACAATAGGACCTTCTTCGTTTTCCATTTTGTCTATGTTACAACAAACAATTTATTTTTGTTATCATTCTTTTCTTTTCTTAGATTGTTATCCTCTCCTTCCATCTCTCTCTTTTTCTATGACCTAGCATATAGTATTGTAGAACACTAGTATTTAGTACCTAGTACTCAGTACCTCGCACATAATATGTCGTTTTCTCTGTTCCTCTCCCTCTCTCATTTCCTCTCCCTCCCTTGCCCTCACCCTCTCTTTCTCTCTTTCCCTATTAGGTTTAATGATATTTCTCTTTTTATCTCTCCTCTCTCTCTCTCTTTCATTTCCTTTTTCTCTCTCCTCTCCCTCTCTCATTTCCTCTCCCTCCCTCGCCCTCATGCTCTCTTTCTCTCTTTCCCTATTAGGTTTAATGATATTTCTCTTTTTCTCTCTCCTCTCTCTCTCATGTTCTTTTCTCTCTCCTCTCATTTCCTTTTTCTCTCTCCTCTCCCTCTCATTTCCTCTCCCTCCCTCGCCCTCGCCCTCTCTTTCTCTCTTTCCCTATTAGGTTTAATGGTTTTTCTCTCTTTTTCTCTCTCCTCTCAGTCTCTCTCTCATTTTTTTCTCTCTCCTCTCCCTCTCTCATTTCGTTTACTCTCTTCCTCTCCCTCTCTAATTTCATTTTCTCTCACTACAACAGAAACAAGACATAGATGCGCATGTTAGACGTGCAAAGTCAGGCGCGTCTATCATAGCATCTATAACTGCGTGTAAACGTGCGTGTAAATAGACGCGAATTATGCGTCTATATATCCGCGCAAATAGACGCTAATATAGATGCACCAGCAAACACACAATTATTTAACCACCTAAAATTGCAATTCACATAATTAAAAAACCAAATTTAATAATTATTTAACCACCTGAAATTGATTCTTGAGCATGCACGTGTGCGCATGATAAAAACCATAGAATTAAGAAATATACACATTGAATCATTGAATTAAAAAAATAGAGTTAATAATTACTTGAAGTACCATTGGCATCCTCGAAGTGAGCAAGGACACCACAATCTTGGGTATTTATCTTTTCATCTTTACATTGAGTTCGAAGATGTTTACCCTCACACCAAAGTGCATTGAATAATGTGCACTCGTCGTAAAAGATAAAAGATCAAACTAGACATGCTGGACCCTCACGAGGTGTTCAAATAACTAGACATGCTGGACCCTCACGAGGTGTCTGTAGCAAAATATACTAGGTAGATGAAAGAGCCCTTAAGCTATGGTACACTTACTTGGGCCTTAAAACAAAGATCAACATTACTCCTACTCTAGACTTGGATAAAAGTGCCAGTGAAGACTCGAGTGTTTTATGGCTCAAGGCTCAATCTATGAATGGAAAAACATCACGTCCACATCTAGGTTCTATCCCACCCTTCAAGTTCAAAAAGGGCATGGGGTTTGGAATTCCTGGCTTTTTTAAAGGCAAGCCAAAACCATTGAATAGTTTGATGGAAGGCCCTCCCTTTTTCTATTTTGAAAATGTTGAGAACGTTTCCAATTCAGAGTGGGAGACCATCAAACGGCATTTTAATGGCATAGATCCAGAGTTCACAGACTCTAGATATTTTTCAGCATGCTTTAGGCTGAGGTGGTTATGTTTATAACCTTCCAGTAGATGGAAGAAGGTTGATCCTTCCCCCTGCTCCCATGACAATCTTTGAGGTGCTTCTGAAAACAAAGAAGTATTGGCCCCCATGGGATCCGAGAGAGAAGCTGAATTGCATAAACACACGGGGTGCCCCTAGCACTATATGTGGATTGATCAGAAAAATATTTTCTTCCCATAAGAAAGCAAGATACCTTCTTATCTTCAACATGAGATTGTCCTGGCATGCAAAATATGGAACTTGGTTTGGGTCAGCCCAAGCCAAGCTGCCCCACATGAACCCCATGAGATTGAGCTGGTGCTTGGATATGATCGTGACCACACTTGAGGTTGCTCTACCCTTTCAGATCGGTATGATGCATTGGGCAACTCATTTCAGGTCAATACTATTGCGTACAATCTTTCACCACTGAAAGAATTATATCCGCAAGGTTTAACAGTTCTGTCCTTATTCTCGAGCCTTGATGGGAAAGAAGTGGCAGTGCACAAATTGGGTATAATTTTGAAGGCTGTTGTTATTGTGGAGATCAATGATAAATGTAAAAACATAATAGCCAGCTAGTGGAACAAAACCTTCCAAATAGGCCGATTTCAAATGGAGGATGATGTTAGAGATCTTATTGATGATAAGTTGGCTGAGATTGTGGATGCAGTGGGAAAGATTGACCTCATAATTGGGGGAAGCCCCTGCAACAATCTCTCAGGCAACAATAGAGTAAGCAGGGTAGGCTTGAGTGGCAAAGAATCCTATCTTTTCTTTAAATTTTCCAAGATTCTGAGTAGTTTAAAACATATCATGCAAGCAAGAGGTTACCTGAACATGACCAAATCTCTTAATAGCTAGTATTTTTTTGAATAGGGCATGATTGGATGTATATACAACATAATTACACCTAGATCATACGCTAGGACATGATATACATGTATATACGGCATGATATACAAGTATAGGGAATATACATGCATAGGACATGATATACATTACCAACTTTACTTCTTTCTAAGTATTATAATTATACATCCAATCATTCAAAGCTAATTACATATATGTGATTTCATGCCCTATATACATCCAATCATCCCCTATACAAATGTGATTGGATAGGGCACTTAGGCCATGCAAAAATAACCCATCTAGCTCTCCCATACCTTGTTTTTTTCCCCCACACGTAAAAGAAAGGAGAGTGTTGAGGGTCTTTTGACACCTTCCTTTCCCACTCAAAAGCCCTCGTAAGGGATTCTACACCTTTTATTCCCCGTTCGTGCGAGTCTCTATAAGGCCATTAAGCCTTTCCCATGGCTTTAATGGGTCTTATTCGCGAAAGATTTTGAAACACCCCCTTTCGAAATTCCTACTTCAAGGAGGAAGCCTTCTAAAGCTGCTTTCGACGGACGGTGCAAGTTATTGCAAAAGGGAGACACGGTGGAATTTCAAAAAGGAGTTGTAAAGCTGCATCCACGACGGGATATTAGATGTATATATAGATCAAAGGTTGACTTGTGTATTTGCAATATATATATATATATATATATATATATATATATATAGAGAGAGAGAGAGAGAGAGAGAGAGAACTGATCAATACACTCACATGTCTCATTTAATGTTGTGCACTTAACCTAGCCATGCATGCCAATTTATAGCATGAGTAGATTGATGTAAATCAGTTGGCTTGTGCATATGCAAGCTATTCCAATCATGTCAAGGTGCACTTATAGCTCACATATCTTTGATTGATTGATGGATAATATGCCTTTCTCTATCTCTTTCGTGTACACCTTCATTGCATTATCTTTCTCTTGCTAAAAACCATTCGTGCTTTATCCACCTATTGATATGTAAGTGGGATAATATGCAATTGTAAGTGGGATGGTCTAGTAAGTCACTACATATATATGTGCCAATTGACTTGCCAATGTGTTATCTCTTGTCCTCAAGCTTTGTTATATATGTCACCACATAGGTCAATTGATTCCCTTAATGCATGCATTGATTTCTTAAATTGTTGTTGCGCGTCTGTATGCGCGTGTAACAGGAATTATCTGCGCATATACACGCGTTATTACACGCGCTGATAGACGCGCCAGCATAGAAAAATTAAAAAAAAGTTGTGGCTTTCTTTTCAAACCTGTGCTTTCATGTGTTTTTTGTGCGTTTTCTGCAGTTCGAGCTCGACATCACTACTCGCGTCTATCTATCACTTCATGAAGACAATGAGGCAAGGAAATAAGAGTAAAAAGAGGACAGGAGGAAAGAAGAGCCAAAGAGTAAAGAAGAAGAGCCAAACAGCAAGGAAGAGAACAAGATTGAAGCAACTTACCAAGGGAAGGGAGAAGGAGGACAAGGAGCTTGCAACCTAGCCGCCGCCACCCGTTGGAACAAGTAAAGAAGGTGAGTTCTTCTTCTCTCTCTCAATCTTGTTTGGTTTCTCTGTTTGTTTTTCTCTCTCTTCACATGCTGGATCTTGTCATCTATGGAGGTTTTTTAGCTTTGTTTTTTAAGCAAGTTTAAGAAGAAATGGTGCGACTGTGCGCGTCTGTCAGCGCGTCCAGATGACAGTGTAGACGTGGCTATAGACACGAAAATAGATGTACTAACAGATGCCCACAGAGACGCGCTGACAGATGCTGACAGAGACGCAGGTATAGACGTTGTATGTAATATGTTTTATCTACACATGGTAATATGATTTTTCTTGTGTAGATGTGGAATCCTGGATCCTCCAACACCCCATTCAACAAGGAGCAATTCATGGGGGAGATGACCAATTATCTTGGTCGCCCTTCCACTCTGCAGATGAGGTTTTCAGTGTGATGTCTGGGACACCTATCACATCTTTGCCCACACAGGGATCAACTGAGGTACATGGATCGGCCAAAGCACGTGCATCTGCAGAAGCACGTGTATCGAGTGAGGTAGAGGGTAGTGCACGTCGAGGGAGGAGGGAGAGTGGTGCGGGAGGACGAGGAGGTCGAGGGCTTTGTGGGGGTTGCCTAGGTGGTGGCTCTCGATCACCCTCACCGAAAAATGAGAGAGGTGAGCCTCCACAAATGTACTACTCTATCACTGATGTTGGTGGTATCTTGCATGACTTTGAGGGGAGGGAAGTGATAGCCTACTTGAGGAGTGTCGTGCATGCCACATACAAAGATTGCATGATTCCCTTCAAGCACCAGAAAAATGGTTTGTGGCAAGAGGTGCTGCGAGAAGTACATAAAAGGTACCCTAATCCCGAGAATTCACGACTCTTAGATGATTGGGGATGGTCAAAGGTGAGGGACGCGCTTCATAACAAGAGGTCTCACCTTATGACACGCGCTAAGAAGTCATTGCGGTGACAAGAGCAGGGGCACCCTGGATATGGCCAACCACCCAATTGCCACCGCAAGGAGTGGAAAGAGGCCAAGAAGAGAGCAGCGGAGAAAATCGCCAGCATGCAGAGGCGCATTGTGTCCAGATGGCAACCATGGGATCGTCGCATTATGGATTGGGTGGCAGGGAGTCATGGGAGGCTGAGTTTGTAAGTATTATTTGATTTTTTAAAAGAAAAATTAAATTTTGTAATTTGTTTCACTTCATTATGTAGTGTGTTTTAATACGTTGTATGTTCAAATTGTTTTGTAGTATCATATCGTTGGTAGGATGCCTACTCCTAGAGAGGTAGGCTACCATGGAGGTCATAACCGGGCGTCCACTTGGCAGCATTTCTACGAGGAGGGACTCATCACGGAGGAGCAATATAATTGCGCCATGAGGATTCCACCACCAGAAGATGTATGTTTTATTTTTTACATGAAAAGTATAGATAACTCTAATTTATTGTTTGTAATGGTATTTATATACCTTAATCCTTTGTGTAGGTGAACCCTGATGCAGTTGAGGATAGCGAAGGGGGGGACTAGCAGTAGCGGTGGCGGCAACAGCAACGGCACAGGTAGGAGTGGTGGTAGCGATGATGATGCCTCTTTTGAGGAGATATAGAGGAGCCCCATGCATGCATGCCTCCCCTTGGCTTGTAATTTTCATTTTTGATATGTATTACTTTCAGCTAGTGCTTGCGGACATGACGTCACAAGCACTAGAACTCATAATGTAAAAACGTTTCATCTATATATATGAAATTTCGTGTGCTACATACATTGTTTTGTTTTCAGTATCCAATCTTTGAAATAATCTTTCTTTGTTATCCCTAAGCATACAATTTGTTGTTGATGGGGGAAAAAAAACCAGAGAGCATGTGGCTTTGCAAGGCACATGCTCCCTGGTTTTTTTTTCATACCTCTGTTTTGCGCGTCTAAATTGCAAGATAAATGCGTGCCTATTTTCGTCAAAAACTTTCAGAGTAAACATGGTTTTAGACGGGTAGATACATGCGTGTATAGACGCACAATATGAATATGTCCACTTTTTTAAAAATATGATTATATATTTACGTAGTGTGTTTATACGCGCATCTAAAGGCGCATCTAAGTGTGCGTGTAATGCTGATCATAAGCGCGCTGTTAGACGCGATTTTGTAGACGCGCGCGACATTTTTTTTCACAATTCAAATATTGCGTCTACAAGTGCGTCTATGAACCCTTTTTGTTGTAGTGTCTCTTCCTCTCCCTCTCTCATTTCCTCTCCCTCTCTCGCCCTCACCCTCTCTTTCTATCTCTATTTCCCTATTAGGTTTAATGATTTTTCTCTTTTTTTCTCTCTCCTCTCTCTCTCTCTCTCATTTTTTTCTCTCTCCTCTCCCTCTCTTATTTATCTTTCTCTCTTTCTCTCCCTCCCTCATTTCTTGTCCCTTCTTCACCCTGACCCTCTCTTTTTCTCTTTCTCTATTATTTTTAATAATTTTTTCTCTTTTTCTCTCTCCTCTCCCTCTCTCATTTTTTTCTCTTCCTCTCCCTCTCTCATTTTCTCTCCCTCCCTCGCCCTCACCCTCACCCATAGCCTCTCTTGCTCTATTTGCCTATTATGTTTAACATCTTATCTCTTTTTCTCTCTCCTCTCATTCTCTCTTTTTTTTCTCTCTCCTCTCCCTCTCTCATTTCCTTTTGCTCTCTTCCTCTCCTTCTCTCATTTCTTCTCCCTCCCTCTCCCTCTCTCATTTCCCTATTATGTTTTCGTCTCTCCCCCCTCTCCCTCTCCCTCTCTCATTCCCTCTCCCTCTCCCTCTCTCATTTTCTCTCTCTTCCTCCCCCTCCCTCTCTCATTTCCTCTCCCCCTCCCTCTCCCTCTCTTTAATTTCCCTCTCTTTTTCCCTCTCCCTCTCCCTAATTTCTTCTCTTTGTCTCATTACATACAAATTATACAAAAAATAAATAAATAAGAGAGAGAATACACTCTCCCTCTCTCATTCCCTCTCTCCCTCTCTCATTTCCTCTCTCTCTTCCTCTCTTTCTCTCTCATTTCCTCCCCCTCCCTCTCCCATTTCCTCCCTCTCCCTCTCTTTAATTTCACTCTCTTTATCCTTCTCCCTCTCCCTCATTTCTTCTCCATCTCACATTATATACAAATTATAAAAATAAATAAATAAGAGAGAGAATACACTCTCCCTCTCTCTCGTTCTCTCATTTCATCCCTCTCCCTCTTCCATTTCCTCCCTCTCACTCTCCCTTCCTCCCCCTCTCCCTCCCTCCCCCATTTCCTCCCTCTCTCTCTCTTTCTCCCTCATTTCCTTTGGCTCTCTCAATATATACACAAATTATAAAAGCAAAAGGGAGAGGGAGAGAGAGAATGCACTCTCCCTCCCTCTCCCTCTCTCATTTCCTCCCCATCCTTCTCCCTCTCCCTCTCCCTCTCTTTCTCTTTCTCTCCCTCTCTCGTTTCCTCCCCCCTCCCTTCCCCTCTCTTTGTCTTTCTCTCCCTCTCTCTCCCTCTCTCTCCCTCTCTCTTTCTCTCTCTCGTTCTCTCATTTCATCCCCCTTCCTCTTCCATTTCCTTCCTCTCCCTCCCTCTCCCTCTCCGTCCCTCCCCCTCCCTCTCCCTCTCCCTCTCTTTCTCTCTCATTTCCTCTCCCCCTCTCAATATATATACACAAATTATAAAAGCAAAAGGGAGAGGGAGAGAGAGAATGCATTCTTCCTCCCTCTCCCTCTCTCATTTCCTCCCTCTCCCTCTCTTTATCTTTTTCTCTCTCTCTCATTTCCTCCCCCTCTCTCTCCCTCTCTCATTTCCTCCCTCTCCCTCTCTTTATCTTTTTCTCTCTCTCTCATTTCCTCCCCCTCTCTCTCCCTCTCTTTCTCTTTCTCTTTCTCTTTCTCTCCCTCCCCCTCCCCCTCCCTCTCCCTCTCCCTCTCCCTCTCCCTCTCCCTCTCCCTCTCCCTCTCCCTCTCCCTCTCCCTCTCCCTCTCCCTCTCTCTCTCCCTCTCTTTCTCTCTCATTTCCTCTCCTAAACAAGCAAAAGAGAAAGATAATTAAACCCTAAACAAGTAAAAGAAGGAGAGAATGGACTCAGCGATGAGATATGGCGAGGGTTTGGCAGATCCTCTTCGCGATGAAGGCTCCTCCTCTCCTTCGCGAAATACGGCGACGGCGGCGGCAAGCCTTCTTCCTCTCCCTCTCTCACAATGGTCGCTCTCTCACTCTCACTCTCCCTCTCAAAACGATCAACAAAAATGGGCAAACTGAACCCGCACTCGGTTTCGGCCTGTTTTTTTCCCTGTGGGGAGTCGCTATTTGCGCCGCAAATGCAGAAAGCGACGCAAATAGCGACGCCGCTACCTGCGTCGCTACTCGCCGTCGCTATAGGTTTAAATCCTTGTAGTGAAAAAAGCACGCGCTGGCAAAAAAACGCTCCACATCACTATTAATTTTTAATTAATGAATTTGTATTTAGAGACCCCAGTCTGGGAATCCTAGTCTGGGTTTTGATAAAGCACCGTTTCACCCTAATAATTTGTAAGTAAAATTTTAAGAAGGAACCACTGTTTTCTTATTAAGGTTTATAACTTAATAAAATTTCACCCATTGTTAATAATTTCTTAAAATGAACCCTTCATTAAAAAAATTCCCCCTTAGTGCACTTGTTCCCCGTTTTTAATAAATACACTTCGTGGGATGGGCGCATAAAGTCCTCTTAGTTGAAATTGTTGGTCAAGGTTATGGTTAGGTCCTGATGTATATTTTTATGGTATTATGGTTTGTCTATGTGTTACGATTGCCTGATACGGGGTTTTGGGTGCTTGTTTGTTGCATCACATGAAGTTTTCGGTCGTATATGTGTAGAGGTCATGCTGAATTTTTTCTAGGATGTGTATTGTTTGGGGTTGTAAATTGGTTAGCTACGTCTGTATGTTTGTGTACTTCTTTTGATTGATTTCTTTTTGATAGCCCTTTGGTTGTTTTGCAGGCATTCTTTGTGATTGTCTGTGTTGTGGTGTATGTGTTTTCTATCTGAATGGCACCTCACACTCCTCCTCCTATCCAGTATGTCTCGCTAGTCAGTAGAGATTACTCTTCCCTACTGGCTTTTGAGCCTATAGCGAAAGTAGAACTTGAGACTTTTATGGCTGCTTCATTCCTACTGATTCGAGATGATCCATCCATGTGTGATAAGTTCCTTGCATTATACAGCAAGAAGTCGGGCCTGGTTCATGATGCTTCCATGGTATTGACACCCCAAGGGTTAGGAAAGGCTTTGTCTCTTCGATACAAAGGAGAGCCCTTTGTTACATCTAGACAATTATTCTCCGATAATGAGATTTTCAAGCTGCTACAAAATCAGACCAAGGAAGTCGGGCCCACTTCATGGTGCTTCCATGGTATTGACACCCCGAGGATTAGGGAAGGCTTTGTCTGTTCCCTACAAAGGAGAGCCCTTTGTTACAGCTAGACAATTACTCTCCAACGATGAGATTTTCAAGCTGTTACAGAAGCAGACCAAGGAAATTCTGGATGTCAAGAAAGTGATCAACACTTCAGGAATCTCTTTTTCCATGATCACTGATCCTCTTTGGAAGTTAGTCAGGATGGAGTTAAAAGGAGTGGCTATTGATTGGAGTACTTACATGCTTGAAAGTAACCAAAGGAAATGTTACAAATGTCACATATGGATCCTACCTATATGCTTTCTTGATATACTCAGGCCTAAAGAAGGGTGTGCTACCACCTCCTCCATCTAATCCAATACCTCCCCCACCACATTCAGAAGAGTTAGAACCTATTGACATAGAGGATCTTGATTCCCCTCCTCCACTGGTCATTCAGAGAAAGCGCTTGAAGTGTGTGGCAGATAAAACTCCTTCAGTTCTTCCTTCAGTCACAATTCCTGCTACATTTGGCAGTGACCTTCCTGCTTACCTCACATGTAATAATTTTTTCAGAGCACATCGAGAGGGTTCCTTGGGCATATCAGTCCCTTTCCTGAATAGTCTAGTGTCAGGAGATGCCATTCCATTCCTTTTTAAAGACATCCAAAGTTCTTTCAGTGACGGCTCGTGCTCAACAGTTGTATGCTTCTTTCTATGAAGAATTGATGCATTCCAAAGACCAGTTGCATAAGGCAACATCAGAGTTAGCCTCTGCTAAAGATACACTGGCATATCTGTTTAAGTAGATGGAGCAACAAGCCCAAATGATTGAGACTCAAAGAGAAGAAATATCTTCTTTGAAGATTCAGTTAACAAAAGCTCAATTGGAGGTCACTAAAGTCTCAGAGGAGAAGGACAGAATATCCAAAGAAGCTCAAGAGTTTAAGACTCTTTTAGATGCAAAACTCTTAGCCTTATAGACTACTCATGACACAGTGGAATCACAAGCTTTCAAATTAAGCAGTTGCAAGACCAACTGACGCAGTCACGGTCTATCCTTGAAGCCCCAATGTTCCTCTGAATCCTTCTATCTCTAAGTAGGACTTGGCAGTTCTTTAGAGACAGGCCACATTGTGTCCATTGTTCCAAGATAAGGTGGAAAGATTGCAGTCCAAGATGGATTTGTTATGGTCGACATTTGAGCATTTCCAGGAGTATGTTCCTCTAGTCCACTATCAGTTGCAAAAGTTGGCCTTTTATATGAAGCTTTCAATGATGGATCTTTGTCTTCCAAAGGATGGTTGGAGTGGGGTTTGGTCTCCTAATTTAGTGGCAGAAGTGGTCCGTATGGTGTTTGAAGATTTTGTGACAACGAATACCATGTTGCAGTCTTATATCTATCTACGAGGTGATCTGTTGATTCCAGATGAAGTAGATATGGTCTGTTTTGTGGGAGACATGGTTTTGCAAGATGTTTTATATATCAACTATTTGGAGTTGTAGATAGATGACATGTTCCATTGTTATGTTTCAAAAGTGGCTACTTGCCCTGACATATCCTGGCACTCAATGATTGATTATGTGGTCCTCAATCAATGTCAAAACACAGCTTCTACCTATGTACAAAGCACTAACCAACTGAGGGTGGATCTCTTAGCTCATCTTTCCAAAAACCATCCATTTGATTCAACCTTTTTTGATGCCTATCAGATAAGATTTGTCTTAGGTCTCTCTGTTCCTAGTCTATTATACTATCAACAAATGGCTCATCGCTATGATACCTATCTTTCCCTTGATCAAACCAATTCAGCAGCAATCTTACCTCTTCTTTTCCAACCTCAATCTTTTCCTCAAATTTCCATATTTACATATTGCTCTTTTATTGAAGATAGAGTATTTTCCCCTTCTCCACCATGCCCTTCTCCATCTATCCATATACTTTCTACTTTTCCTATTTATCAATTAGCACCTTTCCTAACTGATCCACTTAAATTTTCAACCACTCCTTCTTTATCTTATTCCTCCTTTTATGATTTTGCCTACCCCTCTCTTCATCCTCTTTTACTTATTCCACTTCCATCTCCAGCCACTTCTATTTCTCAACGCCCTCAGTTGGTTAGTGAATATGAAGGGTTTGATCAGCAGAATTCCAAAAGAAGAGGATGGAGCTTGACCAGTTCTCTTACAAGATCCCAGATAAACTGGCCAATAATTCCAAGAAATTGGACAACTGCCAGTCAAGCATACCAGAACTACCTTCATTTTTCTCACCAATATTCACAATCTCTAGATCCTTCAAAGAGATTGACAGCTCATTTTTCTTGGTATCTAGCATACATGTATAAGCATTCCCATAACGATCAAAAGGCCATTCCAAAGATTTATATGAATGTCAATGTGAACATGTGACTCCGAGTAGTTGGATATCCTGTATTTTCATGCCCTATGTCTACCTAGCAAATACCTTGTTTCACTAGAAAGGATGTGCTGCCTGTAGTTCTTTCAAAATCCTCCAAAGACATTTGTGGATGAATCCTTCTCCATGGATTGTTTTCAAAACCACCAAGACTTCAAAAGGGATCATATTCATTGATGCCTTTGCAATGTATTTTGGATGATTCTTAATGAGATATATCTCTCTTTTTTTTGGAGGTGTCATTCAGATGGTTGTGTTAGTATTTGTGTGTATGTGTTGTAATAATTTTATGTGATGAGTTCATGCTGATTGAGAATAATTTGTTCGAGAGCTCTTTTCAAACTATTGATGGTGATGGTGGATGGACGCCTATGGTGGAAAGCTAAAGAAAACCTCTTATATCCTTTAAAAATTTGTTATGATTTTTAAATAATTAATCAGATGAGTTAATGAATTAAGAAGTTTTCCTTTAGTAGTATTTTTCATGTTGAGAGTGGAAAAATAATGAATTTTTGACAGATTTTTGTTGTTTTTGAGGACTGAATGATTGATTTTTGATGGATTTAGAGTGATGTATGGTTGTTAATGGAAGTGTTTGAGAGTTTTTTGGATAATATTGATTATGTTTTGGAAGTTCATGATGATTCTCAGTGGAGATATAAAGCTTTATGATGTTCTATTAAGGTTCTGATTGGTTCTGTATACCTTCTGTATAGCTTCTGTTTTGTTCTAATTGTCTTCTGTATGAAGCATGGATTGATGATTGATGAAGATTGAGATCTTTTGGGAGCTTATTGAATAGTTTTTGATAGTTTGTAATGGTTTGAGTATGAGTTATGAGGTTCTGATGACCTTCTGTGACCCTCTATAGACCTTCTGTAGAGCCTCTATCTCTGCTCTGCCTCTGCTCTATCTCTGTACTATAACTGTATTGTAGCTGCTCTGGTACTGTATTATACTATTCTATAGATCTTCTGTAAGTGTTTTGTAGAATATATGTGTGACTTTGGGAAAGTTTTTTAACTTTTGGAAAGGATGAATCTAAGTTCAAAAGAGCTAAAACAAATGGAGAAGTAGCTACTGAAGACTGAAGAGAAGATTGAGTGACATTGATAATAGTGAGCTGTGAAAAGACACTATAGTGGCTCTGGTGACTCTTCATATCAGATATACCTCTTGGGAGGTGCATCCACGACCTAAGAAGGATTATTGAGAGTTATTATGAGAGTATTGTAGTGAGGAGATGATGTACTATTGATAGATAGAGAGAGAGAGAGAGAGAGCTAGAGATGTTCAATTCTATCAAAACAGTGTAACTGTATATGAGAGATTGAGAGAGAGAACTATGAAGACATTAAAGATGAATAATATGTGATTGATTTACATTCAAAGATAGTGTATTCCTTTATGTTCCTTGTTCTATTGAAGAATTCTATGAAGATGTTAAAGATTATGGTTGATACTATCAAATCCGTGGTAGAAATCTACTATGATGCTGCGTGAAGATTTGCTGTTTTCTTTGTTTTGATGATCAAAAGAATGAGATAAAATCTTGTTGGTGTTACAAGATAGATTTTCTTGCAAGATAATTCTCCTTTCCTTGGTGTTCGTCTTGGGGCTCCACATGTTCACTCTTCTCTCTTCGTCTTGGCCTAGTTTGGCTCTAAGCGTGATTACTAGCCACGATTTCTACTGCGTCGTCCTACTCGGTTGGGCTACCATCTATGCATTGATTGGCAGGGTCAATTAGTTGTGGTTCTTTGTTGTTGTTGTTGTTTTTGTTGTTTTTTTTGGGATACAGTCTTAGATTTGGATGAACCGATTATTAGCTTTGGCCATTTTGGGTCATCGGATTCTGGGCTTCATTCGAGTCCAGACCATTCAAGTTGGATGTGCTGATTCTCTTGGGCCAACGATTGATTTTTGGTGGGCTGATTTTGCCAATAAAATGGTATGATTTCCTCATTTTATTTTCAATTTTATAAATCGAATGGGCCAATTTTCCCCCAAGGAAATCGGTCGGGTTGATTGTTCGATTCTAGGAATCGGACAGGGGCCGATTCTATGTGACGAGTTCATCGAGAAGGCATAAATTTGCTCTATTTGATCTAGGGTAGCAAGCACCTGCTATTGTCAAACTTCATAGAAATATTAAACAACAACTAGGGGTCAAGTCTAGCTCACTTGGGATGACAGAAATACCGGTACATGAGGATCAAGGAGTCATCTCCCATGGTGCCCTGTCACAAAACCTGACTCTCTCTCTTTCTCTCTGTCACTATTTTATTGAAAATGAGCCTTCCTTCCCCCTTCCTTAGGTCTTATACCCCTAGGCTAACACCTAAGGGTTGCACCATGCTTATTCTTAAATTTTTGATAGATTTTTGCCCCTTTTTTGCCCACTTTTTGCCCTTGTTTTGGGTCTATTTACAATAGCAACCCTACAAAGGTATGCTTTGATTTCTAAATCCTAGGCTACTCTAAATGCAACAAAAATCACAACCAAAGTACTGAAATGATTCCTCCTCAAATCATTTAAAACACAAAATACTTACTTTCTTTGAAGATTAAACTCCTAAATCTCCTACATACAAAAAGCATGAGCAGTTCGGGGATGAACCCTACTTCGACACTCGATTTGAAGCATGCAAGTGCTCAACCCTGAATCTGTTTGCCACAAAAATGGAACCAAAATATAGTGGGTGCTCATGCTCAACCGCCAAGACCCATGGACAGCTTATTGTTTCAAGCATTTCAAGCGAGCACAAATGGCAATCTTTCACCCACTAGTCAATGTGCCTTTGATCCAACGAGTGTAGTGAGCTTACCTTGATGCTCGATGGAGTAGCCTCCTCCCTCAAGCCCTCCGATAGCTCCATGATTCAACATTCAAGCTCAAGCATCCTCAATTGTCCACCTTGCTCTATCCTCCATAGCCGTGTGTACAAGATGAGAGAAGAGAAGAAGAGAAGAAGAGAGGAGAAGATGGAGAGCTTCTCCACCATGGTCCCTCACCCTCACTCACTCACTCCCTTACCCTCTCACACTCCCTCTCTCAAGCACAATCACAAGCAAGCAAGAAGAAGGAGAAGAAAAGACCACTTTAGCCACACACCAAAGAATGAGCTCTTCTTTCACTTTTCAACTTTATATACAAAACCCTAAATCCCTCTTAGGTGGTCATTCCATTTTTACATGGCTAGCCGTGGCTTGGATCCTCTTTTCCATTGTCCTCATATCTTCCTAGCTTCCTTTCTACTATCCCATCGACCTTTACAATTTTCACAAGAGGGAACGTGGTGCTCTTTTACAAATAGTTTTAGGGGTGCCTTGCATTTAAAAATGTGATTTTTTCTTTCACTTAGCTTTTGAGGACGCCCTTACGCTTTCGGCTATTTTCCTTCTTGCTTCTTCCGTTGCATCCGAGATTTCCTTTTGGGCCACCTCTTTTAGGTCCCAACTTGCACTTTTGTTTGTGATTCGGTTCATAGCAATCCATCCTCTCTAAACTTGCACATCCTTTGGCATGTGCCAACATCACTCTTCATCATCTACAAGCTCAATTGTGACTTCAAAGCCTTCTTGATTTTCTCCAAGCTCTTTATCTTCAACAAACTCTTTTTCTTTCTTTTTAGCAATGTAACATCTAGTGTCTAACCCCTCAACACTTCTAGTGTATACTTTTTTTCTTCCCTCTTCTTGAGCAATTTGATCCTCCTTTTTACTATGCCTATCCTCAAGCAGATCAATACCTTGCATCCATTAAGATTAGTCTATCTTTGCTTTGAAAACTGCCAATCAAGTTTACCTTGTAGAAAATTGCTCATCACTTTTGATTTGTAACTCAAATTGTCAAGATTTTTGAAGGAAAAAAAGTAGCGCCAATTTTAATCTACAAATTTTGTGAAGATACCATGATCAAATTATGAAGGCTTCACTAACCGAAAAAATTTGCATAGCTTGTAACTCACTTCTCACATAGTCCACTACAGACATCAATATTTTGAACCTTGCATCTTCCATATATTGACTAGGTTAGTGACCAAACTTGGTAGGTCTATTCCTTAGGTGTAAAAGCTCAGTTTAAATGTGTCACTCATCATTAGAGTCTCTTTGACCAACAGAAAATTTTAAAATATCAAATCTTTCCAAAACAATCAACTATAGAAATATGCTTTTCCTCTTGGGTCAAATGGCCATATCATAATTACCTAATAGTCATACATATGAACCAAATGCTTTCTCTTAGTCCATATGGCACGCATATCATGCATAGCAAAACATATAGGCCACCACAATCAAAATTCCACTTCATCTTCTTGCATAAGTCAACCTCATAAAAGCATTCACCTAGATCATAAACCTGAATATCAGTATCCTCCATAATCATACATTCAATTTGTCTATAATCATACAAACAAATACATGGTTCTTTGCTTTTTATCATCTTGATCTACTTATCCTACTTTTTATCATCATGCTCTACTCTTTTTAGTCTTCATTTTTCTCTTCATGTTCTTTTCTTTGCTTTTTCTACTCCTCTTTTTGCTCTTTCTACTCTTCTCTTTGCTCTTTTGGTACTTACTCTATGGTATGTTCAAGTTTAGGAGGCACGAATTTCTTGGGATCACTCTTGCCACTCCCTCTAGTGTTGCTCTTATATGTCCGTGGTTGCTATTCTTGTCATCTCTCTTTATCTTGTCTTCAACTAGAACTCTCATATTTTGTATGTTTGCCAAATATTCATATACTGTATCTGAATCTAAATGTGAATCCTACCCAAATTTTTCCTTGATATCTTTCCCTACATTTTTTAGAGTGCAAGACCAAATCTATACTTTCTCTATCTGTGGTCCATAGGTTGTAGCATTAGCCATAGATATATCCTCAAAACTCTTTTGCATACCACTTCTTCTAAAATTTATAGCTATTGGCAACCCTATTTCTAGGTGCAAAAGAGGGACTTATAGAACCTGCATGCCGCCTATGTTCTTCACTTTTTTCCATCTGGATGTGCAAGTCATGTATACTCTTGATCAATTCATCTCTTGGGTAAGTTACTCATGAATATATGTGTGCATCACATGGGTTCAAATTAGGGTATTTTTAAAATACCATTTTAAAACATTTTTCACATATAAAAGGATGTAATGTAAAGGGGTTATTTATAGATTGAATAGAAAAGGGTTATGTTTTATTTAAGAAAAATAGTAACTTCCCCAAGATTCATGTATTTCACCATCCTTGGTAGGAGTAGCCATAAAAACATGTTGTTTTACCATAGCTTCTATAGTTTTTCTAGTATTATCACTATGGTAAAAAGGGACATCTTGGTAAAGATTGCAAAAAACTAGTGACATTGTGGAAGAAGGAGAAGGAGAAGAAGTAGGACATGGACTCCTCCAATGAGTTGTAGCATAAATGTAGAGATAACATGTTGAAAAATATGTTGTGTTGTAATAGAATGTTCACTAAGCTTGGCAGTAGATGTAGAAAGAGTAAGCATAGGTTCAATTGTGCAAAATACTAGTTGGAAAGGCATAAATCAATCTAGGTTGGAAATATTGAGGCCACCAAAGCTTGAATACAATGTACAATAGTTTAGAGTAGGTCAAATCAACACTAGAGGGACACTACAAGATATAGGCCTTATACTGATGTTAAAAGCGATGAAAATATAAATAACAAAATTTACCCCTGTCGTCACAAAAAGCGTCGTTATTGGCGATGTCATAGATCAGTCGGTATCAGCGTCAATATCAGTGTCGCTATTGGCATCGGTATCAGCGTCGCATTTGCGATGCTGATACCGATGGTTTGCCACTCCCAAGATGATGGACCACTCCGGCCACTCCAAATATGTCCTATGGCCGCCAATCCCAAGATGATGGACCACTCCGGCCTCGAGTTGTGCCCTTGCCGCCTCGCGCTGCTGACTCCAACGTCCTGGAGAATCTGTAGCCTCCTCCCTCAGTCGATGCCAATTGTCTGCGTCTAACCACTCGAGCTTTGCAGCCCTACTCTTAAGTGCCTTGCATGCGTCATCATTTATGTGACATATATGCATGCATGTAATCCATCATCTAGTCTGTAGAAAATCTATCTACTGAGGTTGGAACCGGAAACTCCTCATGCAAGGATGCTACTATGTAGTCCTTGCTCCCCTCCGGTATGTTTTTCCAATGATCTAAGACGTGCCGAAAAACTTGTTGGCATAACTCTCTCATGCGAGCCATCACTCTCCTCCCCTCATCATTCATGATGATGGTTCCTGACCTATCATCGACTAGATATGCATATCCCCCTGGGGTATGCTTAAGATGTGTCCTCATCTACATCCACGCTCCAAGGTATATCCAGGAGACCCCTGTGCATCCAGTGTACTGACCGGGGTAATATCTATCAGAGTGGCACCCATAGGGGTGCCACCTGCAGACGGCTGAGTAAGCCAAAGTAACTGGAGTAGATGTCCCCACAGGTGTGACAAATCCTAGAGGTGTCGCAACTCCAGCTGAACGATGAGACGGAGACACCGCGTCCGTGCCTCCACAACATCCACTTGAGTCTGAGCCACGCTCCCTAGAACTGCTACGAGAGCAAGGAGTCGCACCTGTATCCCATGCCGACCGTGGGCTCACTGCCTCCATATCTCTGAAACATCTCCTTGACGCTGAAGCACTCCCTCCCTCCCTCCTCTGGCCCAAGTCTGGAGCGTCGACCTCGTCTGCTCGAAGCTAAAGCATCCGATCGTACTTAAGTAGATCTAGCAGAGCGACTTGACGAAGACCGAGACAGCTCTTGGTTTGCCATGTCTCTGAATCTCGCGATCTAGTCTAGAGACATGCGCGTGAAGATATCTTGTAACTCCTTATCGCTCATCCCTCGACTCATCTTGAAAATGTCACCTGCACAGATAAAAAATGATGTTAGAATAATCAATTTAAATCATACAAAGCATAGTAATATAAATCCTAAAAAAAAAACTCACTTAAAATGCATATCTTATGTACCCTTATAAGCGATTGGTCAACGAATTGATTAAGTGGATGCCAGTAAGTATGAAGTATCCTATGGTCCCATGTCAATCTCCTGACACAACTCCGTATACACTGGAAGGTTGATAGACATGTCACCACAAAATGACGAGTCCACCTCGTTCTCAAAGAATTCTTGGACTCCTGTATTTCTATCATTGTTAGCCGATGCTAGCTCCAAGCTTTTAGTGGCCTCAACCCCTTGCAATATCGACCCCTCTATTTGCATATTGTCTCTATGCTCGGAACATCAATTTGATCATATACTCTCGCACTTTGGGGAGTTGAAGGTATAACATACCACCATTGAGGTTGTCGGGGGTTTGGATAGAATATTACCTATTCACAAACACGTACATGAGAGTTTAAACTATTGTGATATGTACCATGTCGTGATACAATTAACAAACAAATGAGTCCATGCACCTGTTCACAATGGGCCAACAACACAAAGGTGTCGCACAAATCCGTCCGTTTTTTTTCGGAATCTATTTTGAGAAATCCAAATGGACCTCGTCAAACTGTTGCTCCAGCTCCTCCAAGTACCGCTTTGAACCATTGCACATCGAATAGTATCATGGAGAAGCTACGATAATCCACCATAACAATACTTTGCAAGTTCCCAAAATACTCCATCTCATGTATAACCATGTTTGGATCCATTGCTCGTCGCCGGCTCTCTTGCTCGAACCTTGCCATGATACCACAGTCCATTGTGGAGCACATTTTGTCAATATGCTCCATGCGAAAATGCCATCCACGCGACCATGCTGCACTATATATTTTTTATTGTACATTGAAACACTCAAATTAGATGTCGCATATAAAATATAGGTATGAAAAATCCTAAACACCTCATCACCTTTGGACTACATCCCCTCGAGAATTCCCACTCCTCCATTGAGACCTCTGTCCCTTCATGAGACGCTGCAGTCAAAGCTCCATGCAACCATCACATTGACATGAACCGTAGCATCTCCTCCATGCCCTCGGGATATTGAATTGGTTGATGATGTGTACTACGTCGGAATTCAGATCGCGCTTCCTCTTGATCTTGCCTAGCGATTTGATACTTGACGAGAGCCACGTTTCCATAGAGGCATGGTGCAACATACAAAAGCGATTCACCTTCTTCTCCACTGTAGTATCCATTCTTTTTTCTACCCCATTTCCAACCACCACATCTCCAGTCAGTCTATCATTGTCCTTCAACGACCATAGCATTTTGTTGTTTGGATCCACCGTTGGTAGCCATTGTGAAATATGCACTAGCACCTCAGACACTAACCAACCTTCAGCCATGCTACCTTTAGGCCAAGCTCATTGTTGCACAAAGCCTCTCAGGGTTTTCATGAAGCACTCCAAGAAGACCATCCATCGCGTATGGATAGGTCCAGTAATCTCCACTTCATCTACAAGATGCACAAGAAGGTGGATTTGTATCGTGAGCATGCTGGTGGATAGGTATTTCTCAAAGAGACAGATTGTCTCCACTGTTCCCTGCCTCGCGGATTCAATAGAGGATGTCTTAATCCCCTTCTATGAGATCCATTGCACCAAAGTGGACAACCTGTAAATGGCCCCGCGTATTTCAAGAGTAAGACATCCTGCAATCGCGATTGGTAGTACAAACTACCACAAATGAGAAAGCATTATGAATAATGGCTACACTCCAAATAGCAAAATGCGCAAACCAATTACAATCCATTCGTAGTACAAACCTAAAATATCTTATGCCAGTCATGGGATTTTAGCCTTGATAATTGGTCATCTTTAGAAACTGCAGACCTAAGAGAACGCATCATACCTATCGGAGTGTGGATAGACTTGACTACTTGCTTCACAATGTGCTCTTCTTTAGTGGACAAAACCCAAGGAGCGTGAGATAGCTGCACACGACCATCAGCACTCGACTGCGGCCAAAGCACCTCCATCTTACCTACCTCCTTCAAATCCATTTGTATGCCTATAGTGTCTCTCTTTCCTGTGATGTGGTCTCATAGCAAGCTGCCCACATTCTTGAAAATATGCATAGGATCCAACAAGTGGTTGACCTATAAGTGGGTCCAATATGGCAACTCGTAGAAAACTGAGAACCGTCGCATTCTGTTTGGATGTGACTCTGTGTGGACCATTTTCAGCTTGTACTAGCTTGCGGCATTCATACGTGTTGGAGGTTGTCTAAGAAAACCTTCCCTGAGTTAATGGTCCTCTGGCAAGAAAGTGGCGTGTCCTTGATATACCATCTTCTTCATGGTTCGTGACCTTCGAGAGTCTAATTGTGGCCCGCACAATGGACATGCATGATAACCTGAGGTAACCAAACTTGTTCCAACATCACAACCAGATATTACCAACAAGAATGGAGACCTATTCACCTAAGCACTCTCTGAATCGCGGAAAGTCATGCATCGTCCACATGAGAATGGCTCGAATATTGGTAGACCGTCGACCATCGCGCTTGCTCATATCTTGCACGGTGACCCCCTCCTCCCACAAAATCTTAAGCTCTTTGACTAATGGACGAAGATACACGTCCATATTTTTGACTTTGTAGCAGCTGGGGACGAGTAAGCTAAGGATGAGATGTCCTTTCTTCGTAGAAAGCCATGGAGGGATATTGAAGTTGACAAGGACTATAGGCCACACACTGTAAGAAGTTGAGCGTAGACCGAATGGGTTCACGCCATCTATTGGAAGACCGAGCCGACGATTCCTTGGCTCTTGGGAAAATCCTGGGAAGGTAGAGTCAATGTGGCTCCATGCGCGTGACTCTGCTGATATTCATTGAAATCTATTCGTGGACCTATTCTGCGCATGCCACATTGTCAAGCTCGCCATGCGGAATGTATGAAACATGTGGTTTATGCGGGGGATAAGCGAAAAGTGTCTGAGAACTTTTTGAGGGATGGTTTGCCCTTGCAAGTCCTATCGATACCTGTGAGCACCACACTTTGGACATGTCTCCATGGTCTCGTATTCTCCTCAAAACAGTATACAATCATTGATACATGCATGGATGCTGTTGTATTCCATGCCAAGCTTTCGTAAAACATTTCATGCATCATCACGAGACTCACGCATGGTATTTGCAGGTGGTAATATATGATATTTCAATAACCTGAAAAAAATCATAAACACCTTGAAAAAGCACAAATGTTTTTAATAATAGTTCCAAAAAAAAAATCAACGAAGCGTATGTACAAGGTACCTGAACAACTCGATCACACTCGCATCGGTCCACCCGTATTTTGCTTGCACACTTAAGAGTGCAAGCAATGTCTTCAGGCGAGTTACTCGGCACCCATCATATAATGGTATGGATGCTTCCTCTCTAAGCGGATTAGAAGTCTCGACATCCATGGGAATCAATGCATCTATCATTGCCTCCATCTCAGGCTTGTAGGTAGGTCTGGAAGGCTGCCTGTCTCCTTTGGCATTGACGTTATAGATGCACTCCATCCATCGCACACCCACAAACTCTTCTACTTGGCCACAAAGGGTGCACTTCTCCTTGGGACAAGACATCACCTCCCTGAATAGAAAATTTGCAAGCCAGACCCAATCTTATTGTATATGGTATTCAATTAGCTTGCGAGTACAATGCATGATTGATATTAACTTTTCTTACCATTTGTTGAAAATCCGTAATCGCCTGATCAATGATCTCAGATTGAAACTCACCAAATTGTCGTATATGTTTTATAGACAATCGACATTTTCGTCTAATTGCCAACTTGCATTGAGAGCAAGGACATGGGACACATTGATTAAGATACGCCTCGCGATCTTGAACAACAGGACCTTCATCGTTTTCCATTTTGTCTACGTTACGACAAAAAAATTGTTTTTGTTTTCTTTTTTTTCTTAAATTGTTATCCTCTCCTTCCATCTCTCTCTTTCTTTTTCTTTCTCAAATTTTTATCCTCTCCTTCCATCTCTCTCTCTTTTTTTATGTTATGACTATGACCACAACCATAACTACGACTACGACCACGACCAGGACTACGACCACGACCATGACCACGACCACAACTATGACCACGTCCACGACTATGACCACGACCACAACCACGACCACGACCATGACCACGACCATGACTACGACCACAACTACAACTACGACTACGACTATGACCACGACCATGACCAGGACGACTACAACCATGACCACGACCACGGCTATGACTATGACCACAACCACGACCACGACCACGGCCACCACCATGGCCACCAGCACGACCACGACTACGACTATGACTACAACCACCACTACGACCATGACTACAACCACGGCCACGACCATGACCACGACTATGACTACGATGACCACAACTATGACCCATGAACATGACCACGACTACGACAACCACGACCACAACTACAACCATGACCACCACCATGACCACCACAACCATGACTATGACTACAAATACGACTACGACTACGACTACGACCACGACCACGACCACGACCACAACCATGACCACGACTACGACTACAACTATGATGACCATGACCACGACTACGACCATGACCACGACTACGACCACGACCATGACCACGACCAAGACCACGACCACGACGACCATGACTATGGGTAGGTTGCACTCACTAAGAATAGGATTGGCGATTCACCTCATCTTCTCTCCATCATCAATAGAATTATCCTTTACCATTTACAACTCACCCATCTTCTCTCCACACTAGTCATGGTCTTCTGGTGATGCTGTTGAAGATGAGTTTTCTAAGAGATCTTTGGTGATGCTGTTTTAGTTTTGCGAAGCATATGAATGATGTTGTTTTAGTTTTTTGTATTTGTCTTTTAAAGAAGAGATTGATTTTTATGGAATATCCAAAGTTATTTTTGGATTTACGTTATGAAAAATGAATGTTTTTCATACTGATAGGCTGATTGCCTTCGTTGTATATTTGTGTGGTGGAGGCTAGGACAAGCCCCATGTATGAGAGGTCTCTTTGCAAGAAGAACATTATGCTAGGAGGCACAAGTATGCTAGGGCTCTCTAGCCATATATCCCTTAGGTTTGTTGAGGATCGGCCTAACCCCTATGAGCCTAGGATGAGCTTATTGTAAGGTCCTATTTACTTTTCTCTCTTTCTCTCCCTCTCTCATTTCCTCTCCCTCCCTCACCCCAATCCTCTCTTTCTCTCTTTCCCTATTAGGTTTAATGATTCTTCTCTCTTTTTCTCTCTCCTCTCCCTCTCTCATTTCCCTTTCTCTCTTTCTCTCCCTCTCTCATTTCCTCTCCCTCTCTCACCCTCACCCTCTCTTTCTCTCTTTCTCTATTAGGTTTAATGATTTTTTTCTTTTTCTCTCTCCTCTCCCTCTCTCATTTTTTCTCTCCCCTCTCCCTCTCTCATTTCCTTTTATCTCTTTCTCTCCCTCTCTCATTTCCTCTTCCTCCCTCACCTTGACCCTCTCTTTCTCTCTTTCCCTATTAGGTTTAATGATTTTTCTCTATTTTCTCTCTCCTCTCTCTCTCTCATTTATTTTCTCTCTCCTCTCCCTCTCTCATTTCCCTTTCTCTCTTTCTCTCCCTCTCTCATTTCCTCTCCCTCTCTCACCCTCACTATCTCTTTCTCTCTTTTTCTATTAGGCTTATTGATTTTTTTCTCTTTTTCTCTCTCCTCTCCCTCTCATTTCTTTTTCTCTCTCCTCTCCCTCTCTCATTTTCTCTCCCTCCCTCACCCACACCCTCTCTTTCTCTCTTTTATTATTATGTTTAACATCTTTTCTCTCTTTTTCTCTCTTCTCTCATTCTCTCATTTTTTTCTCTCTCCTCTCCCTCTCTCATTTCCTTTTGCTCTCTTCCTCTCCTTCTCTCATTTCTTCTCCCTCCCTCTCCCTCTCTCATTTCCCTATTATGTTTTCGTCTCCTCCCCTCTCCCTCTCCGTCTCCCTCTATCATTTCCTCTCCCTCTCTCATTTCCTCTCCCTCTCTCATTTTCCTATTATGTTTAATGTCTCCCTCCCTCTCTCTCTCCCTCTCCCTCCCCCTCTCTTTCTTTCTCTCTCCCTCTCCCTCCCTCTCCCTCTCCCTCCCTCTTCCTTTCCCATTTCCTCCCCCTTTCCCTCTCCCTCTCCCTCTCCCTCTCCCTCTCTTTCTCTCTCTCTCCCTCCCTCTCCCTCTCTCATTTCCTCCCTCTCCCTCTCCCTCTCCCATTTCCTCCCTCTCCCTCTCCCTCATTTTCCTATTATGTTTAATGTCTCCCTCCTTCTCTCTCATTTCCTCTCCCTCTCTAAATATAGACAAATTATACAAAAAAAATAAGAGAGAGAGAGAGAATGCACTCTACCTCCCTCTCGTTCTCTCATTTCATCCCCCTCCCTCTTCCATTTCCTCCCTCTCCCTCTCCCTCTCCCTCTCTTTCTCTCTCTCTCCCTCCCTCCCCCTCCCTCTCCCATTTCCTCCCTCTCCCTCTCCCTCTCCCTTGTCCTCTTCCTCTCCCTCTCTCTCTCCCTCTCTTTCTCTCTCATTTCCTCTCGCTTTCTCAATATACACAAATTATATTAAAAAAAGTAAAAGAGAGAGAGAATGCACTCTCCCTCCCTCTCCCTCTCTCATTTCCTCCCCCTCCCTCTCCCTCTCCCTCTCTTTCCCTCTCATTTCCTCTCCCTCTCTCAATATACACAAATTATCCCCTAAACAAGTAAAAGAGAGAGAGAATGGACTCACTGTAAAGATTTGAAGGAGGGTTTGGCAGCTCCTCCTCTCCTTCCCGAACGACGGTGGCGGCGGCAGCGGCAACGGCGATGAGAAGCCCTCTTCCTCTCCCTCACCCTCTATGCAAAATGATCGCTCTCTCTCTCACTCTCCCTCTCGAAAACTTTCAGGAATGCACGAAATGAAATGTGCTCGGGTTTTAGCCCGCAGGTTTCGGCCCGCTTTTTTTTCTCTGTGGGGCATCGCTATTTGCGTCGCATTTGTGACGCTAATAGCGATGCAAATAGTGATGCCGCTATTTTGCGTCACGAATCGGCATCTCTATGGCCTAGTTTCCTTGTAGTGTGATAAAGATAAATGTGAAATAGGAAAAAAAACACCATAAGACTTGACATGGACACCCTATTACCATGTCAAAAGTGAGGGCAGCAATGGAAGTGTAATAATCTATTGTAAGATACTACACAAACATAATAAGAGAAACATTGCAAAGAACAAAGCATGCAAGAAGAGAATGCCTAGGAAAGGGAATCCATATGCCAAGTTGGAAGGCAATACAAGATTTCAAACATGAGTTAGGATAGTGGACATTGGTTTCCTCCCTTCAACACCTGCAAGTATAGTGATGTTTGAATTGAATGAGGAGCTTGTCTACCTTTAAATCAACTCTAGACATGAACAAGTTAGCCAACCCAAAAATTTGGGTTGGCTATAGTAAATTTTTTTCATTGTAAAATGAGTGGCTAGTCTACAAACATTGGCAATAAAATACATAAATACCACTGTAATGCACAAACTCACACATGAGATATATATTCTACTACACTTTCTTTGACTCTAAAAAGATAGCTAGATTAGACTTTATTTACTCCTTCACTAAAGAACTTTGTGGTGGGAGGTGACAAATTTTCAATTGCTTCGAAAGTTTTAAAACACACTCTTTTTCCACTTTGATAGTTATTCTTGCACAAACAAACATCAAAGAAGCCTCCTTTTACATGGGATGTATTGATCGTATACGTTGAACATGGAGAGAAGGGAGAGAAAAAAAGAGAGAAAAACTTTGAGAATGTTGAACACTAAGCATTGAATAAACAAGAAAAAATGAGTACAAGAGGTTGTGCACGCATGACACCCAAATAACCTCTTGCATTGTATATAGGGCATGATGTGGACATGTGGATGTTAGAGCTTTTTTTGTATAGCTCTATGTCATAGTGCTACTATAAAACTTTCATAATATTGACACCATGTCTAGATGTCTATCTTGGATCATAGTGAAATTTCCATGGATAAAGTATTGTAGCATCATGTTTTAATTTGAATTGTGTAGAAGGAGCCATGAAAATGCACATTCTCTTTGAAGATTTATAGAAACGATATAACTAGTCTCCAAAATTCAAAAAAGGGGTATATTAAATGGTATAATTTTTTTAAAAATGAGTTTTTAAAATACCCTTTGAATGCACATTATGTAGATGCCTTCTATAAGGTGACTCCCCCCTCCCCCTGACCTAAGCATTGTAGTAACATACTTTTCATAAAATTCAAGGCTCAAATTGACTTCAGTGTCACTCATAGGTATCACTAGGAAGTTGATCTTAGCCTTACATTGCTTCCACTTGAACTCAAAATGCTTGTTTCACTTCTTATGCTTTTTCTTATGCATGGGTCATTTTTAATCCTTTTGGTTCTTTGGTCAATCTCAATCCATACTTTTCCATGCACTCTAGAGTGATAAAGTTGGGAGTTTCTCTTGCATCCACCATGATTGTTTGATCCTTCTCACCTACTCTTCCCTTAAGATATAAGTGGTGTAGTGCCATCACTTGTGCCACCATGCATTGGAGACACATAGTCATCTTACCCACTCTTGGATGATCTTAGTTCTCTTCACTCCCATTAGAAATCTCATGAATGCATGGGGATTTTGCTCATCTCATCCATATGCACTTATAACTTGCACTCTAGATCCACTTAATGTTGTGCCTTCCATGGGGCATCTATTGTGATAGTGCAAGCTACCACACTTGAAATATCTCACTCCTCTAGCCGAGGCTTGGGTTCTCCACCATGATACATGTGATCATGCCAACCTATATGATGTACTTGGAGTTGGTCTATAGTGATTATTCCCTCACCTTTCAAATTCTCCCGTTGATACCAATGTAGATTGTGATCGAGTTGGGATTACTCCTTGTAGTATCTATGCTAACCCCTCCATGCATGAACTCATGCAATAACATCATCATTGCAAGAAAACTGATCAAGACATTGTTTTGATTTATTGTCCTTATCATCAAGACTCAAACTACTCATTAATCAAAACATGAGAATAGCCAAAAGTACAAAATAGTCCATTGTGCAACCATATGCCACAACCTCATCCTCGATAAAAATGAGATATATATATATATATATATATATACAAGTAGGCCATAGTATTGAGGAAAGAACAAGAGGCTAATAGCCTTTCTCTAAGGCTATATAAGCCTTGGAGCTTATGCCTTCTAGATTGTCTATTTATCTTATGTTCTGGAGCCATTGCGATACTCGTGTGAGAGAGAAAGAGAGAGAGAGAGAGGGTGTGATACAAGTAGGCCACAATGTTGAGGAAATAATGTTGAGGAAAGAAGGAGAGGCTAATAGCCTTCCTCTAAGGCTATATAAGCCTTGGAGCTTATGCCTTCTAGATTGTCTATTTATCTTATGTTCTGGATCCGTTGCGATATTGGTGAGACACACACACACACACACACACACACACACAAAGAGAGAGAGAGAGAGATATATATATATATATATATATATATATATATATATATATATAATAGGTAGACAGATAGAGAGAGTGAGGGAGACAGAGGGAGAGAGAGAGGGAGAGAGAGAGAGACAAGGAAAGAAGAGAGAGATGGAGAGAGAGAGAGAGAAAGAGAGAGAGAGAGAGAGGAAGAAAACATGGGATTAGAGAAAAATAGAAAAGTAGAGAAGGGGGAGAGAGAGAGAGGTAGAGGTAGGAAGAGAGAGATATATAGAGAGAGAGAAAGAGGTAGGGGAAGATAGATGGAGTGTAATATATACCAAGACACTACCGGCATGCACCCCCTTTTAAGTTATGGGGATAATGATATAACAATTTTGATAATTTCTTTAGGATAATGCAATTTTTTTTCTTATTGCCCTCCCCAGCCGACTGTTGTGGTGGAAGGGGAGGGGAATAGAAACGATGTGGAAGCTCCTCGGTGGAGCTCGCAGGGTGATATGGCCATGACCGTCGACACGTTAGGGAGGGAGGATCCCCCTCCCCTCCCCTATTTAAACCCTGGGCTGCTGCCGCTTGGAAAAGGACGGAGAGGAGATGGCACTCTACAATATCGGGAGGAGGAGAAAAAAAGGACAAGTGACGGCCTGTTGCTACTATGAGAGGGGGGGCTGAAATAAAAAAGAAGACAGAAAGGCTGCGCCATCATTGCAGAGAGGGAGAGAGTGAGCCTCTCCACTCGACTTGTAAGGGTGCGAGCTGTCCGCCTGCCTGTCCTCCCAGTGCCGCCGCCTGCAGCCCGCAGGCCTCACCACCAGACCAACACGCCATCAGAATGCCGCCTTCGGCATTGGCTTTGATTCCCCCTCCTGCCACGTAAGAAGCTATAGAAGCTTCTAAGGGGAAGCTTCTAAGGGGGCTTTATAAGCCCCCTTTCCCCCCCAATAGAACTAAGGCCTTAAAGGTCTTATTACCTTTTCCCCCGTGTTTAATCCCTTAAACCCCTATCCCTTGGCTTCGGGATCACCCCCCTCCATGTTTAAACCCTTGGCCCCCTTCCCTTGTGCCATTTTGAAACCCCCCCGTGTCTTAAAAAAACCCCCTTAGGGTCCCTTCCTGTGGGATTGGAGATTTTCCCCCATAAAAGGGTTTTGACCTTAAAGGTCTTATCTCCCCGCTTTTTATTTCCTCCTTAGGGCCCTTGTTCATTATAACCTTCGGGACTACCCCCCCTTAAATCTTCTCCTAAGGCCTCCTTAGGCCCCCTTTTCCAATAGCCTTTAAGGATACTTTTCCCCCCCTTGGAGTTCCTCCCTTAGGATTCTATAAGGCCCTTTTCCCCCCAAGAGAATTTGTCCTTAGCCTTTCCATGCCTTATGCAAAATACCCTTGGGGCTTTGTTCTTTTTCCCCACTCGTAAAAGAGAAGAAGAGTGCTGAAAGTTTTTTTATACACTTCCCTTTCCCACTCAAAAACCCTGGTAAGGGATTCTACACCTTTTATTCCCCGTTCGTGCGAGTCCTTACAAAGGCCATTAAGCCGTCCCCATGGCTTAATGGGTCTTAGTTGTGAAAGATTCTTAAACACCCCTTTTCGAATTCCTGACTCCAAGGAGGAAGCCTTCCAAAATTGTTTTCGATGGACGGTGCAAGTTATTGCAAAAGAGAGCCACATTGGAATACCAAAAAGGAGTTGTAAAGCTGCTTCCACGGCGGAAATGCCTCCTAAGAAAGTCCAAGGTGCAGCCGCGGGAGGGTCGTCTCCCAACATCCATGTGGATATCTCACCCCAAACCCAGGTTTTCCTTCCTAATTTTTATTTAGTAATGTTGAAATTCAATCATGCAAGGAAAATTGTTCAATATAGGATATATATTTTTTCCTAGATGTTCACAACGTAGGAACTTCGTCATAGATACTTTTAAATGAAACATGCAAATTAAAGAAAGCATAAACACATTTCTAGCAAATAGCTTTATGCATTGAAATGGATTATAAACTAGATTATTGTCCATTAAAATAGTATACTTCGTTGAAGCCTAGATGTATAAACTGCATATCGCACTATTAACCCATATCCTCTTCTCAATGAATTATCATGGAAAGTGCAAATCATGAAATGATTCTTACGATGGATAACTCTAGGAAAACTATCATTGTCAACTGCATAAACTATCAAGAAAAAGGTTGCTTGTTTAGCATGAATTTTATTCGCAAGTTATAGGAAGATTAGTTGGAGTTAACCTTATCTATACCTCACCTTAAATTGACAAGTTAAGTTTGAAAGAGAAATTTACACATAGATAATGAATCATGTGGAAATGATCTCGAAATTATTTTCTAGAGTAAACAAATTGGCATAAACCTAAAACATCTAAACCCCGGAGTACTCGTTTGGAATGAGTTAAATTCCAAGAAACGCCTATACCTTAAATACTTGCCCACATTCAGTAAATGTAGGGATTGTGAAATGTAATTGTAAAGTGAGCTAAAGTTGTCCCTAAGAATCTTACACGATGGAACTTGGAAACCCTAGGTCTAACGACGATAGCCTAATGTAATCAGGAATAGATTGTTTTGGGATTCCATTCAATGCGACACTTGTGCAACAAGTGTGGAGTCATATGATCTTGTGATTGGATCACAAGGGAATGGCTGAATTCTCGCAACGAGGATGGCAAGTCCTTACGCAAGTTATCTCGCAAGAGGATGAATAATCATCCCAATTTAGTATCTTTCTTGAGTAAAGAAGATTGATTGGAAGCTAATGACCAACCAATAAAATGAGATAACTGATGAACTTAAGGATTGACCAAGTCGGGTTAATAGGGTACGCCCTAACCCAGGATATAGGGGATCTTTCCAAGTTGCAAGTCATCCCGGATCAAGTGCTGGACGCATTCGAAAGGAAGGATTCATTCCTTAGCAGTTTGCCAACAAAAACGATCAATGGAAATGTTTGTGCTTGCTATAGATTTTAGAGCACTATTTGGCTTTGTTTGATCAATAAATTAATATCTATACTTCAGGTTGAAGGCTTGAAGGGAGAGGCAGCTTTAGTTACCCTCGACTGCCTGCCTGACCCTAACCAAGGGGGTTGTTAACCGCACCGGGCAAGTGGACCAAACCTGTCGCAAGAGGTCTCTTCGTTGAGTACTACTTGGAGCAGGAGGATGCTTGCGTGCCAGGGGGGCTTTGGCTATAAATCCTTCACCTTTGGGGCCCTGCACAAGAGGCTAACATGACTCGGGATTGGATCTCGAGGCCCGCATACTAGTCTATGTGCGGAAACTTGGATTAGTGATCCCTGTGGATTGCTGGATAGCCTTCGGGCCTATGGGTTGGACTCTTTGTATTTCAAAGATAAATATGTTAGTAAGGAACTTGTCTGATATTGTTTTTCTATGTCAAGTGATAAGATTACGTGAAGGAACCAGTGCCTAACATGTTAATTAAAAAAGCTGGTTGTTACATGTCCAACTAATGTGTTAGGTAATTAAATAACTAAAACAATCCAAGGAAAGTGCAGAGGATGGCCATAGGTCTGTCCTACAGATGGGTGATCCCGGTTGGCCAGGAATTTTTCTCAAATCACGATGGACAGCAGGAAGATCGTCAAAGAATATGAACAACAAAAGTGTTGACCTAGAGTTATGATTGAACCCGATTTACATTGTTTTAGGGGAATGGAATGGGACTATGCATTATGGCAGAGAGGTTGAGCTTTGCATCCCTCTCATTTCCCATTCTCCTTGAACCAAGTGCAACGTGAATCCGCTTCGGACCTGGCATTTCTGCGTAAAGTAGTTCGCTTGGGTTCGACCCTAGTTGCCGTTAGGAAATGACCAATAAAGAAAACCCTAATTTAGGTCGATCCTAAGTGAGAACGGCTAAAATACTTCCGCTACGTGGCAGCCGCGGAAAGCCCTAGATCGCAAATCCCGTAACATTCCATGGGAGTGCCGGGTGGAGCTTTCTAGACATCCTTTCCGATGGACTGCTAAGACGTGTCCTAAAGATACAAGTGGACATGTTACAGTTGGGATATCAGATGAGACCAACAACGGAATTATTTTTATGAAATCTTAATAAGTTGAAGTAAAGCAAATGTTGCTGTCCAAACATTTCCTTACCTTCAACACTGTCTTGCAGAATTATGAAGCGTGGAACAAGTTCTTGGTATTTCGAGTCATGTTTATGACTGCAATGCATTCTCCACATTATCGACAAAGGGTTGGGATGATGAACATCCTAGAGAAAATCTATAATTCATCACCCTTGTACATGGAACAAAGATGGACGGGTGCTTTAGGAATCTACTATATAGCCGCCCACCGGTTTGCTTATCTACAAACCAACCTAAAGAGGATCAAGTGGTTGGAAGACCTGAAAGTCGTGAAGCTGTTCATTTTTGTGGAAGCTCACGTAAACTCAACTTTACATATTCGAGGTCGGAGGGTTGAGATGAACTCATATGTATATGAGGAAGTAACCCATGTAATCTCTGTCGACAGGATCAAAGTGTTGGGGCGCCATGAAAAGAATGGATTCCAAAGGAAATGATATCATGAACTTCCAATGACTTACAAATTCCTGAAGATCCATAACCCGAAACCATACTATTATACAGTTCCTGTAGATAAATGTAATACAACATTGTTCTCCCCAAACTAAATATAACAGTTGGCTTCTCATCTCAAGAAATGTTGTATTCCGAAAGGCTATGCCCATATAAATACGAATAAGACTTCCTTTTATCAATGTCTGATTGTGCCTGAGAATTGATAAAAAGTTAAGTAGTTACATTGCTTACGTGATAGCAAAATTGAAGATGTAATATAATCAATAACGATTATTGTATAATAACGTTAAGAAACCTTTATCTAGGCACAACCCTAGGTACAGGTTCCTAGTTCACCTCCTACATCAAGTACCGCTGTAATCTAGGAGAAGAAGTTCCTTCTCAAGCAGATTAAGCTACCCGAGCTTGACGGGAGAGGTAGATCCGTTCAAGCTGATGCTGAAATTTGGATTGAATCCATGGAGGATTACTTCGAAGCAGCTGGTATTGCACCCGCCAATCAGGCTATGCTCGCCAAGCTAAAGCTCACTAGCGAAGCCATGCTTTCATGGAAGCAATGGTGCAGGGATCAAGGGATTGCGGAGGGATCCATCACCTGGGAGAAGCTGAAGAAAGCCGTGCAAGGAAGATACCTACCACATGCATATCGCATGCAGAAAATGAATGAGTTCTATGAGCTAAAATAGCTAGGGCTCACGCTTGACACATACCATTCTAAATTTGTCTCACTTCTTAAGTATGCACCATAGATGTATATGACACAGCAGGTGTCCAAATTTTGTGCGGGTTTAAATCCACCAGTAAATACCTGTCTCGAATCTATGCATCCATCAGATCTTCAGGACGCACTCATTCAAGCGGTGCCTATAGTTCAAGAGGTACAGTCTAGACCAAGGGGTAACAAAACTTGGTCTTATAGTGACTCGAATAGAGGAGCATTCAGGCCTCAAATAAAGAAAGAAATCAAGGACTAATAACATCAACAACTTTGTTCCTACTCAAGGCAATGACCGAAACCTCCGTTGTTTCCAGTGCAACGAACACGGTCACTTTAAGAGGCAATGTCCCAAGCTTGGTGGAGGACATTGCCAAGTGCCTTTCCAAGGCCGTGGTCAAGGAGCCACTACCCGAGGCAGAGGAAGAACCGCCTGCATTGCCAATAGAAAAATGTGCGAAGAAGAAGAAGAAGAAGATCCGACCATGGAAACAAAGTTTGGAAGGGCAACAGTCCATGCCACCCTACACAAGAAAGAGCCGAATCGCCAATTCGCGGTGATTCAGACACCGTCGGACTATCAAGGTAAAAGTTTCAAGACCTTGATTGATTGTGGCAGTACACATTTCTTTATCTCACCAGCATGTGCAAAAAGATTAGGAATAGCCACAGTAGATGCACCTACCCTACTTGTGGAATTGGCAAATGGTCGTGAGGTTACTTGTACCAGGCAAACTGCTAAGGTGGAATTCTTTCTGGGAGGAAAGAAGACTTCGGTTAAATTCAGAGTCATGAATTTAGGTATCCATGAGTGTCTACTCGGAATGGATTGGCTTAAGCCTAATGACGCCCACATTCATTGTGGAAAGGGTCAAGTTTCCTTTGGAAACTCTAAAAGGTAATTAGTCACAACTCAAGGTGAGGCTGGAGTGCCAAGAATCCAATTGGCCACCAATTGGCCAAAGTATCTCGAATCATAAAAGGAGTCAGAAAAGGATTACCTATCTACTTGATCAAACTCAACAAGTTAGATCAGAAGTAAGAGTCTAGTGAAGGACCTTCTTGGCTAAAGGAATACGCGGACGTATTCCCTAAAGAGTTGACAGAGCTCCCGCCTCAAAGAGAAGTGGATCATGAGATTAGGTTCGTACCAGGAGCTGCACCAATTGCAAAGAGACCTTATAGAATGTCCATACTAGAAGCAATTGAGCTGAAGGAACAACTCAAGCAATTGCTAGAATAGGGCTATATCCATCCTAGCAGTTCACCATGCGGAGCTCCAATACTGTTCCAAAAAAAGAAAGATGGGACACTTCGACTATGTATTGATTATCGAGGGTTGAATCAATCAACAATCAAGAACAAGTACCCTATTTCTAGAATAGATGAGCTTCTTGATCGTCTTCAGGGTGCAAAGATCTTCTCCAAGATTGATCTCAGGTCAGGTTATTATCAAATAAGGATTAAGGAAGAAGATATCCCCAAGACGGCCTTCAATACAAGATATGGGCACTTTGAGTTTCTAGTTATGTCATTCAGACTTACGAATGCACCTGCCACCTTCAACAGGTTAATGCAGGATATCTTTAGGCCATATCTTGATGATTTCGTGCTTGTCTTCTTCGACGACACTTTAGTCTATTCTAAATAGGAAGAAGATCATGAACCCCAACTTTGGATTGTCCTTGAGACAATGAGGTCACATAAGTTGTATGCTAAGATGACGAAGTGTGCATTCTTCAAATGTCAGATTGAATATTTGGGATTCATAGTATCAGCGGAAGGAATCTCAATGGACCCAGCCAAGGTCAGAGATGTGCTTGAGTGGCCAATACCAACATTTGTCAAAGAAAAACGCAGCTTTCTGGGATTGACAGGATGGTATAGGGTCTTCATAAAAAACTATGCTTTGATTGCAGCACCTCTGACGGACTTACTGAAGAAGCAAACTTCCATTGCATGGTCAACTCCCGAACAAAATAGCTTTGATAGATTGAAGAAAAGTTTGGTATCAGCACCTATTCTAAAACTTCCAGACCTCAATAAAGAGTTCGAGGTAGTAGTTGATGCTAGCATACTTGCCTTGGGTTGTGTGCTCATGCAGAAAGGTCATCCTATAGCATACTCTTGAAGGAAACTGAAGAGTCATGAGAGGAATTATGCTACACATGATCTGAAATTGCTAGCTATCATCCACGCTCTAAAGCTTTGGAGACACTACATATTGGGTAACAAGTTTACTCTAGTAATTGACCATAAGAGTCTCAAATGGATCTTTACCCAGAATGAGCTCAACATGAGGCAACACCGGTGGATTGAAGTGTTGGAGAAGTATGACTTTGAAATCAAGTACTGACTAGGAAAAGAGAATGTAGTTGCTGATGCACTTAGTTGCAAGGCATTCCTTAATTCTCTAATCCTGCAGAATCCATCAACAGCCAGATCTCTAGCTACAAAAGTATCTATGCCAAACACCCCTATACTTGAGTTAGCTAGAGAAGATGCATGCCATGATCCGGCCTACCAAACAATGCTAAGGGAGATCTCTATCAAGGATCAGAATCAAAAGCTGTAAGCTAAATATCATGAATTCTCTATTAATAATGGGCTTGTCTACTATAGAACAAGGCTGTGTATACTAGCAAGCCAGTTACTTAAGCAGAAGATATTGTGGGAAGCTCATGATTCCCCTTTCGCAGGACATCCTAGCTATGCCAAGACTCTTAATGCAATTAGGAAGAGCTACCATTGGGAGAGGCTCAAAGGTGACATTCTCAAATATATCACCAAGTGTTTGTCTTGACAACGTATCAAAGTCGAGCATGTCAAGATGCCAGGGAAATTGCAACCGCTTGACATTCCCCAAATGAAATGGGAATTTATCAGTATGGATTTTATTGTAGGCCTATCTCAAGTTCAGGGAGGATACAACTCCATCATGGTTGTGGTTGACATGCTGACTAAGGTTGCACACATTATTCCAGTAAAGACAAACTATAAAGCCTCAGACATTGCAAGATTTTTTATCAAGGAGATATTCAAGCTACATGGTTTACCCAGAAGAATCATTAGTGATCGCGATTCTCTCTTCACGTCACACTTCTAGAGAGCTATCTTTGAAGCCATTGGGACTCAACTCTGTTTTAGCACCGCTTACCATCCCCAAATGGATGGCCAAACAGAGCGAGTAAATCAAGTCATCGAGGATATGCTTAGGGCATACTGCTGTCGTGAGCCGAAGAGGTGGATTCAATACTTGCCTTTGGTTGAGTTTTGTCAAGAATCTCGTGGTGGAGGGGATTGCTCAAGATGCTGCGCCGAACACACACAGAATGCACAAGGAGAAGCTCACTCAAGAAACAAGAAGAGAGATGGAGGCCAAAACGTTTTCTTGCTGATTTCATCTTCTTCTTCCACACACTTCACAATATACACAAAGTATAGATAAGATACAAGATAAAAGGAAAGTGGCCTACTAAGTCAAACAATGCATAACCGACTACACTAGTCGACTGGCGCTATAACTATGCCAGCTGTAAATAGGTGTAACAACCTGAATATAATAAGTAGTGAGTCAGTGGCCATGTGAGAGTCATAATGACCACCGACGTGCTAAGTGTAGACGTGTGGACCCATCTAACCAGGCGGTCCATCATCAATGTCCACATGTGTTGAGCTTGTCATCTCAACACTCCCCCTCAAGCTCAACTACATCTCTGCAACTCCAAGTAAGCTTCGAAACTTTTGAAGCTTCTCTGTACCCAATGCCTTCGTGAAGATGTCAGCTATCTGATCCTGTGTGCTGACATATACCAAGTCAATCTCACCTACTAGTACCTTCTCTCTCACAAAGTGGTAGTGTACCTCAATATGTTTTGTCCTGGCATGGAACACAGGGTTTCTAGCCAACTGTATACTGCTCATGTTGTCACAATAAATGACAACTGGACCTTCCACCTGCACATCCAAATCAGCCAATAACTTTTGCAGCCATACTACCTCACATGCTGCAACAGCAGCACCTCTATACTCAGCCTCTGTACTCGACAAAGCAACTGTAGATTGCTTTTTGCTGCTCCAAGCAATTGCTGCACTACCAAGAGAGAACATGTATCCGCTGGTAGATCTTCTATCCGACATACTACCAGCCCAATCTGCATCTATGTATCCAAACACATGTACGTCTGTACCTGCCTCATAGAAAAGTCCATAATGTAATGTGGACTTGACATATCTCAATATGCGTCTCACTGCATCCAAGTGTGGTTTTCTAGGTACTTGCATAAATTGACTCACAAGACCAACAGCGTAGCTCAAGTCTGGCCTTGTAATAGTCATGTAAATCAAACTCCCCACTATCCTCCTAAACATAGTAGGGTCTTCTATCTCATCCCCAACATCAGCACTCAGCTTTACATTCTGCTCCAACGGGACTGAAAGTGGTTTGCATGCTGTCATACCATACTTGGACAACATATCCAAGCCATACTGTCTTTGGGACAGCCATATACCATCGTCACATCTGACCACCTCAATGCCAAGGAAGTACCTTAGCTCACCTAGATCCTTCATCTCAAACTTCATCTTCAAACAACCCTTGACTTCAGCAATCCCACTATCACTATCACCTGTAATAATCAAGTCATCCACATAGATGACTATGATGACCAAACCTGCATCTCCTTTTCTCACATAAAGTGAGTGATCAGCATCAGAAACATAAAAACCAATATTGACAAGATACTCTCTAATCTTGTCAGACCATGCTCTAGGTGCTTGCTTGAGCCCATAGAGTGCCTTCTTCAATCTGCACACATACGTGGGATGCTCTAAATCTTCATAACCTGCTGGCTGATCCATATACACTTCTTCCTGCAAATCACCATGCAAGAAGGCATTCTTTACATCCATTTGCTGCAACCTCCAACCTTTGGCTGCTGCCAAAGCAATCACACATCTGACAGTTGCCATCCTAGCAACTGGACTGAAGGTTTCATCATAATCTATGCCATATGTCTGGGCATAGCCTTTTGCAACCAGCCTAGCTTTGTACCTGCTAATAGAACCATCTGCATTGTGCTTAATCTTATAAACCCACTTACATCCAATAGCTTTCTTTCCCTTTGGCAATGATACTAGATCCCAAGTCTTATTAGCCTCTAATGCAGCCATCTCCTCATCCATTGCTGCATCCCAATGAGCATGACCAACAGCCTCCTCAAAACATGTAGGCTCAACATCCTCAACTAGTTTCACCATATAAGCATAATGGTGAGCTGCATAACCTTCAAAACCAAATCTTTTAACAGGGTATCTCACCTTGCTAGACCTGCGTACCACTGGATCACTCAATGGAGTCTTTGCATCAGCCCGTGCTTTCTACACACCTGGAGTTCTCACTAAAGGAATGCCAAGCTCATCATCTAAGCTCTCTGAGCCACTGGAGTCTCCATCAAGAACTGCATCAATGCCTTCTGACACTTTATTCTTTCCTTTGTCTTTACCTGTAGTGCTACTAGATGCACCTGAAGATGTAGAGGTACTCCTTAGTCTCCCAGACCAAGGACTACTAGATGATGTCTCTGGTCCACTAAGAGTCCGTGATTCTTGCTTTTCAGCCTGCACATGAGTGTCATGATCATCATCAACATCCAATGCATCACCACTAGATGCATACCAGCTGCTCATTTCATCAAAGATGACATCCCTGCTCACTCTGAACTTACATGTGACAGGGTTGTAACAGCGATACCCTTTTTGCTCTAAAGAGTATCCAATAAAGACACACTTTTCAGCCTTTGGATCCAGTTTCTTCCGCAACTCATCTGGCACATGAACATACGTAATGCAGCCAAATACTTTCAAGTGTGAAACATCAGGCTTCTTACCTGTAAAACATTCTTCGGGGGTCATACCATGAACTGCAGCTGTGGGAGTTCTGTTCATAATATAAACAGCAGTATGAACAGCCTCAGACAAAAAATGCTTAGGCATATTCTTTTCAGCCATCAAGGTGCGTGCAACTTCTGCAATATGCCTGTTTTTCCTTTCTGCAACCCCATTTTGCTGTGGGGTATACCTGCATGTGAACTGTCTCTTTATCCCATAAGACTTCAGAAAATCACTGAACTCATTTGAGAGGTACTCTCCCCCTCCATCTGACCTTAGGCACTTTACTTTCAAGCTTGTTTCTCTTTCAACTGCAGCCTTGAAAGTTCTAAAGTGCTCAAACGCTTCACTCTTTTCCTTCATAAAATATACCCACAGCTTTCTAGAACAATCATCAATGAATGTGACAAAGTATGAACTGCCTCCAAGAGATACATTTTGTGTAGGCCCCCAAATGTCTGTATATACAACATCAAGAATATTTCTGCTTACATCTCTATCATGTGAAAAAGGTTGCCTTGCCTGCTTACCAAACTAACATGCTTCACATACCTTCTGAAATTCTGCAACTCTAAATGTAGGCAAACCTGTAACCAACCCTTTGGACTGCATTAGTTTCAGCCTTTGTACATTTGCATGTCCAATGCGTTTGTGCCAAATTTCAATGTCTGCAACAACACCTTTTCCTTTGGCATACATAGCAGCATTCATAGTAGGAATTCCGGCATCTAGAGTGAACATACGTCCAACTCTACTTCCCTTTGCTACCAACCTGCACTTGTCATTGAAGTCTTCTACAAAGCAGCCCTTTGCATTAAATCTGACTTGCAGCCCTTGCTCTACCATTTGACCGACTGACACCAAATTCTTTGTAATAGATGGCACATGTAATACATCTGAAAGACTCTTTGTCTTACCATCATGCAAGGACAAGGGAACTTTTCCAATGTGTGAAATTGGGTGGCATGAGTCATCACCCGTCTGCACATAACCTGCATTCTGCAAATCTTGCATCTCTCCAAACCATTCTGCATGGCTGGTCATATGATTGGATGCACCTGAATTGACATACCAAACATCTTCATGTGTTCCCTTTCCTGTAACAGCATTCAGCATATGCTGCATAACAAACAAACGTTCATTTTTGTCTTCATTCTGTCGTGAAGACGATGCATAGTTTCCTTGCTGCAACTTACCACTTCGAATATCATCTTTCTTGGCATAACATTGGGCTGCAATATGACCTGTTTTGCCACAGTAGTGGCACACAATACCAGAGTTGTTAGAACCTCTGTTTTGCCATCCACCTCTTCCTCTAAAGCTCCCCCTGCCTCTAAAGTTACCACGACCTCCTGAAACCTGCATATCGCCAAATTGCTGATTCAATCTATTTTGCTGGTTATCACTACCACGTTCTGTACCACGGCCTCTTGAAGAGAACCTACCACGTCCCCTTCCTGAACTGGAGTAGAAAGCCTGGACCTGTTCACCACTTCTTTCAGATGTCTCACTCTGCATGTTGATTTCTTCAGTGATCATTAGAGAGACCAACTCATCAAAATCTGGAAATGGCTTTCTAACATATACGGAAGTTACAAAAGACTTCCAAGCCTTTTCATTGTTAAGTCCACCCAAGGTAGACGACACCAAATCATCATCATCGGGCATTGCATCAATCGCTGCCAATGCATCTGCAATGCTCCTTACCTTCAATACATACTCATTGATAGACATCTTTCCTTTCTTCAATGTATTCAACTCTTGCTTGAGTTGAATCTTTCGTGCCTTTGTATTTACAGAAAACATACTTTCAAGTATGGTCCAAGCTGCATATGCATTCTCTGCATTTCTGATGTGTCCCAACATATTATTGTCAATTACTGCACACAACCAATACATGACCTTCTTGTCTTTTGCATTCCATTCCTTTCGTGCCTTTATCTCTTCTGCAGTTGGAGGATCACTCACCTCCGGCTCCTTTTCTTCACCTGAAACGAACTCGTAGAGGCCTTTTCCAATAAGAAAGTTCGTGACACGGAACTTCCATGAAGGGTAGTTGTTCTTGTCAAGCTTCTCAATGATGGGGCTTCCACTGTTCTCTGCCATTATCACAAGAATAATACCAAACAGCAAGCAAATCTTCTGCAATCCTCGACCTGTAGTGCACAACAATACACTAGACAGCCTTTTTCACTGTCTGCTCAACAATACATGCAATCTGCAACCTGTTTGCAGATAAACCTCGTGTTTACTCACTAGTAAACACCTTTAATCTTACAGATCTGAAATCTGTAACCTACGCACTCACTGTCGGTCGATACAGCTGAAGTCACAGTGTACCCTGAAACTACTGTCCGCAACTTGCGGCTCTAAAACGGGCCCTGAAATGGCCTCAAATGCCCAAAATAACTGCGGGAAATCCCTAAAGAGCTTATCTGCAGAATATATAGTGCTCTTCGCGCACACCAAATCTCACTGCAATCTGAGATTTTTGCTCTGCCCTGCTTCCGGTGCCTCCACAGGCACTATCCAAGAGAAAGAGTGGAAGGATGGGAGAGCTTCTTACCCGTGGCTTGCTTGCTCGAACCTTGCTTCTTCCCCTTTGCTTCAACCTTTGAAATCAGCCTCTCTCAGTGGTGCGGCTCTGATACCATGTCAAGAATCTCGTGGTGGAGGGGATTGCTCAAGATGCTGCGCCGAACACACACAGAATGCACAAGGAGAAGCTCACTCAAGAAACAAGAAGAGAGATGGATGCCAAAACGTTTTCTTGCTGATTTCATCTTCTTCTTCCACACACTTCACAATATACACAAAGTATAGATAAGATACAAGATAAAAGGAAAGTGGCCTACTAAGTCAAACAATGCATAACCGACTACACTAGTCGACTAGCGCTATAACTATGCCAGCTGTAAATAGGTGTAACAACCTGAATATAATAAGTAGTGAGTCAGTGGCCATGTGAGAGTCATAATGACCACCGACGTGCTAAGTGTAGACGTGTGGACCCATCTAACCAGGCGGTCCATCATCAATGTCCACATGTGTTGAGCTTGTCACTCAACAAGTTTGCCTACAATGTTTCTTACCAACAAAGCATTCAGATGACCCCTTTCCAAGCATTGTATGGTCATAACTGTCGAAGTCCCCTAAACTTTTCAGATCCAACCTTAAGGGTTGAAGCTTCAAGGCAGATATTGGAAGAGATGGATGACCAAATAAAGTCAATAAGACAAGACATCCAAGCGGCCAAGGATAGACAAAAGGCATACGTGAATTTGAAGCGTCAAGATAGAATCTTTGAAGAAGGAGACATGGTCTTCATTCACGTACGCCCTCAAAAGAGTTCCTTATCTTTAGGAGATTGCAATAAGCTAAGTCCAAGATATTGTGGACCCTACAAGATCCTCAAATGCCTAGGTCCTAATGCTTATAAACTGCAACTCCCTGAGAACCTAAAGGTTCACAATGTATTCCATATCAGCCTATTGAAAAAGTATGTACCTAATCCTAACCATGTACTTAATGACCAACAAGTTGTAATGCCTAGTCAAGGAGTCCTTGAACTAAGGCCTGATAGGATCTTACATGTTAGGGAGATACAATTAAGATCCAGAACCCTGAGAGAATGCCTCGTCCAGTGGAAAGATTATCTCGAAGAGGATGCCACTTGGATAGATGAAGGCACTCTCAACCATCATTATCCCTAGTTTATCTCGAGATGAGGACATCTTGATTCCTCTAAGGGCGAGAGAATGTAATATATACCAAGACACTACCCGCATGAACCCCCTTTTAAGTAATATGGATAATGATATAACAATTTTGATAATTTCTTTAGGATAATGCAAATTTTTTTTCTTATTCCCCTCCCCAACTGACTATTGTGGGGGTAGGCCCCCTTTTCCAATAGCCTTTAAAGATACTTTTCCCCCCCTTGGATTTCCTCCCTTAGGATTCTATAAGGCCCTTTTTCCCCCAAGAGAATTTGTCCTTAGCCTTTCCATGCCTTATGCAAAATACCCTTGGGTCTTTGTTCTTTTTCCCCACTCGTAAAAGAGAAGAAGAGTTTTGAAGGTTTTTTTTATACACTTCCCTTTCCCACTCAAAAACCCCGATAAGGGATTCCACACCTTTTATTCCCCGTTTGTGTGAGTCCTTACAAAGGCCATTAAGACATCCCCATGGCTTAATGGGTCTTAGTTGTGAAAGATTCTGAAACACCCGTTTTTGAATTCCCGACTCCAAGCAGGAAGCCTTCCAAAACTGTTTTCGACGGACGGTGCAAGTTATTGCAAAAGAGAGCCACGGTGGAATACCAAAAAGGAGTTGTAAAGCTACTTCCATGGCAGAAATGCCTCCTAAGAAAGTCCAAGGCGCAGAGCGGGAGGGTTGACTCCCAGCATCCATGTGGATATCTCACCCCAAACCCATGTTTTCCTTCCTAATTTTTATTTGGTAATGTTGAAATTCAATCATACAAGGAAAATTGTTGAATATAGAATATATAATTTTTCCTAGATGTTCACAATGTAGGAACTTAGTCATCAATACTTTTAAATGAAACATGCAATTAAAGAAAGCATAACCACATTTCTAGCAAATAGTTTATGCATTGAAATGGATTATAAACTAGATTATTGTCCATTAAAATAGTATACTTTGTTGAAGCCTAGATGTATAAACTGCATATCGCACTATTAACCCATATCCTCTTCTCAATGAATCATCATGGAAAGTGCAAAGCATGAAATGATTCTTAGGATGCATAACTCTAGGAAAATTATCGTTATCAATTGCATAAAATATCAAGAGAAAGGTTGCTTGTTTAGCATGAATTTTATTCGCAAGTTATAGGAAGATTAGTTGGAGTTAAGCTTATCTATGCCTGACCTTAAATCGACAAGTTAAGGTTGAAAGAGAAATTTACGCATAGACAATGAATCATGTGGAAATGATCTCGAAAATATTTTCTAGAGTAAACAAATTGGCATAAACCTAAAACATCTAAACCTCGGAGTACTCGTTTGGAATGAGTTAAATTCCAAGAAACGCCTATACCTTAAATACTTGCCCACATTCACTGAATGTAGGGACAGTGAAATGTAATCATAAAGTGAGCTAAAGTTGTCCCTAAGAATCTTACAAGATGGAACTTGGAAACCCTAGGTCTAACGACGCTAGCCTAATGTAATCAGGAACAGATTGTTTTGGGATTCCATTCAATGCGACACTTGTGCAACAAGTGTGGAGTCATATGATCTTGTGATTGGATCACAAGGGAATGATCGAATTCTCGCAACGAGGATGGCAAGTCCTTACGCAAGTTATCTCGCAAGAGGATGAATAATCATCCCAATTTAGTATCTTTCTTGAGCAAAGAAGATTGATTGGAAGCTAATGACCAGCGGATAAATTGAGATAACTGATGAACTTAAGGATTGACCAAGTCGGGTTAATAGGGTACGCCCTAACCCAAGATATAGGGGATCTTGCCAAGTTGCAAGTCATCCCGGATCGAGTGCTGGACGCATTCGAAAGGAAGGATTCATTCCTTCGCAGTTTTTCAACAAAAACGATCAATGGAAATGTTTGTGCTTGCTACAGGTTTTAGAGCACTGTTTGGCTTTGTTTGATCAATGAATTATAAGATAAATGAATATCTATACTTGAAGTTGAAGGCATGAAGGGAGAAGCAACTTCAGTTACCCCCGACTGCCTTCCCACCCTAACCAAGGGGGTTGTTAACCGCGCCGGGCAAGTGGACCGAACCTGCCGTGAGAGGTCTCTTCGTTGAGCGCTACTTGGAGCAGGAGGACGCTTGGGTGACAGGGGGGGCTATGGTTGTTAATCCCTCACCTTCTGGGCCCTGCACAAGAGGCTAACATGACTCGGGATTGGATCTCGAGGCCCGCATACTAGTCTGCAGGCGGAAACTTGGATTAGTGATCCTTGTGGATTGCTGGATAGCCTTCGGGCGGATTGTGGATAAGCCTACGGGCTGGACTCTTTGTATTTCAAAGATAAATATGTTAATAAGGAACTTGTCTGATATTGTTTTTCTATGTCAAGTGATAAGATTACGTGAAGGAACCAGTGCCTAATGGGTTAATTAAAGAAGCTGGTTATTACATGTCCAACTAATGTGTTAGGTTATTAAATAACTAAAACAACCCAAGGAAAGTGCAGAGGATGGGCCATAGGTCCGTCCTACGAATGGGTGGTATTGGTTGGCCAGGAACTTTTCTCAAATCACGATGGACAGCATGAATATTGTCAAAGAACAGGAACCACAAAAGCGTTGACCTAGAGTTATGATTGAACTCGATTTACACTGTTTTAGGGGAACGGAATGGGACTATGCCTTATGGCAAAGAGGTTGAGCTTTGCATCTCTCTCATTTTCCATTCTCCTTGAACCAAGTGCAGTGTGAATATGTCGGACCTAGTGTTTCTGCGTAAAGTAGTTCACTTGGGTCCGACGCTAGTTGCCGTTAGGAAATGACCAATAAAGAAAACCCTAATTCAGGTCAATCCTAAGTGGGAAGGGCCGAAATACTTCCGCTACATGGTAGACGCGGAAATCCCTAGATCGCAAACCCCGTAACATTCCATGGGAGTGCCGGGCGGAGCTTTCTAGACATCCTTTCTGATGGACTGCTAAGACGTGTCGTGAAGATACAAGTGGACACGTTACATGGAGGTAGAGATAAAGAAGGAGAGATAGAGGTTGAGGGAGGGATTGTGGGGGATAGAAAGAGAGAATTGTAAGAGATAGAGAGAGAGAAGAATTGAGAAAGATAAAGAGAGAAAGGGGAGAGATAGAGAAAGATAGGAAAAGAAAGAATACTTTCTTGACTCTTCAAAAAATATTTAAACGTGAATCCCCCAGCACACCTATTTTTGTGTGGCTACTATCTTGAAGCTTATCAATGATCACCACTTGGAAGCAAGCTCAAGGCAAATTTTCAAGATCTAATAAGTCAAGATAAAAAATGGGAGTCAAAAATCTACATGTGAAAACCTTCAAACAAGAGGTAATATGGCACCCAAGAAAAGCCTATTGGACTCAAAGCATATGACTACAACTAGAGTGACTAGTCCACCCACATCACAAGCTCTACAACTACCTTTTACAAAGTTGGACTTCTTTTTTCCTAAGAAAATGTAATATTTTCAAAAGTTAGTTGGTTAGTTTGAAAGCTAGTTAGTCAATTAATAAGTTAGTAAGATTACTAACTAAAGACTAACTATGGTAAAAAATAACTAACGTTAATAGCTAACAATTTTTATTTAATTAGAAATATATATTAACAAAAAAACCGAGTCATAATCTGGCATTTTTCTCGAATTGACAAGGAGCGTAGCCATCCTCCACAAAAGTTACAATGTGAATGAGACTTATGAGCCATATTAATCACTAGTATTAATATGTATAGTATGGATGATCCAAAAATATTAGATTGTGGGGATAACTAGCATATTCTAGATATTTTAGATACTATCCTAAAAAGATAGAATTGGATGTCATTTAAAAGAAAAGACAAGTGATGTTTCAGTTAGTTTTCAAGATTTTATAAAAATACAAAAATAAGGAAAAGTGATTAGCAAAATCGCGCACGCCGTGATCGCAGTCTAAGGTAGTAGACAACACTTCGAACAAAGAAAAGAAGAAGGAGTAAACTGAGAGCTTTCCAACCAAGTGTCTTGGTGTTTTAACCGCCTTTTGGAGCTAACACAACCATCAAATTTATGAGTTAAGTATCAAATCACTGCGTTTTCCAGAAGTCTGTATACCAAGAACTCTTGCTCTCAACCTCATCCTCTCCTCTCTAATTCATTATAAATATGAGGCATGGGGAGGTACAAGGGAGATTAAGGTGACACTGAGAGGCTACTAGAGAGAGGTAGAGAGAAGGATACCCCTCCAAGAGATTGTGAGAGAGAAAGAAAGAAAGAAAGAAAGTTATATTAACCCCTTCTAAAGACCAAAACTGGCCTATGAGACAAACTGTGATACAACTGATGAGGTCCAGCTATCCAAAATAAAAGTGCTGAATGAAAAGCTAAAAATTGGAAACTGAAAATACAGTGTTGTGAGTGTGATAAGTATCTGTATGTGTATGTGCGTATGTAGCTCTGGTACTCCAGATAATGGCTACAAAAGGGGAACAAATGTCGGCTGTGATAGGGGAACAACTGTCGGCTGTGATAAAGTGGTGCGATGTGTATATGTAACAGATGCAGGGAGATATACTATCCTGGGATGTAGTAGCAGTCGTCGAAGTCGCTAATAGCAGGTGATCCCTCCTAGATGCAGGATGTGGTACATCGGCGGTGGAGAAAGAGCAAACTGGAGATTTGAGATCCAATGTGTCGAGTGTCGTCGGATCTCAGCCTGCTGTCCATGTAGATCAAGAATCCTCTGGATCTCCTGTCGGTGTGGCTGTGGGGTCCGAAACCCACGGATCCTCGTGCGACGTCGGGTATGCTGGTCCTCAGCCTACTGTAGTGTGAGCCCGGAGATCTGGCTGGAGGCTGGTATAGTAGCTCTCACTCTGTCTGTCTGAAAGAACCGTGTAATAGTCGTCTGGGTGGGCCCTTCTCTAACTGGGATCCACTGTGTGCTCTGCTCTCTAATGTGCCATGCCTCTCCCAGAAAACGGCCAAATGATCTCTGATCCACATCAGTCATACATCCCTGAAGTAAGCTGCTCAATGTGTATCTAGATCTCAACTCTGAGTATGCCGGGCATCTGAGAACAAAATGCTCCTCACTCTCCACCTCTGATCTGCAAAGGGGGCATATCCTCTCCTCCTGTGGGATGCCATTGGCTCTGCCACTCTCAATCATAAGCTGATGTGATGATACCCTGAGCTGTCCAATAAGAACTCTCAATCGATGTGGCATATAGATCTGCATATATCTCGGAATCTCTATGAATCCCTGCTCTGATATGCTCAAGAACTGTGTATAATAATGTGCCATCTTCGATGGCAGTGGCTGTGCAAGGCTGACCCATGTCCTCTGTATATAAATATGCCATATCTCCTGTTTGATGACTCTGTTCCTCTCAGAGAGAGAGAGGGTGTAAGTGGGAGCGTGAGTATCATATAGAAGAGGTGGGAGTCTATCAATGTCTAGCCCATGTCTATCAAACCAAGCTCTAGTCTGTGCATACCATGATGTGGTATCCCCCGCTCGAGCCATCTCCTGAGATGCCATATATGCTCTGTATGCAATGCGATCTCTGTCCATATCCTGAAATCTGTGTAGGAAGCAGACTGTCTGAAATAATGCCTCGACTAGCATAGGCGGTGTGGCAAGCTCTGCTTACACAATGTCATGTGGGACTGAGGCCTTGCTGCGAATCAATCTAGATATCATGATCACCTGAGGTCTCTCCATCAATGTCCATACATAATCGGCAAGGCCTGGCCCCCATATAGCTGCTCCATACATCAGTGTTGGAGTTACTAGAGTATCAAAGAGCCACCCCTTGGTGCGGGGCTCCTGGAAATGTGCCTGATGACACTGTCGCTTCATAAGAGCCAATGCTAAGTATCCTCTAGTGAGGCAGTCACGAGCTGCCTGTGTCATCGAGAAAATCCCTGAAGCTGCTGTAAAGGTGACTCCCAAATATACATATGATCCAGTGACCTCAATACTCCCTCCTGCTGCCATGAAAATACTCTGTCTGCGTATCTAAGCTGATGTATGGAATATAAGAACCTTGGTTTTACCGAGGTTCACTGTCATGCCTCTCTGTATGCAAAAATCATCCAATGCTAATAAATGCTGCTGTAATCCCTGAGCTCCAACACAATGTCATCTACATATAGTAAGATATGAACTATGGCTCCACTGAGATCTATACCTCCACCGGCTCGCTGTTGAATAAACTCTGCTATCTCATCAATGTATAGCCCAAATAGAGTCGGTGAGAGTGGGCATCCTTGTTTCACACCAATGGTGCTCACAAGGGGATCTGATATACCTCCCGAACATCTGACTCTGCCAGTAACCCGCTCATATAGTGCATAAATACCCCACATCATGTGATCATCCACCCCCAGATCAAGTAGGCGTTTGAAAAGCCTCTCTCTCGGAACCATGTCAAAGGCTTTGCGGAAATCCACAGAGAGAGAGAGAGAATATTTACCACGAGAGGCTGCAAGGGAGAGAGTTAGCTCAATTTCCTCTATCTCGATCCTCGACTTAGCCATCTTCTCTTACACTTACCCATCTCTCAAATCTATTTCGACTTCTTAATCTCTTGAGTCTACTTGCGGACGATGGCCTCCAAGAAAACAATCTCGTGTGTGGATGGCAATCCTACAACCATCAACGAAGCCTCAGGTGAAGGCATCACTGTCAATCCAACTGCAGTTCCGGTCGTAAGTAATGTATTTCCTATTTAATATATGCTTGTTTTGATTCTCATATGAGATACATTAGGCTTCATACTATGATGGACGAGAATAGGTCATGGGAAGGGATAGGCCTCTTCTCACATATTTGAAAAATAGAATTTGCAAAGTGTATATATTAAGGGAAGTTAATTGCACTTAGTTGCGTATGGCTTATTTGTTGATAGAGTAATTGGTCAGGGGTTATGAATAGCATAATTATAAACAAAATAAATTAGGAATTGTGCATATAATTATTAAGTAAAATTTGCATAGAATCACTCTTTTGATCCCAAGGGCCGGGGAGAGCAAATATGCGATGGAATTATTATCGTCTATTATAGTATTGTTTGGGAAAAAAATGCAATGAGTTTTGTTGGTTTATTTAACAACACACTGAATGTTTTTCTTTCAATCAATTGATTGTTGCTTTGTGATTTGGATAAATATTCCAAGGCTTGTGTTGATGAAAAATGCATGGCAGGGGTTTGTAATGACAAGTTACCATGCGAATAAAGGAATGTTTTCCTAGAAGATGATATTAGGGCTGATTGCCTTGATTATGCTTGATTCTTAATTGGTTAATTAAAGAAGGATATTCGCACGGTGGATCATCTCCAAGATCGCACTGTGGATTACCCTGAGAGGGCATTGTTCGATTCACGGGCTGAAGGTCGAGTGGTGAAAAGGCCAACCACGGAAATGGCATCTTAATCCTAGATTGCTTGTGGATCAGATGGAGCTCTAGACACCCCTTGCTATCCAGAATGGAGTTTTAGTTCCCCGTGAGCCCAATGTTTAGGGCATTGGAAGATCCTATTCTAGATAAATGATGGAAATTTTGGTGCCATGTGATTTGGACTATGTACTTCTGTTGGACACAAGGGATACATAATTCTCATGCATGGGCAAGAGACAAAGATTAACTTGAAGATAAGTTAAGGAACTTGTTTGTCAAAAGGACTGCTTGTTTTGTTTTTGTGTCTATGCTGTAAATTACACGAATGAACCCTGTTCCCTAAAAGGCATAATTATTGAAGCTGATTTAAAATGTCGCACATAAATGTGGTAGGACCTAATTAGAAAACTAAAGCTATAAAGGAAAGCAGGTGGACGGAATCCTCGACGGGTCCATCTTACGATAGGGTGGTCCCAGAGAACTGGAGGCTTCTCACAAGGATTTATCAACGATTGACTTTAAGTATTGCTAAGCTAGAACTCAATTCATGCCATTTTAGGGGACCGGAATGGGACTATGCCATAAGGGCAGAGAGATTGAGCGGTGTGGTATGGATCTGCTTGGGATTGGGTATCTCTACATAAACTAGGATGTCCAAAACCCGATGCTAGAATGCTGTTAGGAGACCTTGGCCCTAGGAACCTAGATTTCAAAACACAATATTAGTGAGTTTGGGAATCTCCCAATTCCCATTTTTTGAATACTAAAAAGGTGGCACCCGGATAACATACCCATAAGTTTCTTAAAACTAGATGATGTGACCTATCATTGGAAAGCACTTGAAAAATGGAATCTATTGAGCTATAGAACGCTTGATTTGGAGTTATAATGTTCAAGTTATGACAAATCCAAAGATTTGACCACGTGTCCCAAACTTATGGGAAATTCCCATATTGCCCAATATGGTGTTTCAGGTTTATCCTAGTAGGTTCTCGGCTATGGATGTTCTGTTGCGAGGTAGACTTAGGAAACCCTAGGCTAAAAACCCTGTAACATTCCATGGGAGTGCCGAGCAGCGTTGCTTAGATGGACCGCTAAAAGCATGCTGGGACAGCCAATAGGTGGGCATGTTATAGTTGGTATCAGTGCAAAAATTCATGATGATGCATGATTGATTAATATTTGGTTCATAGACATATCATAAATAGAAATAATCAGAGTGGTATGGCTTGATTGTCAGGCATCTTCTGCACCTACGAATGTTGACATGCAAGAGAAAAAATTTCTTCTCAAGCAAGTTAAGGCACCCGAGTTTGATGGAGAAGGGTTAGACGTTGCAGTAGAGGTGGAGACATGGATTGAGTCGATGGATGATTATTTCTCTACTTCGAGAACTATCTCCATGAATCAAGCAATGATAGCCAAAATCAAGCTAGTTGGCTAGGCTCGGTTATGGTGGAAGCAATGGTACAAAGATCAAGATATTTCTGAAGCCACTGTCTCTTAGGCTCAACTGAAAGATACTATATGCGGACGATACCTTCCGCCAACCTACTAGACTTTGAAGATGAATGAATTCTTCAAGATCAAGCAACTAGAATTAACCCTTGAAGCTTACTAGTCAAAGTTTGTAACCCTACTAAAATATACGCCACCTATGGATATTGCGCATCAAGTATCCAAGTTTTGCCATGGATTGAACACTCCTCTGAACCATTGTCTTGAAGCAATGCGTCCAATGGACTTGCAAGATGCATTACTCCAAGCAAATCCAATTGTCCAAGAACTCAAATTGGAAAATTGTAGCAAAGATGACTCTCGAGATTAGGGTAAAAGATGCCATACATGCAGAGAGATAGGACACATCCGTAGGAGATGTCCCCACCATCAATGGTTTCATTGTAATAAGCTAGGACACATCCAAGTAGACTGCCTTGATCTAAGTCTAGAAGACATTGAGTCTCCAAGAAAACGAAGCTAGATAGGTGAAGTTTATGGATATATAGAGGAACCAGATGAAGACAAAGACCTAGAACTGCTGTAGCAACTGCTTTAGCCCAGTAAAAATCTGGCAAGTCTCACGATGACTAAAAATCCTAGATGCTTAATCAACATGTAACCCAAGATATATTGAGAATAAATTCTAGTCTTGTATGAGTTGCACTACTTGAAACATGAAGAGTAGCGAAGCGGATACATGGTGGGTTCTAACCCACAGGCCCTAGACCCCATTAATGCTTATCTCCCTAGTTTCTCTCGAGATCAGGACATCTCGATTTCTGTAAGGGGAGGAGGATGTAATATTTCCACGCAATAAAAGTTAGTTGGTTAGTTCCAAATTTAGTTAGTCAATTAATAAGTTAGTAAGGTTACTAACTAAAGTCTAACTAAGTTAAAAACTAACTAACGTTAATAGTTAACAATTTTTATTTAATTACAAATATATATTAAAAGAAAAATCAAGAGTCATAATCTGACATTTTTCTCGGATTGACAAGGATCGTAGCCACCCTCCACGGAAGTTACAATGTGAACGAGACTTATGAGCCATATTAATTACTAGTGTTAATATGTATAGTATGGATGGTCCAAAAATATTAGATTGTGGACAAAACTAGCATATTCAAAATATTTTAGATATTATCCTAAAAAGATAGAACTGGATGTCATTTAAAAGAAAAGACAAGTGATTTTTTAGTTAGTTTTAGAGATTTTATAAAAAGAAAATAAGTGATTGGCAAAATTGCGTGAGCCGTGATTGTAGTCTACAGGCAATAGACAGCACTTCGAACAGAGAAAAGAAGAAGGAGTGAACTTAGAGTTTTCCAATGAAGTGTCTTGGTGTTTTAACCCCCTTTTGGAGCCAACACAACCATCATATTTATGAGTTAAGCATCAAATCACTGAGTTTTCCAAGAGTCCGTACACCAAGAACTCTTGTTCTCAGCCTCATCCTCTCCTCTCAAATTCATTATAAATATGAGGCATGGGGAGGCACAAGGGAGGTTAAGAAGAACTTGAGAGGTTGCAACAGACAGGTAGAGAGAAGGATACCCCTCCAAGAGATTGAGAGAGAGAGAGAGAGAGAGAGAGAGAGAGAGAGAGAGTATTTACCCCGAGAGGCTGCAAGGGAGAGAGTTAGCTCAATTCTCTCTATCTCAATCTCGACTTAGCCATCTTCTCTTACACTCATCCATCTCTTGAATCTATTCCGTCTTCTTGATCTCTTAACTCTGCTTGTGGACAATGGCCTCTAAGTGAAGAATCTCGTGTGTGGATGGCAATCCTACAACTAGCAATGAAGCCTCGGGCGAAGGCATCACTGTCAATCCAACTGCGGTTTCGGTCGTAAGTAATGTATTTCCAAATTGGTAGATGCTTGTTTTGATTCTCACATGAGATACATTAGGCTCCATACTATGATGGATGATAATAGGTCATGGGAAGGGATAGGTCTCTTCTCACATATTTGAGAAATTGAATTTGCAAAGTTCATGTATTAAGGGAAGCTAATTGCACTTAGTTGTGTATGACTTATTCGTTAATAGAGCAATCGATTAGGGGTTATGAATAGCATAATCGTAAAAAGAATAACATTAGAAGTTATGCATACAAGTATTAAGTAAATTTTGCATAGAATCCCTTTTTTGATCCCAAGGGGAGAGCAAATATGTGATGGAATTATTATCGCGTCCATTATAGTATTGTTTGGGAAAAAAATACAATTAGTTTTGTTGGTTGATTTAACAACACCCTAAATGCTTTTCTTTTAATCAATTAATTGTTGCTTTGTGATTTGGATAAATATTCCAAGGTTTGTGTTGATGGCAAATGCATGGCAGGGGTCTGTAATGATAAGTTGCCATTGGAATAAAGGAATGTTTTCCTAGAAGATGATATTAGCTCTGATTACCTTGATTATGCTTGATTCTTAATTGGTTATCTAAGGAAGGATATTTGCACGGGTGGATCATCTCCAAGATCACACCGCGGATTACCCCGAGAGGGCACTGCTCAATTCACGGGCCGAAAATCGAGTGGTAAAAAGGCCAACCACGAAATGGCATTTCACTCCTAGACCACTTCTTATGGGTCAGCCCTTATTTGGAAATGGGAATTTTCCTTCATTTGAAAAGAAAGGCTGTTAAGGAAATGGAGGAAAGCAAGCAGGTCCGAAGATTTGCCTTTGACTTTAGGATTTTCCTCTACACCCTTTGCCTATCCAAAATGGAGTTGAAGATCCACGTGAGCCCAATGTCTAGGGCATTGGAAGATCCTATTCTAGATAAATGATGGAAATTTTGGTGCCATGTGTTGAGATATCGAGCTCCACTCGTGATACGCCAGGGTGACCGTTGTGTATTTATGTCACCGACTTGTCAGTTGCAGACGCGGTTGGTACACCGCCCCTGAATAATAGCTACATGATAGCTATCCTTATCTACTCTAGTTCGTGGCTCAATTAGTATGTGTTGAGATATCGAGCTCCACTCGTGATACGCCAGGGTGACCGTTGTATATTTATGTCACCGACTTGTCAGTTGCAGACGCGGTTGGTACACCGCCCATGAATAATAGCTACATGATAGCTATCCTTATCTACTCTAGTTCGTGGCTCAGTTAGTATGCCACCTTAGTTAGTTGAGTTTGGTTTGAGACCCATATATAGGGTTCTTCTATTTCTTTGTACTAGAGTTCTTTTGGCTTACACAACTAAGAAGAGGAAAACTGTTTTCAGCCTCCACCCTTGTGTGTCTTCCTCCATTGTGCAAGCAAGAAAGCTTCAAGCGAGACTCCTTCCTTCTCTCCCACAATCTTGACATGGTATCAGAGCCTTGTTCGTGGTAAGGAGCTCAAGAAAGCAAGCCAAGCTCGCGGTGGTCTGGTAAGAGGAGCAGTGTTGCTTTCATTTCCTGTTTTGGGAGCAGATCTCTGCAGGTAGCACAACCGGAAATTGCAGGAGTGCATTGTCTCAGGTTGAGACGCCCTTCGCGGTGAAGCAAGAGGGCAGTATATGCTGCGGGACAGGGCTTTAGCCCTTGGCGACCTTGTTTTTTTTATTTGAGGCCATTTCGGGGCCTGTTTTGCAGACGGAAGTTTTCTGCACGCACTCAAGAAAAGGCTCAGTTTTATGCTGTGCGACCACTGTTCTACAGGTCGGTGAAAAGTTACTGTAGAAATTGCATCGTATGCTTGTGCGCAGAGACATTGGGAGTTTCAGAATCATCCTTGGTTCCTGTTTATGCAAAATCGTCACTAGGAAGTGACTGTGTGGTCAAATACCACTTTCGCCAGTTTTGCAGATTTGCCCTTGTGAGGGTGAAGCTGTGTTTTTTGCAGTGACAGAATTTCTTGCAGTATTCTGTAATGGCGTCTGATTCTCTTTCACAGATTGTCACTGAAAAGCTTGACAAGAACAACTTCCAGGCATGGAAGTTTAGAATGACGAATTTCCTTATGGGAAAAGGATATTGGGAATTTGTTGCAGGAAATGAAGAAGAACCAGTTCTTCCTGATGTTCCCAATCAACAACAAATGCAGGCATTTAAAACATGGCATGAGAGAGCCAGGAAAGTTATGTATTGGCTGTCTATCAGTATTTCAGACTCTATGATTGTGCATATTCAGGATGCAAGTACGCCAAAGGAGGCATGGGATACTTTGTCAAAAATGTATAGCACAAATACGCAAGCCAGGAAAATGCAGCTCAAGCAAGAGTTGCATAATGTGCAAAGAGAAAGTATGAGCATCAACGACTACCACATGAAGGTGAAGAAGATTGCAGATGCACTTGCTTCCATTGGGTCGCCAGTGGACGATGATGATTTAGTTTCCGTGACCTTGAATGGTCTAGGAAAGGATTATGCACAGTTTCGGACATCCATTTCAGTTCGTGAAAGATTTCCTGATTTTGAGGAGTTGATTGCTCTTCTAATTTCTGAGGAACAGAGAAATAGTGGTGCATCTTCTTCAGGAGAACTTCAAAAGAAGCTGTCTTCTACTCAAATGCTGGAAGAGGTAGAGGCAGAGGTAGAGGAGGCCGATTTGGAGGCCGTGGCAGAAATCAGAATATGCAGCAAACTCAAGAAAACCAGTCCTATGGAGGAGGACGTGGTAACTCTAGAGGCAGGGGGAGCCAAAGAGGTCGTGGTGGATGGCAAAGAGGCCAAAATGCAAACAGTAATGTTGAATGCTACTACTGTGGTAAAATGGGTCATATGGCTAAAGACTGCTATAAAAAGCAGAATGACATCATGAATGGAAAACTGCAACAAGGGAATTATGCATCTTCTAGTAGACAGGGTGATGACAGAAATGAGCATTTGTTCATGGTGCAGCACATGAACAATTCTATGACAAGTGCAGAAGAAAGCAATGATGTATGGTATGTTGACTCAGGTGCATCAAACCACATGACAGGTCATGCAGAATGGATGGAGGATGCAAGGAAAATGGAAAAACCAGGATTTGTGGAGACTGGTGATGATACTGCACATCCTATTGTGCAGATTGGAAAAATTCCCTTGTCTATGCAGGGTGGGAAAAAGAAATACCTGTCCGATGTATTTCATGTCCCGAATATCACCAAGAATCTGGTTTCAGTTGGTCAAATGGTTGAACAGGGCTTGCAGGTCAGATTTAATCCTCATGGATGCTTTGTTGAGGATATGAAAAATAAAGGTCGCTTGATAGCAAAAGGAAAGAAGAAGGGCAGAATGTTTACATTGGATGCAGACATGTCTGAATTGAGTGCAGCAATGTTTGCACATGGGACCGGTGTAGTTGCAGATATTGATATCTGGCATAAACGCATTGGTCATGTTAATGTACAGCGACTTAAATCAATGCATGCCCAAAATATTGTTGCAGGATTGCCCAAATTCAAGGTTGCAGAAATGCATAAGGTATGTGAAGCCTGTCAGTTTGGAAAACAGGCAAGGAAACCATTTCCTAGACATGTTCAAGAGAGTGAGAAGCCATTGGAATTAATTCACTCTGATGTGTGGACAACTAAAGCTGCATCTCTTGGAGGCTGTCATTATTTTGTCAGTTTTATTGATGACTATAGCAGAAAAGTTTGGGTGTATTTTATGAAAAAGAAAAGTGAAGTTTTTGGGCATTTCAAAACTCTTAAAGCTATGGTTGAAAAAGAAACAGGCTTGCAGATAAAATGCCTAAGGTCAGATGGAGGGGGAGAGTACCTCTCAAATGAGTTTGCAAAGTTCTTGCAGGAGCATGGCATAAAGCAGCAATATTCATGCAGTTATACCCCACAACAAAATGGAATTGCAGAAAGGAAAAACAGGCATATTGGAGAGGTATCTCGTGCCATGCTCAATGAAAAAGACTTGCCAGATTTTTATTGGGCTGAAGCAGTTGCTACAGCAGTCTACATAATGAACAGGACTCCCACTGCAGCAATACATGGAATGACTCCAGAGGAGAGGTATACTGGTAGGAAACCAGATATTTCTCATTTGAAAATTTTTGGTTGCATTGCCTATGTACATGTGCCAGATGAGCTGAGATCCAAGTTGGATCCAAAAGCTGAGAAGTGCATCTTTATTGGTTACTCTCTGCAGCAAAAAGGGTATAGATGCTATAACCCTTCTACTCGTAAGTTTACAGTGAGCAGAGATGTTGTTTTTGATGAGATGAGTAGCTGGTATAAACCAGTAAATGTGATTGATGATGAAGATGCACAAAATGGTAATGCTACACAGAATTCACAGCAGCAGTCACAAAATATTAGTGGACCTGGAGCGTCCTCTAGCAGTGGTTCACATTCTTCGCCATGGACAGGCAGATTGAGATCAGGAGAATCTTCTCAAAGCAATGCAGATAGTGGTATGCAGGTATCACGAAAAGGAAAAGAGAAGGTTGATCAGCCCATGTTTGATGTGAATGCAGGTCACTCTTATGTGGATGGTGATTCCAGTGGCTCAGAACAGAGCATTGATGATGAGTTGGGTATTCCTTCTATTGTTACACCTGGAGTAAGGAAGACCAGGGATGTTTTGAGAGCACCTGGGAGTGAACCTACTTTGCGCAGGTCTACAAGAGCTAGGTATCCTGTGGATAGGCTGAAATATGATGGATTTACAGCCATTCACTATGCATATATGGTCAAAGTGATACAGGAACCAGAACCCACATCTTTTGAGCAAGCCATGGGAAAAGAAAAATGGGAGAAAGCCATGGATGAAGAAATGGATGCCTTGGAAGCAAATGCTACATGGGAGTTAGTACCTTTGCCTAAAGGTAAGAATGCAATTGGCTGTAAGTGGGTTTATAAGGTGAAGCACAATGCTGATGGTTCTGTGAACAGATACAAGGCAAGATTAGTAGTCAAGGGGTATGCACAAACATATGGCATTGACTATGAAGAAACATTTAGTCCGGTTGCAAGGATGGCAACCGTAAGAGCAGTCATTGCTATGGCTGCATCAAAGGGATGGTCTTTACATCAGATGGATGTAAAGAATGCCTTCTTGCATGGTGATTTGCAAGAAGAGGTCTATATGGAGCAGCCACCAGGTTATGTGCATGCTGTTCATCCTGAGTTTGTTTGCAGGTTGAAGAAAGCCTTGTATGGCTTGAAGCAAGCACCTAGAGCATAGTCTGACAAGATAGGACAGTATCTTGTCACTATTGGCTTTCAGATTTCCAAGGCAGATTTCTCACTTTATGTGAGAAAAACAGAGAAAGGTATTATGCTGCTTGTCATTTATGTTGATGATTTGATTATGACAGGTGACAGTGATGAAGATATCCTTCATGTGAAAATGCTATTGAAGCAGAAGTTTGAGATGAAGGATTTGGGAGAGCTGCGTTATTTCTTGGGCATTGAGGTGATTAGATCACCAAGTGGGATACAGCTCTTGCAGAGGCAGTATGGATTGGACATGCTGTCCAAATATGGGATGACAGGCTGTAAGCCTATTTCAGTTCCTTTGGAGCAAAATGTGAAGCTGAGCACAGATGCAGGTGAGCTTCTAGAAGACCCTACTATGTACAGACGCATAGTAGGAAGTTTGATTTATATGACTATTACCAGGCCAGATTTGAGCTATTCTGTTGGATTGGTAAGTCAGTTTATGCAGGCTCCAAGGAAATCGCATTTGGATGCGGCTAGACGCATACTTAGGTATGTGAAGTCCACATTGCAGTATGGACTATTTTATGAGACTGGGGTTCAGATACAGTTGCATGGATACACTGATGCTGATTGGGCTGGTAGTATTTCTGATAGACGATCTACCAGTGGATATGTATTCTCTTTTGGGAGTGCTGTAGTCACTTGGAGCAGCAAGAAACAGCCTACAGTTGCCTTGTCGAGCACAGAGGCTGAGTACAGGGGTGCAGCAATGGCTGCATGTGAGGTAGCTTGGTTGCATAAGCTACTTTATGATATGCATCAGTCTACAGATGGGCCAGTTGTCATTTATTGTGACAACATGAGTAGTATACACTTGGCAAATAACCCAGTCTATCATGCTAGAACAAAGCACATTGAGGTGCATTATCACTATGTGCGAGAGAGGGTTTTACTAGGTCTTATTGATCTAGTTTATGTCAGCACAGAGGATCAGGTAGCTGACATATTCACGAAGGCATTGGGCGCAGAGAAGCTGCGCAAGTTCAGAGACCTGCTTGGTGTGCAGGAATTGGGATTGAGCTCGAGGGGGAGTGTTGAGATATCGAGCTCCACTCGTGATACGCCAGGGTGACCGTTGTATATTTATGTCACCGACTTGTCAGTTGCAGACGCGGTTGGTACACCGCCCATGAATAATAGCTACATGATAGCTATCCTTATCTACTCTAGTTCGTGGCTCAGTTAGTATGCCACCTTAGTTAGTTGAGTTTGGTTTGAGACCCATATATAGGGTTCTTCTATTTCTTTGTACTAGAGTTCTTTTGGCTTACACAACTAAGAAGAGGAAAACTGTTTTCAGCCTCCACCCTTGTGTGTCTTCCCCCATTGTGCAAGCAAGAAAGCTTCAAGCGAGACTCCTTCCTTCTCTCCCACAATCTTGACAGTATGCCACCTTAGTTAGTTGAGTTTGGTTTTGAGACCCATATCTAGGGTTCTTCTATTTCTTTGTACATGAGTTCTTTTGGCTTACACAACTAAGAAGAGGAAAACTGTTTTCAGCCTCCACCCTTGTGTGTCTTCCCCCATTGTGCAAGCAAGAAAGCTACAAGTGAGACTCCTTCCTTCTCTCCCACAATCCTGACATGGTATCAGAGCCTTGTTCGTGGTAAGGAGCTCAAGAAAGCAAGCCAAGCTCGCGGTGTTCTGGTAAGAGGAGCAGTGTTGCTTTCATTTTCTGTTTTGGGAGCAGATCTCTGCAGGTAGCACAGCCGAAAATTGCAGGAGTGCATTGTCTCAGGTTGAGACGCCCTTCGTGCTGAAGCAAGAGGGCAGTATATGCTGCGGGAGAGAGCTTTAGCTCATGGCGACCCTGTTTTTTTGATTTGAGGCCATTTCGGGGCCTGTTTTGCAGACGGCAGTTTTCTGCACGCACTCAGGAAAAGGCTCAGTTTTATGCTGTGCAGCCACTGTTCTACAGGTCAGTGAAAAGTTACTGTAGAAATTGCATCGTATGCTTGTGCGCAGAGACATTGGGAGTTTCAGAATCATCCTTGGTTCCTGTTTATGCAAAATCGTCACTAGGAAGTGACTGTGTGGTCAAATACCACTTTCGCCAGTTTTGCAGATTTGCCCTTGTGAGGGTGAAGCTGTGTTTTTTGCAGTGACAGAATTTTTTGCAGTATTTTGTAATGGCATCTGATTCTCTTTCACAGATTGTCACTGAAAAGCTTGACAAGAACAACTTCCAGGCATGGAAGTTTAGAATGACGAATTTCCTTATGGGAAAAGGATATTGGGAATTTGTTGCAGGAAATGAAGAAGAACCAGTTCTTCCAGATGTTCCCAATCAACAGCAAATGCAGGCATTTAAAACATGGCATGAGAGAGCCAGAAAAGTTATGTACTGGCTGTCTATCAACATTTCAGACTCTATGATTGTGCATATTCAGGATGCAAGTACGCCAAAGGAGGCATGGGATACTTTGTCAAAAATGTACAGCACAAATACTCAAGCCAGGAAAATGCAGCTCAAGCAAGAGTTGCATAATGTGCAAAGAGAAAATATGAGCATCAATGACTACCACATGAAGGTGAAGAAGATTGCAGATGCACTTGCTTCCATTGGGTCGCTAGTGGAAGATGATGATTTAGTTTCTGTGACCTTGAATGGTCTAGGAAAGGATTATGCACAGTTTCGGACATCCATTTCAGTTCGTGAAAGATTTCCTGATTTTGAGGAGTTGATTGCTCTTCTAATTTCTGAGGAGCAGAGAAATGGTGGTGCATCTTCTTCAGGAGGAACTTCAAAAGAAGCTGTCTTCTACTCAAATGCTGGAAGAGGTAGAGGCAGAGGTAGAGGAGGCCGATTTGGAGGCCGTGGCAGAAATCAGAATATGCAGCAAACTCAAGAAAACCAGTCCTATGGAGGAGGACATGGTAACTCTAGAGGCAGGGGGAGCCAAAGAGGTCGTGGTGGATGGCAAAGAGGCCAAAATGCAAACAGTAATGTTGAATGCTATTACTGTGGTAAAATGGGTCATATGGCTAAAGACTGCTATAAAAAGCAGAATGACATCATGAATGGAAAACTGCAACAAGGGAACTATGCATCTTCTAGTAGACAGGGTGATGACAGAAATGAGCATTTGTTTATGGTGCAGCACATGAACAATTCTGTGACAAGTGCAGAAGAAAGAAATGATGTATGGTATGTTGACTCAGGTGCATCAAACCACATGACAGGTCATGCAGAATGGATGGAGGATGCAAGGAAAATGGAAAAACCAGGATTTGTGGAGACTGGTGATGATACTGCACATCCTATTGTGCAGATTGGAAAAATTCCCTTGTCTATGCAGGATGGGAAAAAGAAATACCTATCCGATGTATTTCATGTCCTGAATATCACCAAGAATCTGGTTTCTGTTGGTCAAATGGTTGAACAGGGCTTGCAGGTCAGATTTAATCCTCATGGATGCTTTGTTGAGGATATGAAAAATAAAGGTCGCTTGATAGCAAAAGGAAAGAAGAAGGGCAGAATGTTTACGTTGGATGCAGACATGTCTGAATTGAGTGCAGCAATGTTTGCACATGGGACCGGTGTAGTTGCAGATATTGATATCTGGCATAAACGCATTGGTCATGTTAATGTACAGCGACTTAAATCAATGCAGGCCCAAAATATTGTTGCAGGTTTGCCAAAATTGAAGGTTGCAGAAATGCATAAGGTATGTGAAGCCTGTCAGTTTGGAAAACAGGCAAGGAAACCATTTCCTAAACATGTTCAAGAGAGTAAGAAGCCATTGGAATTAATCCACTCTGATGTGTGGACAACTAAAGCTGCATCTCTTGGAGGCTGTCATTATTTTGTCAGTTTTATTGATGACTATAGCAGAAAAGTTTGGGTGTATTTTATGAAGAAGAAAAGTGAAGTGTTTGGGCATTTCAAAACTCTTAAAGCTTTGGTTGAAAAAGAAACAGGTCTACAAATAAAATGCCTAAGGTCAGATGGAGGGGGAGAGTACCTCTCAAATGAGTTTGCAAGGTTCTTGCAGGAGCATGGCATAAAGCAGCAATATTCATGCAGTCATACCCCACAGCAAAATGGAATTGCAGAAAGAAAAAACAGACATATTGGAGAGGTGTCTCGTGCCATGCTCAATGAAAAAGACCTGCCAGATTTTTATTGGGCTGAAGCAGTTGCTACAGCAGTCTACATAATGAACAGGACTCCCACTGCAGCAATACATGGAATGACTCCAGAGGAGAGGTATACTGATAGGAAACCAGATATTTCTCATTTGAAAATTTTTGGTTGCATTGCCTATGTACATGTGCCAGATGAGTTGAGATCCAAGTTGGATCCAAAAGCTGAGAAGTGCATCTTTATTGGTTACTCTCTGCAGCAAAAAGGGTATAGATGCTATAACCCTTCTACTCGTAAGTTTACAGTGAGCAGAGATGTTGTTTTTGATGAGATGAGTAGCTGGTATAAACCAGTAAATGTGATTGATGATGTAGATGCACAAAATGGTAATGCTGCACAGAATTCACAGCAGCAGTCACAAAATATTAGTGGACCTGGAGCGTCCTCTAGCAGTGGTTCACATTCTTCGCCATGGACAGGCAGATTGAGATCAGGATAATCTTCTCAAAGCAATGCAGATAGTGGTATGCAGGTATCACGAAAAGGAAAAGAGAAGGTTGATCAGCCCATGTTTGATGTGAATGCAGGTCACTCTTATGTGGATGGGGAATCCAGTGGCTCAGAGCAGAGCATTGATGATGAGTTGGGTATTCCTTCTATTGTTACACCTGGAGTAAGGAAGACCAGGGATGTTTTGAGAGCACCTGGGAGTGAACCTACTTTGCGCAGGTCTACGAGAGCTAGGTATCCTGTGGATAGGCTGAAATATGATGGATTTACAGCCATTCACTATGCATATATGGTCAAGGTGATACAGGAACCAGAACCCACTTCTTTTGAGCAAGCCATGGGAAAAGAAAAATGGGAGAAAGCCATGGATGAAGAAATGGATGCCTTGGAAGCAAATGCTACATGGGAATTGGTACCTTTGCCTAAAGGTAAGAATGCAATTGGCTGTAAGTGGGTTTATAAGGTGAAGCACAATGCTGATGGTTCTGTGAACAGATACAAGGCAAGATTAGTGGTCAAGGGGTATGCACAAACATATGGCATTGACTATGAAGAAACATTCAGTCCGGTTGCAAGGATGGCAACCGTAAGAGCAGTCATTGCTATGGCTGCATCAAAGGGATGGTCTTTACATCAAATGGATGTAAAGAATGCCTTCTTGCATGGTGATTTGCAAGAAGAGGTCTATATGGAGTAGCCACCAGGTTATGTGCATGATGTTCATCCTGAGTTTGTTTGCAGGTTGAAGAAAGCTTTGTATGGCTTGAAGCAAGCACCTAGAGCATGGTCTGACAAGATAGGGCAGTATCTTGTCACTATTGGCTTTCAGATTTCCAAGGCAGATTTCTCACTTTATGTGAGAAAGACAGAGAAAGGTATTATGCTGCTTGTCATTTATGTTGATGATTTGATTATGACAGGTGACAGTGATGAAGATATCCTTCATGTGAAAATGCTATTGAAGCAAAAGTTTGAGATGAAGGATTTGGGAGAGCTGCGTTATTTATTGGGCATTGAGGTGATTAGATCACCAAGTGGGATACAGCTCTTGCAGAGGCAGTATGGATTGGAGATGCTGTCCAAATATGGGATGACAGGCTGTAAGCCTATTTCAGTTCCTTTGGAGCAAAATGTGAAGCTGAGCACAGATGCAGGTGAGCTTCTAGAAGACCCTCCTATGTACAGACGCATAGTAGGAAGTTTGATTTATATGACTATTACCAGGCCAGATTTGAGCTATGCTGTTGGATTGGTAAGTCAGTTTATGCAGGCTCCAAGGAAACCACATTTGGATGCGGCTAGACGCATACTTAGGTATGTGAAGTCCACATTGCAGTATGGACTATTTTATGAGACTGGGGTTCAGATACAGCTGCATGGATACACTGATGCTGATTGGGCTGGTAGTATTTCTGATAGACAATCTACCAGTGGATATGTGTTCTCTTTTGGGAGTGCTGCAGTCACTTGGAGCAGCAAGAAACAGCCTACAGTTGCCTTGTCGAGCACAGAGGCCGAGTACAGGGGTGCAGCGATGGCTACATGTGAGGTAGCTTGGTTGCATAAGCTACTTTATGATATGCATCAGCCTACAGATGGGCCAGTTGTCATTTATTGTGACAACATGAGCAGTATACACTTGGCAAATAACCCAGTCTATCATGCGAGAACAAAGCACATTGAGGTGCATTATCACTATGTGCGGGAGAGGGTTTTACTAGGTCTTATTGATCTAGTTTATGTCAGCACAGAGGATCAGGTAGCTGACATATTCACGAAGGCATTGGGCACAGAGAAGCTGCGCAAGTTCAGAGACCTGCTTGGTGTGCAGGAATTGGGATTGAGCTCGAGGGGGAGTGTTGAGATATCGAGCTCCACTCGTGATACGCCAGGGTGACCGTTGTGTATTTATGTCACCGACTTGTCAGTTGCAGACGCGGTTGGTACACCGCCCCTGAATAATAGCTACATGATAGCTATCCTTATCTACTCTAGTTCGTGGCTCAGTTAGTATGCCACCTTAGTTAGTTGAGTTTGGTTTTGAGACCCATATCTAGGGTTCTTCTATTTCTTTGTACATGAGTTCTTTTGGCTTACACAACTAAGAAGAGGAAAACTGTTTTCAGCCTCCACCCTTGTGTGTCTTCCCCCATTGTGCAAGCAAGAAAGCTACAAGTGAGACTCCTTCCTTCTCTCCCACAATCCTGACACCATGTGATTTGGACCAGGTACTTCTGTTGGACAAAAGGGATATATAGTTCTCCTGTATGGGCAAGAGACAAAGATTAGCTTGAAGATAAGTTAAGGAACTTGTTTGTCAAAAGGACTACTTGTTTTGTTTTCGTGTCTGTGCTGTAAATTATAGAACGAACCCTATTCCCTAAAAGGCATAATTAATGAAGCTAATTTTAAATATCGCACATAAATGTGGTAGGAACTAATTAGAAAACTAAACCTATCAGAAAGCGGGTGGATGGAATCCTCGATGGGTCTCTCCTATGGCAGGGTGGTCCCAGAGAACTAGGAGGCTTCTCACAAGGATTTATCACCGGTTGACTTTAGGTATTGCTAAGTTAGAAGCCGATTCATGCCGTTTTAAGGGACCGGAATGGCACTATGCCCTACGAGCAGAGAGGTTGAGCGGCACATCCCTCTTGTTTTCTATTCTCTTTGAACCAAGTGTAGTATGGATCTGCTTCAGATTGGGTATCTCTCCATAAAGTAGGATGTCCAAAACTCGACGCTAGAATGCTGTTAGGAGACCTTGGCCCTAGGAACCCTAGGCAAGAAACCCCGTGGACGTTCCATTGCCAGGCGCAAACTCGGAAAACCCTAGGCAAGAAACCCCGTGGCATTTCATGGGAGCGCTAGGTAGCGTCGCTTAGACACGTCTCCCATTGGTCCGCTAAAAGCATGTCGGGATAGTTGATAGGTGGGCATGTTACAACAAACTATAGAAGGCTAAGCGATCTAGTAGCTAAATATAAGTTATAATATTAGTAAAATTAAAAAATCAAACTAGTATAATTAGTCACACTATTTGCTTATATAACATGATTTACTTGATGAGAAACTGCATGTGAATGCACTCTAATCATGGATAAGAATGTGGATTATTGTACCTTCTTTTACAAAGTATCCTTAGGACACTATTTTAGGTTGATGAAATTGTCTTCTAATAAAATGACAAATTTTATAGAATATTTGAATTTATTATTGAATCAATTTTAAGAAAAATGAATGTTTTCATAGCTATTGATGATAGGTTGATTTCCTTGGTTGTGCATTTGTATAAAAGTTCTTGTGCACTTATGGGTAGATTTATGGTTATGCACTCAACCTCCCCCAAGGTTAGTGGTAGAAGCCCTTCATGTTTAGCTCCAATAGCAAGGTTAGTTGCATTGTCTTGCATAGTGGTTTTTGGGTTGGAAGCTACACCTTAGACTTGGGTGGTGTGTCATGGGAGAGCTACACCGCAACTCTAAGTATGCATTGGTGGGAAGGCCATGTCTCACCTTTAGATGATGATTGTGCCTTGGGGAAGCCATATCTCACCTTAAAATGGTAAGTCATGCTAGGGGCATCATGCCATGGGTTACGGCCTCATAGGGCATTGAATTGTGGGGCATCTTGACATGGAACATCATGGTGTTTCATGCGGTGTCACAATGGGTATAATCACAAAACAACTCCAAGGCAGTAGATCTTCCCTCCTTTTTCTGTGAGGATTTAACTCCAAGCAAGAGTTGCCCTAATACCATGTGTAATGCACTTCCACTCAAATCACTAATATGTGAGAGCAAGGTATACTCTTATATTACTCAATGAAAGCAAAGGTATGACATAAGCACATCTCAATACTACACTCTCACGATGCCACACATGTGAGGGTCCATCCTAGAGTATAGGAGATCATACATGGAGTGGAAATGAAGCAGAGATCAAAGTTATTACTACTCCCTTTATAGGTGCATTTGTGCATAACTTATAATGCCAAGGAATAGCTACAAAGCCTAAAAGTGGGGATGGGGGATAGAGGACCTTAAAATCTTTCCCCTTTGTAATTGAGTTATGAAAAGCTCCCTCATAGCGCATCTAATCACCTTGCTTTCTATTCTATTCAACCTACATACATGTTTTTCCATCCCTTTTTCTTCACATTTATTCCAACTTGTGATGCTTCATAATATCCCATTTATACCTCTATTTTCTATGGGGCACATTCATGGGCATTAGATCAAAATAATGAACATGTGATAATATTTTGTATTGGAATAATGTTGATTGGCATCTTTATGTGTACCAAGAGGATGAAAATATTATGAATAATAAAATCTAAAGCTTGAGAAGCTAAATAATTCAAGCTATTAGTAGATATTTTAGGTACAATGAGCCATTTTAGTACCATTAACATTTAGGAGCAATGAAAACCAAGAGTTTGTGAAAAATATTACTAGCATGAAATTTTCCATCATAGCCATTGTAGTGGCACAACAACATGATTAATTTATTAGCTAGTAGCCAACTTAATACCCAAAGGCTCCATTCCTGCCTAGATATACTAGTAGTACTACTTATCATATCATCTTGCACCATGACTTCCATCATTGAAGAGAGACAATAGGAACATTTTAGCTACTGATCACCTGCTTTTGGCAGTGCATTTACTTGCATGCTTTATTTCTGGCTCTTGTTGCCCATTTGAGAAGTTGATTTGAGTTCCCTATGGATTCCATTGCCCATTTAGGAGTATACTTGATTTCCCTAGTGTTTTTATTTTGTATTTACTTTCTTTATTTTTTTAAACCTATGATTGTTACTTTCACTTCCTTTGTGCACTCTCACATGGTACCAAACTTCTAGCCTATTAGATTTATTGCTTATGTCCATTGTGTTTTGGCTATTCCATATCATTACCAACTACATTCTACAATCTTTTAGATCTTGTTTCTCTCATTTCAAGCTTGATGGTTGGTTATCTGTTGCCCATTCCTATTTGGAATTCTTGTCCTTGTGTAGCTTGCACACTTGGAAACCTTTCTAAAGGCTGATAATTATATCACTACCTCTTCTTCTTCCTTACTATTTTTGTATTGATTAGTGGGTCTAAAGGGTGGTGAAAGCATATACTTTTCCCTAATTTAACTAGCACCTACCTTTGTATTTAGGAATTCTTAGTAATGTTTTTCCTATGATGGCTACCTTTCTGCACTTCTAGTAGTTTTTCTTACACATTTCAACATGATTGTTTTGTGCTTGAGAGTTTCATAGTTGATTCATTTACTCCACAACAACTTGTATTTACCATTGAATCCTATAATCCATGATATAATTGTATTTCAATTATGTGTATCAAATTTTGGTTCTTGAAATGTTGAAGTTTGTGTTCTTCTTTGGATATTTGGCCACTAAATTGCCCAATGTGATATCCTTGATCTCACATGTGAGTAGGGCTTATGAGGGGGAAATTTAAAAGTTTAAAAACTTAAAAGAAAAAGAAAGACTTACCTCTAGTTTTCATCCACCACCCTTGTCATCTCAATCATTGCCATCACCCTAAAAACAAATCCCACCTTCCACCACACAAATCAAGTCAATTACTACTGCTTCTCCCCACCCCCCCTCAATTATCATACATGTGGTGATTTCATACAACCTCAAGAGCAATGAGAGCTTGCATGTGATCAACAAGGTCGAGGGAGGGAAGGACTATTATCGACCCCTTCAATAAGGCTATAAAAGCCTTAATTTATGGCTCTTCAAGCTATTTCTATATTGGCTGCCCTAGAACCATGAGAGAGAGAGAGAGGGGGGGGGGAGGAGGGAGGAAGGGAGGGAGGGATAGTGAATAGAGAGGGATGGAAGAAGAAATAGAGAGGGAGAGACAGAGAGAGTGAGAATGAGAAGGAGAGATATCAATAATTAGAAAGGGAAATGAAGAGTATAGATGAAGAGGAGGAAGAGAGCAAACAAGATTGGAAAAAAGAGAGCATGATGGAACTTCCTAGCAAGCTTCTCTATAGTCTCTTCATCAAATTCCATCATCAAGCTTCTATAGCAAGAAATCAATATAAGATTTAGAGTCCAAGCTTCAATTGGTTCAACTACAAAATCGAGTGAGCAGTAACACCTCTAAAGCTCAATAGTGCTTAGTTAGAGGGTGGTCCATTGATCACACATTGAGCCCACTATCGTGTGAGAAGGGGATCATGTCAAGTCCATGACTTACAGAGGTCTCTAAGTTTTTCCCTGCAAAGGTCTCTAAGTGCTTTCCTGTGCTTCTTCTTTTACTTCTCTTGGACTAGTTAAAAAGGGTTTTGTGTTATTGAGTTGAGGCTATGACCCCAACCTATGATTCTCTCTCAAGAACATTTTGTCTCATGAGCCTTAGCTCAAGTTCATCAACACGTAAGTTAATATATCATTGCCTAGACATTATGGGATGAGGATTTGTTGAAAGTAAAGGTTATTCATAGGAAATTCAGGGACTTCATTCAATGTTACCCAACATCCTCATTGGTTTCATAGCTACCGTATTACGGATTCTATTAGACTGGGAGATGACATTGCATCACATATCATTAGCATAGGTGATGTTAGATTGCAATTTGATATTGATGCTCCTTTTTTGTTTCATGATGTGTATCATATCCCAGCTTTGACTAAGAGCCTTATGTCAACTAGGTAGTTGGATAATGATAGGTATCATATATCTTTTGGTGATTCTCGATGGAATATCACTTATGGTAGTCTAGATTTTGATAGAGGTACCAAGGTTGGCAGCCTATACCCTTTACTTGTATCTAGATGTGTTGATCATGTTTTGGCTGTGACTAATCTTTCTTATGTATCTCTTTGGCATCATTATCTTAGGCATATGTCCTTGAAAGGAATGAAAGTATGTAATTTTTTGTATTATTTTCCACCTTTTGATTACTCATGTTTTGATTCATGTGATCATTGTCTTTATGGTAGGTAGACATATAACTAATTCATAAAAAGTCTAGTTCTATACCTATGGGTGAGTCATTGGCTCTTATGCATTCAAATATTTGTATTCCCCATGCATTATTAGTTATTGGGTGCATGAAGTCCTTTATTACACTTAGAGAATATTTTCCATGTAAGGTTTGAGCCTATCTTATTAAAACAAAAATCATATGTTTTACCTGTGTTTCATCGCTTTCTTGCTATGGTTGAGAATTAGTCTAGGCATAGGATAGAATGCCTACCAGTTGGAAATGGAGGTGAATGTGTCTCTAAGGCATTTGAGCAGCTTTGTGATGAGAGGGGTATTAAGCATTAGTTGACTATTCCACACACCCTACCCCACATGGTGTTGCAGAGTACATGAATGAGATTATTCAAGAAAGAGTTAGCACTATGCTTAGTCAAGTAGGCTAGAGAGATATCGTCGGGTAAACCTCCCTCATATGTATACTTACAAGTCTTTGTATGTGAGGCTTTCTACTGTACTCCCAATGACAAGCACAATAAGTTGGATCCAAGGTCCATTAAATGTATGTTTCTTGGATATGGTGATGTAGGTGAGATGGGCTATCACCTTTGGGATCCATGGATCCATAGGCTTGGAAGGTTATTTGTAGCCATGATGTTATATTTCATGAGAAAAAGATGCATATGAGACTAGAGCAAGTGAGTGAGGTACATAGGACGATGTTCTAGGAGGATCCTCCTATTACAATATAACCAACCCCAATTAAACAACCTATATAAGGGAGATTTGAGTCCATTTTTAGCCCTATAGGAAATTAAGAACAAACTGATGTGTAATTTATAAAATATACCATTGGAAAAAACAATCACAATCTAAGGAAAAATTAGCCCTTGGTGGGTGAAAGCATAGTTTGTTGTGGTACAAGAAAGAAACCAATTTCATCTATGCCTGGTTGGTGCTTCCATTAATTCTTCATTTGGATTTTGGAGGGAAATACCTAGATAATGAAAGGTGAGAAGGATCGAAGCTTTCTTGGAAGAGCTATGGCAAGAGTGCAAGAGCAAGAAAGAGAGAGAGACGAAATGGGAACTCCAATGGTCACAATGTGTGACCAAGCCCTCCTTTATTCAAGTTGTCACTAAAATAATAAATAATAAAGTGACGATGATGGGCACCTGCCACCTGCAGTGTGCAGTCTTGTCCCATACGCATTCTTGTCTTTCTTCTTCTCCTCCTTTTTCTAATGAGATGCTCTAGTCATCTCCTTCTTCTTTTTCTTCTTGCCTACTACTTCAGCTTCACCCTCCTTCTCCTTTTTATTCTCTTGTATCTCCTAGTTGCTTCCTCTTGGGCTAAGTTGTTTGCTAAACTATCTATTTCCTCTTTTGGTTTACATCTATTCTCCTCCTCTTCTTGCTACCTCATGGGTTATGGCATCATAGGGCATTGAATTGTGGGGCATCTTGACATGGAACATCATGCTGTTTCATGCAATGTCACAATGTGAATAATTACGAAAAAAACCCTAGGCAGTAGATCTTCCCTCCTTTTTCTCAACTCCAAGCAAGAGTTTCTCTGATACCATGTGTAATGCACCTACAATCAAATCACTAATATGTGAGAGAAAGGTATACTCTTATATTACTCAATGAAAGAAAAGGTATGGCATAAGCACATCTCAATACTACACCCTCATGATGCCACACATGTGAGGGTCCATCGTTGAGTATAGGAGATCATACATAGAGTGGAAATGATGCAGAGATCAAATTTATTACTACAGTCTCCCTTTATAGGTGCATTTTTGCATAACTTATAATGCCAAGGAATAGCTACAAAGCCTGAAAGTGGGGATGGGGATAGAGGACCTCAAAATCTTTCCCCTCTGTAATTGATTTATGAAAAGCTCCCTCATAGCACATCTAAACACCTTGCTTTCTATTCTATTCAGCCTACATACATTTTTCTCCATCCCTTTTCTTCACATTTATTCCAACTTGTGATGCTTCATAATGTCCCATTTATACCTATATTTTCTATGGGGCATGTTCATGGGCATTAGATCAAAATAATGAACATGAGATGATGTGAGAATATTTTGTATTGGGGATTGGCATCTTTATGTGCACCAAGAGGATGAAAATACTATGAGTAACAAAATCTAAAGCTCGATAAGATAAATAATTCAAGATATTAGTAGATATTTTAGGTACAATGAGCCATTTTAGTACCATTAACATTTAGGAGCAATGAAAACCAAGAGTTTGTAAAAAAAAATTACTAGCATGAAATTTTCCATCATAGCCATGTAGCGGCATAACAACATGATTAGTTTATTAGCTAGTAGCCAACTTACTACCCAAAAGCTCCATTCTTGCCCAGATATACTAGAAGTACTCCTTATCATATCATCTTGCTCCATGACTTCCATCCTTGAAGAGAGGCAATAGGAACATTGTAGCTAGTGATCACCTTCTTGGTAGTGTATTTACTTGCATGCTTTTTATTATGGATCTTGTTGCCCATTGAGAAGTCGATTTGAGTTCTCTATGGATTCCATTCCCCATTCAGGAGTATACTTGATTTCCCTAGTGTTTTTATTTTGTATTTACTTTCTTTGTTTTTAAAAACCTATGATTGTTATTTTTTGCTTCCTTTGTGCACTCTCACATGGTACCGAACTTCTAGCCTATTAGATTTGTTGCTTATGTTTATTGTTTTTTTGGCTATTTCATATCATTATCAACTATATTTTACAATCTTGAAGATCTTGTTTCTTGCATTTCAAGCTTGATGGTTAGTTATCTGTTGTGCATTCCTATTATGAATTCTTGTCCTTGGGTAGCTTGCACACTCAGAAACCTTTCTAAAGGCTGATAATTATATCACCACCTCTTCTTCTTCCTTACTATTTTTGTATTGATTAATGGGTCTTAAGGGTGGTGAAAGCATATACTTTTCCCCGATTTAACTAGCTCCTACCTTTGTATTTAGGATTCCTTGGTAATGTTTTTCCTATGATGGCTACATTTTTGCACTTCTAGTAAATTTTCTTACACATTTTCACATTTTAACATGATTGTTTTGTGCTTGAGAGTCTCATGGTTGATTCATTTATTCCATAGCAAACTTGTATTTACTATTCAATCCTATAATCCATGATATAATTGTATTTCAATTATGTGTATCAAATTTTGATTCTTGAAATGTTGAAGTTTGTGTTCTTCTTTGGATATTTGGCCACTCAATTGCCCAATGTGATATCATTGAGCTCGCATGTGAATAGGGCTTATGAGGGGAAATTTAAAGGTTAAAATTTTAAAGTTTGAACACTTAAAAGAAAAAAAAGACTTAACTCTAGTTCTCAACCACCACCCTTGTCATCTCAATCATTGCCATCAGCCTAAAAAAAATGCCACCTTCCACCAAACAAATCATTTCAATTACTACTTCTTGTCCCCACCCCCCTTCAATCACCATACATGTGGTGATTAGGCAACCTCAAGAGCAACAAAAGCTTGCATGTGATTAACAAGGTTGAGGGAGGGAAGGACCATTATCCCCCCCTTCAATAAGGCTATAAAAGCCTTAATTTATGGCTCTTCAAGCTATTTTTGTATTGGATGCCCTAGAACCACGAGAGAGAGAGAGAGAGAGAGAGATGAATTGGAAGAAGATAGAGAGGAAAAGAGAGAGATAAGAGATATGGAGAGAGAGAGGGAGGGAGATAGAAAGAGACAAAGTGAAAGAAGATGGAGATGAAAAGAGAGAGATAAGAGATAGGGAGAGATAGGAGAGAGAGGTGAGAAGAGAGAGAGATAGTGAATAAAGAGGGAGAGGTAGAGAGGGAGAGAAAGAGAAGGAAAGATATCAATAATTAGAAAGGGAAATGAAGAGTATAGATGAAGAGAAGGAGGAAGGGAGAGAACAAGATAGGAAAAAAGAAAGCATGATGGAACTTCCTAGCAAGATTTGATACTCTATAGTCCCTTCATTGACTCCCATCATCACCTGAAAGAGGAAAAGGAGAGTAAGACATCAATATAAGATTCAGAGCCCAAGCTTCAATTGATTCAACTACAAAGTCTTGGTGAGTAGTAGCACTGCTAAAGTCCAATAGTACCAAGCTAGAGGGTGGTCCCTTGATCACACGTTGATCCCACTATTTGTGTGAGCAGGGGAGCATGTCAAGCCCATGACTTGCAAAGGTCTCTAAGTGCTTCCCTATGCTTCTTCTTTTACTTCTCTTGTACTAGTTAAAAAGGGTTTTGTTTCATTGATTTGAGGCTATGAACAACCTATGATTCTCTCATAAGAACATTTTGTCTCATGAGTCTTAGCTCAATTTCATTAGCACGTAAGTTAATATATCATTGCCTAGACATTATGGGATGAGCATTTATTGAAAGTAAAGGTCATTCATAGGAATAGAATGAAGAAAATTGTGCATAAACTATGAATGATAAAGTGTTGAATTATTTAACAAAGAAAGTTTGTGATGTAAAGGAAAGCTAGAAATGTGTTATTTTAACATGGAATATTCGCCTAGGCATACACTTTGTAGAACATGTAAGATGCGTAATCTATCACCCCCTTTCCATGCCTAGATAATCACTCCCAAAATGATGGAGAGTGCTTTACTTATAGAAGAAGTGAACATGAAAAATATTGATGTAGCCCATTCTCATGTAGTGAGACTTAAAGGAAAAAATGATGGACATGGGAAAGATAACCATGGTAGAGACCTCAAGAAGTTCACTATATGTAAGCCCTCTATATCATGTACATTCAATACCTATTTAAAAATACCATTATTTGTGTTTTTTTTGGAATTAAAGCACACCCTCTTATATTCAATTTGTAAATGATCCCTTCATATGGCAACGTTTTGTATGTACAAATTATGTAAAAATAGTATTTAAGAAATTATCTTTTTTGAAGCTATGTGATATGCTTAGATATTTTGAAGTGAACCCCCCCAAGGTAGAGACTCACAGCTCGATAGGGGCAAGTTTCAATCGTGTTGGCAATCATGTAGCAAGTCCCATGGTTGTAAGTCCTCTTTAACATTTCACTATTGTGGGTAGCAAGGTCACATTAGGCCATAGTGCCATAAAATGTGCAATGATGGGCACTATGAGAAAGGTAAAGGAAAATCAAAAGGTAATTCTAAATCTTATGATGATCGTAACATTGTGGCCAAATCCAGTGTGAATATATAGTTACTAAATATCTTGAAGTAAAGTTTCAATGATGACATACTGAAGGATGGATTTTAGGCCCCGGAACATGCCTAAAAATAGGGGAAAAATATGGAAATGCGGGGGAAAATGCTCAACCACGAAGGCGGCAGCTCGACCTAGGACGATTTTAAGCATTAAGTGCTTGACGGGCGCCCGTGCGACACTCCGTGAATTTTCATAATTTTTCCGTGCGCCTGTGCCAGTCAGTGAAGCTGCAGGCCTGTCCGGGATGTTGAGACGAGCTCATAGGAATTTTCAGATCGAAGTTCCGAGTCCGGGTGCGGAAGATGGCCCGAAACCGGCCGGGGTGCCCAAGAGGGGGTCCAAAATGGAAATTTGAAAAGGTGTGAAGGAGGGGGGGTGACCTTTGGCACCCCCCCCTCAAAAAATCGTGGATATGGAGGGGGGGCGGCGGCTGAAAACAGCCGCCGAAAAAAAACCGCGACCCCCCCCCCCCACAATCGATTGCTGGCTCACAAAGAAGCCATGGTTATGGACCTCCAGGCCTGATGAAGATGATGTGCCGATCAATTCGCCGGTCTCCGCTCCCGCAATGGTGGACTGGTTGAAGAGAGAGAAAACCAGTCTTTCTCTCTCCTCTCTCTCTCTCCTCTTAGCCCCCGTTCGTGCTTGAAGGAATAGGATGAAGATGGACGGCCGGATGGATGCCGATTCTTGACGGGATGAAAGAGCAATGCAAAACCATTGTAGATTGCTGATTCCAAGCAGAATTCATGGCTGGAAATCAATCGTGGGACGTGCCAAATTTAATGGAAAAACCCGCAAGACACGGTAATAATTGTTTTTTCAAGGAAAATGGTCTTTTGATGCAAATTTGGTTGATAAAAATGTGTTCATATGGATTGAGTTTTGAGTATGTCGTGCTTTGAGTTGGTTTCTAGCTGTTCATCATTTAAAAATCAGGAAAACATGTGTGGGATAGCAGAAAATAGGGAACCGAGACACGAAAAACCATAAAAATGAAGGAAAACAAGGGTTTTGGGCATATAAATGGGGAAAACCGTCGATACACATCAACTAATCTTTCAATTTTGTTGCAAATGAACTAAGGGCCATAGCCCACAAACTGGTTTTCATTTTCAGCAATTTAAAAAATACAAGAAAATGAAGAAAATGGGGAAAAATGATAAAAACACCATGAAAAAATAGGGGAAAAATACATTTGGGGCTACGAAAAATACAGAAAAATAGGATTTATGTTTGTTGATGTATAGCAAGGTTGGGGCATGAAGTTATGCTTCAGTTCAGCCTTGTTTATATGTTTTGGTGCGTGTTTCATTCCTTTCTCCACATAAAATGACAAGGAAACCCTAAAAGAAATGAATATAATGATGCACTATCAACGGGGAAGGGTAGAGTTGTGGAAAAATGGTTAAATGACGCTGAGCATGATGAATAATTTGCTGATTTTATATGCATTGCATCTAGGACGGAATAATAATGATAAGAATTAAAACCTAGTAGCACGAAGATCACTTCGGTGCTAGGTGTTGCAACGAAGCACAAAGCGGTTAGAAAGAAAAGCATGAAAGAGATGATTTGCACTTGCACGCTGCTGATTTTTAAGATGTTTGAGCACTAGGCATCCACCTCTTTGCATGATCATTTAGAGGAAATTAAAAGTATCAGAGTTAGCTCCTGGATATGCATTGCAATTGTTTTTGGGATATGACCTACGTTGAGAGGCAGTGAGGTTCCTATGTCGTAGGCTAGTCGTGGGATCATAAAGGGGAAGTCAAGTAAGGACAATGGTACATTCCTGGATACGTTTATTTGGTACCTTGAGTGACGTTTGTGCGAAATGTCTAAATGTTGAGCGGCGCATCGAGGGGCCAATCCCCAAGGTGTAGGAGAGTCGCAGAGGGTTGACGGCATTCAGCCGTAGGAGGAACCCCATGTGTATGTGATTCGAGCCTTTTGGCTATGTGAAAGGGACTCCCTTTGAGGAGCAATATTGGGTTAGGATCAGTTGGACTACAACGTATTACAAACGCAATGTTTAGGAAGGCAGAGATTTTGATAGACGCTCCTGGCCGCGAGGCCGAGGGGTTGTCTTGTGCATAGTGACGAGGTCCGGCTAGTGCATGAGCCAGTGCCGGCCCGTTTTTAGGTCCATCAGTGGTGCGTCTGCCGGGAGCTGCTTAAAAGTGGCGGTTCTCGAATCCTGGTTTTCTAGGGACCAACTAGCAGTTTATGCCAAAGGATACTGAGCTTGATCCGTTATTTAGTGATAAGCATCGTCTAGCAGAAATCCAAAAGCAAGAAAGAGACGAGAGAGCTAGGCGACGTGCTGAAATCTTTAGGAGATATTCCCCTAAGCGGAGCGGTGCTGAACCCTTACGAGGGAGTGGATCTAGTGGTCTTAGGACCCCAAGCAGTAAGTTAGGAGAAGGTGGAAGCTCTAGTGCTCCCCTTCCTGCCATAAGCCAATCCACGTCAATTGCGGGAGGTGTAACCCCACCGTTCCCTATTCCTAGTGCAAATCCAATCCCCGTCATGGCGCAGCCTATTGCAATTCCAGCAGGAACGACGGATTTGCCGGCTCTAGGTTACCCGCTACCCATTTTTAATGGGCTAGTTGAGGAAGATGCGGAACTCCACATTAGGGAGTTTCAAAAGTTGATGTTTAACTGTCGCATTCAAGAAGAAGGACATTTAATGATGTTCTTCAACATGACTCTCAAAGGAAGAGCCGCTATATGGTATCATGGTTTAGAAGCCGGAACCATATTGAACATTGATGCATTTTATGGAGCTTTTCGAAGGGAGTTTGCCCCTGAAAGGGGTGGGCAATATTGGTTGCGTGTACTCAACGTGACCCGCCAAGATCCACACGAGGATATTCGTGCTTATGCGAAGAAGATAAAAGAGGTCTTCCGTAAGTTGGACACCTCTATCCCTATCCCCGCAGCTGCCCAATTGCAATATTTCCTACATGGTTTGGACTTTAATATCCAATTGCAGTTGAGTAGTGTCCCCTTGGGGGATATAGATACTGCCATTACACGAGCACAAGAGGTGGAATCCCGACTACAAGCAGCCTATGCTTCTAGAGGCAATTCGAACATGGGTTTAGTATTGGGAAACAATATGGCAATAGCCAATGGCAGTAGTGGCCAAGGGATAGCGATGGCTAACCCTAATGGGAGAGGGAACATGATGCAGAATGTGCCTTTATTACCAGCTCCCCCTAGCATGTCGATGCCTACGGGCAGTCAAATGGCTCCAAGTGGTGGAGGCCAGGCGGTCAATTCTAATCCCATGCCTGTGGTTCAACAACCAGTGCCTAATCGAATTGTTAGGCCGATGGAGCGACATGGTAATGACCAAGGCTATGAGTCGAGTTCTTCCAATGTTCTTGGCGAGGTTAAGGACATGATGAAGCATTATACCGACATGATTACGGAGCAGTATCGACAAATAGCTGTTGATGTCAACTTCCTTAAAAAACAACAAAATTTGATAGGAAGTAGATACCCGGAGGAGGGTGCACCGTCGAGGTTTAGTTGCAAATGGTGTGGCGGGCAGCACTATCCAAGAAATTGCCCAAATGTTAAGTGCGACATTTGTGGAAAATCCGGCCATCTAGCAGCTACTTGCTGGAGTAAGATCAGTTCCCTCCAGCGGGGTAGTCGGCAACCAGGGCCTGTTAATCATCGTGCCCAAGGAAATGATTCCCAGCGAGAGGATGGGCCTAAACAAATACTTCAACGACCAAAGACTACAGTGGAAGAGCTACCAAGTGGTAGTGGGGTTAGTTTGATTGAGGCTGTACGCGTTAATGATGCTGAAACCTCTAATCTACGAGCTGTCCTTACAAGAGGTAAAAAGGGTAGAGAAGCCGACATGGATAAGCCTGTCGACGGAAACCCTAAACAAGGCGACAAAGGAACGCAAGTTTTGGATCCTGCCCTAGAAGGGGGACCTTTGAAGCCCGTAGAGAGTAAAGCCGATAAGGAACCACCAAAGAAGAAGGTGAAAGTTAAGAAAGAGGCAATGAAGCCAGTTCAGCGACCTAAAGAGCGGATGGTTTGGCGTGAAAAGCGAGCCCTATCGAACTATCATGAATTCGATTTGGCGGGCTCTCTTTGCGAAGTCAAGCCGGATGTGAACCTTTTGCAGCTTATTAAGCTTTCCCCAGGAGTACGTAAGGAATTTAGAAAGATCCTACGTACCGGGTATATTGTAGAACCTTTGGGTATTGCGCGAGTTGGTGATGACTGGTTCGAGCATGCTGAGAAGCATTGCCCAAGGGTTGCAGCCTATGTCGATGGGATATTAGTAGATTATGCCATTGTCGACACGGGATCATCTGTTAACATTATGAGTTCTGAACTGATGGAAAGGTTGGGTCTTGCGATTCAGAAAGATACTTCCACAATTCTCAGAATGGCAGATGACAGTTTGAGACAGCCGGAAGGCTGCATTACTAAGGTCCATGTCACTGTTGCAAATGTAGAATGCCTGTTGGACTTTAGGGTGATTCGTTTTGCAGGGCGGCCAAGTTACCAAGTATTACTTGGACGACCTTGGATCTTGCAAGCGGATTGCCAAGTGGATATACCCGCCGGTCGATTGTTATTCGGCAGAGGTGCCCAGCGTGTGGTGGTTGATGCTTATCCTGAGTCCCCGCAGAGTGAGAGAGCTCCTCTATCTTCTACAGAATTGGAGACATTAGAAGATTTATCTGCTAGTGAGACATCATCGAGTGATGAGTCCAAAGAGGGATCCACCACGGAGGACATCTATCAGATCACTTTGAACGAGCCGATAGAGGCCCAAGATCGTATAAGAGATGCAGATGTTATCGAGCTAGACCTTGGTACGCTTGATGATTCGCGGCCAATCAAATTAGGCTCTATGCTCAGCTCAGCAGAAAGGGAGGACTATGTGGCCTTGATCCAGGAATTCCGTGATATCTTTGCCTGGAGTTATGATGAGTTGAGAGGCATCCCTCCCAGTCTTGCTGTTCATACAATTCCGTTGAAAGAGGGTAGTCGTCCTGTACGGCAGAAAGTCAGGCGTATGCCTTTCGAATTAAGGGACGGGTTGTTTGAAGAGTTACAGAAGCTTCGAAAAGCGGGTTTGATTTTCCCTGTACAACACACGGAATGGTGTTCGCCAGTTGTGATTAGAAAGAAGAAGAATAATCAGATCCGTTTATGTGTAGACTTTAGAGAGCTGAATAAGCAGACAGTTAAGGACTACTACCCATTGCCATTTATTGACCAGATTTTGGATCAATTAGCGGGTAGGGAGATATATTCGTTTATGGATTGCTTTGCAGGATACAACCAAATGGCAATTGCAGAAGAGGATAAGTTGAAAACAACTTTTATCACTGTATTTGGCACTTTTGCTTACCACGTGATGGCTTTTGGTTTATGCAATGCGCCTGGTTCGTGGCAACGAACAGCCGATAAGACATTCGGTGACATATCCCCTGAAGAGTTGAGGGTGTTTATTGATGACTTAGGGGCCGCCACCGTGAGAGAAAGGCAGTTGATCATTTTGAGAAAATGCTTTGAGCGCTGTAGACAATTTTGCATCGCCCTAAACCCACGGAAGTGTGCTTTTGGAGTACCTTATGGGCTATTGCTAGGCCATGTGGTCAGTTCGGTAGGAATTGCGACAGACCCCGAGAAGGTGAAAGTTATAATTGCCATGGGTCCACCACGCACTCCGAAAGAAGTTCATAGCTTTCTGTCTTCGGTTGGTTACTACCGTAGATTCATTAACGCCTTAGCAGAAAGAACGTTGCCACTTACAAATTTATTGTCCTTTAGCTGTTCGTTTGTATGGGGTGACCCTTGTAAGGTAGCATTTGAGGATGTGAAACAAGAGCTAGCCAGAGCGCCCGTTTTAAAAGCACCTAAGAGAGGTGAGGTGTTTTATATATTCTCAGCAGCCACCATGTATAGTATCAGCTGCTGTTTAGCCCAAATTTGGGAAGAGAAGTGGTACCACCCGATTGCTTTTGCTAGTCGGAAGCTGGGGGTATCCGAAATCAATTACACCTACATGGAGAAGCTGTGTCTAGCGATGGTCTTTGGGGCCAAGAAGTTCAGGCATTACATTCTCTATGAGAAAGTCGTGCTTTATACGAAGGCGGAGGGACTTCGACTATTGATGAATAAGTTACAGCCGCCTGATCGTTTAGCGAAGTGGTTGATCACTTTGCAGGAATTTGATTATGAAATCAAGAGTAAGCCACCAAGGTTGCAAGGCATCGTGGAATGTCTAGTGGACTTTGGGGAGCCGAAAGAATCTGTGGCTGAAGGTAGTGACATGGAGATGATATTTAAAATAGATACGGCATCTATTCCCTCCTGGTATGCTGCAATAACGCATTATTTATCAACAGGAGAGGCGGGATCCGAATTATCTAAGGCTGAGAAAAGGAAAATTAAGCAGCAAGCGTTAAAGTTTGCTTTGATCGCAGGTACATTATATCGGCAAGGGGTTGATGATATCTATCGCCGATGTGTGATGCCTGACGAGGTGCCATTCATTTTGGAGGAGTGCCATGATTCTGCTTGCGGTGGCCATTTTGCTGGACGGCTTACAGCACAAAAGGCTTTAAGAGCAGGTTATTGGTGGCCTGCCATCTTCCAGGATTCGTTTGCGTATGTTAAGCGATGCGATATTTGCCAACGACATGATAATCGAGAGAATAGGAAACGACCACTCACCCCTATTATGGCGATACTTCCATTTGAGAAGTGGGGAATAGACTTTGTGGGTCCTATTACTCCGTCATCGACTACGCAAAAACGGTACATCATTGTAGCAACTGACTACTTCACAAAGTGGTCAGAAGCACGTGCAACAAGGAAAGATGATGCTAAAGAAACTGCTAGTTTCCTTTTAGAGCAGATAGTATGCCGGTTTGGTCCACCGAAAGAATTAGTGTCGGACCGCGGAACTCATTTCCTGAATAAGGTGATCAAAGGTTTGACAGAGTTGTGGAACATCCAGCATAACAAGACAACCCCATATAATCCGCAAGCCAATGGTCAGGTTGAAAGCACCAACAAGCAGCTTGTGGGCATCCTGTCCAAAACTGTGTCGGAAAAGAAACGGGATTGGGATAAAAAGTTATATGTGGCAGTGTGGGCCTATAATACGACTTTCAAACGAGCCACTGGCCATACCCCGTTCAAGTTAGTATATGGGGAGGAGTGTGTCTTGCCTCTAGAAATTGAGCTGCCGACTATTCGGTTTGCCATCAATCATTCTTTGAGCGATGAAGACGCTCTTTTTGAGCGCTTGACGACACTGGCACATTTAGATGAGCTTAAGTTGCAGAGCTTATTGCACCAAGAAGTGGCGAAGCGCCGAATGAAGCAGCTACACGACCTCAAAGCCAAGAAATACACCTTCAAGAAAGGACAGCTTGTTCTGTATTATGATGCACGACGAGAATTATTTCCAGGCAAGTTAGAGCCCAAATGGGATGGGCCCTATAGGATCGTTAGGATAGGAAAGAATAAATCTACAGTATTGTTAGCTGACCTTGAGGGGATAGAATTTAAAAATAAGGTTAATCTTAATAAGATTAAACCTTATTACTTCTGATTACACTAATGCTATGACTGCCTTGCAGGTCTAGGCAAGATCGATCAAACATCTGCAAGGAAATCGTGATAGAGGTTGATGGGTCGTCTGATCCCTTATTTAGAACACCCATATTTGGAACAAAGATATCATCAGGGAAAGCTCATTTGGTGGAGCAAAGGATACAAGGTGATTGAGCAAGAAGGCGGGACATTCATTTGGGAAATCAAGGTCTTCTGCCATCACTGCCTACAACTTTTGACGAGCATCCCTGTTGAATTCAATGATGATGGAGGGATGGAGCCTACAGTCCACCCGTTGAAAATGCTGAATTTCGATTACCATAATTACGAGTAGAGTTCTGGATGGCGGGATATGTAAACCCTTTATGGACGTACACCTTGTACTTTGATGGGGCGTCCAGGGGTGCATGCAAAAAAAGAAGTGTAGGAGTTGTCATCCGAGACCCCCGACGACGCATTGTCATGAAGTTAGCTGCTTATCTCGGGGCGAATTTTACCAATAATATGGCAGAATACAAAGCCCTGATTATGGGTTTGAATATTGCAAAGAAGGGTGGTATCCGCCAGTTGTTGGTGAAAGGGGACTCTCAGTTGGTTTTAAACCAACTCAATGGGACGTACATGGTACGGAACCCCATCCTTTGTATGTACCATCATACTGCCATGGCCCTGTTAGACGAATTCGATAGAGTGTCTTTTCAGCTGATTCCACGGAATTGGAATCAGTTTGCCGATTCATTGGCTAATCTTGCGTATGAAGAGGACCTCTTCTTTAATTGTGGCCCTTGTCCCGATATATCTATTGATGGTGAGACAGGACCTGGTCGTTTGTGGGGTATGCTTTCTGAACATGCCCTCTTTGGCAGACGATGGTTGATTTGGGTGATGCAGAGGGTAAGCGAGACTCATCTACCTTTATTATCGGGGACCCATAGACTGATTCGACGCCATGTGATGCGAACACCTCTTGCGATATACGCAGGAGGGATAGGTCATAATTTAATGCACCTAGTTTAGGGCTACGAGCCTTTGTTTCCCTGGGAATGGTATGCTTTGATGTCTATCATGGTTGTTTCCAGGTGGATGTTCTGCATAATATTGGTTTATTTCATTAGGCCAAGAGGGCCGATTCAGTTTTGTAGCAAAGTCATGTATGATTTCATTAGGCCAAGAGGGCCATTTTCCTGTCTAGTGCGGGTGCGTTTAATTGGGTTTTTGTTGAGTGTTGTGCTGGACAGGTTTCGTGGTTCGTGGAATTTGGTGGAGCCTGGAGGAGCCTTTGCTGCGATGGAAGCTTCTTGTGGCCACTCCAGGTGATATTTCTCCTTTACAAGTACCTTTCTTTCCTGTTATATGTGTATTTGTACTTGTTGAGGGGATACTTTTTGTTGGGGACCGGCGACCAAGGCATAAAGTCCCAAGTTTAGGCTAAGTATGTTTGAGGGAGGTTGGAGTAGTCATTACCTCCTGTAAAGACATTGTTAGACATTAAAAGACCTGTTTGAGAAAGAAGTCCTAGTGACCCTGTTCTGCCAGCCTGCTAGGCAGCCGTTCTAGGCGTTCTTGTTAGTAGTGAGGCAGTTAGAGAAGCCTGCTAGAAGATAATAATAATGATGCCAAGAAATCCTGAACATCCCAAAAGATGAATATCAATACGAAGGTGTGTAAAAAGGGGTTCTAACCCCTATCACAGAAAAGCAAAGAAATAAAAATATATAAGCAGTTGATCATCGCCTTGCGAAGGCCTGGTAGGTTCCTGGGGACGAGTCAGACCCGGGGCCGATACCTTGTCTTCCTAGGGGTGGCTTCTTGCTGGAAAAATAATATCAAAACAAGGAAGGTTGGAGCGAAAATAAAAGTGAGCGTTAGAAAAGGATTAAGTGTCGCCTTGCGAGGGCTTGGTAGGTTCTTGGGTGCCGAGACAGGTCCTGAGACCGATGCCCTGTTCTCCTTGGGTCACTACGCTCAGCTCCCTCCTTTTTACATGCCAAGTATGTTCATCCAATCAAAACCCTCAAAGAAGAGATATACTGAAAGAAAATATCCTTTGCTCAGGCTATAGGAGTCCTCGCCTTGTAGGAGCTCCTAGTTGCGTTGTCTTTAGTTGGTAAGTAGTTCAGACTACCATTTAGGGCAACCTCTTTGACAGTTCTTTTTAGTTTGGCTGTGTTGGAGCAGCTGGTTCGTGACTCACTTCGGATCTTCTATTAGATGATGCTAGGCCTACTCCTTGTGGATGTTATGCCTTGGTTCTGTCAGGGGTAGGGGGAGCATTGTGCTGAGTTTTATGGTGATAATTGTTTTGTATCAGTTTGATGCTTCTTTGGTTGTTTATGTGCAGATATGTTCGTGGGTTCGACGGACTGAGTCGTCCTATCCCGTGGTCGCCAATGAAGGATGGATTTTAGGCCCCGGAACATGCCTAAAAATAGGGGAAAAATATGGAAATGCGGGGGAAAATGCTCAACCACGAAGGCGGCAGCTCGACCTAGGACGATTTTAAGCATTAAGTGCTTGACGGGCGCCCGTGCGACACTCCGTGAATTTTCATAATTTTTCCGTGCGCCTGTGCCAGTCAGTGAAGCTGCAGGCCTGTCCGGGATGTTGAGACGAGCTCATAGGAATTTTCAGATCGAAGTTCCGAGTCCGGGTGCGGAAGATGGCCCGAAACCGGCCGGGGTGCCCAAGAGGGGGTCCAAAATGGAAATTTGAAAAGGTGTGAAGGAGGGGGGGTGACCTTTGGCACCCCCCCCTCAAAAAATCGTGGATATGGAGGGGGGGCGGCGGCTGAAAACAGCCGCCGAAAAAAAACGCGACCCCCCCCCCCCACAATCGATTGCTGGCTCACAAAGAAGCCATGGTTATGGACCTCCAGGCCTGATGAAGATGATGTGCCGATCAATTCGCCGGTCTCCGCTCCCGCAATGGTGGACTGGTTGAAGAGAGAGAAAACCAGTCTTTCTCTCTCCTCTCTCTCTCTCCTCTTAGCCCCCGTTCGTGCTTGAAGGAATAGGATGAAGATGGACGGCCGGATGGATGCCGATTCTTGACGGGATGAAAGAGCAATGCAAAACCATTGTAGATTGCTGATTCCAAGCAGAATTCATGGCTGGAAATCAATCGTGGGACGTGCCAAATTTAATGGAAAAACCCGCAAGACACGGTAATAATTGTTTTTTCAAGGAAAATGGTCTTTTGATGCAAATTTGGTTGATAAAAATGTGTTCATATGGATTGAGTTTTGAGTATGTCGTGCTTTGAGTTGGTTTCTAGCTGTTCATCATTTAAAAATCAGGAAAACATGTGTGGGATAGCAGAAAATAGGGAACCGAGACACGAAAAACCATAAAAATGAAGGAAAACAAGGGTTTTGGGCATATAAATGGGGAAAACCGTCGATACACATCAACTAATCTTTCAATTTTGTTGCAAATGAACTAAGGGCCATAGCCCACAAACTGGTTTTCATTTTCAGCAATTTAAAAAATACAAGAAAATGAAGAAAATGGGGAAAAATGATAAAAACACCATGAAAAAATAGGGGAAAAATACATTTGGGGCTACGAAAAATACAGAAAAATAGGATTTATGTTTGTTGATGTATAGCAAGGTTGGGGCATGAAGTTATGCTTCAGTTCAGCCTTGTTTATATGTTTTGGTGCGTGTTTCATTCCTTTCTCCACATAAAATGACAAGGAAACCCTAAAAGAAATGAATATAATGATGCACTATCAACGGGGAAGGGTAGAGTTGTGGAAAAATGGTTAAATGACGCTGAGCATGATGAATAATTTGCTGATTTTATATGCATTGCATCTAGGACGGAATAATAATGATAAGAATTAAAACCTAGTAGCACGAAGATCACTTCGGTGCTAGGTGTTGCAACGAAGCACAAAGCGGTTAGAAAGAAAAGCATGAAAGAGATGATTTGCACTTGCACGCTGCTGATTTTTAAGATGTTTGAGCACTAGGCATCCACCTCTTTGCATGATCATTTAGAGGAAATTAAAAGTATCAGAGTTAGCTCCTGGATATGCATTGCAATTGTTTTTGGGATATGACCTACGTTGAGAGGCAGTGAGGTTCCTATGTCGTAGGCTAGTCGTGGGATCATAAAGGGGAAGTCAAGTAAGGACAATGGTACATTCCTGGATACGTTTATTTGGTACCTTGAGTGACGTTTGTGCGAAATGTCTAAATGTTGAGCGGCGCATCGAGGGGCCAATCCCCAAGGTGTAGGAGAGTCGCAGAGGGTTGACGGCATTCAGCCGTAGGAGGAACCCCATGTGTATGTGATTCGAGCCTTTTGGCTATGTGAAAGGGACTCCCTTTGAGGAGCAATATTGGGTTAGGATCAGTTGGACTACAACGTATTACAAACGCAATGTTTAGGAAGGCAGAGATTTTGATAGACGCTCCTGGCCGCGAGGCCGAGGGGTTGTCTTGTGCATAGTGACGAGGTCCGGCTAGTGCATGAGCCAGTGCCGGCCCGTTTTTAGGTCCATCACATACTTGCTACTTTATCACTTATTTCTACTCAATTAACTAATGCTCCATCTTCTTACTCTCAGTGCCAACTTCTTGATTCAAGGACTTCATTTCATGTCACCCAACATCCTCATTGGTTTCATAGCTACCATATTACAGATTCTATTAGACTAGGAGATGACACCGCATCGCGTATCATTAGCATAGGTAATGCTAGACTACAATTTGATATTGATGCTCCTTTTGTGTTTCATGATGTGCATCATATCCCAGCTTTGACTAAGAGCATTATCTCAGCAAGGTAGTTGGATAATGATAGGTATCATATATCTTTTGGTGATTCTCCATGGAATATCACTTGTGGTAGTCTAGTTTTTGCAAGAGGTACCAAGGTTGGCATCCTATACCCTTTACTTGTATCTGGATGTGTTGATCATGTTTTGGTCTCGACTAATCTTTCTCATGTATCTCTTTGGAATCATTATCTTAGGCATATATCCCTGAAAAGAATGAAAGTATGTGCTTGTTTGTAGTAACTTCCACCTTTTGATTACTCATGTTTTGATTCATGTGATCATTGTCTTTATGGGGGTGGTAGGTATACATATAACTGTCATAAAAAGTTTGGTTCTATACCCGTGGGTGAGTCATTGGTTTATGTGCATTCACATATTTGTGTTCCCATGCATTATTAGTTATTAGGTGGCATGAACTCCTTTATCACAACTAGAGATGATTTTCTATATAAGGTTTGAGCCTATCTTATTAAAACAAAAATCAGATGTTTTGCGTATGTTTCACTGTTTTCTTGCTATGGTTGAGAACTAGTCTAGGCATAGGATAAAATGCTACCAGTTGTTGGAAATGGGGGTGAATGTGTCTCTAAGACATTTGAGTATCTTTGTGATGAGAGGGGTATTAAGCATTAGTTGACTATTCCACACACCGTACCCCACATGGTGTTGGAGAGTACATGAATAAAACTATTCAAGAAAGAGTTTGCACTATGCTTAGCCAAGTAGGCTAGATGAGATATCGTCGGTTAAACCTCCCTCATATGTATACTTACAAGTATTTGGATGTTAGGGTTTCTACCATACTCCCAATGACAAGCATAATAAGTTGGATCCGAGGGTCCGTGAAATGTATAATTCTTGGATATGGTGATGTAGGTGAGATGGGCTATCACCTTTGGGATCCATGGATCCATAGGCTTGGAAGGTTATTTGTAGCCATGATGTTATATTTCATGAGAAAAAGACTCATATGAGACTAGAGCAAGTGAGTGAGGTATGTAGGGTGATCCTCTAGGAGGAGCCTCCTATTACAATATAACCAACCCCAATTAAACAACCTATATAAGGGAGATTTGAGTCAATTTTTAGCCCCATAAGAAATTAAGAAAGAAAGTGCTGTGTAATTTATAAAATACACAATTGGAAAAAGAAATCAAAATCTAAGGGAAAATTAGCCCTTGGTGGGTGAAAGCACAGTTTGGTGGTACAAGAAAGGCACCAATTTCATATATGCATGATTGGTGCTTCCATTAATTCTTCATTTGGATTTTGGAGGGAAATACCTAGATACAAATAGTTAAAATCGTAAAGAATTTTGAGCATATTGTTGGCCCAAATGATATCAAGCTGCCTCATATATGTATGGTGTCATAACGATTGTGTATGGATGGAGTTTAATCCTGTAGACTTGAGTTTGAACTACTAAGAAATGTCATATTCCACAAAAGACTCTTGCAATCATCCAAGTGACGGGGTATAGGACACATACTAAGGCTTGCTTTCCTAGATATAGTGCAAGTCCCCTCCATCCATGAAGTTCTTCTTTTACTTTGCTCCTAGTTTGCATGTTTGACTATTACCACAAGGACTCCATTAAGGAAGGGGGACTATTAAATCCACCCAATGAAGTCCCCCAATGAAGAAAAGTAAGGAGGGGATAAAATCTCCACATATCATCAACAAGACACCATGGTCCATTCCAAAGGAGATATGGATGAACAACATCCTTCCACGACACAAATCAATCCACGAATCGGCTAGGTAGAGGCTGCAAGCACACTTGATGGCCACAAAAACTTGCAACAAACATTTCTCCTTCACCAAGAACCAATGCCTCAAAACACACAAGAAAATGGCACACAAGAAATTGAACAATGCTTCCATCCTCACTCTCTTCCTCTTCCTCACTCTTCATGAGATCTAGTAATGAAAGCACAATAGAGAAAGAAACAAGAATGAGAGAGCAAGTGTTGTGCCAAAATGAGAGGGAGGGAAATGAAGCATGAGAGGAGATGATAAAGGAAGAGAGAGGTTGTAACCACCTCAACCTCCCACCTCCTCACATCACATGACAAGCCTATTCCTTTTCTTTTCTTGACATTATAAATTTGAATTTGCAAACATCTTGGCTAAGGTTTGCTAAGGTCCTTCAATTTTTGAGAATGAGACAAAAGGTGTTGACCATCCTTTTCCTTTCTACATTTTTTTAATGTGAGCTTTGGACTATACATTTTACATTGCTTCATATTTGATTTTTCTACAAGAGATACAAAAGCAAAATGCCATTTCATAAAAGATGTTCCCATGTTGAGCAAATTTCGGTGCCTATATTTGCACAAAGTTGGGAGTTATCATTCCTCCCACACTTAAATGTGGTGTCCCCATGAACAAATTTGAAAAAGAACGATGATCAGCTCTTGAAAAGCCTTCATCTTCATTTTTGTCTTCAATCTTCATTTCTTTTCTTCATTGTCTTTGAATTGTCATTGGATAGGGAAGGAAAATAATCACACAAAAATACACACAACTAAGACGGGGGAGCCTAGGTTGAAAATCAAACAAAATAAAGCCACAAACAAAACCCAAAAGATAGGGCTCTTCAACAATTTTTCTTACAAGGATGACATCACACCCAAGGTATCAACATAAAAAAAAATCCAAGCATTTTGGCCTTGTAATTCTATTATATGTGTGCTATCATTGTAAAATTCTTTGTAATTTTCCATGGTATTTTAGTGGGTCCGCATTGTAAAGCCATGAGCATGAGAAGTATTGTGTGTGTTTTGCAAAAGTTGAAAGGTTTTAATGTTTGAATGTTAATAGAACTCCTTTCTAAGGTCTAAGAATGCTCATGTAGAACAAACCCTTAAAGAAATATGAAAAGTGGGATAGAGAGTCGTGTGATTTGGGGCACTCCACCCTACCTTTTTCCCAAAAGACACACAAGCCTTCATATTTTTATTTATATTTCTTTGAATTTTCGATGCATTTGTATTCGTAAGGCTTTAGCCTTCTCATTTCAATTCTTTCTAACCTTTTTCAAATGCATGCACGTACACTTTTGTGTATACCATTTATTAATGATGGATTGGATGTGGATGTGGCTCCCTCATATCTCTATCTCCTTTTGGTGATTTTGCAAAAAAATTATTATTATTCTCTTGAAAAAAAATAAAAATATGATGCATGCTTGGATTCTTTTGTGCCTTGGTTTTATGCTGATTTGGGTGTTATAAGTTACATGTTTTCCATGTTGCTTTTCAAACTGCACCCTTGTGTGGTCGTACGGCTCCTTTCCCTTGTACACTGTGTGATGCTAAGATGCACCTTAGGGATTTTGAAGCTTACCCTCTAAGCTTCTTCCTCATCAAATATTTTGTGAAATAATTGCTTCCTCAAGCCATGCAAACTGGAAGAGTAGTCAAGTTTAGAAACCCTAACTATGGCAGCCTTAGCCACTCAACTTCAAGCTTATTTTTCATTCATTTACTCCTTCCTCTCAACTCAAACAAGTCACTCCCACTCTGATCTAGTGCTACACTGAGGCTTCAATAAGACATCCACATCAAATCAGCAAGGAGGGAAAGGTTCAACATTAATTTTTAGAGTTCAATATCAAGTTCTTCAAAGCATAGTATCCATTGATACTTATCTAGTGTTATTTGACACTAATTTCTTGACACATTGAAGCACAACTTATTTGCTAGTTTTATCTCAATTTCTTGGTGCTAGTTCTTAGTTAGGGGAATGACCAACATACACATTTTTATATGGATGTCTTTCATGAAGAGTAAAACAACTCCTCTTGCTCATTACTACACAAAAATATTGTTTGCTCTACTTGCAGGAGGAAATGAAGTTGCCTATATCCAAGTGCAATCAATGATTTTATCTAAAGATTTTGAAGATGTTTTAGCCAATGGTCATCATGCAAGACCCAAAGCTTGTGACCTCTTTGCTTGAGGGGGACAATAATATAAAATACAAAGAAGAAGTAAGAAAAGTGGAGAGCATCAAAGTGAAGAAGGACAAGGAAATGAAGATTTGTTATGATGAAAGAAAATCACGAAAACCTTATAATGTCATATTTGAAGATGAAGACCGCAAGGTCCTATGGGTCCTCCTCTCCAAGTTTTACTAGACCTTCTTTCAAGCCTTGTATTCTCTTGCATTAATGTCCTTATCATAAGCCTTGTACTCCTCATGTAACCTATCCACCACAGCCTCTACACACTTAGTGAGGCCTTGTAACAACCCTTGAATGTTTTTCCATATTTGTGGTATGCCCACACTTAGCAAGGTTCTACTCATAACAACCTTTGTATAATCAGTGCCTTTCATGGTTGTAATTGAGAAGTGAGTTTATTCACATTTGCATAATGTTTTTGGACCCTTCTAAGGATTGTTGCGTGCTTTTGAATCCTTCCAAGGTTTTTGTTCGAATGTGAATTTCTTCACATTTTCTCACATTTTCTCATCTTCTTTGTATTGCCTAAAGAAGTATGCACTGTGATGTGATTCCACCCTCTTTTGATTTGCACCTATAGAAGTTTGAAATGTGGATGTGCATTATTTGCTTTTTGAGTTTTGGTGGGTTTCACATTTGGCCAAGGCTCTCCTTTTGTTTCCAAAACAAGTGGTATTTTGCTTTTGCAAATAACCCTTGTAGTTGAGGTCGGTTTTGCCATCCTTGTTATCCACCTTCGGTAATTGCTTTTGAACAGTTCTTTGGGAGGGGCAATGTTCTGTTGACCTCCTTGTTGTCATGGTGGGTAGCCTTGAGATAAAGAAATTTTATTTAGCTATTGAAGGATGTTCCTTTGGGGAGAGCATTCTTTACTTCTCTATTGCTTTGGCACATGTTGAAAGTGGCCAAGCTAGAGAGACCAAGCTTCTTTTGACTTGTTGTGTTGTTAGAGGAGCTTTTTTTGGTGAAGGATGCTTTGTGTAAGTGCTCTTGTCATCTTTAGGAGTGGAGAACAATGAGGCCCTTTTTTAGATAATAGCTTCGTTGAGAAAACCCTAATATTGCTTTTACTAGTAGTAATTTAGTAGGAAGGTGTTTACTATTATTTTTATGATTTTGCAAGGGATAACTTGCAAGGAGCACCTTCTATGCTATTATTCTCATATGCTATTATTCCCTTCAGGGATTAGAAGAGAGATAAGGCCCGGATCCTTGTCTTCATATTTTTTTTTAGGGATTCCCACCATCTTCTGAGAGATAAGGCCCGGATCTTCTTTCAGAGATTCCCATCATCGATGGAGGTTACCTTTAATGTGGATCGAAGATAGGGTCCGAGGAATTTCCAAGAATTTTTTGAGAGAAGACCTTCATCAAATAATCTGATTGTTAGTATAATACAGAAGTCTCCTTTTCTTGGAACATGGATGGAATTTCTTCCTCTCGGGAATGTGTCCTTGGTATCACCAAATAAGGCCTTTGGTCTGCATCATCAATACTCCAACCATGACTGTGAGGGGAGGCAAAAGATTTAGAACTTGGGGAATCATAGCCTTTTTTGGTGTGAGTGGGATATTTTACCCTGTGAGGATAATAGTCATGGATAGAGGAAAGTTTGTCCAGTTTACTGCATTCACCATGACTTTCATAATAATCCCAGGTATAGTCCTTACAAGAATATAAACTTTCTATAGTTTTTCCATTATTATCCCAACTAGAAGTATCATCACCTGTGTGTTGTATTCTAAATTGAAACCAATTGGAGTTTTTTTGGAGACCACCTAAGGACTGCTCTTGAGGGGTATTGTAGCACTGCTCTGGATCTGTTCTGTCACTAAGAGGAATATCTTCTGCATTTGTTCCAGAAGTGAGTCTATCAATTTTAGAAGAAGAAAAGTAGGGATGGGATAGGCTCTCACCATTCGATTGCATCGTGGTATTGTGATGTTCATTCCTTACATTATTTTGAACTGCAAAGATGTGTTTGTCTTTACCTGCTGGCACATAATCTTCTAGCCTTTCAGACTTTGGGACTGTGATGCTAGATTGTGGATGGAAAGTGTATTCCCATGTTCTATTGTTAGCATCTTGTATCCTTGCTTTCATTTCTGAGTTAGTAGAAGGCCGGTAGTATTTTGGAGGAATATCTTTGCTTGATCTTTCAAACTCTATGTTTGCGTCCCTTTGTGTTGGAGGAGAATAATGATCCATAATGGATGCTTTATCAAGAGCATTCTCTGAGGGATTAGAACATAAGAGTTCTTCTTTATTTATCTCTTCACTGGATTCTTTTCTATTGGCCAATTCTGAAGATAGAAATGTGTCCAAAGGAAAAGACTCTTGAGATAGAGATTTACCTTGTTCTGTTCCCAAAAACTCTGGGGATTGGGATATGTCCTTTTCCTCTTCTTCTACATTTGCTTTGAAGAATGTCACAGAGATATCATTTTCGTGTTGCTCTTTTAATATGAAGAGAGATTATTTCATTATGCTGAGATCGAGCACATCTTTCTCATATTGTTGTCTAGGGAGTTGTGTAGTAGCAGCATGTTGGGACAAAGGGTTGTTGTTAGGAATGGTAGGTTTCTTTTCCCAAGGTCCATCTTCCCATGCCTTAATCCAAGCATGGTCTTGTGCTATAGCTAACTCTGCTGGGGATTGAATTCTCTTTTCTATTTTGTTAGTCCCATCCTTACCACAAGGACATGTGGACGCTTGATTATATATATAAGAATTTAATGTGTGGAAACCAAGATTAGTTACCTGAGGAGAGGAAGGAGAACTGAGATCTTGTCCTTCACTTTCTTGCTGATGCTTGTGGATCTTATTTTGGTCCTGAGGAGCATCCATAGAGTACTCTCCTTTAAGGGATTCCTTCTCTTTGATAGATCTCTGAAAGGTGTCGATGGGATTGGAACCCTTAGTACTTATCTCACCATAGATGCGAGAGTCTTCATGATGGCACCGCTTTTCTACTTGATAGGATCTTTGGTCCAAATTTGGTTTATCCCGCAGAGAAGTAATAAGAGGTCTATTAGAGTAATCCTCCTTTTGTGTAGCATAATCCTCCAAGTTGTGAGGATATGTTTTCACGATGTGTGGTTGCTTGTATTCAACTTTAGGAATTTCTCCATCTTTATCTTTTTTAGCTACTGTAGACCATGATTCTTGTTCATTTTCTGAGGACAATTTCCAAGATGTCGAAGGAGAAGCTTTGGGAATCCTAGCAAACACATGAAACCAGTCTTGTTCTCTGTCTAGAGAGAATGTCCAAGAAGGTGGAGGAGCTTTAGAATTGTTCTTTCGGCGAGAAGGTTTAAGAGTGGGCATGTCAAGTAATGGAGAGTTAGGAGAGGATTTTTTATCTCCCAATTTTGGTGTAGCTTTACTCCCTATGAGCTCATTATCTTTGTTGGGCATCATGCAAAGAATATCCTGATTTTCAAATTTTTGCAAATCTCTATTACAATAAGAAATAGATGAAGCAAATGATGACTCCTTACTAGCATCCTGAGTTGGAGATGCCAAATCTTGGTTCTTCAAAACACAAGTAGTTGGAATACAACCAATGGGCAGATGACAGCCTCTTTTCATCCTGTTGGCCAGGATCTTCTTTGTCCATATCTTTATCTTCCAATGAATGTAATGGAGAACAATAAGAAGTGAATGGTTGTCCTTTTCTCTTACCAAGAGTAAGACAATGTTGTTGAGGAAGAGGAGAGGAACATGATGCCAATTCTTTAAGTTATTCATCAAGATCGGGAGAAGTAGATTGTGCGGAAACACCAAAATATCGAGATGCATCATTCTTGGTTTGATCTTTTGGATCAGCAAGTTGAGGTCGTAAAGTAACACCAAGCCGAGGCTGCGGAGTAACATCTAGATTCCTTCCCTTAGAAATAGGCAAAGAACCAAATGCAAGATTCTTGTATTGATTTTGGGAATCCATAGAATTAGGCTGTTGAGGCTCGATTGAAGAACTAGATATAAGATCACTCTGTTTATCTTGAAGAGTAACTGGATGAAACTGTTGGAGCATAACAGAAGGAGATCTAGATATGGAATCATGGTTTTCCCTTTTAAGAACATCACAAGAATTTTCACCATAGGAACCTATGCAAGATTCTCAGGTTTATCATAAATCTGTGACAGGACATTAGGGGAATCTTGTGCAAGATGTTCATTATTATCTATGGTATGAAGAGGATGAGATTGTTGAGGAACATCGAGACTAATGGAATGGTTAGATGTGACAGGGGAGGAGCAGTGGAACACTAGATACAAGGCTTTTTTGTTTTTCTATGAGTTGTCCTATATGACTAGTAACTATATTCACAAGTTCCTTAATGTCATGGAGAGTGCATTCAATAGAAGGATTTTTATGAACATTAGTAGGGTGATTAGAACAGGATAGGGGCTCAACAGGATTATTGCTTTGAGTAGATTTTTTAGATTTTTTAGAAGGGATGTTATAGGATAAGGATTCTAAGGGATTAGAAAGAGAAGGGGATTTATGTAAGAGATAATGAGGTTCAGTGCTATAACGAACCCTTTTAAGGATGTCACTGAAATTTACCTCATAGACAAAAACTTCGTCACGCTTGGAATCTCTTTCGTTCGTATGAAGTGCATGTGCTTGTCATGCAAAAGCAGACTCTGCTTCATCATTAATGTTGGAGGCACGCGAACTCATCCAAACTTGAAACGAAGCCATAATAATTTTGGAATGGACGATCTCGAATTGCAAGAGAACACCAGGACTTGAGCCAAACATCTGCGCCACCACGGCCAACGGCAAACATGGCAATAATGCTCGTATAGGATCTCACATTGCAAGAGAACACAACTCCAGAACTTGAAACGCTTACGGCTCAGATACCAACTTCAAAGCGAGCGCATGGAATCGCCAACACAAACGAAGAAAGCAAAACCAGACAAGAGACAGAGACCACTAGTTGTAGGAGACCAAGCCGATATATTGCATGAGGAGCATGAAGCTTCTTGTACAAGGTAGAGAAGGGTTCATGAAGTAGGTGAATATGGCAGAAGGGGTAGTTACAAGAGTGTGTGTAGGCTAGATGAAGAGGTATGAGGCTTATTATAAAATGGTAGAGGAAGGAGGAAGCTTGGGAGAAGTGGTGGAGGTAGCTTGATGATGAAGGTAGTCAGGAAGCTTGGAGAAGTATGGCAGAGAGATTCATATGAGGAGGGTATGGACCAGGGAGGAGTATGGAAGCTTGGAGAGGTGTGAGGGTAACTAGAAGGAAGCTTGGAGAGAAAGGAAGTTTGGAGAGAAAAGAAGCTTGGAGAGGCTTACGGCTATGGAGGAAGGAAGCTTGAAGCGACTAAAGGGTAAGAGCTTGAGGTAGTGAGGGTTTACACAAGGGAAGTTTGAGGGAGAAGCTTGTGGAAGAAGGCTTGCGTAAGGGAAGCTTGGAGAGAAAGCTTGTGTACAAGGGTAGCTTGTGTACAAGGGAAGCTTGAAGAGGGAGAGAGATGGAAGCTTGGAGAAGAAGGTATGTGTACAAGGGAGCTTGGGGAAGAAGGTAAGTAAGGCTTGTTGAGCACCTCCTAATAACTAAGAACACCCTCAAAAGAAAAAGAACTGTACAAGGGCGGAGAGAAAATGAAAGTTCCACAAAATTCCACCCAAAAAACTCCACCCCCCTATGGATGGGAGATCCCCCTTTCATAGTTGCAAGGGAGTCCCTTTTATAATATAATAGATGGATTTTTTTAATTCTAGAGAAGGAAGTCTCTAGAAGGTGGTTTTTGTAAAACCATTGGAGAGTCACATGGTTTTCATGTGAAATGGTTTTCCATATGGGAGCCACATGTTTCTTCACATGGGAGAGTACGGTTCTCATACGAATTGTCTTGGTTGGTTTTGCCAAATGGTAACATTTTTTACCTTTGACTTGGGATCATCCTTGTTATCCACATTTAGTAATTGCAATTATGATGTCATTTGGGAGGGCTTTGGTTGAGCAGGTCTTTGGAAGGCGCATTGCTCTGTTGACCTCCTTGTCGTCATGGTGGGTAGCTTTGAGATACAGGAATTTTCTTTAACTATAGAAGGATGTTCCTTTGGAGAGAGCATTCTTTCCTTCTCTATTGCTTTAGCACATGTTGAAGATGGCCAAGCTAGAGAGACCAAGCTTCTTTTGACCTGTTGTGTTGTTGGAGGAGCTTTTGTCAGTGAAGGATGCTTCTTGTAAGTACTCTTGTCATCTTTAGGAGTGGAGAACGATTAGGCCCCTTTTTAGATAATGGCTTCACTAAGAAAACCCTAATATTACCTTTATTAGTAATAATTTAGTAGGAAGGTGCATACTATTATTTTTATGATTTTGCAAGGGATATCTTGCAAGGAGCACCTTCTATGCTATTATTCTCATATGCTATTATTCCCTTTAGGGATTAGGAGAGAGATAAGGCCCGGATCATTGTCTTTATATTTTTCTTTCAGTGATTCCCACCGTCTTCTAAGATTACCTTTGATACCCGGACCATCTTCTTTATTCTTCACGGATTCCCACCATCGCTGGAGACTACCTTTAATGCCTGGGTCGAAGATAGGATCCAAGGAAGTTCCAAGAATTTTTGGAGAGAAGACCTTCATCAAACAATCCGGTTGTGGGTATAATAGAGAAGTCTCATTTTCCTAGAACATGGATGGAATTTCTTCTTCTAGGGAATGTGTCCTTAGTATCACCAAATAAGGCCTTTGATCTGCATCATCAATACTCCAACCTTGACTGCGAGGGGAGGCAGAATATTTAGGACTTGGGGAATCATAGCCTTTTTTGGTGGGAGTGGGATATTTTACCCTGTGAGGATGATAGTCATGGATAGAGCTAAGGGAAAGCTTGTCCAGTTTGCTAAGTTCACCATGAATATTATAATAATCCCAAGTAAGACCATTAGCATAGTCCTTACAAAGATATAATCTTTCTATAGTTTGGCCATTATTATCCCAACCAGAAGTATCATCACCTGTGTCTTGTATTTTGAATTGGAACCAGTCAGAGTTTTGTTGGAGACCATCTAAGGACTGCTCTTGAGGGGTATCATAGCACTGCTCGGGATCTGTTCTGTCACTAAGAGGAATATCTTCTGCATTTGTTCCCGAAGTGAGTCTATCGATTTTGGAAGAAGGAAAGTAGGGATGGGATAGGCTCTCACCATTCGATTGCGATGTGGTATTGTGGTGTTCCTTCTTTACTCCATTTTGATCTTTGCAAAGATGAGTTTGTCATAATCTTTATCTGCAGGCATATGGTCTTCTAGCCTTCTAGGCTTTGGGACTGTGATGCTGGCTTGTGGATGGTAGGTGTATTCCCATGTTCTATTGTCAGCATTGTGTATCCTTTTTTTCATTTTTGAGTTTGTAGAAGTCCAACAGTCTTTTGGAAGAACATCTTTGCTTGATCTTTTAAATTCTGTGTTTGCATCCCTTTGTGCTGGAGGAGAAGAATGTTCCATAATGGATGCTTTATCAAGAGCATTCTCTGAGGGATTAGGAGAGAAGAGTTCTTTTGGTGATGCTCCAGAGCTGAGAATTTTTCCTTCTTTATTTATCTCTTCACCTGATTCTTTTCTATTGGCCAATTCTAAAGATAGAAATGTGTCCAAAGGAAAAGATTCTTGAGATAGAGATTTACCTTGTTCTGTACCCAAAAACTTTGGAGATTGAGATATGTCATTTTCCTCTTCTTCTTCATTTTCTTTGAAGAATTTCAGAGAGATGTTATCTTTATGTTGCTCTTTCAGTAGGGAGAGAGATTCTTTCCTTATGCTAAGATAGGGCAGATCTTTCTCATATTGTTGTTCAGGGAGTTGTGCAGTAGCAATGTGTTGGGAATAAGGGTTGTAGTTAGGAATGATAGGTTCCTTTTCCCAATGTTCATCTTCCCATGCCTTAATCCAAGCATGGTCTTGTGCTGCAGCTAACTCTGCTGGAGATTGAATTCTGTTTTCTATTTTGTTAGTCTAATCCTTACCACAAGGGTACTTTGGATAGGTGGACGATATATGTATAAGAATTCAATGTTTGGAAACTAGGATCAGTTACCTGAGGAGAGGAAGGAGAACTGAGATCTTGTCCTTCCCTTTCTTACCGATGCTTATGAGTCTCATTTTGGTCTTGAGGAGCATTCATAGAGTACTCTCCTTTGGGGGCTTCCTTCTCTTTGATACGTCTCTGAAAAGTGTCAATGGGATTGGAACCCTTAGTACTTATCTCGCCATAGATGCGAGAGTCTTCATGACACCGCTTCTCTGCTTGATAGGATATTTGGTCCAAAATTGGCTTATCCCACAGAGAAGTAATAAGAGTTCTATTAGAGTAATCCTCCTTTTGTGTAGCATAATCCTCTAGGTTGGGGAGATATGTTTTCACGATGTGTGGTTGCTTGCATTCAACTTTAGGAAGTTCTCCATCTTTATCTTTTTAAGCTACTATAGGCCATGACTCTTGTCCATTGTCTGAGGACAATTTCCAGGATGTCCGAGGAGAATCTTTGGGGATCTTAGCAAACACATGAAACCAGTCTTGTTCCATGTCTAGAGAGAATATCCAAGAAGGTGGAGGAGCTTTAGCAAAAGTTTCTGCATTGTCCTTTTGAAGAGAAGTTATAAGAGTGGGCATGTCAGTTAATGGAGAGTTAGGAGAGGATGTATTATCTCCCAATTTTGGTGTAGCTTGACTGCTCCCTATGAGCTCATTTTCTTTGCTGTACATCATGCAAAGAATATCCTGATTTTCAAAATTTTGCAAATCTCTATTACAATAAGAAGCAAATGATGACTCTTCTTTGTTACCCTTACTAGCATCCTGAATTGGGGGTTCCAAACCTCTGTTCTTCGAAACATAAGTGGTAGGTGATGCCTACTTTTCCTTTCTTGTGCTAGGATCTTGTCTTGTCAAATATCTATCCAATGCTTTAGGCTCACCTTCAAGATTGGGAGGATGAGAATGTGGAGAAGCATGAGAAGACCAGCATTCACCATGGTTGCATTTATATTGAGTGTTAAAATCACCATGACTAGACTGTGAATTGTTAGTTGGAGAAATGACTGCAAGATTTGTTCCAAAATCGTGTTCCGCTTCATCAAGATCAATAAGATGGATTTGTTTAGAAACAGGAGAAGAACTCAAGGGAAGGTCCTTATGAGGAGCACAAAGAACTAGGTGTGAGATTTTGGTTCTCTTCTTTAGTATCATAAGAACTTAATACAAGATTTTCGTTCTTATCCTTAAGATCAAGAGAATGAAATTGCTAAGGAACATCAAGATGAATGGAATGGTTAGAAGAAATAGGGGAAGAGCAGTGTGGAACACTAGATACAAAGATTTTTTGGTTTTCTATGAGTTGTCCTATATGACTTGTAACTATATTCACAAGTTTTTTAATATCATGGAGAGTAGATTCTATAGAAGGATTTTTATGAACATTAGTAGGGTGATTACAATAGGATAAGGGCTCAACACGATTATTGCTTTGGGTAGATTTTTTGGGAGAGATCTTATAGGATAGGGATCCTAGGGGATTAAAAGGAGAAGAGGGTTTACCTAAGAGATAATGAGGTTCAGTGCTAGAACAAACCCTCTTAAGGATATCATTGAAAGTTACCTCATAGACAGAAACTTTTTCACGCTTGGAATCTCTTTCGTTCGTATGAAGTGCAAGTGGTTGTCGTGCAGAAGCAAACTCTGCTTCATCATTAATGTTGGAGGCACACGAACTCATCCAAACTTGAAACAAAGCCATAATAAATTCAAAATGGACGATCTCGAATTGCAGGAGAACACCCAGACTTGAGCCAAATGCCTACGCCACCACGGCCAATGGCAAACACAGCAATAATGCCTGTATAGGATCTCAGATTGCAAGAAAACACAACTCCAGAACTCGAAACGCTTATGGCTCTGATACCAACTTGTGGATTCCACCCAAAAAACTCCACTTGTAGGTTGTATCTTGTGGATTCCACAACAAGAAGCAACCCTCCATTCTCATCATGTTTCTCATTGCTAAGGTGCTTTAGAGATGGCAATCAAAGGCTTGTAGCTTATACACAGAATCTAGTAGGCCATTCAAACATTTTGAAGCTACAAAACTAGTGGTTACTTGAGGAGATATCTACAATTATGAAATGATTAAAGGAGAGCCATGAAAAAATAAGGAGGCTCAAATCCTATCTATGTGTAGCCATGTGAAAGGAAACAATGCTCGGGTGGCATAAGAGGCAAAGAAGTCTGAAGCATATGGAGACTCTCAAGCCTAGAGGTGGAGGTTTCAAGAGAAGTATAGTAGAAATAATGTAAAAATTGGTCACTTTCCCTAAGCTACTTGTATTATTCTATTCTATGTCAAAAGTATCAAGTCCAACGTAATTGGTCCTTCTATGAATGTGATATGAATTCCCTCTCATACATGTGAAATTAGTGTTGTAATTGACAAGGCCATTTTCCATTTGGAGAAAGTAATGAGGAATGAATGCCACATTAGAGAATTTGGGAATCTCCTAAGTCCCACTTTCAAATAAGAAGTAAAGATTTGACCAAGTGGCTAAATCTTAACCCCATATTTAATAGTGGGACTTGGGGGGATTTCTTTGATAGTATTTATGGAAAATTTCACCTTCAAATAACGGGATAATATTTCACCATGTGTCCAAAATATTAATCACATTAGGAATTCCCAAACTTTATGAAAATTCTCAAATTCCTAAATGTGGTTAATGTGGAGAAACCATTGGAAGCCTACTGCAACATCATTCATCTAAAAGTTGTAAGGAGTATGTTGACCAAGAAGAAATTTAAGAAAGCCAAGGATGTAGTGTGTTAAAAAGTTCCTACAAGGGTCTTGTCTACACAAAGAGGTCATCCAAAGAATGCTAGATAGGATGGGGATTAGTAGACCAACTCTTCAAAGTTATGTAAGAGATGTGAAATAAGAAAAGGGTCAAGGGGTCTTTGTTTCCAAAGCCATCTTCAATTCAAGAAACAAGATGCATCATCAACCTGTTAGTCTAGGAAGCCCTTGGAAAGCCCTTTCATATCATAGTAGCTATGTTGGAAAGAAGAGAGTGATAAACTATGACATTTGTAGCAACATATATCTTTGACTTGAGGATGTTGCAAAGAGCAATGATTAGTTTTTACATGTTAGAGCATGTAAAAGAAAATGGCATTGCCATTTTTGTTATCAAGCTAGATGAAATTGAGATTGTGAAGGACAAGAAAATGGAGAGATTTTCTATCACCTTGATAAACAAGGCTCTTCAGCCACGTATTGAGGGAGGTGAAGGCTTAGAGGACTTGGTGCATTTTAGCATGTAATCAGAGTAATACATGTAAAGGTTGGGAGTATTTCACATTGATACAAAATATTTTGACATGTTGAATTGGGTGTTTCAATGAACTTCTATATCCCAGGTAATAAGTGCTCAACAATCAGGAGAAAGCGTCGAAGGGTTTGGACAATATAAAGTGGAGTTGTACATGGCTGTAGATTTAAAGACACTAAAGTGCATGTATAATGTGCCCAAAGGTGCTAGTGCTAAGAGTCCTTGCATTTACTCAGCCAAGAAGTACAATGTTGCTAGTTGAAACAAGGCACTTAGTAGGCACACCAAAGATCCAAAAATTTAGACCATTCTAGATATCCTTTTAACAAACGTACACATGTGTACATTGCATGGCTTGTGTAGAATATTTAAGAAAATTGTGCATCTATACATTGGAGTTTCATGAAAATTACAATCCCAAAAGGCCAAGGATGGTGCTATCAATGCTATTGACAGACATTGGTCTCTACAAGGGAAATGTTGTGATCTAGGCAGATCCTCAAAGATCCGAAAATGGAAACAGTGTTCCCAAGAAACCCTCGATAGGTGGGGTTAAGGCTAGAAGGTTTTTGGGGTTCCATGACAAGCACAGAAAAGGTATATCTTACCTTCATTACAATAAATGGAAAGTGGCACACAATGCTGTCAAAGACTAGGGGATGATGGAAGAGAAAGGAACAAGTAGGCTAAAGTCTAGGATGCATTGGTGGACATAGTGTTGTGATAAAACACCTTAGTCCATTGAGAATATCTTGGCCTTCAAGAAGGCCATCAACAAATTCAAAATCTCCATGAAAGATGCATGGGGAGAAAAAGAATTTATTTACTATATGCTAAGAAATTTTCTTCAATTTAAAATAAAAGTTTCAAGCAAAAGGAAAAGCAAATATAAGGCTTCAGCGACATCTACAAAAGGAGTCACTACCAAGTGATATGGGGCCCTTCCTCTCTGAGGGAGGTGCTTTTTTTTCTTGGTAGTGACCGTCCCTAGAAATGAGGTGTCCAACACTATAACTCACTAAATTCAAGGTAGATGATAAAAAGGGATCACTGCCATGCAAAATGGGGGCTTTTCTCACTAATACAGGGGTCGATTTTGCTTGGTTCTAACCCTATCTAGGAATAAGGTGCCCAACACTCCAACTTACTCCATTCAAGGTAAATGATAACTAAATGACATAAATAATTGATTGGAATAAACTCACAATCAAGTAGATAGCACTTGCATTTTTACAAAATTCATATGGAGCTTCACTAGGCCTTGAACTGACTACTTATTACTTTACTAATTCCATCTCTTTTCTTATGCAAGACATATTATTTTTAGTCAGAGTCCCTCATTTGTGAGACACTATGTGAGTTTATCAATTTGGTCCACCCAACGAATGGAGAAGTCCCATTACCTAGTAAGGACCAAATACTTTAGGCATACAAGATACCATGATGGTGCACAAAAGGAAAATAGCATACTAAAATATTTTCAATGGTTTTATAGTTTAATTTGACACAAAATGAGGTTAGAAGAAGGAAAAAGGACAAGTCAAAACTTAGGCATTTCTTTTGCATTGGAAAGATTAAAAGAAAAGAGACAATAAGCATACAATAAATCATGTGCAAATGAAAAACTTTTACAATGATTGGCCTCTAGGGAGAGACAAGGCCAAAGATGGGGATCAAGGACCAAATAAGCAAGCATTCACTCCTCGCTACATGGGCTCAAAGGAAATGGTTTCATATTCTTTATCAACATTTTTTCATCCTCATCACCCTCATCCCTCAAGGTTGGCAGCTGTATAGGTCTCATATAAGTAGTGCTAGCTTCATTGGAGGCAATGACTCTATAGCCAGCACTCCTCGATGGGCATGCTTTATTAAAACCCTACATTTCATCCATCGCAAGAATTCTTGTTTTGTGTAAGGATACAAATCACCTAGTTCCTAGATCCCAATTGCAATTGCATGAGCGGCACATGATATGTAGTAAGGGGTCTTCAAAGATTGGCATCCATATCCAATGCCAAAAACCCGTGATACATGTTGCTTCTTGATTAGAATTTTTTGATCTGCATTTGCTAGAAGGGCTTATTCTCCACAAAACCTACTCATCACCTTGAGTAACAAAATGGGAAGCCTTGCATTGTCCAAAGAATATTCCATGTGAAAAATTATAATCTATAACAACAAAATCATCTATTTAAATCAATACATAATCTTTCTCCATTTATTTAGATCAATACACAATCTTTCTTTGTAATATATTGCTTAAAAGTGTGTTTGTGCATATGAACTTTTATATGATCCAATTTGACAATGTCATGTAAGAGAGATGCATCGTTTTTGTGGCTTAATGTTTTGGAGCTAATGGTAGCCGATATCCTTGGGCCATCTGCTCACATAAGCAAGTCATTTCTATCAATTATCACCTACTTGTATATATACATACTTAAAAAAGAAGCCAAGAAGCATTGTAGTAGACCAAGAATAAGAAGAGCACACATACTAAATACCCATTGATTTTCATTGCTTTCAAGCTAACACGATGTAGCAAAGAGATTGTGCCACCCCTAGATTCTTTTGATGCTAATGTTTCATGATATCTCATGTTCGCTATGTGGAGCCTTTGCATTATTGTCTATCTTTCCTCTTGACTAGGCCATTTCCACTACTTATATGCCTTGACCTCTATTTCAAATCTTTTGAGGATCTCCTAGCTCAACATCCATTTTTCATCTTTGATCCTAGCATAAGCTTGGAGATGCAAATCTATGTGCTCCATTGTGAATCGGCCTCACTAAACTGAGCCAAGCAAGCGAGACTATAATCCTCATGGATGTCTAGTGAATTCATAATGTTAGCTAGCAACACATATTCCTAGTCATATGATATTGTAAATTTAGGTAGGCATGCCTCCTTCCTTGGCATTAAAATCAAGAAGTAGCACATCCTCTAGGTCGATAAGGACAATAACTAAGGATGTTTGCCTTTGCTCTCTCCTCCTTTGCATCAAAGACTACAATCTCCTGTATCTCTTTAACCTCTCTATTAGTAATAGCAAGCTACCACACACACACACACATATTTACATAGAACCACCAAAGTAGAACCATGGATATCCAAGAAATGGGTGATCAAGCCACCACCAAGGTACTCCAGAGAGAACTTGATGTTGATGTTGATCATACTGATTCCTAAAAATAGAGAGGAAACAGAACAAATCTTTGTGTCCATCAACAATGTCTCGTAGTAGCATACAAGACAATAGTGTCAAAAAAATGACTCCAAACATATCTAACCAAGGGTTCCCTATGTTGAGATGCTTGCAATCACACCTATTTCATTCTCTTTGTAAGGAGCAATGAGGGCACAGGACTAGAATCCCATATGCATAGTAGGAGAATTGCTACCATCAAGTTTTCTATAAAGCATTGTACTTGCTCTCTTTTCTAATGCAATGTCATAGTACTTTTTCCTTTCAGTAAAGTCTCTATGTCATTGTCAGTCAATACACAAGATTGTGTTAATGAGTCCAAGCTTCCATCTTGGAGCCTAATTCACTTGTGTAACAGTTAGTCATGTTGTCGGTGTCTTCATAAGCTCGCTCTTTTTCTTCCAACCTCCATAGCTTCTGCATATGCCATGAGCTAGATCCCGCATCTTTAATATGGTATCAGAGCTCAGCTGAGCATGGCTTAGCATGTCTCAAGTCTCCTCTCTACTCCTTTAGCTCCTCTTTATCCCTGGATATCTCATGATTAGTGTATGACTTCATTTTTCAACTTCATCCTGTGTCAAAGCGTGTGGCAGCCATAGCTAGTGTCCACCCTGTCTCCTTTGAGTCCTTGGATCTCTTCATGCAGGCCATTTCAGCTCATGACGTCTTTTGAGGATATCTTCATCACCGAAGGATGTAGCTCTCTAGCACTTCAATCAGTAACATTGCTGCTTCATGGTTTCAGCATTGCTAAAATTGATGGTGCCGTTCAGAACTACACCTTTGACTAGTTGTACAATCTGCATGCTTGGCCTAGGTCACGATGTTAGACAAGAGCATAGGGCTTTCAAATCTTGACATCTAAGGCACCTTCCCACTAGAAATCTCGTCCAAATACTGTTGTGTCAGGCTGTTGCAAAGGAAAAACTAGTAGCTGCAGTAAACCCTAAAGTTGGGAAACCATAACTTTTGAGCTCAAGCTCAAAACCACTTCATTTTCTAACTATTCTCAGTCAATTGGAGTTATTGCCACTTGGTTCAGATATCTTACTCAGTAACCATCACACATTTGGGCAACAAATTACTAAGGATGGGAGATCTTGTAGACTTGAAGCAAGCAACAAGATATTTAAGCTTAACATCAAGTTCAAGCATAGTACCTACATAATGTGTTTTCACACTATCATTGATGGTGTTTTTTGACACATTAAATTTCAACTCTACTACTGAAAAGTTTTAGAGTTTCAAGATTGATTCTCAATGAAAATTATGAAGACTTAGGTTTGAAACAACTTGAAGACTCATTGAAGATTTGAAGATCTCTCAAGCATTTGGCTCCACAAGTATCTCTTGATACTAGTTACTTAGTGCTTTTTGGGAACTTGTGCTTGTTAGCACATTCAAAATCATTTCTTTAGCTAAGAATTTTTGGAGTTGATTTTCTACTCTCCCTACAAATCCAACATTGGAAAAGACTCTTCAACTCCTCACTTCAAGGGAGTCGGGTTTCACACCTGGCAAACCGACATCAAACTCATCCTGATGAAGAAGGGCCTCTGGGTGATTACTACTGGAAAATAAAAGAAGCCTTGTGATGTGGATCTTGCAGTCACTTGGCAAAAGACGGATGATAAGTCTCAGGCCATTATCAAACTAGAGCTAGACGACAGCTGTATCCACCATGTGGATAATTATGATACTTCAAAGGATACATGGAAGAGACTTGATGCTTTGTTTGGTGCACAGTCTAAGTCATCAAAGTATGGTCTCTTGATTGAGTTTTTTAGGCTTGAAATGAAGTCCAGCACATCACTTGCCACACATCTTAATTACATGGAAGGACTTCTAACCCAACTTGTAGGAATCAACATTAAAATGGAAGAAGATTTTTGCATCAGTGTTCTACTTAAATGTTTTCCTCTTGAATATAATAATGTATCAACAACTCTAATCAATATGCCAAACCCTAAACTTGTTGATATCTAGGCATCACTCTTAGAGGAGGAAAAGAAGTTAAAAACTAAGGAAGAACCAAGCACCTATAGAGATGAACATGCATTATATGTTGGCAACAGGTACAAAGGCAAGAAGGACTAGCTTTTTTGTGACTTTTGCAAAAGGACCGGACACATTGAGAAGTTTTGCCATGCCAAAAAGAGGTCCCAAAAGGCCTATCTAGTTGCAGTTAAAGAAGAAGAAGAAAATGGAGCAAAGGAAGAAGAAGAAGAAGAAGAAGAAGAAAACCACCAGGAGAAGGACAAACCTCATCAATCCTTTTATTTTGATAGAATTTTTTAGCCTTGTATTTCCTAGCCCTAATGCTTCAGGCATAAACTTGTAAACTCCTCAGTTAGCCTTGTACTGCAACTCTATGCACTTTGTGAGGCCCTTGCTGCTATAGCCTTGGGATGTCCATGATGTTTATGGTATCCACACTTAGCCTTTTCCGTGACAGCCTCTGGTGTTTTGCCATATTTATGGTGTCCCCACACTTTGCAAGTGTTGATTTCACTAAAGCCTCTATATGCTTTGTACTTCAAGTTGTGATTGAGGAAGGGTGTTGAGATGTTTGCAATCACACCTACTTTAGTCTCTTTGTAAGGAGCAATGAGGGCACAAGACTAGAAACCCATATGCACAGTACAAGAAATGCTACCATCCAGTTTCCTATAAAGCATTGTACTTGCACTCTTTTCTAATGCAATGTCATAATACTTTTTTCTTTCAGTAAAGTCTCTGTGTCATTGTCAGTCAATACACAAGGTTGTGTTTATGAGTCCAAGCTTCCATCTTGGAACCTAATTCACTTGTGTAACAGTCACTCATGTTGTCAATCTCTTTATGAAATCACTCTTTCTCTTCCAATCTCCATAGCTTCCGCATCTGTCATGCTCTAGATCCCACATCTTTAACACCTTGCCTTTGGCCAAGACCATCAAAATGTCTCCTCATGTGAGCTCCAACTAGGATCTATTCTTGTTTTTTGTCAAAGAAACAACCCATCATGTACAAAATCCTGAAAATAGAGAAGAGGCAAAACAAATCTCTATGTTCATCAACAACGTTTCACAGTAGCATACAAGACCCATCCTATCAAAAAATTCATTTGAACATATGTGACCAGGGATTCCCCACCTTTGGCCGAGATGGGAAAAGTGTCCCCTCAACCAATGCTACTTTCTAGAATAGAAAGGAAGAATGCAATAGACAATACCTCTTTGAGTGTACAGGGTAGTCCTTTGTCCCCCTATGTGCACTAGCAAGTAATTTATCTAGCACATGGCTAACTTTCTATTGACAACTTTGTTGGTCACGAAGTCATCCAAGTGAACATATTCCTCTACATCAATGGTTACCATGCTAGATGACATGATTCTTTCGTATTCCTCCATTTTCTTAGCCAACACGTTTCCAAAATAATTTTTTAATAAACACTATATTAGGAAATTTGGGAATTTCTATGCACTTTGGGAATCTTTAATACCTTTACTATTTGACCACATGGTCAAACCTTGTTGTCTTATTTAAAAGTGGAGTCTACCCTAAATGCTATATAAGCTACCTTCCCAAATTCTACTTTCAAATATGGATCAAGATCTAGTCACGTGGTCAAATAAATTATCATTTATTTAAATTCGAGACTTTGAAAAATTCCAAATTCTCTAATATGTTGTTAATAGGAAGCAGTGACTTCAACATGTGTGACAACTCCAGAGTGTAAGAGTGAGCACTATCATTGTAGAGGAACATATAAAGCTTTTTATTCGGGGTCTCCTCCACGTCAATCTCAAACACTAGCTCAATCCTCCTATTTCTTATGCCCAATAGAAAATTCAAAAGAAAAAAATGATTCATTCTCGAAGAGAAACAAAACATTTTAAAACAAGCCTTCTTTTCTTGGTGGTAAACCATTGTGCATTCAACTATACATGAAGGTCAACACCAAGTGACGATCTTTACCTTCCATCCTAATGAGGGGCCTCTCTTGCTTGGTGGTATCCCATAGTACATTGAGTGCACACATGGGTCAAAACCAAGCAATGTGGGAGATTTCAAGCCTAGGAGAACCCGTCTTCACTTGGTGGTGACCCATACTACGTTCAAGTACACATAAGGGTCAACACTAAGTGATACTCTTTGCCCATTGCCACAATGAGGAACCTCCCTTTCGCTATGGTAACCCATATGCCATTTAGTGCATACAAGGGTACAAAACAAGCAATGTAGAAGTTCTTAACCCTAGGAAGAAGCCTCCTTTGCTTGGTAGTGACCCATACTAGGTTCAAGTGCTAAGGAGGGTCAAAACAAGCCTTCTTTTCTTGGTGGTAAACCATTGTGCATTCAACTATACATGAAGGTTCAAGCCGCTGCCATGAGGGGCTTTCCTTACTTGGTGGTATCACATACTATGTTTAGTGCACAAAAGGGTCAAAAACAAGTGATGTGATACCTCTTGAGCCTAGGGAGAAGCCTCCTTTGCTTGGTGGTGACCCATATTATATTCAAGTGCACATGAGGATCAACACTAAGCAATGCTCTTTATCTACTGCCCTAGTGAGGGTCCTCTCTTGCTTGGTGGTGACCCATATGATATTCAGTGCACAAGACGATCAAAACTAAGAAATGTGGGAGCTCTTAAGCTAGGGAGAGGTCTCCTTTTCCTGGTGGTCACCCATACTATGTTTGAGTGGACTTGAGATTAAACTTCAAGAGATACTCTTTTCCTACTACCTTGGTGAGGGGCCTCTCTCACTTGTTGGTGACCCATAAGGCATTCACTGCATGTGAGGGTCAAAACCAAGTGATGTGGAAGCTCTTAAGCCTAGGGAGAGGCCTACTTTTCTTGGTGGTGACCCATACTATGTTCAAGTGCATATGAGAGTTAACACCAAGCAATGCTCTTTGCCCACTATGCTAGTGAGGGGCCTCCCTCGCTTTGTGGTGACCCATATGATCTTTAGTGTGATTTGGAATCTCTTAAGACCAGGGAGAAACTTCATTTTCTTGGTGGTGACCAACATTATGTTCAAGTGCCAAGGAGGGCTAATACCAAATGACACTCTTTGCCTATCAATCCCGTGAGGGGCAACCCTTTCCTGGTGGTGTCCCATGCTATGTTCAATGCATATGAGGGTCAAAACCAAGTGATATGGGAGCTTTCAATCCTACGGCGAATCTTCCCTCACTTGGTGAGGACCCATACTACATTCAAGTGTACGTGAAGATCACCACCATTGATACTGGGGTCCTTTGCCCCAATGAGGAGCCTTCCTTACTTGGTGGTGTTCCATATTGCATGTGAGTGGACATAATGATAAAACCAAGAAATGTGGATATATTTAGCCTAGGAATAAGACTATCTTTCTTGGTGGTGACCCATACTATGTTCAAGTACACATGAGGATCAACACAAGCAATGTGGGGGCCCAGAATCCTAGGAAGAAGACTCCCTTGCTTGGTTGTGATCCATACTATGTTCAAGTGCACATGAGGATCAACACTTAGGGATGTAGGGCCCTTAAACTTAGGGAGAAGACTTCCTCAGTTGGAGGTGACCCATATTGCATTCAAGTACACATGAGAGTCAACACCAAGAAATGTGCACTTCCCTTGCCCTCGTGAGCTATCATTCCTCACTTGACGATGACCCCTATGGCATTTAGTCCATGCTTGGATCAAAACCAAGTAATCCATATAGCATTACTGCATGGGGTTCCACTAACCTAAAATGTTTTATATCACATGTATTCAAGGCCTATTAGAAAATACTCTTATGTGTGAATATCTCTATATCACATGCATTCGAGGCCTATGGGGGCTTTGTACCTAGCAAAGAATGATAAGATGACTCACGCTTTTGTGGAGGTGCCTCTCACTTGGTGCTCCATAGAATGAGAATTAGAAAAAAGTTAGAAGTAGCCCACACTTGTTGCATTGCCATGGTGATGGTCCTTTTCATTCAAAGGGTTTTACTTTGATGGATAGTCTTTTAGGGTCACCACCACTGAGCAATCTATGGAAATCCTTTTGCCACGCACTCTACCTCCCTCGCTTGGTGGTAGCCCTACATTGAGAATTTGTCGCCAAACAAAGAGATTCTACCACTAGAAACAATTCCATCGTGACCTATTCATTGGTAATGCCATTTTTTCTTGTCAATAAATATCCTTGAGCACTACACATTTAGGATTCATTTTCCCATGGCAATGGTCCTTGCACCATGGTTTTGGTTTGGCAGATAGTCTTTTAGGGTCACCACCACTGTGAGTGATCTATGGAAATCCATTTGCCATGGGCTTTGCCTCCCTCGCTTTGTGGTAGCCCTTGTCCCTTGTTATTGATCTCAACGGTCCCCACCCAAATAGTGTATGTTGGGGGTAAATGCATTTATTCCTAGCCACCCGTGTATTAGTTACACTGACACTACCTTCATACCTGCACACTTGTATACAGTAGGTGTTGGATGTCCATTACTATAACTTCATTCTTTATTATTTTAGTTACATTTGAACAATGGTCACACATTGTGACTATTGTAGTTCCCACATATTGTCTCTCTCTCTCTCTCTCTCTTACTCTTAGCTCTTACTTCCAATCCATGCTTCTAGTTCATAGCTCACTCACTTCAATCGGTATCAGAGCCCTCTTCCTCAAGAACTTGAGCCCAACCGGTTTCTTCAACATGTGGAGAAAAGCTTCAAGCTTATAGTTTTAATGGGAACCATGGTTCCTTTAAATGCCTTAGAGTGCTTCCAAAGCTCTAGCACTAGTAGTAGAAGCAGCAATAGGGATAGTCACATTAATGTGAATTGTGCATGTTTGATGCCCCCTCCTGCTTGATTAGCCTACCTCATCCTCTAGCTCTTGACACTCCACTCAAATCTTGGCAATCATTGGAATTTCTTAATATCTCTAGCACGAGTTTGGACATTTATTAGAGCTCGTAGGATCAGCCACCACTGATCCTTAATTTGTGATGGTTTTCTATCGTACAGTTCATGACAACACTTCATTCATTGTGTCTGGAGATCGCTTATACTTCTCAGGCTGCCTATTTGATGCTGGATTATATGAGGATGTTATGCCAACGTATTGGAATGCTTTGGGACTGATTTGAGCACTCTTTTACTTAGTTTTATAGAGGTTTTTTATTGTTGTAATAAGTAGTACTAAATGTTGTTTTATCAGTAAAACCATATATCTACTGCTCCCAAGTGTACCAATTATTTTGGGTGATGTCTTGATATGTATGGTTCATGTTACATGCTTGGATATGCTTTCAAATTACCTTTGAGCTGAAATTGTAGCTTGTAATCCTACCATCAGTACTCATTCACTATTATGTTTGGTTATTTGATACTTCTTGGGTGTACCAATTATTTTGGGTGATGTATTGATGTGTATGGTTCATGTTACATGTTTGGATATTCTTTCAGATTACCTTTGAGCTGATATTAGAGCTTTGAATCTTGCCATTGGTTCTCATTCACTATTATGTTTAGTTATTTGATACTTCAATAAGAGCTTTGCAAGATACCTGGGTTGGATGCTTTCAAATGTATGCTACTTGGATCTTGGATGTATGGTTGCCTTCCACATGATGTTTTTAGCTTTGTTTGCTTATCTGACATTCGAATTTCATTCTAGTTGGAGCCACTTCTTGACATTTGGAGATTACATTGAGCTTTTGGTGTTACACATGTGAGTTTGAGGGTCTTACAGTGAGACCGTGGGACTTGGTGACATGTACATGATCTTGTCATGATTTATGTATGTAGTTGATACTTAGTGGGCTGATTTGACATTACTTTTGGGCTAGCACCTATCTCTGTCACAATGTTGTCAATGATGTATGCATCTTGGTTGGTTATGTACTAAGCTTCCATTAAATTTCTCAATCCATTGTGCCTCTACTTGGTCTCTTTTGTTACTCATGTCACCCACTCTATGCATGATGGTTATGGCTATGGGATGTATCTTAGTCTGACACACTAATTCTTTGATAGTTTTGAGTGTCAGGTGCATATTCACTCATTGCGAGTTGGAGCTACTCCCTGGCAGTTTGTCCTATATCAATGATTGCACCTCTTTTGAATTGATTTCTTATTGATATACTTCATCTTCAATGTGTCGTGATTGCAGTTTACTATACTATTTATGCAAGCAGCCACCTTCATTTGATAGTTCTTTGCATTGAGTTTGTGGATAGTTCATTACTTAGTCAATACCCCTTGTTTTCAGCTTGATCTGGTAGTGGTTTTAGGGCTATTTATAGTAATTACAATAGCTTGTTTTGAAAATTTGTATACTTGTTTGCCTTCATTATGGCTAGTGGCTTGAGTGATAGTGACATCTTCAATATTAACAAGTTGGATGGCACCAAGCCCAAATCTAGCAAGTTTTAGTGCAAAAAATGCAGGTTAGGTCCTTGAAACATAAGGATGTCAAGTCCAAACTTATTGATGCAAATGATTGGGCTGCATTAGATGAGCTAAGTAAGTCCACCATCATATTATCCCTCTCTAAGCAAGTGTTTTATAATGTTGTCTTTGATGGGTAGTCCACATGTGAATTATGGAAAATTATTTGCAATGTCTATGATAAATAGAGCCCCGCTTCTCAAATGTATTGACTAAAACAACTCATGGACCTTTGCATGAAGGAGGGCACTTCCATGTTAGCCCACTTAAGTGAGTTTCATTCCATTATCAATCATTTGTCTTTATAGGGGATCGAATTTAAGGGCACTCTTCTTCCCTTGTTTCTCTTAGTTACACTACCTAAATCATGGGATACCTTTTGCATTGCTATGTGTGCCAACATATCTATTGATGGGTTATAGTTTTAGGATATAGGGAGTGCACTCTTGATTAAAGAGGTTCACAAGAAGAATATCGATGCTTTTTACACCTCTCATGCTTTGACATTTAGAGGCAATAATGGTAGGGACTCTAATGATCGTAGTAGTAGAGACTTTCAATAGTCTCGCTCTTAGTCACATGGATAGTCTAGCACTAAGCCTTGTGGCCGTAATTCCTTATTGACTTGTCATTAGTGTGGAAAAATAGGGTGTATTTGGCCACATTGTTATAAGATGCAGGAGGACAAGCGTAGAGAAAAGGGCAAGGATAGAGCATATGACAAAAATGATTATCATCGCAACATTCTCCTAGCAAGTCCAATGTTAGGATTGAAGAGATAAATATTGTGTATATTGATTCTGATGATGATTTCATACTTGGAACTTCTTCTCTTGATACTTCATAGTTGATTGATGCTTTGTCAGGGTATAATCATGTTGGTTGGATAGATTCAGGGGCTTCCTTTCATATGGCTCCTCATAGACAGTGGTTTCACTCCTATCGTAGTTTGACTAGATTTGTCCATTTGGGTAATGACTTGGCATTGGAGATCCTTGGTATTAGAGTGATGTCTAGTTGTAGTTTGGTTCAAGTTGCATGTTTACTCTTCATGATGTACATCATGTACCGGCTCTCACAAAGACCCTTATCTCTATTGGCACTTTGGATGTGCCGGTTATGTAGTCTCTTTTGGTGATTCCTCATGGAAGATTACTAGTGGGAATCTTGTCATTGCATATAGTGCTAATTCTAATACTCTCTACCCCTTGCTTGTATTTGGGTTGATTGACCATATTTTAGCAATGGATGAAATTCCATATGTATCTCTTTAGCATCGTCCCCTTGGGCATATGTCCTTGAAAGGAATGAAAATGCTTACCTATTTGCATTATCTTTTGTTCCTTGTGACTAAAAGTGCTTTGAGTCTTGTGATCATTGTTTATATGGTAACGAGACACACAATAATGCATAAAAATTCTAGTATGGCATGTATGGTTGAGCCTCTAGCTCTTGTTTATTTGAATGTATGTGGTCACATGCCCTACAAGTCATTAGGTGGCGTGAAGTATTTCATTACTTTCATTAATGACTATATGCATAAGGTTTGGGCATTTCTCATAAAGTAGAAATTGGAAATCTTGGCTATATTTCAGCGTTAGCTTGCTTTGTTTGAGAACTAGTTTAGGGATAGGTTGAAATACTTTAGGTCAGATAATGGGGTTGAGTATGTTTTTAAATCCTCTGAACAATTTTGTGATGAGAGGGGTGTTAAGAGTTAGTTGATTGCCCCGTACACCCCACCATAGAAAAGGTATGGTTGAGCGCATGAATAGAACAATTTAGGAGAGAGTTCATAGTATGCTTAGACAGGCATGCTTACCATAATATTTTTTTATTGAGACACTTACTACTACTATCATACAATTAATAAATCGGTCCCCATATACTACTCTTGACTATCAATTTGTAGCGAAGGTATGGTCTTGCAAACCTCCCTCATATGCTTATTCGTGTATCTTTTATTTTGAGGCTTTCTTCCATGTACCCAAGGACAACTGCAACAAGTTTGAATCCTAAGTCGTCCAGGAAATGCATATGGGATCTACAAGCTCGGAAGGTTATCCTTAGCCATGATGTTGTTTTCCATGAGGAAAAAATGCATAAGCAACTTGAGCATGTCATTGAGGTATGCAAGGTGATATTTTAGGAGGAGCCTCCTATTACTATGTAGCCCACTAGATAGCTTGCACAGTACCCCACTAATGCCCCAATATCTCAAGTCCCTGATGCTCCACAAGATGTACATGCCCCACAACCAACTTTTCTAATAGAGATAGATGACAACCTGTGTGGTTTGAGCCCTCTATGGATTATGTTATGGTGAGCCTCTTACTTATGATGAGGCCATGCACAAAGGTGATAGTCACTCTTGGGAGAGGGCCATGTAGTCAGAGGATACATGAGATTTGGCTCCTTTACCTAGTGATGAGCATGCTTTGCCATATAAGTGGGTGTACAAGTTGAAAAGTACCCTTGGATGCCCCAAGCTAGGATATAAGGCCATATTGGTTGCTAAGGGCTTTAAGTAGGAACATGGTATCGACTTTGATGAAGTCTTTTCACCTATTGTGAAGATGACTACCCTATACTTGGTACTCGATTTGGTTGCTCAAATTCACTTGGATATTTATCAAATGGATGTCAAGATAGATTTTCTTTAAGGATACTTGCATGATGAGATTTACATGGAGCAGTCTAAGGGCTTTGTCGAATATGGTTGGGAACACCTAGTGTGTAGATTGAGGAAGAGCCTTTATGGCCTTAAGAAGGTACCTATGGAATGGTATCACAAGTTTGATGTGCATTCACATGGTTATCATCACAATGATATGGATCCATGTTTATATAGAAGAAGGCTCGTGATGGTAGCCTTATGATTTTGATCCTCTATGTGGATGATGTGGATTGCTGGAGTGTTTTCATGTGATGAGATGGATGTTGAAAGGTCAACTCAAGAAGAGCTTTGAGATGAAGGGCATGGGAGATGTCTCACATATTCTTGGGATGCATATTATGTGTGATTGCTCTAAGGGGCTCCTTTACTTATCACACGAAAGGAGTACATCTAGAGGGTCCTTCAGTAGTTTCATCTACAGGATGTTAGGCCTATTGCTTACACTTTACCTTCTCAGTGAAGATTGGTCAGGCTAATTGTCCAAAGTTTGATGAGCACAAGGCTGAGATGGCCGAGATTCCTTACATAATTTGATGTATTCTATGATGGCCACTCGTAATGACATAACATTTGCAATGGGAGTTATGGCACACACTATATGGCTACACATGGTAGATGGCATCGGGATGCCATCAAAAGGTATCATGAGGTACTTGAAGGCATAGGAGCTATGTGCGTTTGTTATGGTGGCTAGGATATAGGAGTCATGGGATACACTAACTCGGATTATATAGGACATGCAAACAATAGGAAGTCCACCTCTGGCTATGTCTTCACCTTTACTGGAGGTGTTGTTTCTTGGATGTCTAGAGTGTAAAAATGCACTGCCCTTGCAGTGCTATTGAGACTTGCAAGGAGAATATTTGTTTAGGCCATCTAATGGTATACCTTGGCTTTACTAATGTGTTCCCTACATTCGATTCAAGTTATATGATTACTAATCAGTTTGGCAAAGAATCTAGTCTTCCATGTGAAGACGAAGCACATTGAGGTGCGTTACCATTTTATTCAAGAGGTTGTGGAGGATAATTTCATTGAACTTGTCAAATATCTCAACTGACCAAAATCCTACAGATGTAGTCAAACAAAAAGTCTCTTAGTGGAGCATTTTTCCTTCCTTGGAAAGTTGATGGGAATTGGATGAGATAACGTCTTTCCTCATCCTGTTGTACTACACTTTGTAACTTTTTTATTGCTCTCTCCTCACTAGAGGCACATTCACCTTAAAGTGGGAGGTTGTTGGGGGTAAATGCCTAGTCACCCATGTATTAGTTATACTAACAAGTTCCACATATCTGTACACCTGTATATTGTAAGTAGCAGGTACCCATCATTGTCACTTTATTATTTATTCTTTCAGTTACATTTAAATAAAGGAAAAATGGATCACACATTGTGATTGTTGGAGTTCCCACATCTTTTGTGTCTCTCTCTCTCTTACTCTTGCTCTTCCACCACAACTCTTGTTTCCCCTTCCTGCTTCCACTTCAGGGCTCACTCCCTTTATTGCATGACTAACCATTGTTAGTTGAGACCTTGCAACCCATTGACAAGATATTCCTTGCTCAATGGTTGCCCACATTTTGTATCTTTGAGGTCACTACCAAGTTGTGCATGGCCACCTCCACGAAGGAAAGCTTCCATGGCCTAATGGTGGCTCTTGTCCCATGTAATTGTCTCTCAGAGTCAGCACCAAGTAGTGTGTGGCTACCCACTACCACAAAAATCCTCCATCGCTAGATGGTGACCATAGTCATATGTTATTGTCTTCAATGGTCACCATCAAGTGGTGCATGTTAATCCATTGTGAGGGAAAACTTATATCACTTGATGGTGGCCCTCGTCTTGTGTTATTGCCTTTGAGAGTCAACACCAAGTAGTGTGTTGTTCCTAAGTGAGTGGCAGTATTCTCTATCACTCAATAGTGACTCTCTTTGATCTTTAGTTCTAGTCTCATGCCTCCATCTCACTCAAGGCACATAAGATACCAGGCTCACCAGGTAGTGCTTGGAGAACTATGCAAGATAGAAAATCCCATGTAGCCTACAATACCATGCATGTTCTTCCAAAGATTGGTTCACAAAATGTGTGAGGAATGGGGCATTGATATGAGATGGATATGTCTACAATTCTATTTCATCAAGAGATTGTAGAAGACTTCCTTGTGGATTTTTTTGAGGACGGATTCTTTTTTTAGCCCAACTCACTAGGGATCATGCCTAGAGATTTCCCTAGCTTATGCCACTTGCGGTGATGGTATGGTAGACTAATGAATCTTGTTGATATCTCAAATGGGCACATGCAGAAAATTTTTGTCATCTTGCCTCTTCACCATCAAACAAACTAGGTCAAGATCCCCTATCTTGCATGAGAGGACACATACTTATAGAGGGCATGAGTATCGGCCCAATAGGTGGCTAAGATCTAGGCGCAACCCCACCACCCAAGTGCCTCAAAGTCTTGCCCCACCACCCCAATTCCCATTACCCTAAGTCCCTCTAAGAGGAGCCTCTTGACGCCCTCCAAGATGATCCCTACTGTCCCAAACCCCTCCGTGGCATGCCCCTTGATCCTTCCAAGATGAGCCCCACCACTCTGAGCCTCTCTAGGTCTTGATTCTCAAGGCTCTCCTAGGACAAGCTCCTCTAGGAGGAGCCCCTTAAGGACAAGACCCTCTAGGTTGAGATCATCACCCTCTAGACTAAGACCCTCTGGCAACATAGGCCCATCACCCTTTCTACGACAAGCCCCTCCAAGCCCATGAGCCTAGCTCCACGAAACAAAGTCCCTCAATAGCCTCCATGAGGAGTCCCTCTAGATGGAGCCCCTCAAGGATGAGCTCCCCCTCAAGGACAAGCCCCTCCATACTGAGCCTCCCAAGGCTAAGCCATTTCAAGCCAAGTCTCTCAAGGATGAGCACCTTTAGGCCAAGCCCCTTCAAGCTGAGCCCCATCACCTGCAATCATTCTCAAGAAGTGTGGGGCCCGAACTTGCAAGAGCCCCTTCCCTCTCCTACCTTCTTTTGTGCCTTTTCTTCCACCTTATCTTCTCGACATCCACCATTTTTGATAGAGGATGAGGTTTCCCTTAATAAGGAGCTCAACTTTGTTCTCAGCAAGTGTGTAATGGTGATGGGAGAGGTAATGGCTTGCACCTTAATAAGGAGCTCAACTTTGTTCTCAACAAGTTTGCAATGGTGATGGGAGAGGTAGTGGCTTGCACCTTGGTAGGTGTATCCTTGAGAGGGGAGTGATAGGTTGTGGAGCAAAATGGCATTGACATTGGAGTGCTCGCTTGCCCTAATGATGAGGAGTTGGATTACTCTATACTTCTTGCTCTCTAATAGTAAGTTTTCACTATTTGTTTTTTGAGAATCTCAATTCTTGATGTCATTAGTATGTTGTCTTAGTAATATTTTTTATGCTTGTGCATTAGAGAGCTATGTAATATCATTGTTTCCACTCGAGATCCACATATTCATATATTGTCTTGACTTGCTACTACTATCATCCTCTACAAGATGAGGATGTCTCATGGATTGGACGCTTTGAAGTAGTGGAGTTACATGTCAAACAATGATGTGCAAGTTGTTTTCATTTTGTATCATCACTAGTAAGTGCTTGATTAAATAGCACTTCTTGCTTATTTATACCTAGTTCTTTTATCTTTTTTTTGGTAATTTATATTGTTTGATGATTGAATAGGTCTTAATATTTCACGACATGTATGAAAACATTTGTTATTTTACAAATACTATTGGTAGGGGCTACCATAGAAGTCCCGTGTTATTGTCTTTGAGAGTCAGCACCAAGTAGTGTGTTGTTCATAAGTGAAAGTGAATATTCTCTATCACTCAAGTGACTCTCTTTGCTCTTTGGTTCAAGCTTGATGCCTGGATCTCAAGAAAGGCACATAAGATACCAGGCTCACCACATAGTGCTTGGAGAGTTATGCAGGATAGAAAATCACATGTAGCCTACAATATCGTGTGCCTACACTTCCAAAGGTTGGTTCACAAAATGTGTGAGGAATGGGGCATTGATATATGATGGAGTATGTCTACAATTTTATCTCATCAGGAGATTTTTTTTTGTAGCCAAACTCACAAGGGATTGTACCTAGAGATTTCCAGAGCTTATGCCACTTGCGGCTATGGTATGGTAGACTAATGAATCTTTTTGATATCTCAAATGGGTGCATGTGGAAATTGTTTGTCATCTTGACTCTTCACCATCAACAAACTAGGTCAAGATTCCCTATCCCACCTGAGAGGGACACATACTTATAGAGGGCATCGGCCCAACATGTGACTAACATCTAGACACAACCCCACTGCCCAAGTGCCTCCAAGCCTTGCTCCACCACCTTGATTCCCATTACCCTCAGTCCCTCCAAGAAGAGCCTCTTGATGCCCTCCAAGATGAGCCCTACCACCTTGAGTACCTTCATGTCTTGCCCCTCGAGCCGTCCATGATGAATCCCACCACTCCGAGCCTCTCTAGGTCATGGCCCTCAAGGCTCTCTAGGATGAGCCCCTCTAGGAGGAGCCTCTTAAAAGGACAAGCCCCTCCATGCTAGGTCACTTCCCTTTAGACTAAGACTCTCCAAATGTAGCCCCATCACACTTTCCAGGATGAGCCCCTCCAGGTCCATGAGCCCCAGCTCCCTGACTCAAAGTCCTTTGATAGCCTCCATGAGGAGTCTCTCTAGATGGAGCCCCTCAAGGACAAGCCCCTCCACAACGAGCCTCCCAAAGGCTAAGCCACTTCAAGTTGAGTCTCTCAAGGATGAACCCCTTTAGGAAAAGCCCCTCTAGCTCAGCCCCATCCCCTACAATCATTCTCGACAAGTGTGGGGCCCCAACTTGCAAGATCCCCTCCCCTCTCCTACCTTCTTGCACCTTTTCCTCCACCTTAGCTCCTCGACATTCACCATTTCTAAGGGAGGATGAGGTTTCCCTTGATAAGGAGCTGAACCTCCTTTCTCAATGAGTGTGTGATGATGATGGGAGAGGTAGTGCCCCTCACCTTGGTAAGTGTACCCTTGAGAGGGGAGCGACACATTGTGGAGCTAAATGGCATTGACATTGGAGAATGCAGAGGAGGAGTGAGCAAGAACAAGAGAAAATAAGAGTTATAAAAGAGGTAAAATATTCCACATGAGGTCATGAGGCTGCCTTGGAAGACATTCGTCAATCGGATAAATTGAGAGAAATTGTAGAGAGTGGTTGCAAGTGGTGGAGAGGGAACCATAAAGATTGGTAGCTCTTTGGCGTGATATGGAGGAGGCACATCAAACCTCCTAGAACCTCACCTCCCATCCCAACAACAACCCCAAGGATAGCCTCACCACCCTCATGGGCAACCTCATTGCCCTCACACAACAAGCCCACTCTTAAATATTCAACCTCTACCATCAAGGAGACCCTTGAACTTGGCCTTTAATGCCTCTGTCTTGTAAGTTTTTGGTGCCTATTTACCACTTTGTAAATGGAAATGGAAATGCAAAAAAGAAAAATAAAAGATTTTTAGTCGTATTGCTAAACTTGTTGTTTATATTTACTTGATGGTATGGTCTTTCTTGAGCACAAAAGGCTCGTGAAACATTTACCTTTCTTTTGTGAAAAATACATGCATCTACAATTGTGAAAAGGCTCATTCATTTTAATTATAGTTGGACTGATTGAAGTTGGGTAGGTATCATGTACAATGAATCCCACGAGGATCACCTCCAAGCAAAGTAGGCCCCTTCCTAGTTCAAAGGGCCACCACTTTGCTTGATGTTGACCCTTATATGCACTAAACAGCCTATGGGTCTCCACCGAGTGAGAGAGGTATCTCTATGGTGCGAGGGCTCTTGTATTGTGTGGTCATGATACTCCAAGTTTAGAATACCCAAATTCAATACCATTCTCAACAATAGTTAGCTCTAATGTGATTTCCTCACATCCTGAAGTAGACTAGTATATAGTGATATGAGAGATTACTCAAATAGCCACAAGGAGCCTACATTTATGAGCGTATTTATCATGTTCAGAAAGTACCAAAATGCCACAAAAAGAACATATGGAACTATCAAATTTGGTACTTAGAAGTACCAAGGCTACCAATAATGGTACAGTGAGACAGATAGTAATGGTACTAAGGAAGTATCAAAAACTACAGTAAAAATAGTCTTGGAAAAAAGTAGGTGTATCTTTCTTTCATAGTCCAAGCCTTGATTTTAGGTGTATCTCCTTGAATCTTGCAAGTACATGCCTGCTAGCCTGTATTTGTGCAATCCTCAAAGGTAGCTCTATCGGGCTGCTAATGGCAACATAGATGCACAATATTGTTTGTTATCTCTTTATGCATGAAGCTCTTTTATTTTCTAATTGGGACCTAGCACACATTGAGAGAATAATTAGAGATAATGTGATGCAAAAGATTCCTTTGATTATGTGAATATAAGTAAGATAAACAATGCAAATAGTAATGTATTATTTTATCATCAACATAGAAGCTAAATAAAGTGGGAAGTTGCTTGTCTTCATTGTGCAAGTCTGTCCTCAATTTTTGTAATATGCGCATCAATCCAACCTTCATAATGATCAAATTTTACCATCTAGCCAAAAATTAATATCTTGTAATGAGTTTCCAGAAAACCCCCTCATGTCTTGATCTAGTGGCACACTTTTCCACAATTATGGCGTCATTTTCTATACAAAAATATCATGTTGAAGTTTTGCGTAGCAATCATATAATTGGAGACAACACAATCTAGTTGCACCTTGTAAATGATTCCATCTTGTACATTTTTATCCTAGCCTATATCTCCAAACTATAGGAAACTATCTGAATCTAGCCACTTCACTAGGAACATAGTTCTTAAGGTCACGACATCAGTGCTAGAGAAGAAGCCTAAGAAAATGGCTATAAGCATAAAAGTGGATATTTTTCTTTGAGTTCTTGAAATGTTGTGATTTAGGTATTTCTATACTTCGTGAAAATTTTTGCACCTATAACTCTCACTTATTCTATAATCTAGTAATGGCCACTCTTTACTCTTGAAATCTAGAAGGGGAAGGCTAGACAAGGCTTCCCATTGCCCACTTGAGGGAGGCAGTATGTAAAAAAGATTGTAAAGGAATATGCCCCTTTTAGCTAGTGATGCTTTGGTCCTCCCCTTATAGAGCTCTTCACAACACAACCATGGATGACATCCAGAATACCTACCACACATTCTCTAGCTACTAGTCCTAGATGTTTGATGGATACAAGTTTGTTAACGTCAAATGATCTTGTCAGTTACAAGGTGAACAAGAAACACAAACCTTCATTCATACCAGAAAGTAGATACAACCAAAATGCACCAATAGTTGGATTTATGGAGCGGTGCATTATAGGCAATGGACTCAAGGTGAAGCTCCTTATGCATGAAAACATTGTGCACATTTACTTATTTGATTGTCTTCATGGAAGCATCAAGACTACAATCCATTACCCTACCCTTCTAGCATGATAAAAAAGGGTTGGATGTTGAAGCTCTCTTCCACTTTCTTGATTGCATGATTATCCAACGTCACTTTGTTATGGTCAAGTTAACCATATGTCTTTCTTATCGAGTATATTGAAAGTGACTATGGACTCAATGGAAGCACCAGGTTTTCTACACTAAGAAGACGCCTCCATGGAGTATGAAGATAGAGGGCAAAAACGTGCAACTAAGTAGAGAGAAAGAAGTTAGAAATTCCAAAGGGTGTAGAGTAGAGGCAAGAGAGAGGAATTAAACATTGAGTACTCAAAGATTTCAAATGAGAGGATTTCACTACCTTTTTTTTCCCTCAGTAAGAGAAATAGCTAAAATATAATGGCAAAACATTACTATTGGAAAATAGTAATTAGTTAACTTTACTACTAAAAAGTGAAAATTATTCTTCTCATTTCAATAAAACTAATAAGATAAAAAATATCAAATTTATTTATTGAAAATAAGAAAATTATTTTTGAAAGTAAATTCCATCATACAAGCATTCTCCTCATTGGTGGAGTGCACTCTCTCTCTACATGCTAAAAGACTGAAAAGTTACCTCAAACTCCCACTAATGCTACAAATATTGGTGACATAGTGGCCTGAGATCCACTTCTTGTGTAAGATCATATATGAAATCAAATAACAAGAATGAGATTACAAATTTAATAGGTTTAGATCATTAGCACAAAAACTCTCTCTCTCTTGAAAAATATGTAAAATAAAGGTAAAATACTTTCAAAAATTGCAACCAGCCATAACACTCCTGTAGCACTCATTCACTAGCCATAGTGCTACTTTGAAAAATAAGTCTTATCTTGCAAAAATGTATGCGAAGGATATGCAAAAGGTCTCCATATTTTTCTTTAAAGACTCCAAGTTAAGAACTTGATATAGACCAAGGTGGTCTTCACCTAATTCCATAGAAATCAATAACCACTATAAGGGAATGGGGGTATAGTGATGGTGGTTTCCGATGCAAAATACCGGTGTCACTATTTGTATCACTATGTGACACAAATAGCAATGCCAATAGTGATGCTGCTCATAGAAAAAAAAAGCACCAGAAACTCGAGCACGGCATTTTTCCGCAAACAGTTTGAGAGAGAGCAAAAGAGATCGTGGCTTTGGGAGAGAGAGGGAGAGGAAGAGAGAAAGAGAAAGAAGGAGAGCTTCTCACCACTGCCACCGCCACCGTATGCGAAGAAGAGGGAGAAGTACATGTAGGAGAAAGAGGGGACATCACAAAGAGGAGACAAAGAATCCATCCTTGGGCCTTTGTGGTAAGTATATTGCCTCCTCTTGGTTTGTTCTTGTGCTTTCTTCTTTTCTTTATTTTATTTTTCGAGGATGAGGTGCATTGAGGGAGGAAGAAAGGAAATAAGAGAAGGAGAAGAAAAAATAAAAAGGGAGAGAGAGAGAGAGAGAGAGAGAGAGAATATATGAAAGATAAAAAAGAAAGAGAGAGAGAGAAAGAGAGGGAGAGAGGAGAATGAGTGAGAGAATAAGGAGGGGGTGAATTAGAGAAACAAAGAAAGAGAGAGAGAGAGAGAGAGAGAATATATGAAAGATAAAAAAGAAAGAGAGAGAGAGAAAGAGAGGGAGAGAGTAGAATGAGTGAAGAGAGAGAGAGAGAGAGAGAGAGAAAGAGAGGGGGAGAGGAGAATGAGTGAGAAAACAAGGAAGGGGCAAAGAGAAAGAGAGAGAAAGAGAGGGGGGAGAGAACACAAAATGGAGAGTGAAGGGAGAGGTGGATAAAAGGGTAAAGTAAAGAGAAGAAGCAAAGTGGAAAAGAAAGAGAGAGCTAGAAATAGAATTGGAGAAAAAGAGACAAAAAGAGGGAGGAAAAGAGAGATAAAGAAAATAACTACAGAGTGAGAGAATGAGAGAGAAAAAAGGAAACAATGAGAGAATTAGATATAACCAAATGATAGAAAGAGAATGGCAGAGGGGGAAGAGAGGCACGAAGAGGGGTGGGGACAGAGAGAGTCTTTCAATACCTTGTTTTATGATTTTTTTTCTTTTGTCTTTGATATTTATTTTAGTGAGATGCATCGAGAGTGAATAAAGAGGAAACGAGAGAAAGACATTGACAAAAGAAGGGAGGGAAAGAAAAAGTGAGAAAAAGTGAGAGTGGGGAGGGAAGGTGGAGGGATAAAGAAACGTTTATAGAAATAGAGGGGGACAGAGAAGCAAAGAAGGATGAGGGGAGAAAAAGAAAAAAAGAAAAAGAGACAGAGAACAATAACTTGTTGTTTGTCGTAACATAGAAAAAATGGAAAACAATTATGGTCATGATGTCCAAGATCATGAGGCGTATCTTAATCAGTATGTCTCGTGTCCTTCCTCTCAATGCAAGCTGGCAATCAGATGAAAGTGTCGCTTGTCTATAGAACATGTAGTATGACACTTCGACGAGTTCCAATCGGAGATCATTGATCAGGTGATCTTAGACTCTGAGCAAATGGTAAGAAAAGTGTGTATCAATCATGCCTTCCATTCGCAAACTAATTGAATATCATATACAAAAACAAACATGCCCATAAAATTTATACAGGGAGGTGATGTCTCATCCCAAGGAGGAATGCACCTATTGGGGACAGTTATAAGAGTTTGTGGGCATGTGATGGATAGAGTGCCGGAGCCAATCCACCACTTGGAAGGCATGACTCAGTCTATACCCTCAATATCAGAGGAGACAATCAGCTTTTGAACCTTGCTCCAATCTTGGAGCCTAAGATGGAGGCAATGATTGATGCATTTGTTTATGGATGTCGAGTCATCTGATCCACTAAGAGAGGAAGCGTCCATACCATTATATGATGGGCGTCAAGTATCTCACCTAAAGACGCTACTTGTGCTCCTAAGTATGTAGGCAAAATACGGGTGGAGCAATGCAAGCGTGACTAAGTTGTTTTGGTACATTCTACATATGCTCTTTTTTTTTTTGACTCTATTATAAAAAACATTTGTGCTTTTTCAAGATGTTTTATTTTTTTCAGTTTGCTAAAGTATCATATATTACCACTTCGAAATACCATGTTTGAGTCTCGTGATGATGCACAACATGTTTTACAAAAGCTTGGCATGGACTATTATAGCATCCATGCATATGTCAATGATTTCGTGCTATTTTTAGGAGACTATGGGACTAGGGAGATGTGTCCAAAGTATGGTACTCATAGGTATTGACAGGACTTACAAGGGCAAACTATCACTTAGAAAGTTCTTAGACATGTTCCACTTATCTTGCATATCCGTCACATGTCTTGATACGTTGGGCATGGCGAGCTTATCTTAGAAAGTTCTTAGACACTTTCCACTTATCTTGCATATCCGTCACTTATCTTGATACGTTGGGCATGCCGAGCTTGACAACGTGGCATGCATAGAATATATCCACAAATGGAGTCCAACGAATATCAACGGATTCACGTGCATCAAGCCACATTGACTCTACCTTTCCAAGCTTTGCACAAGAACCAAGGAATCTTTGGCTCGGTCTTGCTATGGATGATGTGAATCCATTTATTCTCCGCTCAACTTCTTACAGTGTGTGGAATGTAGTCCTTGTTAACTACAACTTCCCACCATGGCTTTCTACGAAGAAAGGACACATGATCCTTAGCTTGCTCATTCATGGGTGCTACAAAGTCAAGAAAATGGATGTCTATCTCTCTCCATTAATTGATGAGCTTATGATTTTATGGGGGGAGGGGATTGCTATGAAAGATATGGGCAAGCGCGATGGTTGATGGTCCACCAATATATGAGCCATTCTCATGTGGACCATGTATGACTTTCCACAATTCAGGGAGTTGTCAAGTAAGTAACCTTTCGTCCTTGTTGGTGATATCTAACATAGCTCATTCAAGTTTGTGTGCTGACTAAATAGGGGTATTGGGATAGGTCCGCTTACCTCACATTATCATATATGTCCATTGTGTGGGCCACGATTAGACTCCCAAAGGTTACAAACCATGAAGAAGATGGAATATCTAGGATAGCCGCTTTCGTGCCGAAGGGTCATGAATCAAGAGAATGTTTTTTTGGATGACCTCTAGCACAAATGAATACCCAAAGCTGGTATGAATTAAAAATGGTCTACACGGAGCCATATCCAAATAGAATGCGGCAGTTTATCAGTTTTCTACAAGTTGGTGAATTGGACCCACTTATAGATTAACCACTTGTTGGATCCCATGCACATTTTCAAGAACATGGGTAGCTTATTATGGGACAACATCATAGGAAAGAGAGACACTGCAGGGGTACCAATGGATTTGAAGGAGATAGGAAAGATGAAGGTGCTTTGTTGGCCATAGTCAGCATGGATGGTCACTTGCAATAGCTACCTTACAGTCCCTAGGTTCTATCCACTAAAGAAGAGCGCATTGTGAAGAAAATTATCGGGTCTATCCACACCTCAATGGGTATGATGAGCTCCCTCAAATCTGCATTTTCTAAAGATGACTAACTATTAGGGTTAAAATCCTATGATTGACATAAGATATATGTACTAGCCTCAATTGTAAGTGGCCTATGTATTTTGCTATTTAGTTTCTAGTATGAGTTCATAATGCTTCTTCATTTGTGGCAGTTTGTACTACCAATTGGGATCGCACGATGCCTCACTCCAGAAATACACAGTGTTGCAGCATTTGGGATCGAAAGTCTACCATGGGGGTAAGAGACAATAGGGTAAATGGGGATTTAGGGAGAGGATTAGATGAAAGAGAAGGGATTTAAAGAAATAGAAGATGTAGAAGAATACTCATAGAGGTGAAGCCTCTCAATTTCTTTCTGCATCTTGAGAAGATAAATCTCTTGTAGAACAAAAACATGCATAAACAATGGCTTCCTCTCTATTGCTTAGACTGCCAATCTGATGCTTCCGTTGGCTCCAAAAGGGGAGTAAAATACTAGATACCTAATTATAATACTCCCAGATCACTCATTCTTTTTCTCCTAGTTTGGAGTACTATTTATTGCATGTAAATTGCGATTGCACTTTGTGCGATTTTGCCAATCCTTCTTTTTGCATCCTACTTACTGTTTTTATACATCATCCTACTCTAGAAGTTATCTATAACTTTTTGATATTTACAATAGATAATATCTAAAATATAAAAAATAGGCTACACTTGTCTAAAAATCTAGTATTTTTTAACCATCCACATTGCAACGGACACTGACAGTAATGACTAATATGGCATTGGCTCTCTAGATCAATAAGAAATCTGAATGACGATGCACTCTAGAGTTGTTCATACTTTGTCCACAGAGCTGCACGAAAGTGGGGCGATTTATAGGTTGTTGAATTTAGTGCAATAAATACCATATTAGGGAATATGGAAAACTTCCATAAGTTTGGGACATGTGGTCAAATAATTGGATTTGTCATAACTTGAATACTATAACTCCTAATCTAGCTCTCTATAGCTCAATACGTTCCATTTTTCAAGCACTTTCGAATGATAGGTTACATCATGTGGTTTTTAGAAACTTATGGGCATGTTATCCAGGTGCCACCTTTTTAGTATTCAAAAAATGGAAATTGGGAGATTCTCAAACTCACTAATATTGTGTTAATGGATCGCACAAAAGGAGATCAAGACATCCTCTATTGAATCTGTAAGGCAGGGAGTGGTGGAGATAGTCTATCTCTTTGAGAAGTATCTGCCTACTAGCATGCACATGATAGAAATCCACCTCATGGTGCATCTCGTAGATGAAGTGGAGATTGCGAGACCCATCCATACGCAATGGATGTTCTTCTTGGAGTGCTTCATGAAAATCCTAAAAGGCTTTGTGCAATAATGAGCTTGACCAAAAGGTAGCATGGCTGAAGGTTGTTGGCTGGTGTTAGAGGTGATAGTGCATATTTCACAGTGGCTACCAATGGTGGATTTAAACAACAACATGCTATGGTCACTGAAGGATGATGATAGACTGCTTGCATCATGCATCCATGGAGACGTGGCTTACTAGGTACAAGCATGCCAGGAAAGATCAGAAACAAGCATGATTGAAATTTCAACGTAGTATACACCATCGATCGATTTGATATCCTGAGGGCATAGAGGAGATGCTGCAGTTTATGTCTATGCGATGGTTACATGGAGCTTTAATTGCAACTTCTTGCGAAGGAATAGAAATCTCTACTAATGAGTTGGAATTCTTGAGGGGATGTAGTCCGAAGGTGACCACGTGTTCTATAAGCTATCATATCTAGATTTTATTTGTGATAACTAATCTAACCGTCACTACAAGGATGTAAACGTATAGCGACGGCAGGTAGTGATGCAGGTAGCGGCGTCACTATTTGCGTTGCATTTGCGATGCAAATAGTGACGCCCCACAGGGAAAAAAATAGGCCGAAACCCGAGCGAGGGTTCATTTCGCGCATTTTCGTCGAACGTTTCGAGAGGGAGAGCGAGAGAGAGAGCGACCGTCTTGCATAGGGTGAGAGAGGGAGAGGAAGAAGGCTTGCCTCCGCCGTTGCTGCCGCTATTCACGAAGGAGAGGAGGAGCCTTCATCGCTAAGAGGAGCCGCCAAACTCTCACCATATCTCATCGGTGAGTCCATTCTCTCCTTCTTTTGCTTGTTTAGGGTTTAATTCTCTCCTTCTTTTTCTTGTTTAGGAGAGGAAATGAGAGAGAAAGAGAGGGAGAAGGAGGGAGAGAAAGAGAAAGAGAGAGGGAGAGAAAGAGAAAGAGAAAGAGAAAGAGAAAGAGAGGGAGAGGGAGGGAGGAGGAAATGAGAGAGGGAGAGAAAGAGAAAGAGAGGGAGAGGGAGAGGGAGAGAGATGGGGAGGAAATGAGAGAGGGAGAGGGAGAGGGGGGGAGAGTGCATTCTCTCTCCCCCTCTCCCTTTTGCTTTTATAATTTGTGTATATATATTGAGAGAGGGAGAGGAAATGAGAGAGAAAGAGAAAGAGAGGGAGAGGGAGAGGGAGGGGGAGGGAGGGAGAGGGAGAGGGAGAGGGAGAGGGAGAGGGACGAAATGGAAGAGGGAGGGGGATGAAATGAGAGAAGGAGAGAGAGGGAGAGTGTATTCTCTCTCTTATTTGTTTATTTTTTGTATGATTTGTATATAATGAGAGAGGGAGAAGAAATGAGGGAGAGGGAGAGGGAGAGGGAGAAAGAGAGTGAAATTAAAGAGAGGGAGAGGGAGGAAATGGGAGAGGGAGGGGGAGGAAATGAGAGAGAGAAGGAGAGAGAGGGAATGAGAGAGGGAGAGAGGGAATGAGAGAGGAAGAGTGTATTCTCTCTCTTTTTTATTTATTTTTTGTATAATTTGTATGTAATGAGAGAGGGAGAAGAAATGAGGGAGAGGGAGAGGGAGAAAGAGAGGGAAATTAAAGAGAGGGAGAGGGAGGGGGAGAGGAAATGAGAGAGGGAGGGGGAGGAAGAGAGAGAAAATGAGAGAGGGAGAGGGAGGGAGAAGAAATGACAGAAGGAGAGGAAGAGATCAAAAGGAAATGAGAGAGGGAGAGGAGGGAAAAAAAAAAAGAGAGAATGAGAGGAGAGAGGAAAAGAGATAAGATGTTAAACATAATAGGCAAATAGAGAAAGAGAGGATATGGGTGAGGGCGAGGGTGAGTGAGGGAGAGGAAATGAGAGAGGGAGAGGAAGAGAGAAAAGGAAATGAGAGGGAGAGGAGAGAGAAAAAGAAATGAGAGAGAGAGAGAAGAGAGAAAAAGAGAGAAAGATTATTAAACCTAATGGAAAAATAGAGAAAGAGAGAGTCAGGGTGAGGGAGGGAGAGGAAATGAGAGAGGGAGAGAAAGAAAGAAAGGGAAATGAGACAAGGAGAGGAGAGAGAAAAAGAGAAAAATTTATTAAAAATAATAGAGAAAGAGAAAAAGAGAGGGTCAGGGTGAGGAAGGGACAAGAAATGAGAGAGGGAGAGAAAGAGAAAGGTAAATGAGAGAGGGAGAGGAGAGAGAAAAATATGAGAGAGAGAGGAGAGAGAAAAAGAGAGAAAAATCATTAAACCTAATAGGGAAAGAGAGATAGAAAGAGAGGGTGAGGGCGAGGGAGGGAGAGGAAATGAAAGAGGGAGAGGAAGAGAGAAAACAAAATGAGAGAGGGAGAGGAGAGAGAAAAAAAATGAGAGAGAGAGAGGAGAGAGAAAAAGAGAGAAAAAGAGAGAAAAACCATTAAACCTAACAGGGAAAGAGAGAAAGAGAGGGTGTGGGCGAGGGACGGAGAGGAAATGAGAGAGGGAGAGAAGAGAGAAAAAGGAAATGAGAGAGAGAGGAGAGAGAGAAAGGAATGAGAGAGGGCAAGGGAGGGAGAGGAATGAGAGAGAGAGGAGAGAGAAAAAGAGAGAGTGAGGGAGAGGAATGAGAGGGAGAGGAGAGAGAAAAGGAAATGAGAGAGAGAGAGAGGAGAGAGAAAAAGAGAAATATCATTAAACCTAATAGGGAAAGAGAGAAAGAGAGGGTGAGGGGGAGGGAGAGAAAAAGAGAAATATCATTAAACCTAATAGGGAAAGAGAGAAAGAGAGGGTGAGGGCAAGGGAGAGAGAGAAAATGAGAGAGGGAGAGGAGAGAGAAAAAGAAAATGAGAGAGAGAGAGGAGAGAGAAAAAGGAATGAGAGAGGGCAAGGGAGGGAGAGGAATGAGAGAGAGAGGAGAGAGAAAAAGAGAGAGGGAGAGAGAGGAATGAGAGGGAGAGGAGAGAGAAAAGGAAATGAGAGAGAGAGAGAGGAGAGAGAAAAAGAGAAATATCATTAAACCTAATAGGGAAAGAGAGAAAGAGAGGGTGAGGGCGAGGGAGGGAGAGGAAATGAGAGAGGGAGAGGTAGAGAGAAAATGAAATGAGAGAGGGAGAGGAGAGAGAAAAAATGAGAGAGAGAGAGAGAGAGGAGAGAGAAAAAAAGTGAAAAACCATTAAACCTAATAGGGAAAGAGAGAAAGAGAGGGTGAGGGCAAGGGAGGGAGAGGAAATGAGAGAGGGAGAGGAGAGAGAAAAAGAAAATGAGAGAGGGAGAGAAGAGAGAAAAGGAAATGAGAGAGAGAGAGAGAGAGAAGAGAGAAAAAGAGAAATATCATTAAACCTAATAGGGAAAGAGAGAAAGAGAGGGTGAGGGCGAGGGAGGGAGAGGAAATGAGAGAGGAAGAGGAAGAGAGAAAATGAAATATTATGTGCTAGGTACTGAGTACTAGGTACTAAATACTAGTGTTCTATGATACTATATGCTAGGTCATAGAAAAAGAGAGAGATGGAAGGAGAGGATAACAATCTAAGAAAAGAAAAGAATGATAACTAAAACAAATTGTTTGTTGTAACGTAGATAAAATGGAAAACGAAGAAGGTCCTATTGTTCAAGATCGCAAAGCATATCTTAATCAGCGTGTCCCATGTCCTTGCTCTCTGCAAGCTGGTAATTAGACGAAAACACCGATTGTCTTTAGAACACATACGGCTATTTGGCGAGTTTCATTTGAGATCATTGATCAGGCAATTGCAGATTTTCAGCAAATGGTAATTTGAAGTTAATATCAATCATGCATTGTACTCGCAAGCTAATTGAATACCATATACAATAAGATTGGGTCTCACTGGAAAATTTTCTATCTAGGGAGTTGATGTCTCGTCCCAAGGGGGAGTGGACCCTTTGCGGCCAATTAGAAGAGTACATGGACGTGCGATGGATGGAATGCAAGAGCCAATCCACCACTCGCAAGGCCAATCTATACTGTCAATGCCAGAGGAGACAAGCAACCTTCCAGACCTACCTACAACCTTCCAGACCTACCTACAACCTTTGAGACAATCTATACTGTCAATGCCAGAGGAGACAAGCAACCTTCCAGACCTACCTACAATCTTGGAGCCTGAGATGGAGGCAATGATAAATGCATTCATTCCCATGGATGTCAATACTTCTGATCTGCTTAGAGAGGAAGCATCCATATCATTATATGATGGGTGCCGAGTATCTCGGCTGAAGACACTGCTTGCACTCTTAAGTGTACAAGCAAAATATGGGTGGAGTGATACGAGTGTGACCGAGTTGTTCAGGTACCTTGTACATACGCTTCATTGATTTTTCTTTTTGGCACTATTATTACAAACATTTGTGTTTTTTCAAGGTGTTTTATGATTTTTTTCAGGTTATTGAAATATCATATATTACCACCTACAAATACCATGCCTGAGTCTCGTGATGATGCACCACATGTTTTATGGAAGCTTGGCATGGACTACAATAACATCCATGCATGTACCAACGATTGCATACTGTTTCGAGGAGAATACGAGACTATGGAGACATGTCCAAAGTGTGGTGCTCACAGGTATCAACAGGACTTGCAAGGGAAAACCATCCCTCAAAAAGTTCTCAGACACTTTCCGCTTATCCCCGCATAAACCACATGTTCCGTACATTCGGCATGGCGAGCTTGACAATGTGACATGCACAGAATAGGTCCACGGATGGAGTTCAACGAATATCAGCAGATTCGCGCGCATGGAGCCACATTGACTCTACCTTCCCAGGCTTTGCTCGAGAGTCAAGGAATCTTCGGCTCGAACTTGCAATGGATGGCGTGAACCCATTGGATCTGCACTCAACTTCTTACAATGTGTGGCATATAGTCATTGTCAACTACAATATCCCTCCATGGCTTTCTACGAAGAAAGGACATCTCATCCTTAGCTTGCTCGTCCCCAATCACTATAAAGTCAAAAATATGGACGTGTATATTCATCCATTAGTCGATGAGCTTAAGATTTTGTGGGAGGAGGGGGTCATCGTGCAAGATATAAACAGGTGCGATGGTCGGTGGTCAGCCAATATTTGAGCCATTCTCATGTGGACGATGCATGACTTTTCGGGATTCGGAGAGTGCTCAGGTGAGCAGGCCTTCGTTCTCGCTGGTAATATCTATATTTTATCTCGTTCAAGTAAGTATTTACTAGGTCGTGGTGTTGGAACAGGTCTGGTTACCTCAGGTTATCATGCATGTTCATTGTGTGGGCCAGAGTTAGACTCCCGAAGGTCACGAACCATGAAGAAGATGGTATATCAAGGACACACTGCTTTCTTGTCGGAGGATCATGAACTCAGGGAAGGTTTCCTTGGACGAACTCCAACACGTATGAACGTCGCAAGTTGGTACGAGCTGAAAATGGTCCACATGAAATCACATCCAAATGAAATGCGGCGATTCTCAGTTTTCTACGAGTTGCCATATTGGACCCACTTACACGTCAACCACTTGTTGGATCCCATGCATATTTTCAAGAATGTGGGCAGCTTGTTATGGGACTACATCACAGGAAACAGAGACACTATAGGGGCACGAATGGATTTGAAGGAGGTAGGGAAGATGGAGGTGCTTTGGCCGCAGTCGAGTGATGATGGTCACGTGCAGCTTTCTCGCGCTCCTTGGGTTTTTTCCACTAAAGAAGAGTGCATTGTGAAGCAAGTAATAAAGTCTATCTGCACTTCGACGGGTATGATGCATTCTCTCAGGTTCGCATTTTCTAAAGACGACCAATTATCAGGGCTAAAATCCCATGACTGGAATAAGATATGTCAGGTTTTACTACAAATGGATTGTAATTAGCGTGGGCATTTTGCTATTTGGAATGTAGCCATTATTCATAATGCTTTCTCATTTGTGGCAGTTTGTACTACCGATCGCGATTGCAGGATGTCTTACTCCATAAATACGCGGGGGCATTTACATGTTGTCAACTTTGGTGCAATGGATCTCACAGAAGGAGATTAAGGCGTCCTTTATTGAATCCGTGAGGCAAGGAGCAACGGAGACGGTTTGTCTCTTTGAGAAATACCTGCCCACCAGCATGCTCGTGATACAAATCCACCTTCTTGTGCATCTTGTGGATGAAGTGGAGATTGCTGGACCTATCCATACATGATGGATGTTCTTCTTGGAGCGCTTCATGAAAACCCTAAAAGGCTTTGTGCGACAACGAGCTCGGCCAGAAGGTAGCATGGCCGAAGGTTGGTTGGTGTCTGAGGCGCTAGTGCATATTTCACAATGGCTACCAACCGTGGAACCAGACAATGAAACGCTATGGATGCCTCAATGAAAGAGAAGGTGAATCGTTTTTGTATGTTGCACCATGCCTCTATGGAGACATGGCTCGCCAGGTACCAGATCGCTAGGAAAGATCGAGAGGAAGGGTGAGCTGAATTCGGACGTAGTATGCGTCATCGACCGACTCGATATCCCAAGGCATGGAGGAGATGCTACGGTTTATGTCAACGCGATGGTTGCGTGGAGCTTTGACCGCAACGTCTCGCGAAGGGATAGAGGTCTCAATGGAGGAGTGGAAATTCTCAAGGGGATGTAGTCCAAAGGTGATGAGGAGTTTAGAATTTGTCGTATCTAAATTTTATATGCGACATCTAATTTGAGTGTTTCAATGTACAGTACAAAATATATAGTGCAACGTGGTCGCGCAGACGGCATTTTCGCGTGGAGCCTATTGACAAAATGCGCTCCACAATGGATTGTGGTATCATGGCAAGGTTCGAACAAGAGAACCGGCGATGAGCAATGGATCCAAACACAGTTGTGGATGAGATGGAGTATTTTGGGAACTTGTAAAGTATTGTTACGGTGGATTACGGTAGCTTCTCCATGATACTATTCAATGTGCAGTGGTTCAAAGTGGTACTTGGAGGAGCTCGACGAGGTTCATCTAGATTTCTCGAAATAGATTCTGAAAAAGAATGGACGGATTTGCGCGACACATTTGTGTTTCCAGCCCATTTTGAACAGGTGCATGGACTCATTGTAATATATTAAATATATATTTAAAAAAATTTACGCCTTCGTGGTGGCTCATTGGGCTGGATCTTCGAGGGGGGATAGAGGGGGCCAGCAAGCTCCTCGCTGGAGCTTCCTCAGGCCCTTCGCCATGCAAGCGGACAGGCAACGGGGGGAGGATTCCCTCCCCTCCCCTATATAAAGGAGGGAGCGCTGTGAGTCTGGGGGGTGGGGGGAGAGGTAAGAACGACCGTCACCATATTGCCAATCGAGTGGAGGAGGGAAGAAAGGAGGGAAGTGAGTTGGGCCTGCGGGAGGCTCGCGAGGAGTTGCGGCCAGAAGGCAGCACCCTGCGCCTGTGGGAAGAAGGACGCCATCTCAACGCGCCAGGCTGACTTTCACCTCCCGTCGTCGTCATCAGAAACCCCCCCTGTGGTCACGACAAATTTTCCCCACGTGGCTTCTGTGGAAGCTTCAAGAAGCTTCTTGAAGCTTCTAAGGGGGGGCTCCTCAAGCCCCCCTTCCTATACTTAAAAATCCCTTTCACCGCGGGTTTTTTTAAACCCTCAAACCCCCCCTTCCTGTGCTTTTTCCCTTTCACCCCCCATATCCCTTTTTACACTAAAACCCCCTCCCCGATTTTTCTTAGAACCCTTTTCACCCCCTCCCGATTTTTACCTCCTTAAAAATCCTTTCACCCCGCCCAGTCTTAAATCCCTTAACCTTTTTCTATGGGCCATTAAACTTCCACATCCCTTGACCTCGTAACCCGTAAATTTCCTTTTCCCCCTGTGCCTAAATCTATAAGTCCCCTCTTGTGAGCCCGTATTTCACCCCATATTCCTTTTAATACACCCCCTAAGCCCTTTCTAACCCCGTGTTCCCTTTTCCCTCTCCTCCCTACTATAAACCTTTCCCTCTCCGAAGAAGCTAAGAACCTAAAGGTCTTATTATCCCTTCTCGAGGTCAATCATTTAAATGGCTCCTTGCCTCGAAAGAGAGAGGGTGGAAATCTGAAAAGGAGAGTAAAAGCTGCCTTCACATCTGAAGGGTTACAATTGTGATGCCGCCTAAGAAAGTCCAAGGAGTAGCTGCGGGAGGGTCATCTCCCGGTATCCATGTGGATATCTCACCCCAAAACCAGGTTTTTCCTTCTTGTTTTTTTATCGATTTTAAGTCAATCATGCAAAGATGAATTCTTAGGGATAGGATATATTTTTTCGAGTTATTTACAATGAAGGAGTTTAGTTTAATTGAACAAATGATAATGTATAGAACATAGTTTCCTTCGAATAGCATCATGCATTATAACGAATTACGAACAAGATTATCTACTTACTATAGTAGTATATTTCAGTTAAATCCTGAAGGTATAAAAACTGCATCTTGCACCATTAACCCTATTCTTTTTTGCAACGAATTATCATGAAATTCATGAAATGTTTTTTTTTTACGTTGCTCCAATTACTATGAAGTTATCATTGCTAATTGCATATCTTAGCAAGGAAAAGATTGTTATTTGGCATGAGTTTTGTTTGCAAGGAAAAAGGAAGATTAAATTGAATTTACCTACCTCAAAGCAATAAAGTTTAGGACTGAAAAATCAATTGTCACAAGGATAACAAATCGTGCCGAGGTGATCTCAATATTACCTTCCAAAAGATAACCAAATCAATCTAAACTTAGAAATACCATGCTGCAAAATATGCCTTGGGAATGATTTAAAGACCAAAGAAGCGTTTATACCTTAAGTACTTAACTACCTTCCCTGATTGTAGGGTCAATAAATTCGTAAGGTAAAAGAACTAGGGTTGTCCCTGAGGTTCTTAAAAAGAGACCCTAGGTCCAACAGCTTAAAGAATCTAAAATGGATTATTTCATCGCAGGACTTGCGCAACAAGTACGAAGTCATATAGACTTGTGACTGATTCACAAGAAGAAAGGTTAAATACCCTCAACATGGATGGCGGATCCTTATGCAAGTTATCTTGCAAAAGGATGTATTCTTTGATATCCTTCTAAATAAGGAAAGTTAAAAACCAGAAACTAAAGTATCCAATGAACTTTAGGGTTGACCCAGTTGGGTTAAAAAGATATGCCCTAACCCAGAATATAAGGGATCTTGCCAAGTTGCAAGACACCTTGGAACGAGTGCTGATGCATTCAAAAGGAAAGAATCATTCCTTAGTAGTTTGCCAAACAACAAGGTCGATTAATGGAAATATTTGTGCTTACTAGAGATTTTAGAGCACTGTTTGATTTATGAATTACAAACTAAATGAATATCTATACTTTAGGTTGAAGGCCTGAAGGGAGAGGTAGCTTCACTTACCCCCGACTGCCTGCCTGACCCTAACCAAGGGGGTTGTTGACCGCGCCGGGAACGTGGACCAAACCTGCTGCGAGAGGTCTCTCCATTGAGCTCTACTTGGAGCAGGAGGACGCTTGGGTGCCAGGGGGGCTCTGGCCGTAAATCCCTCGCCTTCTAGGTCCTACACAACAGGCTAACGTGACTCGGGATTGGATCTCGAGGCCCGCATACTAGTCTACGGGCAGAAGCTTGGATTAGTGATCCCTCTGGATTACTGGATGGCCTTCGGGCGGATTATGGACAAGCCTACGGGTGGAACTCCTTGTATTTCAAAGATAAAAATGATGTTATGTTAATAAAGAACTTGTTTGATATTATTTTTCTATGTCACGTGATAAGATTACGTGAAGGAACTAGTGCTTAATGGTTTAATTAAAGAAGCTGGTAGTTACATGTCCAAATTAATGTGTTAGATAATTACATAACTAAAACAAACCGAGGAAAGTGCGCAGGATGGGCCATGGGTTCGTTCTACGGTTGGGTCGTCCCGGCTAGCCGATAACTTTTCTCAAAAATCTCGAAGAACAGCGGGATGATCGTCAAAACGAATAACGAAAGCGATGACCTAGAGTGTCCTGGATGATACTAAGAGGACACGTTACAGTTGGTATCAGATCCGCGACCAACAACGGAATTGTTTTTATGAGATCTCAATAAAATGAAGTAAAGAAATTGTTGCTGTCCAAACATTTTCTTACCTTCAATGCTGTCTTGCAGAATTATGAAGCGTGGAACAAGTTTTTGGTATTTCGAGTCATGCTTATGACTGCAATGCATTCTCCGCTTTATAGACAAAGAATTGGGATGATGAACATCCTGGAGAAAATTTATAATTTATCACCTTTATACATGGAACGAAGATGGATGGGGTCTTCAAGAATCTACTATATAGCCGCCCACCGGTTTGCTTATCTATAGACCAACCTAAAAAGGATCAAGTGGTTGGAAGACTTGAAAGTCGTGAAGCTATTCATTTTTGTGGAAGCTCACGTAAATTTGACTTTACATATCTGAGGTCGGAGGGTTGAGATGAACTCATATGTATATAAGGAAGTAACCCGTGTAATCCCCGCCGACAGGATTAAAGTGTTGGTCCGCCATGAGAAGTATGGATTTCAACAGAAAGGATATCTTGAACTTCCAATGACTTACCGATTCCTGAAGATCCATGACCGAAAACCCTACTATTACTCAGTTCCTGTAGATAAATGCAATACAACGTTGTTCTCCCCAAACTAAATGTAACAATTGACTTATCATCACACGAAACGTTGTATTCGAAAGGGCTATGCCCATGTAAATACAAATAAAGACTTCTTTTTATCAATGTCTGGCTGTGCATAAGAGTTGATAAAAAGTTAAGTAGCTACATTGTTTACGAGATAGCCAAGCTAATGTCGATTATCGTATAATAACGTTAAGAAAACTTTATTCAGGCACAACCCCAGGTACAGGTTCCAAACTTGCCTCCTACATCAAGTACTGCTGTGATCCAGGAGAAGAAGTTCCTCCTCAAGCAAATTAAGCCACCCGAGTTTGACGGGAGAGGCAAATTCATTCAGGCTGATGCTGAAATTTGGATTGAATCCATGGAGCATTACTTCGAAGCAGCCGGTACTACACCCACCAATCAGGCTATGCGAAGCCAAACTTTGGTGGAAGCAATGGTGCAGGGATCAAGGGATCGCAGAGGGATCCATTACCTGGGAGAAGCTGAAGAAAGCCGTGCATGGAAGATACATACCACCTGCATATCGCACACAGAAAATGAACGAGTTCTACGAGCTAAAACAACTAGGACTCACTCTTGACACATACTACTCTAAATTCGTCTCACTTTCAAAGTATACGCCACAGATGGATATGACGCAGTAGGTGTCCAAATTTTGTGCGGGCTTAAATCCACCAGTAAATACCCGTCTCGAATCTATGCATCCATCAGATCTTCAAGATGCACTCATTCGAGCGGCACCTATAATTCAAGAGGTGCAAGCTAGACCAAGGGGTAACAAAACTTGGTCTTATAGTGACTCGAACAGAGGAGCCTTCAGACCTCAAATGAAGAGAGTTCAAGGTCATAATCAGGGACAAAGAAAGAAAGCAAGGACAAATAACAGCAACTTTGTTCCTACTCAAAGTAATGGATGAAACCTCCGTTGTTTCCACTGCAACAAACCCGGTCACTTCAAGAGGCAATGTCCCAAGCTCAGCGGAGGACATCGCCAAACGCCTTTTCAAGGAACAGGCCGTGGTCAAGGAGCCGCTACCGGTGGAAGAGGAAGAACCACCTGCATTGCCAATAGACAAATGTGCGAAGAAGGGGAAGAAGAAGATCCGACCATGGAAGCAGAATTTGAAAGAGCGACAGTCCATGCCGCTTTACACAAGAAAGGGCCGAAACGCCAGTTCTCGGTGATTCAGACACCGTCGGACTATCAAGGTAAAGGTTTCAAAACCTTGATTGATTGTGGCAGTACACATTCCTTTATCTCACCAGCATGTGAAAAAAGATTAGGAATAGCCACAGTAGAAGCACCTACCCTGCTTGTGGAATTGGCAAATGGTCGTGAGGTACCTTGTACCAGGCAAACTGCTAAGATGGAATTCTTTCTGGGAGGAAAGAAGACTTCAGTCAGATTTAGAGTCATGAATTTAGGTATCCATGAGTGTCTACTCGGAATGGATTGGCTTAAGCCCAACGACGCCCACATTCACTGTGGAAAGGGTCAAGTTTCCTTTCGAAACTCTGAAAGGAAATTAGTCACAACTCAAGGTGAGGCAGGAGTGCCAAGAATCCAATTGGCCAAAGTATCTCGGATCATAAAAGGAGTCAAAAAAGGATTACCCATTTACTTGATCAAACTCAACAAGTTAGATCAAAAGCAAGAGTCTCATGAAGGGCCTTCTTGGCTAAAGGAATATGCGGACGTATTCCCTGATGAGTTGACCGAACTTCCGCCTCAAAGAGAAGTGGATCATGAGATTAGGTTAGTGCCTGGATCTGCACCAATTGCAAAGAGACCTTATAGAATGTCCATACCAGAAGCAATAGAGTTGAAGGAACAACTCAAGCAAATGTTAGATCAGGGCTACATCTGGCCTAGCAATTCACCATGGGGAGCTCCAGTACTATTCCTGGAAAAGAAAGATGGGACACTTTGTCTACGTATTGATTACCGAGGGTTGAATCAATCAACAGTCAAGAACAAGTATCCTATTCCTAGAATAGATGAGCTTCTTGATCGTCTTCAGGGTGAAAAAATCTTTTCCAAGATTGATCTAAGGTCAGGTTACTATCAGATAAGGATCAAGGAAGAAGATATCCCAAAGATGGCATTCAATACAAGATATGGGCACTTTGAGTTCCTGGTTATGTCATTCGGGCTTACGAATGCACCTGCTACCTTTAATAGATTAATGTAGGACATCTTTAGGCCATATCTTGATGATTTAGTGCTTGTCTTCTTCGATGACACTTTAGTCTATTCTAAATAGGAAGAAGATCATGAACCTCAACTTCAGATTGTCCTTGAGACAATGAGGTCACATAAGCTGTATGCAAAAATGAAAAAGTGTGCATTCTTCAAGCGTCAGATTGAATATCTGGGATTCATAGTATCATCAGAAGGAATATCAGTAGACCCAGCCAAGGTCAGAGATGTGCTTGAATGGCCAATACCAGTATCTGTCAAAGAGATACGTAGCTTTCTTGGATTGACAGGATGGTATAAGGTCTTCTTCAAAAACTATGCTTTGATTACAGCACCTCTGACGAATTTACTAAAGAAACAAACTTCTATTATATGGTCAACTCCTGAACAAAATAGCTTCGACAAATTGAAGCAAAGTTTGGTATCAGCACCTATTTTAAAACTTCCTGACCTCAATAAAGAGTTCGAGGTAGTAATTGATGCTAGCATTCTTGCCTTGGGGAGTGTACTTATGCAGGAAGGTCATCCAATAGCATACTCTTCAAGGAAATTGAAGAGTCATGAAAAGAATTATGCCACGCATGATCTAAAATTACTAGCTGTCATCCATGCTCTAAAGCTTTGGAGACACTACCTGTTGGGTAATAAGTTTACTCTAGTAACCGATCACAAGAGTCTCAAATGGATCTTTACCCAGAACAAGCTCAACATGAGGCAACGTTGGTGGATTGAAGTGTTGGAGGAATATGATTTGAAATCAAGTACCGACAAGGGAAAGAGAATGTAGTTGCCGATGCACTTAGCCGCAAGGCATTCCTAAATTCCCTAATCTTGTAGAATCCGTCAACGGCTAGATCTCTAGCTATAAAAGTATCTATACCAAACAACCCTATACTTGAATTAGCTAGAGAGGAAGCATGCCATGATGTTGCCTACCAAACAATGCTAAAGGAAATATCTACCAAGGAGCAGAATCAAAAGTTGCAAGCTAAGTATCAGGAATTTTCCATTGATAATGGACTTGTCTACTACAGAACAAGGCTGTGTATACTAGCAAGCTAGTCACTTAAGCAGAAGATAATGTGGGAAGCTCATGATTCCCCTTTCGCAAGACATCCTGGCTATGCTAAGACTCTTAATGCAGTTAGGAAGAGCTACCATTGGGAGAGGCTTAAAGGTGACATTCTCAAATATGTCACTAAGTGTTTGTCTTTCCAACGTATCAAAGCCGAACATGTCATGATGCCAGGGAAACTACAACCGCTTGACATTCCCCAAATGAAATGGGAATTCATCAATATGGATTTTGTTGTAGGCTTACCCCAAGTCCAGGGAGGATACAATTCCATCATGATTGTGGTTGACATGCTTACCAAGGTTGCACACCTGATTCCAGTAAAGACAAACTATAAAGCCTCCGACATTGCAAGATTGTTTATCAAGGAGATATTCAAGCTACATGGTTTACCCAGAAGAATCATTAGTGATCGAGATTCTCTCTTCACATCTCACTTCTAGAGAGCGATCTTTGAAGCTATTGGGACTCAACTCTATTTTAGCACCACCTACCATCCCCAAATGGATGGCTAAACAGAGCGAGTAAATCAAGTCATCGAGGATATGCTTAGGGCATACTGCTCTCGAGAACCCAAGAAGTGGATTCAATACTTGCCTTTGGTAGAGTTTGCCTACAATGCTTCTTACCAACAAAGCATTCAGATGACCCCTTTCCAAGCATTGTATGGTCATGATTGTCGAAGTCCCCTAAACTTTTCTAATCCAACCCTAAGGGTTGAAGAGTCAAGACAGATGTTGGAAGACATGGATGATCAAATAAAGTCAATAAGACAAGACATACAAGTGGCCAAGGATAGACAAAAGGCATACGCAGATTTGAAGAGTCAAGAAAGAGTCTTCAAAGAAGGAGACATGGTCTTCATTCGCATACGCCCTAAAAAGAGTTCTCTATCCCTAGGAGATTGCAAGAAGCTAAGTCCAAGGTATTGTGGGCCGTACAAAATCCTCAAATGCCTAGGACTCAATGCTTATAGATTGGAACTCCCTGACAACCTAAAGGTTCACAATGTATTCCATATCAGCCTATTGAAAAAATATGTACCCAACCCTAACCATGTACTTGATGACCAAAAAATTGTAATGCCTAGTCAAGGAGTCCTTGAACTAAGGCTGGATAGGATCTTAGATGTTAGGGAGAGACAGTTAAGATCCAGAGGCTTAAGAGAATGCCTCGTCCAGTGGAAAGATTATCCCGAAGAGGATGCCACCTGGGTAGATGAAGGCACTCTCAACCATTAATATCCCCAGCTTTTCTCGACATGAGGACATCTCGATTCTTCTAAGGGGGAGAGAATGTAATATATTAAATATTTATAAAAAAAAATTACGCCTTCGTAGCGGCGCATCGGGCTAGATCTTCGAGGAGGGATAGAGGGGGCCAGCAAGCTCCTCGCTGGAGCTTGCTCAGACCCTTCGCCATGCAAGCGGACAGGCAAGGGGGGCAGGATTCCCTCCCCTCCCCTATATAAAGGAGGGAGCATTGTCAGTTTGGGGGGTGGGGGGAGAGGTAAGAACGACCGTCACCATATTGCCAATCGAGTGGAGGAGGGAAGAAAGAAGGGAAGTGAGCTGGGCCTGCGGGAGGCTCGCGAAGACCAGAAGGCGGCACCCTGTGCCTATGGGAAGAAGGACGCCATCTCGACGTGCCAAGCAGACTTTCACCTCCCATCATCGTCGTCAGAAACTCCCCCCCCCCCCCCCCCCCCCGTGTTCACGACAAATTTCCCCCACATGGCTTCTGTAGAAGCTTCAAGAAGCTTCTTGAAGCTTCTAAGGGGGGGCTCCTCAAGCCCCCCTTCCTATACTTAAAAATCCCTTTCACCCCAAGTTTTTTTAAACCCTCAAGCCCCCCCTTCATGTGCTTTTTCCCTTTCACCCCCCATATCCCTTTTTACACTAAAACCCCCTCCCCGATTTTTCTTAGAACCCTTTTCACCCCCTCTCGATTTTTACCCCCTTAAAAATCCTTTCATCCTGCCCAGTCTTAAATCCCTTAACCTTTTTCCATGGGCCATTAAACTTCCACATCCCTTGGCCTCGTAACCCGAAAATTTCCTTGTCCCCCCTGTGCCTAAATCTATAAGTCCCCTCTTGTGAGCCCATATTTCACCCCATATTCCTTTCAATACACCCCCTAAGCCCTTTCTAACCCCGTGTTCCCTTTTCCCTCTCCTCCCTACTATAAACCTTTCCCTCTCCGAAAAAGCTAAGAACCTAAAGGTCTTATTATCCCTTCTCGAGGTCAATCATTTAAACGGCTCCTTGCCTCGAAAGAGAGACGGTGGAAATCCGAAAAGGAGAGTAAAAGCTGCCTTCACATCCGAAGGGTTACAATTGCGATGCCGCCTAAGAAAGTCCAAGGAGTAGCTGCGGGAGGGTCATCTCCCGATATCCATGTGGATATCTCACCCCAAAACCAGGTTTTTCCTTCTTGGTTTTTTATCGATTTTAAGTCAATCATGCAAAGATGAATTGTTAGGGATAGGATATATTTTTCTGAGTTATTTACAATGAAGGAGTTTAGTTTAATTGAACAAATGATAATGTATAGAACATAGTTTCCTTCCAATAGCATCATGTATTATAACGAATTACGAACAAGATTATCTACTTACTATAGTAGTATATTTCATTTAAATCCTGAAGGTATAAAACTCCATCTTGCACCATTAACCCTATTCTTTTTTGCAATGAATTATCATGAAATTCATGAAAGGTTTTTTTTTTACGTTTCTCCAATTACTAGGAAGTTATCATTGCTAATTGCATATCTTAGCAAGGAAAAGATTGTTATTTGGCATGAGTTTTGTTTGCAAGGAAAAAGGAAGATTAAATTGAATTTACCTACCTCAAAGCAATAAAGTTTAGGATTGAAAAATCAATTGTCACAAGGATAACAAATCGTGCCGAGGTGATCTCAATATTACCTTCCAAAAGATAACCAAATCAATCTAAACTTAGAAATACCATGCTGCAAAATATGCCTTGGGAATGATTTAAAGACCAAAGAAACGTTTATACCTTAAGGAGTTGACTACCTTCCTTGATTGTAGGGTCAATAAATTCGTAAGGTAAAAGAACTAGGGTTGTCCCTGAGGTTCTTAAAAAGAGACCCTAGGTCTAACATACGTCAGCTTAAAGAATCTAAAACGGATTATTTCATCGCAGGACTTGCGCAGCAAGTACGAAGTCATATAGTCTTGTAATAAGGAAAGTTAAAAATCGGAAACTAAAGTATCCAATGAACTTTAGGGTTGACCAAGTTGGGTTAAAAAGGTACGCCCTAACCCAGAATATAAGGGATCTTTCCAAGTTGCAAGACACCTTGGAACGAGTGCTGATGCATTCAAAAGGAAAGAATCATTCCTTAGCAATTTGCCAAATAACAAGGTCGATTAATGGAAATGTTTGTGCTTGCTAAAGATTTTAGAGCATTGTTTGATTTATGAATTACAAATTAAATGAATAATTATACTTCAAATTGAAGGCCTGAAGGGAGAGGCAGTTTCAGTTACCCCTGACTGCCTGCCTGACCCTAACCACCCTAACCAAGGGGGTTGTTGACCGCGCCGAGAACGTGGACCGAACCCGCTGCGAGAGGTCTCTCCGTTGAGCTCCACTTGGAGCAGGAGGACGCTTGGGTGCCTGGGGAGCTCTGGCCGTAAATCCCTCGCCTTGTAGGTCCTACACAACAGGCTAACGTGACTCGGGATTGGATCTCGAGGCCCGCATACTAGTCTAGAGGCACAAGCTTGGATTAGTGATCCCTCTGGATTACTGGATGGCCTTTGGGTGGATTATTGACAAGCCTACGGGCGGAACTCCTTGTATTTCAAAGATAAAAATGATGTTATGTTAATAAAAAAACTTGTTTGATATTGTTTTTCTATGTCACGTGATAAGATTGCGTGAAGGCACTAGTGCTTAATGGTTTAATTAAAGAAGTTGGTTGTTACATGTCCAAATTAATGTGTTAGATAATTACATAACTAAACCAAACTAAGGAAAGTGTGGAGGATGGGCCATGGGTCCGTCCTACGGTTGGGTGGTCCCAGTTAGCCGGGAACTTTTCTCAAAAATCTCAAAGAACAGCGGGATGATCGTCAAAACGAATAACGAAACCAATGACCTAGAGTTATGTCTTACCCGATTTACGTTGTTTTAGGTGAATGGAATGGGACTATGCCTTATTGTAGAGAGGTTGAGCTTGCATCCCTCTCATTTCCCATTCTCCTTGAACCAAGTGCAGCGTGAATCCGCTTCGGACCTAGCGTTTCCCCTGCTGTCGTTCGTACCACTAGCGATGTGCCTACAGTCTGTGATGTTAGTGATCACCATAGGGCATTGATAGCCCATCAAGTTAGCTTCATTTCCATATAAAATTTTTTAAAAATGATCAAGTATAGCTCCTACAATGTCAGAGAAACCAGGTTACCCCCAAAAACCCTAACTGTGACTCCATAGCCATTTTTACCTAAGCTCAAAAATCTTATCATTTTCTCTCTCCTACCACCTAAAGTAACCCATTTCCACTCTGATCTACTGTTCCATTATCAAATCAAGGAGAGGAAAGACCTAAAAAGTTTGAAGAAGGATCGACAACCCTGAACGAAGAAGACTTGACGTCAACTCAGACATAGTCTTTACATTGTGTGTTTTCACACTGTCATTACTTGTGTCTCTTGACACACTATAATCTTCTCTTCCTTTGATAAAATCTAAGAATTCTGGAGTTGATTAACTAATGCTCCTGCAAATCCAACGTGGGAAAGAACTCCCCAATAGCTCACTTCAAAGGATTTGGGATTCACGCTTGGCAAACTTGCATCAAACTCATCCTGATGAAGAAAGGCCGATGGGCCATTACCACTGGAAAAGAGAAGAAGCCTCATGATGTGGACCTTGCAGTCATTTGGCAAAAGAATGATGATAAGGCTCAGGCCATTATCAAACTGGAGCTAGACGACAACTATATCCACCATGTGGATAACTATGATACTTCACAGGATACATGAAAGAGACTCGACACTTTGTTTGGTGCACAATCTAAGTCATCAAAGTATGGTCTCTGAATTGAAATTTTCAGGCTTGAAATGAAGTCTAGCACATCACTTGCCACATATATAAATCACATGGGAGTACTTCTAACCCAGCTTAAAGGAATCAACATTAAAATGGAAGAAGATGTTTGCATTGGTGTTCTACTTAAAAGTTTGCCTCCTGAATATAATAATGTATCAACAACTCTAATCAATATGCCAAATCCTGAGCTTTTTGATATCCAAGCATCAATGTTAGAGGAGGAAAAGAAGCTAAAAACTAAGGAAGAACCAAGCACCTCTAGAGATGAACAAGCATTATATGTTGGCAACAGGCACAAAGGCAAGAAGGATCAGCTTTTCTGTGACTTTTGCAAAAGGACCAGACACACCGAGAAGTTCTACCATGCCATAAAGAGGTCCCAAAAGGCCTATCTAGTTGTTGTTAAAGAAGAAGAAGAAAATGGAGCAAATGAAGAAGAAGAAGAAGAAGAAGAAGAAGACCACCAGGAGAAGGACAAACCTCATCAGTCCTTCTATGTAGATAGACCTTTTTAGTCTTGTATTATCTAGCCCTAATGCTTCAGACATAAACTTGTAAACTCCTCATGTAGCCTTGTACAACAGCCTCTTTATACTTTGTGAGGACCCTCTTACAACCTCTCGATGACCACCATGTTTGTGTTACCCACACTTAGTTTTTTTTGCGATAGTCTCTGGTGTTTTGCCATATCTATGGTGTGCTCACGCTCTACAGGTGTTGCTTTCACTAAAGTCTCTATACGCTTTGTACTTTTAGTTGTGATTGAGGAGGGGTGTTGAGATGTTTGCAATCCTAGCAACTTCAATCTCTTTGAAAGGAGCACTGAGGGCTTAGACTAGAATCCCCTATGCGCAGTAGGAGAAGTGCTACCATCCAATTTCCTATAAAGCATTGTACTTGCTCTCTTTTCTAATGCAATGTCATAGTTCTTTTGTCCTTCAATAAAGTCTCTATGTCATTGTCAGTCTATACAAAAGATTGTGTTTATGAGTCCAAGATTCCATCTTGGAACCTAATTCACTTGTGTAATAGTCAATCATGTTAGTGTCTTCATGAACTCGCTCTTTCTCTTCCAACCTCCACAACTTCCACATCTATAAAGGTATCAATAAACCAAAAGTTTTTTTTTGGATTATTTGTTTTGTACTTTTTTTCAAATATGTAGAATAAAGTAAAAACCCCAAAAGACTCTAAGAAAACAAAAGATCTAAATTAAAATCTTCAAACTCTCTAAGATCTTCTACTGCAAACAATAACCCTAATCTAAAATCGTCCACACTATCTAAGTCAAACCTATCAACTAAACCATCAGATATAGGATGCTCATGAATAGCCTCCAACGTAGACACATTAGATGTCATAGACTAGCTATCAAGTGCATCGCTAGAAACCTCCATCACATCATGGATCGGAGCTGTAGCTCCATTGGCACAACACGGCATAGGTGCCACTAGTAAACATCCTAAAGAGTGGCCCTCGGTTGCATCCATATACCAACAGATAGAATCCCAACAGGGACAACTAACACTTACTTGATCATCGAGATATGATGGAGTAAAACGGTAAATAGGAGCTTGATATCGGAAAAATTCTTGCTGCTCTCTACCAACCCTGGACTAACCAACACCACGCTCAAGTGAGAATACACTATCATAATCGTGGCACTGATAAGTGTAACATATAGCATCATGCATGACAATGGTTCCATAACATCAAAAGTAAGTATGACATTGCCAACACAGAAGCTAAACATGCACGAAAAGGTGTCGTTGACACTGTTGACAACCAAATGGTGGATGGTATTGCAAACAAAAAATAATCACAAAAGAAGAACCGCAACATGCCTCTCCTCCCAGTGCATATGAGAACCTGACATGCGTTTGAAAATGTGGAATACTATAAGGCTGGACATGAATAGGATCAAAACTATCAGCATCAAGACAAGGGTAAAGCACATCCATCCATAGAAAAGAAATCCAAATGTAGATTAGGTAAGGGTCATTCTAACCACTAACCTAACTATACCTAATTAAACTAAGTCAAAATATTTAAGACGGAGGTCATTAACCCTATTTTCAGCATTAATATCTTTGTACATCAAGAGAACCATTATCATAAACTTTAACAACCTTAAAAGGTCCTTCTATATGAATGTGATATGAATTCCCCCTCATACATGTGACATTAGTGTTGTAACTGATAGAGCCATTCTCCATTTAGACAAAGTGATGAGGAATGAATCCCACATTAGAGAATCTGGGAATCTCCCAAATTCCACTTTTAAATAAGGAGTAAAGATTTGACCACGTGACTAAATCTTCACCCCATATTTAAGAGTGGGACTTGGGAGGATTGCTTATATAGTATCTAGGGAAAATTTCACATTCAAATAAGGGGATAAGATTTGACCATGTGTCCAAAATATTAATGACATTAGGAATTCCCAAACTTTATGAAAATTCCCAAATTCCTGAATATGTGGTTAATGTGGAGAAATCATTGGAAGCCTACAGCAACATCATTCCTCTAAAAGTTGTAAGGAGTATGTTGACCAAGAAGAGATTTAAGAAATCCAAGGAGTTGTGTGTTAAAAAGTTCCTACAAGGGTCTTGTCTACACAAAGAGGTCATCCAAAGAACCCTAGACAGGATGGGGATTAGTAGACCAACTCTTAAAAGTTATGGAAGAGATATGAAAGAAGAAAAGGGTTAAGGGGTCTTTGTTTCCAAAGCCATATTCAATTCAAGAAACAAGATGTAGCATCAACAAGCCTATCTTAGAAGTCCTTGAAAATCCCTTTCTTATCATAGATATCTATTCTAGAAAGAAGAGAGTGCTAAACTATGACAATTTTAGCAACATATATCTTTGACTTACGGATATGGCAAAGAGCAATGATTATTTTTTACATGCTAGAGCATGTAAAAGAAAATGGGGTTGTCATTTTTGTTATCAAGCTAGATGAAATTGAGATTATGAAGGACAAGAAAATGGAGAGATTTTCTATCACCTTGATAAATAAGACTCTTTAGCCACTGATTGAGGGAGGTGAAGGCTCAGAGGACTGGGTGCATTTCAGTGTGCAATTAGAGTAAGACATCTAAAGGTTGGGAGTATTTCAAATTGACACAAAAGATTTTGACATGTTGAACTGGGTGTTTCAATGAACTTCTATATGCCATGTGATAAGTACTCAACAATCAAGAGAGGAACTAAGCGTCAAAGGGTTTGGACAATATAAAGTGGATTTGTACATGGCATAGATTTAAAGACACTAAAGTGCATGTATAATGTGCTAAAAGGTGCTACTGCCTAGAGTCCTTGCATTTACTCGGCCAAGGAGTACTATGCTGCTAGTTGGAATAAGGAACTTAATAGACACACCAAAGATCCAAAATTTTAGACAATTCTAGATATCCTTTTAACAAATGTCCACATGTGTACATTGCATGCCTTATGCAGAATAGTTGAGAAAAGTGTGCATCTATACATTGGATTTTCATGGAAATTGCAATCCCAAAAGGCCAAGGATGGTGCTATGGCTATTGAGAGGATTTTTCTAGACATTGGTCTCTACAAGGGGAATGTTGTGATCGAGGCAGATCCTCAAAGATACCAAAATGAAAATAGTGTTCCAATGAAACCCTTGATAGGTGGGGTTAATGCTAGAAGGTTTTTGGGCTTCCATGGCAAGCACAAAAAATGTACTTCTTATGTTTATTACAATAAATGGAAAGTGGCACACAATGCACTAAAAGACCAGGGGATGATGCAAGAGCAAGGAACAAGAAGGTTGAAGTCTAGGAGGCATTGCTGGATGACACAATATTGTGATAAAACACCTTAGTCCATTGAGAATCTCTTGGCCTTCAAGAAGGCCCTCAACATATTCAAAATCTCCATGAAAGACGCATGGGGAGGAAAAAAATTAATGCACTATATGCTAAGAAAGTTCCTTAAATTTGAAATAAAAGTTTCAAGGGAAAGGAAAAGCATTTGGTAGTGACCCTCCCTAGAAATGTGGTATCCAAGAGTGTAACTGACTAAATTCAAGTAGATGATAAAAGGGATCACTACCATGCAAAATGGGGGTTTTTCTCACTATTACATGGGTTTGATTTTTCTTTGTTCTAATCCTCTCTAGGAATAAGGTGCCCAACAGTCCAACTTACTCTATTCAAGGTAGATGATAACCAAATAACACAGATAATTGATTGAAATAAACTCGCAATCAATTACATAGCACTTGAGTTTTTACAAAACTCATATGGAGCTTCACTAGGCCTTGAACTTACTACTTAGTACTTAACTAATTCCATCTCTTTTCTTATGCACAAAATATTATTTATAATCAAAGTCCCTAGTTTGTAAGACAGTAAGTGACTTTATAAATTTGGTCCACCCAAGGAATGGAGAAGTCCCATTACCTAGGAAGGACCAAATACTTTAGGCATACAAGATACAATGGTGGTGCACAAAAGGAAAATAGCCTGCTAAAAGTTTTTCAATGGTTTTACAGTTTAATTTGGCACAAAATGAGGAAAAACTTTTACAATGGCTAGCCTCTAGGGAGAGACAAGGCCAAAGATGGGGATCAAGGAGCAGATAAGCAAGCATTCACTCCTTGCTACGTGGGCTCAAAGGAAATGGTTTCATCTTCTTTATCAACATTTTCTCATCCTCATCACCCTCATCCCTCGAGGTTGGCAGTTGTATAAGTCTCGTATAAGTAGTGCTAGCTTCATTAGAGGTAGTTACTCCATAGCCATCACTTTTGGAGGGGCAAGCTTTGTTAAAACCCTACATTTCATCCATCACAAGAATTCTTGTTTTGCGTAAGGATGCAAATTGCCTAGTCCCTAGACCCCCATTGCAATTGCATGAGCGCCATATGATATGTAGGAAGGGGCCCTCAAAGATTGGAATCCATATCCAATGCCAAAAACTTGTGATACATGTTGCTTCTTGATCAGAGTTATTTTTAGTGTATTTGCTAGAAGGGCATATTCTCCACAAAACTTAGTCAACACCTTGAGTACAAAAATGGGAAGCCTTGCATTGTCCAAAGAATATTCCTTGTGAAAATTTATAATCTGTAACAACAAAATCATTTATTTAGATCAATACATAATCTTTATCCATTTACTTAGATCAATACACAATATTTCTTTGTAATATATCACTTAAAGTGTGTTTGTGCGTATGAACTTTTATATGATCCAATTTGCCAATGTCATGTAAGAGAGCTGCATCTTTTTTGTGGTTTATTGTCTTGGAGCTAATGGCAGCTGATATCCTTGAGCCCTCTACTCGCGTAAGGAAGTAGTAGACCAAGAATAAGAAGAGCACACAAACTAAATACCTGTTGATTTTCATTGCTTTCTAGCAAACACGATGTCCACTAAGAGATTGTGCCGCCCCTAGATTCTTGTGATGCTAATGTTTCATGATATCCCATGTTTGCTATGTTGAGCCTTTGCATTATTGTATGTCTTTCCTCTTCACTAGGCCATTTCCACTACTTATAGACCTTGGCCTTTGCTTCAAGTCTTTCAAGGATCTCCTAACTCAACATCCATTTTTCATCTTTGATCCTAGCATCAACTTGGAGATGCAAATCTACATTCTCCATTGTGAATCAGCCTCACTAAACTGAGCCAAGCAAGCAAGACTATATTCCTCATGGATGTCTAGTGATTCATAATGTTGGCTAGGAACACATATTCCTAGTCATATGATATCGTAAATGTAGGTAGACATGCCTCCTTCCTTGACATATAAATCTAGAAGTAGCACATCCTCTAGGTCGATAAGGACAACAATTAGGGATGTTTGCCTTTTCTAAGTAGCCTTTGCTCTCTTCTCCTTTGCATCAAAGACTACAATCTCCTCTATCTCTTTAACCTCTCTATTAGTAATAGCAAGTTACCACACACACACACTTATATTACATAGAACCACCAAAGTAGAACCATGGATATCCGAGAAATGGGTGATCAAGACACCACTAAGGTACTCGGGAAGAGAACTTGATGTCAATGTCGATCATATTGATTCCTAAAAATAGAGAAGAGAGAAAACAAATCTTTGTGTCTTTCAAAAATGTATCCAAGAGAATCTTGTCAAGGAATGACTCCAAACGTGTTTGACCAAGGATTCTCTGCCTTTGGCCAAGACCATCAAAGTGTCTCCTCATGTGGGCTCCAACTAGGAGCTATTCTTGCTTTTTGTCAAAGAAACAACCCATCATGTACCAGTTCCTAAAAATAGAGAAGAGGCAAAAAAAATTTCTATGTTCATCAACAATGTTTCTTAGTATCATACAAGACCATCCTATGAAAAACTTCCTTTGAACATACATGACCAGGGATTCCCCACCTTTGGCCAAGACTAGAAAAAAGTCCCTTCAACCAATGCTACTCTCTAGAATAGAAGGAAGAATGCGATAGACAAGACCTCTTTGAGTGTATAGGGTAGTCCTTTGTGCCCCTATGTGCACTAGCAAATAATTTATCTAGCACACTGGCTAACTTTCTATTGGCAACTTTGTTGGTCATGAAGTCATCCAAGTGAACATAGTCCTCTACATTAGTGGTTACCATGATAGATGATGACATGTTTCTTCCATATTCCTTCATTTTCTCAACCAACACATTTCCAAAGGAGCCAAATACTTTCTTAATAAACACTATATTAGGAATTTTGGGAATTTCCATGCAGTTTGGGAATCCCCAATACCTTTATTATTTGATCACATGGTCAAATCTTGTTGTCTTACTTAAAGGTGGAGTCTACCCTAAATGCTATATAAGCTACCTTCCCAAATCCAACTTTCAAGTATGGATCAAGATTTAACCATGTGGTCAAATATCTATCACTTATTTAAAATTGGGACTTTCCAGAATCTCTAATATGATGTTAATAGAAAGGAGTGACTTCAACATGTGCAGCAACTCGATAGTGTAAGAGTGATCGCTAGCATTGTAGAGGAACATATAAAGCTATTCATCTGAGGTCTCCTCCACGTCATTCTCAAACACTAGTTCAAGCCTTCTATTTCTTGTTCCCAATAGAAAATTCAAAAGCAAGAAATGACTGATTCTACAAGCAAAACAAAACACTTTAAAACAATCCTCCTTTTCCTGGTGGTACACCATTGTGCATTCAACGGTCAACACCAAGTGATGATCTTTACGAGCCATCCTAGTGAGGGGCCTCTCTTGCTTATTGGTATCCTATAGTACATTCAGTGCACACATGGGCCAAAACAAGCAATGTAGGAGCTCTTAAGCCTAGGAGAAGCCTTCTTCACCCGGTGGTGACCCATACTATGTTCAAGTATACATGAGGGTCAACACTAAGTGATACTCTTTGCCCACTACCACAGTGAGGAACCTCCCTCGCTCTATGGTAACCCATATGCCATTTAGTGCATATGAGGGTCAAAACCAAGCAATTTAGAACCTCTTCATCCCAAGAAGAAGCCTCCTTTTCTTGATGGTGACCCATATTAGGTTCAAGTGCTAGGGAGGGTCAATATCAAACGACGCTCTTTGCCTGCCCACCGCCTCCATGAGGGGATTTCCTTACTTAGTGGTATGACATACTATATTTAGTGCACAAACGGGTTAAAACCAAGTGATATGATAGCACTTGAGCCTAGGAGAAGCCTCCTTTTATTGGTGGTGACCCATATTATATTCAAGTGCACATGAGGATCAACCCTAAGTAATGCTCTTTGTCTGCTGCCCTAGTGAGGGGGCTCTCTTTCTTAGTGGTGACCCATATGATATTCGATGCACAAGAGGATCAAATCCACGTAATGTGGGAGCTCTTAAGCCGAGGGAGAAGTCTCATTTTCTTGGTGGTCACCCATACTACGTTCTAGTGCACATGAGATTCAACACCAAGAGATGCTCTTTGCCTACTACCTTGGTGAGGGGCCTCTCTCACTTGTTGGTGACCCATATGGCATTCAGTGCATGTGAGGATCAAAACCAAGTGATGTGGATGCTCTTAAGCCTAGGGAGAAGCCTTCTTTGCTTGCTAGTGACCCATACTATGTTCAAGTGCATATGAGAGTTAACATCAAGCAATGCTCTTTGCCCACTACCCTAGTGAGGGGCCTCCCTCACTTTGTGGTGACCCATATGATGTTTAGTATACACAACAATAAAAATTAAGTTATTTGGAATCTCTTAAGCCCACGGAGAAGCCTGCTTTTCTTGTTGGTGACCCACATTGCATTTAGGTGTCAAGGAGGGGTAACACCAGCTGTCACTCTTTGCCTACTGAGCCAATGAGGGGCCACCATTTCTTGGTGGTATCCCATATTGCATTCAATGAATATGAGGGTCAAATCCAAGTAATATGGGAGCTCTCAACCCTAGAAAGAAGCCTCCCTTACTTGGTGAGGACCCATACTACATTCAAGTGTACATGAATATCACCACCAAGTGATGTTGGCGCCCTATGCCCCAATGTTGAGAGTGGAAAAAGATTGAATTTTTGACTAATTTTTGTTATTTTTGAGGACTGAATGATTAATTTTTAATGGATTTAGAGTTATATATAGTTATTAATGGAAGTTTTGAGAGTGTTTTGGATTATATTGATTATTTTTTGGAAGCTTATGATGATTTTTAGTGGAAATATGAGGCTCTGTGATGTTTTGATAGGTTCTGTTAAGGTTCTGATTGGTTCTATATACCTTCTGTATAGCTTCTGTTTTGTTCTGATTTTCTTCTTATGAAGCATGGATTGATGATTGATGAAGATTGAAATCTTTTGATAGCTTATTGAATAGTTTTTTATAGTTTGGAATGGTTTTAGTATGAGTTATGAGGATTTGATGTTCTCTGATGACCTTCTGTAACCCTCTGTAAACCTTCTGTAGAGCCTCTGTCTCTGCTCTGTAACTGTTCTGTATCTACTCTGGTACTGTACACTATTTTGTAGATCTTCTATAAGTGCTATGTAGAAAGTATGTGTGACTTTGGGAAAGTTTTCTAACTTTTGGAAAGGATGAATCTAAGTTCAAAAGAGTTAAAAAAAATGGAAGAAAGAGCTACTGAAGACTGAAGAGAAGACTGGAGTGACAGTGATAGTAGTGAGCTATGAAGAGACACTCTAGTGGCTCTGGTGCCTCTTCACATCAGACATACCTCTTGGGAGGTGTATCCATGACCTAATAAGGATTATTGAGAGTCATTATGAGAGTATTGTAGTGAGGAGATGATGGACTATTGAGAGGGAGAGAGAGAGAGAGAAACAGAGATAGCCAATTCTATCAAAACAGTGTAACTGCATATGAGAGATTGAGAGAGAGAACTATAAAGACATTGAAGATGAATACTATGTGATTGATTTCCATTCAAAAATGGTGTATTATTTTATATTCTTTGTTATATTGAAGGATTCTATAAAGAAGCTGAAGATTATGATTGATTCTATCAAATCTGTAGGAGATATCTACTATGATGCTGCGTGAAGAATTACTGCTTTCTTTGTTTTGGTCATGAAAATAATGAAATAAAAGCTTGTTGATGTTACAAGATATATTTTCTTGCATTAGAATCCCTTTTTCCTTGGTGTTCCTCTTTGGGCTCCATGTTTTTGGTGCGCAGCCAGGGAAACTTGCCATCAACAAGCATCAGAAGAGGCTGAAAATGAAGGAAATGGCATTGCCAAGAAGAGAAGAATTCAATGGTTGGATGTTTGCAAAGTTCCTTCTTCCACTGAAGAGTTGGGTATTCTCATTATCAAAGCCACTTTCCACAAGAAATTCATCCCACAATGGCGGAAACATATCACCATCATGATGCATGCTCTATGTGGTGGACTGTTTTCTCTTCCTGTTGAAGCAACAGAAACTTGCATCTTGGTGGAAAATTGTTTGGGAACAAACTGAAGAGCATAAACAGAGAGAATGACTATCCATCGAAGATTTAGTATTCATTGAGAAGTTTCCAGACATCATCAAGTGGGAGATTGTGAAGAAGCTCTAGGAGTCATGGTCTGTAGAGGTTCACGAAAACAAGAAGGAAAAGAGTTGGAATTTGTTCATGGATGCTCAACAGCAAGATATGTGGGATGCTTGGTGCACTGACAATATTTTGTTTGTCCAATTAGTAACCCACTGGAAGTTGGTAGACAGAGTGTTTTTCACAACATACACTATTGAAACCCTCAGAAGTTGGCACTATTATAATGACACAACAACGATCCTAAGAAGAATGAGTTTTGATACTCATAATGGAATATCTCCCCCTCTGTGTAGTGGTTTGAAAGCCAAATTCAGAGATGTTAAAAAGAAGGAAATAGAAGAGATGTTGGCCAGAGAATCCCTCAGAGACTGAAGCCCATCTCTGATTCTATTCTGTTGAGTACTAAACAACTGGTTGGAGCCAACCCCCTGATGAATGATGCAATCAAGAGGCAAACGTTAGAATGAGCCTAGAGGTACATAAGAAGAGAGAAGGCAAAAATCAAAGCTAACAACGAGCTCGCACAGCAGAAGCCTCCTTTGATGCCCTAAAAGCACTCTTTATAGAAGTCCCCATGGCAACTCAAGGTTCCCTTCCTAGTCAGATTCATCCTGGAAATATTGATGATAGGCCAGCAAATGTAGTCCCATTGCCAGTTTTTAAGGGAGAGTACAATGAAGACCGTGATCTTCATGTAGCAGAATTTATTGTAGCATGTGTGGCTAACAATGCCAAAACTCCTGAGCATTGGTTTGCAATATTCCCCGCCACTTTCAAAGGCACAGCATTTGAGTGGTATGAGAGACAAGTAGCAGGAACTTTTGGTACATGGGACGATCTAAAGTTGGCCTTCCTCACTAAATTCAGGCGTGAAGGTTTTAAAGAGCGGATGCAAGAGGAGTTCATGAACCTAAGTCAGTCCTCTGAAGAAAGAGTAGAAGGTTATGTCTTGCAAATGGAATCCATCCTGAAGAGATGGACTAACCATCATTTGGATGAAGGTATTCAAAAAGGAGTGTTTCTCATAGGCCTACAACTAGAAGTTTGCAAGTTTGTGGAATTGAGAAGACCAGTAAATCTGCAAGCTGCAATGGAAGGTGAAAGATTGTATGATGAAGTTGAAGCAAGGCTCTCAATGACTCCAGGAAGAGGACTCTTACCTCCTCCCATGCCAAGAATGGTATACCCACCAAAATGCAGTCCCAGGGACAGTTCCCTACCCCTATCCCCAGATGCAAACAGTACCGCAGTATAATGCACCTAATCTATTGTGGTCGCCATAGATGAGAGTGCCTCAAATGATGGTTCAACCATAACAACAGTGGCCTCAAACAGTTCCTCCAATGGCGACTCAACAATAGTTGAACCCTACCAACTGGAATCAACAATCCCAAGTGAGGAGCTCTGAATCAGAACCAGAACAAAGGACCTTCTGGATCAACCCAACTAGTGTATGCAGTAATTACAGAAGCTTCCCAAAACCCTACTACAAGCACTTCAGGAGGTGAAAAACTGAAGGACTACTTGTCCAACTTAGTTGCAAGTATCAAGAAAGATCTTATGGATGTGATTACAGAGCGGCTATAGATACTGAAGGTGAATACCGCCAATATATCCACCCCTACGGGAGTTGGAAGAGATGTGATGAGCTCTAATACATGGTGCGGAAAGTGTCATCAAGCGGGACATTTAGCCACTGAATGTACCCGAAAACCAACCATTCTTGGAGCCTTCTGTTCCTACTATTTGCGGAAGAACCATGCAGAGGATATTTGCTCTCTAAAGAAAGAGATGCATGAATGAAGACAGAAGGATGAAAATGCAAGATTCAACTTGCTAGAATCCAAAATGACAACACATGATATTGGACCAAAGCCTAGGGAATTTGGTCCTCATTTCGGTCCAATGAGGTTTCCCTTTCAAAGTTACAGAGGATGACAGTCTGGCGGTGGTCAGAGAATAGAGGTGGAATGTTATAGGTATGGAGAAACGGGTCATATCTCCCCAAATTTTCCAAACCCTAGACGATATGTGGATTATAAGCCATTATGTAGCCGATGCAAAGGAGAAGGCCACACTGCAAAGGACTATCCAAGTCTAGCCCCTATAAAGGTCAATGGCACTAATAGCCAATAGAAGGTACAAGAGCTTGCCTCCAATTTGGTAGAGTTGGAAGTTGCCACTGTCAGACGTGCCAAGAAGAAGGGACTAGTTGTGCAAGAAGAGAACAACTCTCCTGCCAAGACTCTGAAGTTCAACCTACCAATAGAGGGATAGAGCAGTACAAGACAGAATAGTGTAGTACAGAGCACAGCAGTGCCACAGAGAGTCACAGAGATAGTCCCAGAAACAGGACCAGAGGTCCAGGAGATAGATGATACAGATTCACCTCCAGAAACAGAAGAAGTGCCGATGCTACCATTGTTAGAAGAAAAAGGAAAGATGAAAATGGGTGTAGCCCCTTTCCCCAGCAGGCTAGAGAAGCCTATGGATCCTATCAAAGATTATGACTTGGTCAAAGCCTAGACACATTTAAACCAAACTTAACATTCGGACAGTTTTGTTGATGCTGTCTCCTAGCTACAAAAAGAAATTAAAAAGCATCTTGACAAGAAGACGTGGACTAAGGATCGCTCCTTCAACAGCGACCAAGACCAATAAGGCCCTGGAGCCTGTAAAGGAAGTAGATGTGGCTAACGCCTTCCTAGATCCTAGAACCCTAGAGATTAGTATACGGATGCTTTATTTCAGATACATTGATTGATGGAGGCTCATCAGTAAACATAATGACGGATGTGACAATGAAGGACTTAGGGTTGCAAGGAATAATTCAACCTACACAGTGGCTTATCAGATTGGCAGATCAAAGCAGAATTAAACCGTTGGGCATCCTCCCATACGTAAAAACAACCCTTGTAGGAAGAGACTATTGGCTGACATATCTGGTGGTCAAAATAAATTCTTATGGGACCTCATACCCTCTGATGTTGGCAAGACCTTGGCTTTTTGAAGCAAGAGCCAGGATGGACTGGTTCAAAGGAACCCTAAGCCTAGGCAGAGGACCCAACAAAGCAGTGTTAAAGCTGTATGGATTGCAAAAAGGCAATGGATCCACATCCATTGAAGTCATAAGTGACTCCTCCAATGAGGTAACAGATGGTACATCAGAAGATGAAGAGGCTATTAAATAGATATTTTCCAAGAAAGCAGAGGCATAGTCCCTAACAATGGGCACTATAAGCCAACTACCAAGGGAAGCAAAGTCCTTGTCCATGGGAGAATACCTCCTACCTCAACTAGAATTAACTTCTGAAATCAACTCTAACAGTGAAATAGAAGCATGGATGTATTGTTCTCCATGTTACATGACAGTTGTAGAGATAGAACAGAGACAGAACAGATACAGAACAATAACAGATACAGAGACAGTCACAGAAGCAGTAATAGAGCCAGTCACAAAGACACTCACAGATACAAAGACAGAGCAGATGTAGAACAGAGATAGAGTAGAAATAGAGATAGAACTAGAAGTAGAAGTATATGAGGAGGAAGAAGATCTGTTCTTCTCCTACAGAGCCTCTACAGAAGCAGAGACAGCCTCTAGAGGAAGAGGATAAAAATGATGAGGAAGAAAATGAAGCAAGTTATGAAAGTATAAATGAAGAATTTCCTCTAATAACGAATGATCTTGTTGACGTCCCTATAGAGACCGAAGAGACCGAAAATCTTAGGGTGTTGGATGGAATGACCATGGTTCCATTTGGGTTGGCCTATGGACCACAAAGTATGCAAAATCTGTATAAGAAATGGATTAAAAGCATAAAAATTAAGTTCACCAGTGGCTCCTATCGCCCTACCCGTTCAGTCTAGAGAAAAGACGATGATGATGCCCCTTTGTCAACAAAAGCCAAAGCTCTCAAAGACATGATCTCTAGAAGGTCCATGTTATGTGTCATTCTTGGACGCATCCTCTGAAGATGAATCCCTAAGTCTAGAAGAAATTACCACTCACACAGTAGCAAACAAAGCTTTGATATCCTTCCAGCAATCTCAACAGACAAATGAGTCATCTGTTCAGAAGGACGACAGTGGTTTTAGTGAAACATCAGACGATGACACTACTCCCTTGAAAGAGTTAGACCTCTTTCCAGAAGCAATCCGTGGGACATTTATCCGCGAAGTGGAAGATGAAAGACAAGTAACGTTCTTGGATACTGACGGTAGTGAACATCACTTGAAAGTGGGTCTCAATATTCCAGAAGGAGAACTAGTGGTCTTACGAGACTTATTAAAAGAGAACTTAGACGTGTTTTCTTGGTCATATAAAGATCTAAAGGGAATTGATCCCACAGTATGCCAACATCACATTGACCTAGAGCCCGATGCTAAACCTGTAAGGCAAAGACAAAGGCGTATGAATCCTAATTATTCTACTTTGGTGAAGGCTGAATTATTGAAACTTCTTGAATCCGAGTTCATTTATCCCATGGCTAATAATGAATGGGTTTCACCCGTTGTGGTAGTACCCGAGAAGAATGGGAAACTTTGAATATGTGTGGACTTTCGAAAGCTCAATTCGAAGACGAAGAAGGATCATTTCCCTATCCCTTTTATAGACCAACTATTGGACACAATGGCAGGTCATGAGCTGTATTCCCTCTTGGATGGATTCAGCAGTTATAACCAAGTCCAAATTGCAGAAGAGGACCAATCCAAAACAACCTTCACCACAGAATGGGGGACCTATGCCTATAGAGTGATGCCATTTGGGCTCTGTAATGCTCCTTCCAGTGAGTAATGGTGGCTGCCTCCCATAATTATTTGCATGATTTCATTGAGGTGTATCCTGATGACTTCTGTGTCTATAGTTTGATCCGTGAGCACTGAGGACACCTAGAGTAATGTTTTGACAGATGCCGAGAGTATGGGATTCCTCTCGACCCCGACAAATGTGTCTTTGGTGTCTCCTCAGGAGTTCGTGTAGGCCATATTTTCTCTGCACAAGGGATTGCAACAGACCTGACAAAGATTGAGAAGATTGCTGCCTTAACAACACCAACAAACCTCAAGCAATTGAGAGGATTTCTTGGCCATGTGGGCTACTACAGAAGATTTATTGCACATTTTGCAACCAAGGTAGCTCCTCTGCACAAGCTCCTAAGGAAAGATGCTCATTTCCTTTGGACTGATGACCGTGAAGAAGCCTTTAATACCCTTAAAAAGTGCCTTATCAAAGCACCTAACTTGTAGCCTCCTGACTAGACGACAGAGTTTCATGTGCACACAGATGCATCAGTTGAAGGGCTAGGTGATATCCTATGTCAAAAGGCCCCTCTAAATTAGATCAACCCATTTATTATGCAATCTTAAAGGTCACTAATAGGGAACGGAACTACACAGTGTGACAAAGCTTGAGTGCTTGGCAATGGTGTTTGCACTAGAGAAGTTTCGACACTATCTATTATCAATGCATTTTAAGTTCTACGTGGTTCGTGAAGCCTTGTCCTTCCTGATGAACAAAGCAGATGTTAAAGGACGACTGATGAGATGGTTTCTCCTATTCTAGGAGTTCGATTTTGAAGTGGTCACTAAGCCTGGCCGTTCCCATGTCCTAGCTAATCATCTGGCATGGATCCCTCAAACAGAAGAAGAGGAACAGGATGATCTGGACCCCTAATGCTTCTTTGTTCCTAGTTGAAACAGTTACTCCCTGGTATGTAGACATATCCAATCTCCTAGCAACTCAATAGTATCCTCCTGGCATCTCAAGCCATGAGAAAAAGAAGCTTCTGTTAAAATCAACCCCCTATACCTTGCTACGCGGTGCACTGTACAAGAGAGGCAAAGATGAAGTGCTGCGAAGATGTGTTGCAGGGGATGAAATCAACATAGTATTGAAAGCATGCCATGATGAACCATGTGGTGGATACTTTGCAGGAGAAGCGACAGCCAAGAAGGCTCTGTTAGTAGGATACTGGTGGCCAACCCTCCACAAGGATGCACATGACTATTGCAAGAGATGTGATGCTTGTGAGCGAATGGGGAAACCCACCAAAACAAGTGCCATGCCACTACAACCTATTCTTCCCCTAAAGCTGTTTGAGAAGTGGGGGATTGATTTTTTGGGCCCCAGTGATCCACCCACTAGACAAAAGTAGAACATATACATCTTAGTATGTACAGATTATGTCACAAAGTGGTGTGAAGCTAAAGCTCTGAAGAGGGACGATGGTAACAACGTAGCCCTATTCATGTATGAGAATATTATCACCTATTTTGGTAGTCCCCTCAAGCTGGTAAGTGACAGAGGTACTCATTTCCTTAGCAAAATCATGGAGGAGCTGATGGAGCTGTATAAGATTCACCATCGTAAGTCCACTCCCTACTATCCCAATTCCAATGGCCAAGTTGAAGTCACCAATCGTATCCTTTGCTCGATCCTGACAAGAATGATTACCGCACATCATTGCAACTGGGATGATCGACTAACCGAGGCCCTCTAGGCATACAAAACCTCCCATAAGGCAGCTACAGGACAGACCCCTTTCCAGTTAGTGTATAGTATAGAAGCCATCTTTCCTATTAAGCTAGAATTGCCCTCTTTGCGAGTGGTAGTTAAAGAATGCTTGGGAGATGATGAGTCACTACAATGCCGCCTTCTGCACTTGGAATGCTTGGATGAGATACGACGGATGACCCTACAGTGCATGGAAACCACTCCAGTGTGATGCAAGGCCTATCATGATAGTTTCATCAAGCACAAGGAGTTCAAAGAAGGTGATCTTGTGTCCTAGCCTATGATTCGAGATTTGGCAAGCTTCAACAATGATGGATGGGCCCATACAAGGTACTTGCTGTCAATCCTAACAGCTCTGTTCAGGTGCAGACCGTTGATGCCTCTAATGATCCTTTCCTGATCAATGGCTATCGTTTGAAAAAGTACTTCTCTCCCTAGTGATCTTGACAATCACAGTCGACCTACCCTCTCCCTTTTGGGCATCACACTCTCCTCCTTGTCCTGCTTTTGATAGCCCTTATGATTCTCCTCATGAGGCGGTCTCGTTCTGCTAGCCTCTCACAGATACCTCTCAACCTGACCTTGTTCTCTTCTCATCTGATCCAACAACGGTGGTGAGGTTGGTCTTGACACATGGTATTTCTACAATTTTCTTTCTTCACGAAAAAAAAAAGAAAAAAAAAACAAACATACAAAACTGTTATGGGAGAAAAGGAAGAAATTCGCTGTCATAACAGACCTCGTTTCAAGAAAAGGTGGAAACACCCTTGGGCGGGAAGCTGATTGGTGGTAACACCCCGCACTTCAGGATAGCTAATTCATCAGCATCGCACCTTTTCAGCAAAGTAATTCAAAGCCACCTTCCTTGGTGCACTGTCTTTGTAATATCAGTCCGTCTTCCCTTAATAACATACGATATCTTTTACAAATCATTGAAGTATGAGATTTGTAGACTGCATCCCTAGGTACGCCTCATCTTGAATACCCTGACGACAATAACAGTTGACACGATCTTCATCACCAATCCATTGAGTGGTGTCAGCTTTCATCCTAACAGGATGAGGACGTGAGTATGGTCTGCCGTCTGAATCTATTAGTGAGTGTGAGACAGAGGGTGGGGTGAGTAACTAGTTTTTTCCTTTAAATCAAATGAGAGGTGAGATGTGTAAACGGAGTGTTGCATGCACGTGATGGGCCTCTCAATGCACAACGCACGATTTGTTCATGTGCACTGTACCATAAGGCTCCCTAGGCTTCCTTCTTGCACTGTATGCCAGCACAGGGTGGGATGCACTGTTACACTATCAAATATGCACAAGGCATACAACCTCTGCACAAGTGACAGTGAGGATTACATCAATGGGTTTCAAGAATGGGCTGCTCTCTGTATCTTTCAACAGAGTGTGAGATAGAGGGTGGACTGAGTGTGACGGATGGTTCTTCAATCAGTTATCGAGAGGTGAGGGCTAAGGGACGTTATGACCATTGGAGTCAGGTACATTTCTATTTCCCTATGCACCCATGGGATGGGTCTCTGCCATTAGCATAATAAGGATACGTCACTCTGTTCTATACATTGCACTGCAAGGCTCCCTAGCCTTTCGTCTTGCACCTATGCCAGACGGGTTGGATGCACTAATGCACCATCAATTGTGCACCCTGGTATACTCCCTCTGCACCATCCCCTTGTTGATTCCTAAACCGAGTATGAGATCTGGGTTCCCATCAATATTACCTCGAGTGATGTTAGTAATGGCGCAAGTGACTGCTCATTCATTCCATTTGAGTGATCGTGAGTTGAGTGTAATATCCCTTGTTGAGTGTGAAATATGTTGGTTTTGGGGTTGATTTTTTGTTGTTTTTTATGATAAATGGTTGTTTATTTTGAAGTTTTTGGAAAGGTTTGGATAATTTTGAAGGGTTTTTTATGGTTTTTGATGAGGATGTTTGGTTCTGTAAAGGTTTGATTTTCTTATGTTTTCTTCTATTTTGTTTCTATTTTGGTAGTAGAGATGGTTGAATGAATGTTTTGAGAGATGATTGAAGTTGTGTGAAGAGGTTTATGAAAGATTGAATTGGTTTTGTTTTGGTTTTTATGATTTTTATGGGTTCTGCTGATCTTCTGTGACGTTCTGTAAGCTTCTGTAGCTTTGTTGTTTTATACTTCTGTTGTTTCTGTTGAGTGTTATGATGGATGTGTGGATATTTTGGAAAGTATTTTTGTCTTAGGAAAGGATGAATGGAAGCTCTATCCAAGTTAATTAAAGTGAAGAAGTAACTGCTAAAGATTCAAAGAAGGTTACAGAAGACAGTGACAGAAGATAGATCTCACAGGACACTATGAAGTCTCTAGTGCCCCTTCATACCACACATTTGAGAGAGTATCATTGAGAGAGAGAAATGTGAGAGGTAGTCAATTTTATGCATGAAAACAATGTATCTACATGAGAGAGAAGAGAGAAGGACTATGAAGAAAATAAAGAAGAATACTATGTGATGTATTTTCAAGCAAAAGTGGTGTCTTTCTTTGGTTTTTTATTGTTCTTTTGATGGATACTATGAAGATTATGAAGAATATGGTTGATTTTATAAAATCCGTGGGAGATCTACATGATGCTGCATGAAGATTTTTTGTGCCTGGTGTTCTTTTCTTCATTGTGATCATACAAAACCTAATAAAAAAGCTTGTTGATGATGACAAGATAGATTTTCTTGCAGTAGAAAATCTATTTCCTTGGTTTCTCTCTTGGGGCTCCATGTTTTTGGTGTGCAACCAGGGAAGGCTACCATCAACAAGCACAAACAGAGGCTGAAAATGGAAGAAGTGGCACTGTGGGAAACGAAGTAAATCAATGGATAGTAGAGTTCCTGCCACTGTTGAAGAATTGCAAGCCTTCATTGCCAAGGCAACATTCTACAAAAGATTCATTTCCCAATGGAGAAAGCACAATGCCATTCTAATGAAGTCCCTCTATGAATGGTCTCTTTTCACTACCCTCTGAAGCTGTAGAAAGTTGCATCACAGTTGCAAAGTTCCTCCCACAAAACTGAAAAGTAGAACAGAGAGAATGAGTATTAATGGAGGATTTGGCCTTCATTGAGGAATTTCTAGACATCATCAAGTGGAAAAGAGTCAAGAAGCTTCAAGAGTCGTGGTCTGTGGACGTTCACAAAAATAAGAAGGAACAGAGCTGGGACTTGTTCGTATAGATGCTCAACAGCAAGATATGTGGGATGCTTGGTGTTCTGACAATATTTTGTTTGTCCAATTGGCAACCCATTGGAAGTTAGTAGACAGAGTGTTCTTTACAACATACACTATTGAAACCATCAGGAGCTAGCATTACTATGATGATGGCACCACCACAATGCTTAGACGTATGCATTTTGACACCTTCAAAACTGAATACCTTCCTCTGTACAGTGGCATGAAATCAGAATTCAGAGAAGTTGAAAAGGAAGAAGTAGAAGAAATGTTGGCAAGAGAGTCCTCCAGAGACTGAGGCCTTATATTATCCCTCTGTGGAGCACTAATAACATAGTGGATCCAATCCCCTCATGAATGATGCCATCAGGAGACAAGCACTAGAATGACTTCAAAGGTACGTGAGAAGAGAGAAAGCAAGAATCAAAGCCGAGAACGAGCTAGCAGGAGAAGCTGCCTTTGACGCCCTTGCGGAACTCTTTACAAAAGTCCCAATGGCACAGCAAGCCCTTCCTCCTCCTATTGGAGGTCCACTTCCAAGCCAGATCCGTCCTGGAAATATTGATGATAGGACAGCGAATGTAGTCCCATTGCCAATTTTTAAGGGAGACTACAATGAAGACCCTGATCTTCATGTAGCAGAGTTTATGGTAGCATGTGTGGCTAACAATGCCAGAACCCCTGAGCATTGGTTGGCAATATTCTCCACCACTTTCAAGGGCGCAACGTTTCAGTGGTATGAGAGACAAGCAGCAGGAACTCTTGGCACATGGGATGACCTGAAGTTGGCATTCCTCACTAAATTCAGGCGTGAAGGTTTTGAAGAGTGGATGCGAGAGGAGTTCATGAATTTAAGTCAGTCCTCTGGAGAAAGAGTAGAAGCTTATGTCTCGCGAATGAAATCCATCTTGAAGAGATGGACTAATCATCATTTGGATTAAGGAATCCAAAAATGAGTGTTTCTGAAGGGCCTACAACCAGAAGTTTGCAAGTTTGTGGAATTTAGAAGACCAATCAATCTGCAAGCTACAGTGGAAGGTGCAAGATTGTATGACGAAGTTGAAGCAAAGCTGTCAATGACTCCAGGAAGAGGAGTCTTACCCCCTCATATGCCTGGAATGGTATACCCACCAAATGCAGTCCCATGGACAGTTCCCTATCCCTATCCCCAGATGCAAACAGTGCCACAGTATAATATCATGTGGTTTGATGCACCTGAGTCAACATACCACACATGGTTGCTTTCTTCTACACTTGTCACAGAATTAGTCATGTGCTGCACCATAAACAAATGCTCATTTCTATCATCACCCTGTCTACTAGAACATGCATAATTCCCTTGTTGTAATTTTTCATTCATGATGCCATTCTGCTTTTTATAGCAGTCTTTAGCCATATGACCCATTTTACCACAATAGTAGCATTCAACATTGCTGTTTGCATTTTGGCCTCTTTGCCATCCACCACGACCTCTTTGGCTCCCCCTGCCTCTAGAGTTACCACGTCCTCCTCCATAGGACTGGTTTTCTTGAGTTTGCTGCATATTATGATTTCTATCATGGCCTCCAGATCGGCCTCCTCTACCTCTGCCTCTACCTCTTCCAGTATTTGAGTAGAAGACAGCTTCTTTTGAAGTTCCTCCTGAAGAAGATGCACCACCATTTCTCTGCTCCTCAAAAATTAGAAGAGCAATCAACTCCTCAAAATCAGGAAATCTTTCACGAACGGAAATCAATGTTCAGAACTGTGCATAATCCTTTCCTAGACCATTCAAGGTCACAGAAACTAAATCATCATCTTCCACTGGCAACCCAACGGAAGCAAGTGCATTTGCAATTTTCTTCACCTTCATGTGGTAGTCATTGATGCTCATACTTTCTCTTTGCACATTGTGCAACTCTTGCTTGAGCTGCATTTTCCTGGCTTGCGTATTTGTGCTATACATTTTTGACAAAGTATCCCATGCCTCCTTTGGCGTACTTGCATCCTGAATATTCACAATCATAGAGTCTGAAATGCTGATAGACAGCCAGTACATAACTTTCCTGGCTCTCTCATGCCATCCTTTAAATGCCTACATTTGCTATTGATTGGGAACATCAGGAAGAACTGGTTCTTCTTTATTTCCTGCAACGAATTCCCAATATCATTTTCCCATAAGGAAATTCATCATTCTAAACTTCCATGCTTGGAAGTTGTTCTTGTCAAGCTTTTCAGTGACAATCTATGAAAGAGAATCAAACGCCATTACAGAACACTGCAAAAAATTCTGTCACTGCGAAAAAAATAGCTTCAACCTCGCAAGGGCAAATCTACAGAACTCACGAAAGTGGTATTTGACCACACAGTCACTTCCTAGTGACGATTTTGCATCAACACGCAACAAGGATGATTCTGTAACTCCTAATGTCTCTATGCACAGGCATACGATGCAATTTCTATAGTGACTTTTCACCGATCTGTAGACCAGTGGTCGCACAGCAAAAAACAGGGCCTTCTCCTGAGTGCATGCGGAAAACTTCCGCCTCCAAAACATGCCCGAAATGGCCTCGAATAAAAAAAACAGGGTAACCAGGGGCTAAAGCCCTATCCCGCAGCATATATTGCCCTCCTGCTACACCGCAAAGGGTCTCTCAATCTGAGACAATGTACTCTTGCACTTTCCGGCTGTGCTACCTGCAGAGACTTGCTCCCAAACTCAAAAAATGAAAGCAACACTGGTTCTCTTACCAGAATACCACAAACTTGGTTTGCTTTCTTGAGCTCCTTAACACGAACCCGGCTCTGATACCATGTCAAGATTGTGGGAGAGAAGGAAGGAGTCTCACTTCTAGCTTTCTTGCTTGCACAATGGGGGAGTACACACAAAGGTGGAGGCTGAAAACAGTTTTCCTCTTCTTAGTTGTGTAAGCCAAAAAGAACTCTCGTACAGAGAAATAGAAGAACCCTATATATGGGTCTCAAACCAAACTCAACTAACTAAGGTGGCAAACTAACTGAGCCACGAACTAGAGTAGATAAGGATAGCTGTCATCTAGCTATTATTCATGGGTGGTGTACCAACCGCATCTGTAGCTAACAAGTCGGTGACATAAATGCACAACAGTCACCCTGGCATATCATGAGTGGAGCTCGATATCTCAACAAAAGTGGTGTCTTTCTTTGGTGTTTTATTTTTCTTTTGATGGAGATTATGAAGCTTATGAAGAATATGGTTGATTTTATAAAATCCATGGGAGATCTACATGATGCTGCATGAAGATTTGTTGTGCCTGGTGTTCTTTTCTTCATTGTGATCATATAAAACCTAATAAAAAAGCTTGTTGATGATGACAAGATAGATTTTCTTGCAGTAGAAACCCTATTTCCTTGGTGTCTCTCTTGGGGCTCCATGTTTTTGGTGCGCAGTTGGGGAAGGCTGCCATCAACTAGCACAAACAGAGGCTAAAAATGGAAGAAGTGGCACTGTGGAAAAAGAAGTAAATCAATGGATAGTAGAGTTCCTCCACTGTTGAAGAATTACAAGCCTTCATTTCCAAGGCAACATTCTACAAAAGATTCATTCCCCAATGGAGAAAGCACAATGCCATTCTGATGAAGTCCCTCTATGACGGCTCTCGGTCTGTTTTCACTACCCTCTGAAGATGTAGAAAGTTGCACCGCAGTTGCAAAGTTTCTCCCACAAAATTGAAGAGTAGAACAAAGAGAATGAGTATCAATGGAGGATTTGGCCTTCATTGAGGAATTTCCAGACATCATCAAGTGGGAAATAGTCAAGAAACTTTAGGAGTCGTGGTCTGTGGAGGTTCACAAAAATAAGAAGGAACAGAGCTGGGACTTGTTTGTAGATGCTCAACAGTAAGATACGTGGGATGCTTGGTGTTCTGACAATCTTTTGTTTGTCCAATTGGCAACCCATTGGAAGTTGGTAGACAGAGTGTTCTTTACAACATACACTGTTGAAACCATCAGGAGCTGGCATTACTATGATGATGGCACCACCACAATGCTTAGACATATGCATTTTGACACCTTAATAACTGAATACCTTCCTCTGTGCAATGGCATGAAAGCAGAATTCAAAGACGTTGAAAAGGAAGAAGTAGAAGAATTGTTGGCAAAAGAGTCCTCCAGAGACTGAAGCCTTATGTTATCCCTCTGTGGAGCACTAACAACATAGTGGATCCAACCCCCTCATGAATGACGCCATCAGGAGACAAGCACTAGAACGACTTCAGAGGTACATGAGAAGAGAGAAATCAAGAATCAAAGTCGGAACGAGCTAGCAAGAGAAGCCGCCTTTGATGCCCTTGCGGAACTCTTTACAAAAAACCTAATGGCACAGCAAGCCCTTCCTCCTCCTGTTGGAGGTCCACTTCCAAGCCAGATCCCTCCTGGAAATATTGATGACAGGCTAGCGAATGTAGTCCCGTTGCCAATTTTTAAGGGAGAGTACAATGAAGACCCCAATCTTCATGTAGTAGAGTTTATGGTAGCATGTGTGGCTAACAATGCCAGAACCCCTAACAATTGGTTAGCAATATTCCCCGCCACTTTCAAGGGCGCGGCGCTTCAGTGGTATGAGAGACAAGCAACTGGAACTTTTGGCACATGGGACGAGGCCTTCCTTACTAAATTCAGGCGTGAAGGTTTTGAAGAGCGGATGCAGGAGAAGTTCATGAATTTAAGTCAGTCCTCTGAAGAAAGAGTAGAAGCTTATGTCTCGCGAATGGAATCCATCCTGAAGAGATGGACTAACCGTCATTTGGATGAAGGAATCCAGAAAGGAGTGTTTCTCTGGGGATTACAACCAAAAGTCTGTAAGTTTGTGGAGCTGCAAAGACCAGCCACACTACAAGCTGCAACAGAAGGTGCAAGACTGTAGGATGAAGTGGAAGCTAGATTGGCGATGAATCTAGGAAGAGGAGTCCCACCTCCTCTGATGTCAGGAATGATGTACCCACCAAATACAATCCCAGGGACTGTCCCCTACCCCTACCAATAGATGCCCGCAGTATCATAGTACAGTGTACTAAATCCACATTTGCCACAATCAATGCCTCAAATGATGGTTCAACCACAACAACAATGGTCCCAAACAATTCCCCCAATGCCAAATCAGTAGTAACAGTGGAACCCTACCAACTGGAACCAACAGCCAACAGTTCAAACAGGAGCTCTGAATCAGAATCAGAACAGAGACCCCTCTGCACCAGCCCAACCTGTTTATGCAGTGATTACAGAGACTCCTCAAAACCCTACTGCCAGTGCCTTAGGAGGAGAAATCTTGAAGGATTATTTATCCAACTCAGTTGCAAATATCAAAAAGGAGTTTATGGATGTGATTACAGAGCAGTTGCAGACACGAAGTGAATACCGCTAGCATATCCAACATTGCAGGAGCAGAAAGAGATGTGATGCGGTCAAATACTTGGTGTGGTAAGTGTCATCAAGCAGGCCATTTAGCCACTGAATGTACACAAAACCAATAGTCCCTGGAGCTTTCTGCTCCTACTGTCTTAGGAAGAACCATACAGAGGATATTTGCTCTCTGAAGGAGATGCATGATAGGAGAAGGAAGGAAGAAGACGCAAGATTCAACCTGTTGGAATCCAAAATGACAAGTCGTTATACTGAAAGAAGACGTTGGGTCTAGTGGGACATGAGAAGAGGACACCACCCCCTTGAAGGAGTCGGATCTATACCCAAAAGCAGTCCGTGGGACCTTCATTCGTGAAGTAGAAGGTGAAAGGCAGTTAACCTTTGTGGATGCAGATGGCACTGAATGCCACTTAAAGGTGGGTAGCAGCCTACCAGAAGAGGAGTTGTCAACCTTGTACAACTTGTTGAAAGAGAATTTGGACGTGTTTGCATGGTCCTACAAACACCTAAAGGGGATTTATCCCACAATATGTCAGCATTATATTGACTTGGAGCCTGACGCCAAGCCAGTACAGCAATGACAGAGGCGAATGAACCCAAATTATTCCACACTCGTGAAAGCAGAGATGCTGAAGCTTTTGGAAGCGGAGTTCATCTATCCAGTGGCCAAGAGTGAATGGGTCTCACCCATCGTGGTTGTACCCAAGAAGAATGGCAAGCTTCGTATATGTGTGGATTTTCGCAAGTTGAATTCCAATACAAAGAAGGATCACTTTCCTATCCCTTTTACAGACCAACTGTTGGACACAAGGGCAAGCCATGAGTTGTATTCCCTCTTGGATGGATTCAACGCATATAACCAAGTCCAAATAGCAAAAGAGGACCAATCTAATACAACTTCACCACAGAATGGGGGACCTACGTTTGGTGAGTGATGTCGTTTGGGTTCTGCAATGCCCCTTCTACCTTCCAGCGAGTCATGATGGCCACATTCCAAAATCATCTGCACGACTTTATTGAGGTATATTTGGATGACCTTTGTGTTTACAGTCTGATTCTTAAACACTAGAGACATTTGGAACAATGCTTTGACTGATGCCGGGAGTATGGGATCTCCCTCAACCCCAACAAATGTATCTTTAGAGTCTCTTTTGGAGTTTTGTTGGGCCACATTGTCTCTGCACACGAGATATCAACAAACCCTGCAAAGATCGAGAAGATCCCAGCTCTGACAGCACCCACCAACCTCAAACAATTGAGGGGATTCCTAGGCCATGTGGGTTACTACAGAAGGTTCATAGCCCATTTTGCAACAAAGGCAACCCCCTTGCACAAGCTTCTGAGGAAAGATGCAGAGTTTATTTGGACGGAAGAATGTGACAAAGCCTTCAACACTCTGAAGTAGTGTCTGATTGAGGCACCCATCCTGCAACCTCCTGATTGGACAAAGGAGTTTCATGTACACACTGATGCATCAATTGAAGGCTTAGGTGCGGTCCTATGCCAGAAGGGATCCTCAAAGCTGGAGCAGCCCATCTATTATGCAAGCCGAAAAGTCACTGATTAGAGAGCAGAACTATACAGTGACCCAGCTGGAGTGCTTGGCAATGGTGTTTGCCCTAGAGAAGTTTCGCCACTACCTACTGTCTACCCACTTTAAATTTTATGTGGATCATGAGGCTCTATCCTTCCTGATGAACAAAGTAGACGTGAAAGGATGAATGATGATATGGCTCATTCTATTCCAAGAGTTGGACTTTGAGGTAACTACCAAACCTGGTCGTTCCCATGTTCTTGCTAATCATCTGTCGTGTATCCTGTAGACTGTAGACGAGGAGCAAGATGATCCAGACCTCCCTGATGCTTCCCTATTCCTGGTAGAAACTATAACCCCCTGGTATGCAGACATTGCCAATCTGTTGGCAACCCAATAGTACCCTCCTGGCATTTCTAGTCACAAAAGGAAGTAGCTTATGTTAGAATCAGCCCCCTACAATCTCTTAGGCGGTGCACTGTACAAGAAAGGCAAAGATGAAGTGCTCAGAAGATGTGTTACAGGAGATGAGATTGGGATTGTTTTGAAGGCTTGCCATGACGAGCCATGTGGAGGCCACTTTGCAAGAGAAGCTACAGATAGGAAGGCTCTGCTAGCAGGTTACTGGTGGCCGACCAATCATAAGGATGCCTATGACTACTGCAAGCGATGTGATGCCTGTCAAAGGATGGGGAAACCCACCAAGACTAGCGTTATGCCACTGCAACCTATCCTTCCTTTGAAGCCATTCGAGAAGTGGGGTATCGACTTCGTCAGCCCAATCGATCCTCCCACCAAAAGAAAATAGAACAGGTACATCCTGGTATGTACGGATTATGTCACAAAGTGGTCAGAAGCTAAAGCCCTAAAGCGCGACGATGGTAACAGCGTAGCCATGTTCATGTATGAGAATATCATCACCCGTTTTGGCAGTCCCCTAGAGCTGGTAAGTGAGAGAGGCACTCATTTCATCAATAAAGTCATGGAAGAGTTGACAGAGCTGTATAAGATCCGCCATCGCAAGTCCACTCCTTACTACCCCAGAGCCAATGGCCAAGTTGAAGTCACCAATCGCGTCCTCTACTTTATCCTAACAAGGACGATTGTCGCACATCATCGTGATTGGGATGATCGACTTACAGAGGCCCTCTAGGCATACAAAACCTCCCATAAAGCAGCAACAGGACAAACACCCTTCCAGCTGGTGTATGGTACAGAAGCTGTTTTCCCTGTTGAACTGGAATTGCCCTCTTTGTGAGTGGCTATCAAAGAGCGTTTGGGGGACGATGATTCACTGAAATGTCATCTCCTGCACTTGGAATGTTTGGACGAAACTCACAGGATGGCTCTACAGTGCATGGAAGCCACGCAAGCTCGACGTAAGGCCTACCATGACAGCTTCATCAAGCACAAGGAGTTCAAAGAAGGTGATTTGTTCCTAGCCTATGATTCACGATTTGGCAAGTTTCCTGGCAAGCTTCAACAGCGGTGGATGGGCCCATATAAGGTACTTGCTGTGAAGAGCACCCTGCCACGGCACCATGAGAATGACAAATCGGCTAGGTAGAGGCTGCAAATACATTGCTGGCCATGAAATCCTGCAAGAAAACTCTCCTTCTTCTCACCAAGAACCATGCTCTCCAAACACACAAGAGGAAGGCACATAAGAAATTGAGAGAAATTCTTCCATCCTCACCCTCTTTCTCTTCCTCACTCTCCATAAGATCTTGCAAAGGAGCACAAGAGAGGGAAGCAAGAACAAGAAGGTAAGTGTTGTGCCAAAATGAGAGAGGGAGAAATGAACCGTGAGAGGAGAAGATAAAGGAAGAGAGAGGGTGTAACCACCTCAACCTCCCACCTCCCCAAATCCCATGGCTGCAACCACCTCCTTTTCCTTTCTTGAATTATAAAATTCAAATTTGCATACATGGACTAAGGTCTAAGGACCTTTCATTTCTAGCATGAGACAAAAGGATTTGACCTTTCCTTTCCCTAGCAATATTTTATAGTGTGTCTCTTTTGGACTACACATTTTACATTGCTTCATATTTGAAATTTTACAAAGGGATACAAAAGCAATGAGTCATTTTACAAAAAGTTGTTTCCATGCGAGCACATTTTGGTGCCTTTATTTGCATAAATTTCCTAGTTATCATTCCTCCCACGCTTAAGTGTGAAGCGTCCCCGTGAACAAACTTGAAGAAGAACCAAGATCAGCTCTTGGAAAAATCTTCATCTTCATCTTCGGTCGTCAATCTTCATTTCTTTTCTTCAATCTTCTTTGAATTGTCATTGGATAGGGAAATAAAATATCACAAAAATACACACACAACTAGGTCGTTGAAGCCTAGGTTTAAACACATGCCAAATAAAACTACAAGAAAATACCTGAAAGATAGGGCTCTTCAACAATTTGTAAACAAGAACAAGGTCACACTCAAGTTAGAATGAAAGATAACCACACTATAAAGCTCATGAAAAAAACCCAAAAAAGATATCACACATAAGAACACCCTCACAAGAGATATGGAAATGAGGTACTCCACCCGGTTGATATATTTTGGAAGGGAAAGGAAGGTAGGCTTTATTAAAGATAAAACTAAAATAAATAGAAATTAGTCAATACTTGTGTGTATAGAATGAGTGATATTGCAAAGGTCAAAAGGTAGTGGGTGAATGAGCTTTAAGGAAGGTCTTCCTTTTTTTTTCTCTCTATTAAAAGAAATGGAATAATGAGATAAGGTCGAATGGCTATTGGTGCCACGTGGAAGACTGAGAAGCCATATCAAGAAAGATAAGGTGAACTTGATGTCAACGCCATCATACAATGTGATTCGATGCTGCAGATCTGTGATGATTGATCTTTTATAGCCCCTAAGACTGTAGCTGTCGATGCCATGGGAGAGACCTGGACAACCATTTTCCTCTGACTAACTGATGCTATCGTCATCTGCATGGGCTACGCTATTTCTTGATGCTACGTCTGATGCCGCCACATCGTCCAGAATTGCAGCTGTCTTCAAGGTTATGCGTGCCAGTCGCAGTTTGAAGCACGAACAGTACTCAGTGAGCTCACAGGGGCAAAGGAAAGGATCTGTCAATTTGCCCCATCATGCGCGGTCATTTTGCTCTCAACAACCGATGCTGCCATTATTAGCATGGGCTAGACTATTTCTTGATCCTGCGCCTGATCGTGCCATTGATCCGAGCCAGAGAAATGGGAGCTGTGATGGGACCTAAAATGGGCCGACACTGGCTCATGCACTAGCCGGACCTCTATCATGCACTCAACAACCCCACGGCTTCGCGGCTAGGAGCATGGATGACACATACATCATCTTCCTAAACATCTTGCATTTGTATCACGTTTTGTAGTCCAACTCTAACCCAGTTAACACTCCTCAGAGGGAATCCCAGCACATTGCCAAATAGCACGAAGTACAAACATAAGAGGTCCTCCAACGGCTGACTGCCGCTACCTCACTGCGACTCTCCTACACCTTGAGGATTGGCCTCTCGATGCGTCGCTAAACATATATAACATACGCACACAAACTTCTCTCTTTTATGATTCGCGTATTTCTAGGAGATATACCATGCTTCCTCACTTTCTTTCCCCTAGACCCAACGCCTAGCCTACAGCTTGGACAACCTTACTCACTCAACCTTGGTCGTACCTCTAGAAAGCAATTGCCATGCATCCAGGAGGTATTATCTGATACTTCTTAAATTTCATGCTTCATGCAAATTGTGAATGTCCATGTGCTCAAACAAAGAAAAATCAGCATTGGTGCACATGTGGAAAGCATTTCTTTCAATGAATTTGACTATCGCTCGTATGTTGCGTTGCATGAACCTAGCACCGAGAAACCCTCGTATTACTAGGTTCTTAATTTAAATAAACGATCAATCTACATGATATGCATAAAAACCAGCAATCTTTTCATCATTTCCTTCAGCATTTAAACGCCTTTCATACACTCTAACCCCTCACCCGTTTAGGTTGTGCATCATGCATAGGTTTAGGGTTCATTTTCCACATTTTTATTGTATAAAAAGCCATAAAAACTCGCTAAAACATAAAGGTAGGACTGAACTGAGGCTAAACCTCATACTTCAGACCCCCCATATATCCACAAACATGAATCTTATTTTCCCTTAATTTTCGGCACTCAAAATCCATTTTTTCCCTATTTTTTCCTTATTTTCTCTATTTTCCTTGTATTTTTTGCAATATTTAATGATTGAAAATTCAAAATGAGTTATGGGCTGTGGCCCTTAGGTTCATTTGCAGAAAGAACACAAGTTTAGTTGGTGTGTCTTATTACATTTTCCATTGATATCTCAAAAACACCCAATTTCCCCATTTTTTGCATATTTACGGATTTTTTACTACTAATTTCATCCACAACACCTATGATTTTCTGATTTTCTGAGCATAAACAATTGAAAGACATTGCAACCAACATTAAAATGCATAATAATCTCATGGGAACAAGTATTCATGAAGCAAATTGCATAAAAACACCATTTTCCTTTGTAAAAATGAGATTACCGTTTTTTCCGGGTTGCGGGTTTTTATTTGCCATATCTCTGGACTGATTTCCAGCCACCATTAATGCTCATGACAGTCCACAATCAGCAATCTTCAATCTTCTTACACCATGGAGCAATGTGATCTTCATTGGACAAGCATCCATCATCCATTCTTCTTCTTCCTCTTCACCACATGAATCTGCCTTTAGGGGAGAGAGAGGGAGGAGAGAGAAAGACTAGATTTCCATCTCAGCATTTAGGCCACCAATGGAGGAGCGAAGACAGGCGATAGAGTCCACAAACAGAGGGGAATGAAGCCCCATAATCCATTAGGCAGGGTATGTGTAAGTTGCATGATGCCCTCCATCCATTCATGGCGTAAAATTCGGCACTGTTCTTCCTCCACATTTTCTTCTCCATCCCACGATTTTTCATCCATAATGCATGCCTTTTGGTTGGGGGGGTTAAAATTCCCCCAAAGGGCACCCCCCCTTTGGTCCATGTTGTGGCCACCCTTTCAAATCTTGACCATTTCTTGGCCCCTTCCCCGTCCGGACTCGGAATTGAGCTCTAATAAATCTTGGGCATCCGACTCGGCATCCCGCATTGACCAGTAACTTGTGTCAGCCCGCACAACTGTCTGAAAAATTATGAAAAATCAACAAGTGCCGCTCGGGCACCTTTAAAGCATTTTGGCGCTTAAAATCTTCCTAGATCGAGCCGCCGCCTTCAACGTTGAATATTTTTCCCTTGATATTCATAATTTTTAGCTATTTTTAAGCACTTCTCGGTACCAAAATTCCGAATATTTTTCCCTTGATATTCATACTTTTTAGCTATTTTTAAGCACTTCTCGGCACCAAAATTCCGCTCTCATTGGCGACCACGGGATAGGGCGACTCAGCCCGTCGAACCCCACGAACATATCTGCACATAAGCAACCAAGGAAGCATCAAGCTGATACAAAACAAATATGCAATAAAACTGAGCACAATGCTCACCCGACCCCCTGACAGAACCAAGGCATGACATCCACAAGGAGTAGGCCTAGTATAATCTGATAGAAGATCCGAAGCTAGTCACTAACCAACTGCTCCAACACAGCCAAACTAAAAAGAACTGTCCAAGAGGTTGCCCTAAGTGGTGGGCTGAACTACCTACCTAACTAAGGACAACACAACTAGGAGCTCCTACTAGGTGAGGACTCCTATAGCCCAAGCAAGAAGTGTTTTCTTTTAACACATTTCTTCTTTTAGGGTTTTCATTTCCTATACTTGGACATGTAAAAAGGAGGGAGCTAAGTGTAGTGACCCAGGGAGAACAGGGCATCGGCCTCAGGTCCTGTCTCGATACCCAAGAACCTACCAAGCCCTCGCAAGGAGACACTTAATCCTTTTTTGACACTCGCTTTTATTTTCGCTCCAACCTTCCTTATTATTTTTTTTTCTAGCAAGATGCCACCCCTAGGAAGAGAAGGCATCGGCCCCAGGTCTGACTCGTCCCCAGGAACCTACCAGGCCCTCGCAAGGCAATGATCAACTGCGTACAAATTTTGCTTTCTTTTCTTTTCTTTTATAGGGGTTAGGACCCCTTTTTACACACCTTCGTATATATATTTATTATCTTTAAGATATTCAGGGTTTTTTCCCTTTACCATCTTTATTTTTCTTCTTCGGCAAGCTTTTCTAACTGCCTCACAACTAACAAGAACTTCTAGAATGGCTGCCTAGCAGGCTAGTAGAACAGGGTCACTAGAACTCCCTTCTAAAACAGGTCTTTTGACACTTAACAATGTCTTTACAGGAGGCAACGGCTACTCAGACCTCCCTCAAACATACTGAACCTAAACCTCAAGACTTCATGCCTTGGACGCCGCTCCCCAACAAGAAACAAAAAACCCCTTAACAAGTACACAACCACGTATATCATAAAAACCACAGTACTCATAAAGGATAGATATCACCTGGATGGGGCCACGAGAAGCGTCGATGCCACGACAAAGGCTCCCTCCACCTTCACGAAATCTGTCAAGCACAGGACTCAAACAAGAAACCATTAACCGCACCTGCACTAAACAGACAACTGGCCCTCTTAGCCTAATGAAATAAAACACTTCGCTACAAAACTTAATCGGCTCTCTTGGCTTAACGAGATCAAATAGAATATCACCTACACATCCTTCCCTGGAAGAATCCAGATATACAATAATAGGCTCCCTCCCAAGGAGAAAAAACCGGCTCGTAGCCCTAAAGTAAGTGCATAAGATTATGACCCATCCCTCCTACATAAATAGCAAGAGGCGTACGCATAATATGTTGTCTAATTAACCTATGGGTCCCGGATAATAATGGTAGATTGGTCTCAGCTACTCTTTGCATCACCCATATCAACCATCATCTGCCATATATTGCATGTTCTGATAACATACCCCACAAGCGACCGGGTCATGTTTCATCATTGATAACAATATCCAGACTAGAACCACAATTAAAGAAGAGGTCTTCCTCATAAGCAAGATTTGCTAATGAATCTGCAAACTGATTCCAGTAACGTGGAATCAACTGAAAAGACACTCTCTCAAACTCCTCTAGTAGGGTCATCGCAGTCCGATGATACATACAAAGAATGGGATTCCTCACTGTGTATGTCCCATCTAGCTGATTCAGGATCAACTGGGAATCCCCTTTTACTAACAATCGATGAATACCACCTTGCTTGGCAATATACAGTCCCATAATCAAGGCTTTATACTCCGCCATATTGTTAGTGAATCCTACCCCGAGATAAGCAGCTAACTTCATCGTAACTCTTCGTCGGGGGTCTCCGATTACTACTCCCACACTTCCTTTTCTATTAGGGCCTCTGGACGCTCCGTGAAAATATAGTGTATATGTCTATAATGGGTTTACAAAGCTGGCCGTCGTGAACTCCTCTATTCGTAATTATGGTAATCAAAGTTTAGCATGTTGAGAGGATGAATTAACGGCTCCATCCCACCTTCTTCATTGAACTCAACAGGGATGCTCGTCAACAGTCGTAAACAGTGATGGCAAAAGACTTTGATCTCCCACACAAAGGTTCCGTCTACTTGCTCAATCACTTTATATCATTTGCTCCACCAGATGAGTTTCCCCTGATGGTATCTTTGCTCCAGATATGGGTGCTCCAAATAAGGGATTAACCGACCCATCCACCAGCTTTTAACCTCTTTTTCGCAGGTCTCAGATCATTCCTAGCATGGACCTGCAATGCATTTTCTTTGTATTAGCAGACTCAGAAATAGTAAGGTTTAATCTTATTAAGATTAACCTTATTCTTAAACTCTACTCCCTATAGATCAGCTAATAGGGCTGTAGACCTATTCTTCCCTAACCTAACAATCCTGTAGGGCCCATCCCATTTAGGCTCCAACTTTCCTGGGAATAGCTCCCTACATGCATCATAATATAAAACCAGTTGCCCTTTCTTAAAGGTGTACTTCGCTTTTAGGTCATGCAACTGTTTCATGCGACGTTTAGCCACTCTTGATGTAGCAAGCTTTGCAACTTAATTTCATATAGGTGTGCTAAGGTCGTAAATCGCTCTAATAGGGTGTCTTCATTACCCAAAGAATGGTTTGTTGCGAATCTAATGGTCGGTAACTCAATTTCTAAGGGCAAAATGCACTCTTCACCATAAACTAGTTTGAACGGCATGTGGCCAGTGGCTCGCTTGAACGTGGTATTATATGCCCATACTGCCACATACAGCTTCTTATCCCAGTCACGTTTCTTTTCAGATACGACTTTCGATAGGATACCCACAAGCTGCTTGTTGGTACTTTCAACCTGCTCATTCGCCTGTGGATTATAAGGAGTCGTTTTGTTGTGCTTGATCTGCCAAGCCTCTGTCAAGCTTTTAATCACTTTGTTCAAGAATTGGGTTCCACAGTCCGACACTAATTCTTTTGGTGGACCAAAACGGCATATTATCTGCTCTAAAAGGAAACTAGCAGTTTCTTTAGCATCATCTTTCCTTGTTGCACGTGCTTCTGACCACTTTGTGAAGTAGTCCATTGCTACAATAATATACCTTTTTTGCGCAGTCTCGACGATGGAGTAATAGGCCCCAGAAAGTCTATTTCCCACTTCTCAAATGGAAGCATCGCCATAATAGGGGTGAGTGGTCTTTTCCTATTCTCTCGACTATCATGTCGTTGAAAAATATCGCATCTCTTAACATATGCAAACACATCCTGGAAAATGGCAGGCCACCAGTATCCTGCTCTTAAAGCCTTTTGTGATGTAAGCCGTCCAACAAAATGGCCTCCGCAAGCGGAATCATGGCACTCTTTCAAAATGAATGGCACCTCGTCAGGCATCACACACCGGCAATAGATGTCATCAACCCCTTGCCGATATAATGTACCTGCAATCAAGGCAAATTTTAACACCTGCTGCTTAATTTTCCTTCTCTCAACTTTAGATAGTTCGGATCCAGCCTCTCCTGTTGATAAATAATGCGTTATTGTAGCATACCAGGAGGGAATAGATGCCGTATCTATCTTAAATAACAAGTCCATGTCACTACCTTCAGCCCCATAGATTCTTTCAGCTCCCCAAAGTCCACAAGACATTCCACAATACCCTGTAACCTTGGTGGCTTACTCCTGATCTCATAATCAAACTCTTGCAAAGTGATTAACCACTTCGCTAGACGATCAGGCGGTTGCAGCTTATTCATCAATAATGGAAGCCCCTCCGCCTTCGTATAAAGCACAACTTTCTCATAGAGAATATAATGCCTGAATTTCTTGGTCCCAAAGACCATCGCAAGACATAATTTCTCCATGTAGGTATAATTGATCTTTGAAATGCCCAATTTCCGACTAGCAAAGGCTATCGGATGATACCACTTCTCTTCCCAAATTTGGGCTAAACAACAGCTAATACTATGCATAGTGGCTGCTGAAAATATATAGAACACCTCACCTCTTTTGGGTTCTTTTAAAACGGGAGCTTTTACTAGCTCCTACTTCACATCCTCGAATGCTACCTTACAAGGATCACCCCATACAAACAAATAGCTAAAGGACAATAGATTTGTAAGCGGCAACATTCTTTCTGCCAAGGCGTTTATGAATCTACGGTAATAACCAAATGAAGACAGAAAGCTATGAACTTCTTTTGGAGTGCGTGGTGGACCCATGGCAACTATGACTTTGACCTTCTCGGGATCTGTCGCAATTCCTACTGAACTGACCACATGGCCCAGCAAGAGCCCATAAGGTACACCAAAAACACACTTCCGTGGGTTTAGAGCGATACAAAGTTGTCTGTAGTGCTCAAAGCACTTTCTTAAAATGATCAACTGCCTTTCTCTCACGGTGGCGGCCCCTAAGTCATCAATAAACACAACTCTTTAGGGGATATGTCACCGAATGTCTTATCTGTTGTTCGTTGCCATGAACCAGGCGCATTGCATAAACCAAAGGCCATCACATGGTACGCGAAAGTACCAAAGACTGTCTGCTTATTGAGCTCTCTAAACCACACATAATCGGATTTGATTATTATTCTTCTTCCTGATAACAACTGGTGAACACCATTCCGTGTGTTGCACAGGAAAAATCAAACCCGCTTTTCTTAGCTTCTGTAATTCTTCAAGCAGCCCGTCCCTGAGTTCAAAAGACATACGCCTTACTTTCTGACGTACAAGGTGGCTTCCTTCCTTCAACAAAATTGTATGAACGGCTAGGCTGGGAGGGATGCCCCTCAGCTCATCATAACTCCAGGCAAAGATATCGCGGAACTCTTGAATCAAGGACACATAGTCCTCCCTTTCTGCTAAGCTGAGCATAGAACCTAATTTAATTGGCCACGAATCATTTGGCGTGCCAAGGTCTAGCTCGATAACATCTGCATCTCTTATACGATCTTGGGACTCTATCGGCTAGTTCAAAGTGATCTGATAGATGTCTTCTGTGGTGGATCCCTCTTTGGATTCATCACTCGATGATGTCTCACTAGTAGTAGATAAATCCTCTAATGTCTCCAATTCTGTAGAAGATAGAGGAGCTCTCTCACTTTGCGGGGACTCAAAATAGGCATCAATCACCACGTACTGAGCACCTCTGTCGAATATCAGCCGACCGGCGGGTATATCCACTTGGCAGTCCGCTTGCAAGATCCAAGGTCATCCAAGTAATACTTGGTAACTTGGACGCCCTGCAAAACGAATCACCCTAAAGTCCAACAGGCATTCCACATTTGCAACAGTGACATGGACCTTAGTAATGCAGCCTTCCGGCTGTCTCAAACTATCGTCCGCCATTCTGAGAATTGTGGAGGTATCTTTCTGGATCGCAAGACCCAACCTTTCCATCAATTCAGAACTCATAATGTTAACAGATCATCCCGTGTCGACAATGGCATAATCTACTAATATCCCATCGACATAGGCTGCAACCCTTGGGCAATGCTTCTCAGCATGCTCGAACCAGTCATCACCAACTCGCGCAATACCCAAAGGTTCTACAATATACCCGGTACACAGGATCTTTCTAAATTCCTTGCGTACTCCTGGGGAAAGCTTAATAAACTGTAAAAGATTCACATCCAACTTGACTTCACAAAGAGAGCTCGCCAAATCGAATTCATGATAGTTCGATAGAGCTCGCTTTTCACGCCAAACCATCCGCTCTTTAGGTCGCTGCACTGGCTTTATTGCCTCTTTTTTAACTTTCACCTTCTTCCTCGATGGTTCCTTATCCTTCTTAACATCGGCTTTACTCTCGACGGGCTTCAGAGGTCCCCCTTCCATGGCAGGATCCAAAACTTGCGTTCCTTTGTCGCCTTGTTTAGGGTTTCTGTCGACACGCTTATCCTTGTTGGCCTCTCTACCCTTTTGACCTCTTGTAAGAACAGCTCGCAGATTAGAGGTTTCAGCGTCATTAATGCGCACAGCCTCAATCAAACTAACCCCACTACCACTAGGCAGCTCCTCCACTGTAGTCTTTGGTCATTGGAGTATTTGTTTAGGCCCGTCTTCTCGTTGGGAATCATTTCCTTGCGCACGATGATTAACAGCCCCTGGTTGCCGACTATCTTGCTGGAGAGAACTAATCTTACTCTAGCAAGTGGCTGCTAAATGGCCGGATTTCCCACAGATATCGCACTTGACATTTAGGCAATTTCGTGGATAATGTTGACCCCCACACCATTTGCAGCTAAACCTCGAAGGTGCACCCTCATCTGGGTATCTACTTCCTATCAAATTTTGTTGTTTTTTGAGGAAGTTGACATCAACGGCTATTTGTCGATACTGCTCCGTAATCATATCGGTATAATGCTTCATGTTCTTAACCTTGCCAAGAACATTGGAAGCGCTCGACTCGTAGCCTTGATCATTACCTTGTCGTTCCATCGGCCTGACAATTCAATTAGGCACTGGTTGTTGAACCGCAAGCGTGGTATTAGGGTTAACCACCTGGCTTCCACCATTTGGAGCCATTTGACTGCTCATATGCATCGACATGCTAGGGGGAGCTGGTAATAAAGGCACATTCTGCATCATGTTCCCTCTCCCATTAGGATTAGCTATCGCTATCCCTTGGCTATTACTGCCATTGGCTGTCGCCATATTATTTCCCAATGCTAGACCCATATTTGAATTGCCTCGAGAGGCATAGGCTGCTTGTAGTTGGGATTCCACTTCTTGTGCTCGTGTAATGGCGGTATCTATATCCCCCAAAGGGACACTACTCAACTGCGACTGAATATTAAAGTCCAAGCCATGCAGAAAATATTGCAATTGGGCAACTCCGGGGATAGGAATAGAGGTGTCTAACTTATGGAAAACCTCTTTTAGTTTCTTCACATAAGCACGAATATCCTCGTGTGGTTCTTGGTGGGTCACGTTAAGTACACGCAACCAATATTGCCCACCCCATTCAGGGGCAAACTCCCTTCGAAAAGCTCCATAAAATGAATCAATATTCAATATGGTTACGGCTTCTAAACCGTGATACCATATGGCAGCTCTTCCTTTGAGAGTCATGTTGAAGAATATCATTAAATGTCCGTCTTGGATGCGACAGTTAAACATCAGCTTTTGAAACTCCCTGATGTGGAGTTCCACATCTTCCTCAACTAGCCCATTAAAAATGGGTAGCGGGTAACCTACAGCCAAAAAATCCGTCGTTCCTGCAGGAATTGCAATAGGCTGCGCCATAACGAGAATTGGATTTGCACCAGAAATAGGGGACGGTGGGGTTACACCTCCCGCACTTGATGTAGACTGTCTTATGGAAGAAAGGGGAGCACTAGAGCTTCCCCCTCCTCCTAACTTACTGCTTGTGGCACCAAGACCACTAGATCCACTCCCTCGTAAGGGTTCAGCACCGCTACGCTTAGGGGAATATCTCCTAAGAATTTCAGCATGCCGCCTAGCTCTTTCGTCTCTCTCGTGCTTTTGGATTTCGGCTAGACGATGCTTATCAATAATAACGGATCAAACTCAGTATCCTTTGGCATAAACTGCTAATTGGTCCCTAGACAACTAGGATTCGAGGACCGCCACTTCTAAGCGGCTCCCGAAAAACGCACCACTGATGGGACCTAAAACGGACCGGCACTGGCTCATGCACTAGCCGGACCTCTATCATGCGCTCAACAACCCCACGGCCTCGCGGCCAGGAGCGTGGATGACACATACATCATCTTCCTAAACATCTTGCATTTGTATCACGTTTTGTAGTCCAACTATAACCCAATTAACGCGCCTCAGAGGTAGTCCCAACACATTGCCAAATAGCACGAAGTACAAACATAGGAGGTCCTCCAACGGCTGACTGCCGCTATCTCACTGCGACTCTCCTACACCTTGGGGATTGGCCCCTCGATGCGTTGCTAAACATATATAACATACGCACACAAACTTCTCTCTCTTATGATTCGCGTATTTCCGGGAGATATACCATGCTTCCTCACTTTCTTTCCCCTAGACCCAACGCCTAGCCTACAGCTTGGACAACCTTACTCACTCAACCTTGGTCGTATCTCTAGAAAGCAATTGCCATGCATCTAGGAGGTATTATCTGATACTTCTTAAATTTCATGCTTCATGCAAATTGTGAATGTCCATGTGCTGAAACAAAGAAAAATCAGCATTGGTGCACATGTGGAAATCATTTATTTTAATGAATTTGACTATCGCTCGTATGCTGCGTTGCATGAACCTAGCACCGAGAAACCCTCGTACTACTAGGTTCTTAATTTAAATAAGCGATCATTCTATATGATATGCATAAAAACCAGCAAGCTTTTCATCATTTCCTTCAGCATTTAAACACCTTTCTTACACTCTAACCCCTCACCCGTTTAGGTTGTGCATCATGCATAGGTTTAGGTTCATTTTCCACATTTTTATTGTATAAAAAGACATAAAAACTCACTAAAACATAAAGGTAGGGCTGAACTGAGGCTAAACCTCATACTTCAGACTCCCCATACATCCACAAACATGAATCTTATTTTTCCTTAATTTTTGGCACTCAAAATCCATTTTTCCCCTATTTTTTTCTTATTTTCCCTATTTTCCTTGTATTTTTTACAATATTTAATGATTGAAAATTCAAAATGAGTTATGGGCTATGGCACTTAGGTTCATTTGCAGAAAGAACACAAGTTTAGTTGGTGTGTCTTATTACATTTTCCATTGATATCTCAAAAACACCCAATTTCTCCATTTTTTGCATATTTACGGGTTTTTCCCTACTAATTTCATCCACAACACTTATGATTTTCTGATTTTCTGAGCATAAACAATTGAAAGACATTGCAACCAACATTATAATGCATAATAATCTCATGGGAACAAGTATTCATGAAGCAAATTGCATAAAAACACCATTTTCCTTTGTAAAAATGAGATTACCGTTGTTTGCGGGTTGCGGGTTTTTATTTGCCATATCTCGTGACTAATTTCCAGCCACCATTAATGCTCATGACAGTCCACAATCAGCAATCTTCAATCTTCTTACACCATGGAGCAATCCGATCTTCATTGGACAAGCATCCATCATCCATTCTTCTTCTTCCTCTTCACCACATGAATCTGCCTTTAGGGGAGAGAGAGGGAGGAGAGAGAAAGACTAGATTTCCATCTCAGCATTTAGGCCACCAATGGAGGAGCGAAGACAGGCAATAGAGTCCACAAACAGAGGGGAATGAAGCCCCATAATCCATTAGGCAGGGTATGTGTAAGCTGCATGATGCCCTCCATCCATTCATGGCACAAAAATCGGCACTATTCTTCCTCCACGTTCTCTTCTCCATCCCACGATTTTTCATCCATAATGCATGCCTTTTGGTTGGGGGGGTTAAAATTCCCCCAAAGGGCACCCCCCCTTTGGTCCATGTTGTGGCCACCCTTTCAAATCTTGACCATTTCTTGGCCCCTTCCCCATCCGGACTCGGAATTGAGCTTTGAAAAATCCTGGGCATCCGGCTCGGCATTTCGCATTGACCGGTAACTCGTGTCAATCCGCACGACTGTCTGAAAAAATATGAAAAATCAACAAGTGCTGCTCGGGCGTCTTTAAAGCGCTTTGGCGCTTAAAATCGTCCTAGATCGAGCCGCTGCCTTCGACGTTGAATATTTTTCCCTTGATATTCATAATTTTTAGCTATTTTTAAGCACTTCTCGGTACCAAAATTCTGAATATTTTTCCCTTGATATTCATAATTTTTAGCTATTTTTAAGCACTTCTTGGCACCAAAATTCCGCTCTCAAGCTTATAGTGCAGATTGGAGGGATCAAAGCTGTGGTGGTTGGGGTGCTCGCGCTCTCTCTGTCTCTCTACTCTGTGTCTCTGAGCACTAGTGACCAGGATGAGGCTGCGCTAGTGATTAAAAGGGTCATCCAAAGTAGTAATATAGAATTATATGCAGTGACTTAAGTGCTACGTGCTGGGTAATGGCCGCATCATTGTATCTCTAAGCCTATCAAAGTCAGCGCACAGGAAACCTTCTGTATAAGCATTGTTGTGCGTACTGCCACTACATCCATACTCCCAGCTATCTTCAAGGGCTTGCAAGATCCATCTGTAAGGCATTACCGAATCCTTATTGAAACCTTTACTAACATTCCCATCAAAGTAGGTTCATCCTCTTCCTCTAAGAATGCAACTCGTAAAGATTCAAGTTTTCCATGGCCAAAATGCAATTGCAACCCATTCTCTTGCAGGCTCCATAGCCACCTCTTTTCCCGGCTAGTGCACCAAATGAAGAGCATCCTACCACAGCACCATGAGAACCACAAATCGGCTAGGTAGAGGCTACAAATACATTGCTGGCCATGAAATCCTGCAAGAAAACTCTTCTTCTTCTCACCAAGAACCATGCTCTCCAAACACACAAGAGGAAGGCAGACAAGAAATTGAGAGAAATTCTTCCATCCTCACCCTCTTCCTCTTCCTCACTCTCCATAAGATCTTGCAAAGGAGCACAAGAGAGGGAAGCAAGAACAAGAAGGCAAGTGTTGTGCCAAAATGAGAGAGGGAGAAATGAACCGTGAGAGGAGAAGATAAAGGAAGAGAGAGGGTGTAACCACCTTAACCTCCCACCTCCCCAAATCCCACAACTGCAACCACCTCCTTTTCCTTTCTTGAATTATAAAATTCAAATTTGCATACATGGACTAAGGTCTAAGATATTTTATAGTGTGTCTCTTTTGGACTACACATTTTACATTGCTTCACGTTTGAAATTTTACAAAGGGGTACAAAAGCAACGAGTCATTTTACAAAAAGTTGTTTCCATGTGAGCACATTTTGGTGCCTTTATTTGCACAAATTTCTTGGTTATCATGCTGTCAACCCTAGTGGCTCTGTCCAAGTGCAGACCGTTGATGCCTATGATAATCCCTTCCTGATTAATGGCTATCGCCTGAGGAAGTACTTCCCTCCTTGGGGATCTTGACAATCACAGTCACTTGATCCTTTCCCCCATTGGCATGGGACTGTAACTCTTATGATGCTACTTCTGATAGCCGTTCTTCAGCCACTCCTGATGAGGTGGACGCAACCCTCTGTCCCCTCAGCCCCACCTCCCGCCCCTGATCTCTTATCCTCTATTTTCCACCAGCAGCAGTGGCGAGGATGGTTCTGACAAATGGTATTTCTACCATTCCCTTGCTTAATTCGAAAAATTAAAAAAATATACATATCGGTCATGGGAGAAAAGGACTTCGGTCCCTGTCATGCCGACCTATTCTTCGAGAAAAGGTGGAGACACCCTCAGGAATAGGAGAAAAAAAAACAAGAAAAAAGACAAAAAAAAACAAGAAAAGAAAAAAAAACTGTTATGGGAGAAAAGGAAGAAATTCCTTGTCATAGCAAGCCTCGTTCCAAGAAAAGGTGGTCAACACCCTTGGGCGGGAAGCTGGCTGTGGAAAAGGTGGCAACACCTAGTAGTCCAGAAGTGGATTCATCAGTTGACATCCTCGGCATCTAGTTCCGAAGCTGCCTCCCTTGGTATGCTATGTCATGTGCCTTTCTGTAGAGCATTTGACAGTCCTCTAGCAGACGTCATGTTCCTATCTAACACAACGTTGGATCTGATGGCTACCTCCCTAGGTACGCCTCTTCAACAACTGACAACGCGATCTTCATCGACAAACAATCGAGTGACGCGAGCTTTTATCCTAACCGGATGGGAAAGTGAGTATGGGTTGCCCTCTATAACTATCAAATGAGTGTGAGACAGAGGGTGGGGCGAGTGACCAGTCTTTTCCCTTCAAATCAAATGAGAGGTACGATGTGCGAATGGAGTGTTGCACACAGGGATGGGCCTCTCAATGCACAAATCACAATTTGTTCCTATGCACTGCAGTATAAGGCTCCCTAGCCTTCCTTCTCGCACCGTATGCCGGCACAGGGCGGGATGCACTATTGTACCATCAGATGCACACAAGACATACAACCTCTGCACAAGCGACTGTGCGGATTACATCAATGGGTGTAAGGCACGGGCTGTCCTCCTATATCTATCAATAGAGCGTGAGACAGAGGGGTGTCAGAGTGTGACTACTATGTCCTCAAAACCAAAAAAAAAAAATCATCGAGAGGTGGGATTGAGGGACGTTACGACCTTTGGCGCAAGGTATGTTCTCTTTTCCCTATGCACCCACGGGGTGGGTCTTTGCCGTCATCACAGGACACATCACCTTGTTTTGTACACTGCACTGTACGGCTCCTTGGCCTTCCTTCTTGCCTGCACCTATGCCAGCTGGGTTGGACGCACTAATGCACCATCAACTGTGCACCCTGGCGTACTCTTCTGCATCATCCCCCTTATCAATTCCTCAACCGGGTGTGAGATATGGGTTTCAATCATTATTCATCGAGTGATGTCATCTATTGCAGAGCGAGCTCTGGTACCTCATGCCGTCGCCTGAGACACAACACACGACATCGACAATCGATTTCAACTATCTGCCACACGGGCCAAGTTTTCCTAACCCTATCTCCTGATTGCACATGTATGTTAAGGTGTTAAGTGTGGGGACGTCAGCGTCTAGTCAGTTGTCGAATCGTAGGTTGTCGTGATGCATTTCCCTTGCCGTTAATGTTTGAAGTGTGGGGACGCGTCCTTATGCGTCTATGTGGCATACCGCCCTGCATATGCCTCACTTTGATCATGCATGTACACCATGACTTTCTTTTACCCTCCTCGAGTCCCTTCCCCACCCACCCGTCTACTGTCACCCCTCCCTTGGGACTGTTCCTTCTCCATTTCTCTTTCTCTCTTATTTTGATGTGTTTCCATGTGAACAGACCCTACGTTCAACGAAATCCCCATCTGCCCTTACAGCCTTGTTCGTCCCTTCGAACTGTTCAATTTTCCTTTTTATCCACCCCTGTTCTGATGCATGGTTTTTGAGTTATTAATTTTTGAAGGATTTTGCGTACATTAGACGGTTCTTCATGTGAACGTGCTTTTCTTGCTTTGGAACCATGTTCTGACATGACAACCTTGACAATCACTTTCCCCCTAATATTTTTTGTTTTTACTCCGTGTCATTCCGATGCACGGTTTGTCCAATATTAATTTTTGCGGTTTTTCAGGACCTTTTCGTGCGTCTTTTTGACATTTTTCCATGTGAACCTGCCTTGTTTGCCTCAGAATTCTAGTTTGACTTGACAGCCATGTCCACTGCGCCTTTCCCTACATTTTTCCTTTTTTCTCCCCCCTATTCGGACTTTTGAATTTTTAATTATTAATTTTTAAACGTGTTTTTGAGTGTCTTTTTGGTGTTTTTTTTGCAACCCCTTCCCCTGTGCATTTGTCGTTTTGGCTGCCCTCTGTTTCAGTGAACTGATCTTCTGTTATTAATTTCCGACCGTATTTGCGTGTGTCCTTTTTTACGTTTTTCTCATGTGAACGTGTCTTATCTCAGTCAAAACGGTGTTTTGACGTGATAGGGTTGTCATGCGCATTCTTCTACACATTTTTCCTTCTTCCCGCACTTTATTCGGATGCACAAATTTCCCGAACTTAATCCCCGTATGTGTTTTTGGAGCCCTTTTTCGTATTTTTTTTGCATGTACACGCCCTTTATTCCCCCCGGAGCCCCGTTGACCTTTTCCCCTATCTTCCACTTGCCGTCTTGTACATTTTTCGTTTTTACACCATTTCGTTTCGACGATCAGATTGTGAGATATTAATTTTTCTTTATTTTGACATGTCTCGTGCGACCTGTCTCGCCCGTGAACGCACGCATTTTCGATTTTACGCGTCTTGCCACGCCCGGTCGCGTAAGCGCACTCTATGCCGACGTCCCAGCACCGTTCTGATCTCGGCGCGGGACGGGGGTACGCCTTTCTTTTACCCCTTTCTTAATTTCTTAATTTATTTATTTATTTATTAATTACACAAAAATATACCTCCCCCCTTCCCTCTCTATCTCTCTCTCTCTTCTTCTTTTTCTTTTTTCTCTCTCCCCGACACCTTCCTCCCCCTCTCCCTTCACCCTCCTCCCTAACCATCTCCCCCCCACCTTCATCTCCTCCTGCTCCCTCCCTCCTCCATTCCCTCTTCCCCCCTCCTCCTCCCGTACTCCCCTGCCTCTTCCTTCTCCCACCTCCATTCCCTCTTCCCCCCTCCTCCTCCCCTACTTCCCCTCCTCCCTCTCCCTCTCCCCCTCCCGAGGGGCACACCCTCCTACTCCCTCCCCCTCCTCTCCCCCCTCCACCCTACCTTCTTCCTCCCCTGCCATCGCCGCCCTGGTTCCGAGCCGCCACTCCGCTGTCACGCCGCCGTGATTCCGCTGCTGCCGCCCGTCGCGCGCCGCGCCTCTGCCAGCAGCCTCCGCCCTCGCTGCCACTCCCTCTCGCCTCCTCCTTCCCTTCCTCCTCCTCCTTCTCCATCTCCTTCTCCACCACCTCCTTCCCCTCCCTCCCACCGACGGCCACCCACCTCCCCCCCTTAACCAGCCCCCAACCCCCCTCCAACTAACCCAACCCCCCGTTCCCCCAACCAACCCCTCCCCCTATGCCCCTTTCCCCTATCCCCTTCCTAAGCCCCCTCCCCCATCCTAGCCCCTGTTCACCCCCTCCCGCAGCGAGCCAAACACATTGATAAAACAAATTAAAAACACCTCAACCCCGTGGTTCTTGCACATCAACCCCGTGCTGTGATTTTTGTTTATTATTGCGTCTGCATCAGCGGCTGTTCGCGTGCGTGTACGCGTGATTGTGTCTCTTTGCGACTGTCCACACGCGAGACGCGTGTTTGGACTTGTCTGTGTAGTGGTGCGTGCTTGTTCGTTCACACGCAGCTATTCACGCGTGTCTGGGTATTCATTTTTGAAATCCTGAAAATCATTTTTTAATCACAAAATCTATTAAACACATTTAAAATTTAAACAAAATAATAAAAAATTCAAAACAAATTCTAAAAATTTACCAAAAATTGCTGAAACCTTTTCCCACAATTTAATAATTTTTCTTCCTAAACAATCCTATTAAAAATTCTTGAAAATTCCAAATTGGCTGAAAATCTTTCTAAACTGATGGAAATTGATTAAAAATCCAAAAAATACATAAAAATAAAAAAAAATTCAAAATAAATTCAAAAAATCACATTTACCCTCTTTCCTATTTTGGACATTTTCTTCGAAAAAAAATATTCACATAATGTTGGGAACTTATTTCTTTTTGGAAACATCTCATGACAATGTATCTATTATAAACAAAATTTTTCGAAACTCCCCAACATCAAATGAACATTTCCATCACATTGAAACAATATGGGTTTCCGTCCTCATAGTGGAAAAATTTGGGTTCTTGGTTAAATTTTTTTTATAAAAAAACACAAACAAACAAACACACACAAACAAACAAACAAAAAACACCGCAAACCCCAAACAAAAACAAAAACAAATATAAAACCATACACCATAAAAACAAATAACAACTTAACCAAACAAAACAAAATAAACCCTTCTTTCCTTTTTTTAAATTGATTAAAACAATACACAAACAACCAACACCATAAACCGAGAAACAAATAAACAAAAAACAAAACACACATTTCACCTTAACCAAACACCACAAACTAAAAACATAAAAACCCTACCAATCCACACATCCAAATAAATCCAAGACATACATTTTTTTTCTTCTTTTCTTTTGGTCATCCGTTTCATTGTTCTTTGTCATGGTCACAGTGTTAGCTCGTTTTTGTTTTTCTATCCAACAGGATGACTCTTGGCACTGTTTGACCATTTTGTGGATTTTTGTGCACTGGGCATTCCACTTTTGGAGGTTGTGATTTCAGACTTTGCAGGCAGACCCACACATTACTAGGTTCCTTCCTTTTTCCCTCTCTCACTTGCACAATAACAAACATTAATTGTAAATAAAATCAACCGAACGTTGCATACACATAATTAACAGACTGCACCTCATAAATTGTAAATAAAATGAACCGGACGTTAATTGTAAAAAGAATCCCCGCCGTTGCACATGCACCTTTGCACCCTCACCACATAAGTTGTAAATTAAAATCAATTCACAAATGCATACACACACGCGTTTCAAACACATTAACTTGTAATTAAAATCAACCCCCGAAGTCACGCATGCATGCACGCAAGTGCCATACATCATCTAATTATAACAAGGAACTACATTAGTAGAGACCCAGTCAGTCAGTCCTGTCGTGTCACAATCTAAGTGGGGCTGGGTTACGATGTCGACTCACCATGTATTAATGGGTTAATTTAATAATGAACGATGCTTAATTTTTTATATAATAAAAAATGAGTCGTTAGTTTCACTCACACACTCCACTGCATTGTAGGACGTGAACGCTACGTGGGAGTGGAAGTAGTAATCTGACATTGGTCCACATGGTATTTATTCTAGTTTTTAGTCAGAATATTTGATTGCATCATGATTTTTTTTTTGAGTCTCTGTCTGGGCTACGGAACGTAGTTTAATTTTATTTTCTACCTAGTACGAGGTTACAGGGTGCATGTATGTCTGCATAGCATGCAGCTTTCGGTCACACGTGTGTAGAGGTCATGCCTAATTGTTTCTAGGATGTGGTTTGCCTGGGGGTTGTTATGGTCCAGTCAATCGTGTCAATTAGTCGGTTTCTTGTCATGGTCTCAATCTTGGTTTTGTTTTTGGGTTTTGCAGGTTTTCTTTTTGTTTTCCTGGTTGTGTGTGTGGGTTTTTTTTTACCATAGTCTGAATGGCACCTCTTTCTACGCCTCCAATTGTGGTCCAGCATGTTCCTCTTGCGGTCCATGACTATTCTCTTATGTTAGACGCGGATTGTATTCGACGAGCTGGCCTTCGCCCATTTGTGGCTCTCACTTTACCACCTATGGATGAGAAGCTATGTTATTCTTTCCTTGCTTCTTACAAACACCAGTCTGGCATGGCTTACAACCGGACATTCTGTTTATCAGTAGCCAATATCAGTGAAGCATTATGTTTGCCCTTATCTGCTTCCTTTGTGCCCAATGGTAACTAGCTGGACGGCTGAGGAGATAGTCACACTGATGAAGAAGGAAACATCCACCCCCTTGCTCCTTAATCAGCTCATTAATAGCTCAGGGGTGTGTGTTGCCCACATTTCTTCTCCAGTCTAGAAGTAGTTATGCTAGTTCCTACAAGACCGGTTCATGTCAGGAAAGGCTACATCCAAATACTTGTCAAAAGAATTATTCACAACTTCTGTGAAGATTTTGGAGCGAGCTAAATTCAACTGGGCAAGTTTCCTATTATCTAAGATGGATCAACATTTCCAGCATGTCATGCAGGGTCAAAATAGTATTGTTTCTTATGGTGCCTTCCTACAGAGGATCCTTACTTTTGCACCTCCTCCTGGTGGTGTTCCAGTGCCAGATCCAGCTCCTTTACTAGTGCAGCCTATAGTATCAGTTTCTTCTCCTAGGCCCATGCAACTTAATTCAGAAGATGAGGAGTCGCCTATTATTTTTTCTTGAAAGAAACTCCTTCGCACAAAGGGACCTTCCAATCCTTTTGTCCAAGATCCACTGGTGCAAACATCCACTCCTGATGTGTCTGGCAGTGCCCTTCCTTCATTCCTTTCCTGTACCAATCTATTTGGCGCTCAAAAAGAAAGAAAATTAGATTCACAGATACCTTCATCATTACAAACCATTTTAGCTGGACCCATGCTTCCACAGATGGTTTCCAATGTCCAATCTACTCTGGAAACTTCCCTTACTTCCTGTCTTCAAACACTGTACACCAGTGTTTACACTTCCATGCAAGACAAGGTGGATTCCCTCACTAGTCAAAAGGAGTAAGGCACTAGAGGATCTGTCTTCAGAAAGGGCTACCCTCACTGATATCCACAATCAGATGACTACTGCCACAGTCTTAATGGATTCACAGAAGATCACTATTCAGGAGCTAGAAGCTAAGGTTGTTAAACTGGAGGAGGAGAATGCATCTTTGATGCTTGAGAAGAATTCTGCCCTTGCAGAGATGGTCACTTTGGCTAGTAAGCTTGCTACCAGTGAGGGTCAGTTCCAGCAATCTCAGGACACAGAAGGCCACTATTTAGGAGCTAGAAGGTAAGGTTGTTAAACTAGAGGAGGAGAATGCATCTTTGATGCTTGAGAAGAATTCTGCCCTTGCAAAGATGGTCACTTTGGCTAGTAAGATTGTTACCAGTGAGTGTCAATTCCAGCAATCTCAGGACACTGTAGAGTCCCAACAAAAACTCATTGAAGCACTTAATCAGAAGGTGGATGTTCTTTTTGTTTCCCCTCCTGCTCCTTTATCTTCTGTTGTGTCATCCCAAGAGGAGCTTAATCAGTTGCAACATAAGGCTAAGCTTTGTGATGGATTCTCAACTAAGGTTGATCGCCTTCAGCAGCAGCGGATGGATTGTGTGGAGAATGATTTTGTCCGTTATACTAAATTGGTGTCACCTCCTCCATCCTTTTGGGTGAAATATCATCAACAGAGATTTGCCTTATATATCTCTTTGAGCAATGTGGATTTAGAGCCTCCAGAGAATGGATGCTGGCCTATGGATCTCTTACGAGATGTTTTTGACAGATTTGTGGATGACTTGATTTCCCATGAGGTCCAGTTACTGTCTTTCATGTATCTTACAGGCTATATACAGATCCCTGATGAGGAAGATTTAAACGTTTATGTGGGCGATGTCATCTTACAAGCAGTGATATATGTACATTCAGTTGAGCTTCTGTTAGCCGAGAGTTTACGAACTTATCATGAGCAGACGTCTTGGTGCAAGGGATATGCTTGGCATCCACCTTTGGAGGATGTTGCTTTGGAACCTCGCCGCCTGAGAAGTGTCTTTCATAAATTAGATATCCAGCCTCTTTAATCTCAGTTGTTGAGCTTCATTGCTGATAACCCATTATTTACTGAGTCTTTCTTTCAGAATTTAAATTTTCGATGTTCTAATTATCCGTTAGATCCTGCTGATCTTTTATCATATTACCTAATGTCTTATCGTTTCCCATTATATGTTTCTCTTCTTTCATCTAGTCCTGATAATATTCCTCTCTTATCATTTACCCTTTTAGGATTTTCTCACATTTTAGTATTCACTACATGTCCTTTCATTGCTGATCCTACATTATCTCCTACTCCTTCTGACATTCCACCTACTGTTCCTCCTGTTCCTTCAGTTTTTCCAACAAAATCCCTTCATACATTTTTGATGTATTCTCCATCTTTTCTACCTTCTTTATCCCTTCAATTACCCTCTTTTTATGATATGTCCTAACCTCCATTACAATGCTCTCCTTTCATTCCATTACCCTCTCCGACAGATTACATTAACCTTTCTCCCCAAACAGTGCTGGATACCCCAGGGTATGATGGTGACATCCTTCGTAGAAGACAGTGGACATTACATGATTCAGACAGGTCCAGGCCTCTCATTCCAGGGTCCTGGGATACTTCTGCAGCGTGTTCCAATTCTTACCTCCACTTTGCTAGGGTACATGGTACTTCTGGAGATACCACATTTCGTCTTGTTGCTCACTTTTGCTGGTATCTTGCATTCGTGCATCATCAATCACACTTCAATACTCGCAAGGGTATCCCCCAGATGCTGATTAATCCAAATGAGGATGTAGCAATTGCTCAAATGGATCTCTTATATTATTTTGCATAGGCCTTCCCTACAAGATTCATCATTTTATTGGAAAGGATGTGTTGCCTACAATTCCTCCAAAATGTACCTCAATACTTTGTGGATGAAAACAAAGCCTTGGACCATCTTAAAATTAGTCTGCAATTTAAGAAGAAATACCTTCGTCCTTCTTAGTAGGAGGGTTTTCTTGATTGTATACACTCTCTTCTTTTTAATGGAAATTTCTTCTTTCTCTTCAACATTTTTGAGGAGTTGTGCCATTCAGATTATATTTGTGTATGGGTATTTTTTGTATTGGGTATTGTTGTTTTTCTTTGTGGATGACGAGCTGATGAAGATGGAGCTGTGAAGATTGATGATGTTGCTTATTAGCTGGATGAAGTTGCAGTTGAAGAATTGGAAGCTGAAACATATTATATATGTTTTATGAAGCTGATGTTGGGGTCGTGATCGTAGCTGGTACATTGTGCTGATTGAAGATTTTTTTAGCAAAGAGATTAGAGCTTTTATTCAGTTTTTTCATGAGGTCGCGAGGACGCTTCCTTGTCTAAGTGTGGGGATATGTTGAGTGTGAAATATGTTGGTTTTTGGGCTGATTTTTTGTTGTTTTTTATGATAAATGGTTTGTTTATTTTGAAGTGTTTGGAAAGGTTTGGATAAGTTTAAAGGGTTTTTAATGGTTTTTGATGAGGATGTTTGGTTCTATAAGGTCTGATTTTCTTCTGTTTTGTTTCTGTTTTGGTAGTAGAGATGGTTGAATGAATGTTTTGAGAGATGATTGAAGTTGTGTGAAGAGGTTTATGAAAGATTGAATTGGTTTTCTTTTGATTTTGATGATTTTTAGGGGTTCTGTTGATCTTCTGTGAAGTTCTGTAAGCTTATGTAGCTCTGTTGTTTTGTACTTCTGTTGCTCTGTGGTTTTGTTCTATTGTTTCTGTTGAGTGTTATGATGGATGTGTGGATATTTTGGGAAGTGTTTTTGTCTTATGAAAGGATGAATGGAAGCTCTATCCAAGCTAATTGAAGTGAAGAAGTAATTGCTGAAGATTCACAGAAGGTTACAGAAGACAGTGACAGAACATAAATCTCACAGGACACTATGAAGTCTCTGGTGCCCCTTCATACCACACATACCTTTTGGAAGAAGAGAGTTATGAAGAGCCATGTTTGGTTTGGCTTTTGTAAAAAGTTCTTTTTTCTCCTGGGTCGGAGGGGAAGGCAGGGAGAATGTTGGTGCAGCAGCAAAAGCCACATGCAATCTTGCAGAAAGAAGAGCATTGAGGCGTTTCTCGCGGACAGAGAAAGAAAGAGAGAGAGAGAGAGGAATGGGAGCCTTGATAACCCGGTTGTGGTTCACCCTATTTCCTGCCTAGGAGTACAAGATCATGGTCGTGGGGCTAGACAATGCAGGAAAGACCATCACCCTCTATCAGCTCCATCTTGGTGAAGTGGTTGTCACACAACCCACCATCGGCAGCAAGTAGCAAGTCTGATTCGATCAGGTCTTTTACTTCTTGGGCCATTGCGTCGACATTGGATTGGATTCCGCACACAACCATCTCAATGATAGTAGCACTCGCGTCAGAAGGTAGAAGGGCAAAGAAAGATCAAGTGAGAAAGTGGAAGACACGAAAGAGAAAGGGGCATCTGAGACAGAGAGCGAGTGAGGGAGAGAGAGAGAATGCCCTTAACCCTAGCAGGAAATACCCTCGCTGTTACTGGTGGAGGCAAAGAGAGGTTGTTTATCGGCACAAGAGAGAGAGAGCAAGAGAGAGATGGCATCGAAGTGCATACAGAAGGAGCTTCAAGTCCTGCAGAAGGACCCCCCACATCCTGCAGTGCTCGGCCTATCGGCGAGGACCTGTTCCATTGTTGGCATTCATTGAGAAGTTTCCAGACATCATCAAGTGGGAGATTGTGAAGAAGCTTCAGGAGTCTTGGTATGTGGAGGTTCATGAAGACAAGAAGGAAAAGAGTTGAAATTTGTTCGTGGATGCTCAACAGCAAGATACATGGGATGCTTGGTACACTGACAATCTTTTGTTTGTCCAATTAGCAACCCACTGGAAGTTGGTAGACAGAGTGTTTTTCACAACATATACTGTTGAAACCCTCAGAATCTGGCATTATTATAATGACGCAACAACGATCCTAAGAAGAATGAGTTTTGATACTTTCAGAACAAAATGTCTTCCCCTCTGTAGTGATTTGAAAGCTAAATTCAGAGATGTTGAGAAGAAGGAAGTAGAAGAGATGTTAGCCAGAGAATCCATCAGAGACTGAAGGCCTCTCTGATACTATCCTGTTGAGTCCAAAACAACTGGTTGAAGCCAACCCCCTGATGAATGACTCAATAAGGAGGCAAGTGTTAGAACGAGTCCAGAGGTACGTGAGAAGAGAGAAGGCAAAAATAAAAGCTGAGAATGAGCTCACAACAGAAGCCTCCTTTGACACCCTAAAAGCACTCTTTACAGAAGTCCCCATGGCAACTCAAGGTCCCCTTCCTAGTCAGATTCCTCCTGGAAATATTGATGACAGGCTAGCAAATGTAGTCCCATTGCCAGTTTTTAAGGGAGAGTACAATGAAGACCCTGATCTTCATGTAGTAGAGTTTATGGTAGCATGTGTGGCTAACAATGCCAGAACCCCTGAGCATTGGTTAGCAATATTCCCCGCCACTTTCAAGGGCGCGGCGTTTTAGTGGTATGAGAGACAAGCAGCAGGAACTTTTGGCACATGGGACGACCTGAAGTTGGCCTTCCTCACTAAATTCAAGCATGAAGGTTTTGAAGAGCGGATGCAAGAGGAGTTCATGAATTTAAGTCAGTCCTCTAGAGAAAGAGTAGAAGCTTATGTGTCGTGAATGGAATCCATCCTGAAGAGATGGACTAACCATCATTTGGACGAAGGAATCCAAAAAGGAGTGTTTCTCAGCGGCCTACAACCAGAAGTTTGCAAGTTCGTGGAATTGAGAAGACCAGTCAATCTGCAAATTGCAGTGGAAGGTGCAAGATTGTATGACAAAGTTGAAGCAA